>NC_081288.1:20561513-21196097 GCF_030490865.1 Poecile atricapillus | reverse complement strand
ACTGAAGACAGAACATGCAAAACAATTTCTTGTACTTATCAGCTTAGCCAACTTACTTTAAATACTTCTTATTTTAGGAAGAGGTTTATCTACATGAATACCATTGCTGGTATATTGGTGCCACAAAAAGGCTTCTAACCAGTGGTGGGTTTTGGGTGTGCATGGTGGAGGAGATTTTAACCAAGAGAACATAATTTTCAGAACTTTTTTTTACCCTAATCAGTCCCTTTTTTTGTTCCCTGCAGTTTGGCATTCATCTAAGGCTTATTTAGGACTAGATTTATTTTGCTGACTGCCTTTCTAGGTGGTTTTCTCCTCATCATTTTCTGGGCTTTCAGATCATTCTGGACTATGATTGACCTTAAAGGATAACTCTTTGAAGAGGAATTCATATGTAACTTTGCCTCTTCTGAGACTCAGCTGGCTGAACCAATCTTGAACAGATGTTCATGTGTCTTGATGTGAATTGCCCCCCTCTTCATTTTAGAGGGAAAAGAAAAGTCTGTCAAGGAAGGGATGGATATGGCAGTGATTTGATTTTGCTGACCCTGCTTCAATACTGTCTTTTCAGATACTGAATATAACTCTAAGCAGGCCTGGGGTGGCATTTCGACAGGGCCCTGTGAGCATTGTTTTTGCCATCCGAGATAAGTCCGGTTTTCTAAATGGGTCCGAAGTCAGCGAGCGGCTCAGAAACTTGTCCGTGGTGGAATTCAGCTTCTATCTGGGCTTTCCTGTGCAGCAGATTGCTGAACGTGAGTATTTGCTGTTATCCAATACTGCAAAATACTTTTGTGTTTAGTATTTCTCTCTCTACAATCTTCAGATAATTTTGTGCATAAGTGATAATGCAGCTGCAAGTACCTAACTTGTATCATGAGTTCTGCAGAGCAAATCTGTCCCTCTTTCTGCTCACATTTTGGTGCTACAGCATCTTGCTGCTTTTGTCATCATACTTTCGTTTTGTGCTAGGTCAGTTCTTCTTAACCTGGCTTTGTCAGTCCACTGGTCTTAGTCCAGATCTAAAAATAAGAAAATCACTTAGATGAGTACTGCTGTGAAGTGCAGTCCAAGGTGTGTCTCTGTGCTTATGTCTGCAGAGGCCTTTGCTAATTCTCAGGAGGGCTCACTGCTTTTTCAGCATTGTGCTGCTCTTAACCGAGTCTCTGACTTCTAGAAATCCTGGGACACTGGCTACATAAGCTGATATTTGCCCATATAGTCTGAGCTAATTTGTCTATGCAGTCTGTTATGTTTTAAGGTATTACCTTTCTCACTTTTTATGTACATTTGCATGGCAAAATGTTTTCAGACCACCAGCATCCTAAGCATAGATGAATGGGAGCTGCCTGCATAACAGAGCTTGCTTGACACTTGGCCTTGATAACTTCTGTTTGGTTAGATTTTTCAGGTGACTCATGAATGTAAGCAAGATCATGGGAGAATAGTACTTGCCTTTCCCTGCTGGTGGGTGTTATTGACTCAGTCCATTAATAACCCATTTCTCCAATCTCACTGTGCTTTTTAATTTTCAGAGTTATTTCTATGAGCTGTAGAGGTGCATAGCATCTGACACAGTGACTTTTGCAATATAGTTAAACGTGTAGTGGAAAATCAGGTCTAATAGTAGCCAGTTCATTATGCAGCTGTGTATGTCAGTGAAAATACTGTAAAGAGAGTCACTGTCAACAGAAAAGTTGCTCTCCTTAGCAGCTTTCAATCTAGGTAAGATGACTGCAGAGGATACTTCCCCATTTACTGGAAACATACTATGTTTTATGGAAACATACTAATTTTTTGAAGCTTTTTTTATTTTTTTTTCAACATTTTCAATGCCTCGACTCCCATAATCAATTAAAAATGTATCAGGTTGTTGGCTCATTTCTGTTCTCATTTGGTCTCACATTGAGTGTGAGTTCAATGTGCAGTGGTAGGTCAATTTAGTGGACCCAGAACCAAAAGTCTTAAGAATCCCTGTCTGTAGATGATTAGCATTTTTTAAATCTTGGAAGCCACAGAACATCTCACATTGTGGGCTATAGTCTTTATTGCTCACTGAATTCAAATAAAATGTTGCTCTTACCTTGATTGCTTGAAAGACACTTATCTTTGTTCTGTGTGGTCTCTTTTATTCATTTGCACTTGAGGTTAGGTAGCTTTTAGTCTCTGGTAAAATTTTTGGCGTTGAGGGATGCTTTTTTTTCCTGTGATGTACTACACGGGCTCTTACAACTTTTAGTTTTGTCCACATATTCAGAAATTATATTTGTAGTGCGTTTGCAGGTTGCCCCTTGCTGAGAATCCATCTTCTGGATTGTGCAATGGAGCTACACTGCAATTAAGTGATAACAGAATTTCTACCAAGGCTGGTCATAGGGGCAAGACATTCCTTTTATACACGCATGTGTGTGGTTCTCCTTGGGGTTGTAACTAGTTGACCTCTAAGGTCCCTTCCAGACCAAACAATTCTGTGATTCTGTTTTTCTTTCCTGATGGTGCTTAGGAAATTTGAAATCACTTTAATACTCATATCAGGAGCATGTCTACAGTGCCTGGTCAGTGTGGGTGGTTCCAGGCCAGTGCCAGTGCCCTGTGGTCACTCAGATGTCAATTACAAAACCAAGCAGGATGAGTGGAGAGGTCAGGATTTTTAGGAACTAGGAGATCTTCCCAAAGACTGCAATGTAGAAAACATGAGAATTTGGTGGATAAGGTATCCTAAATTGAGGAACATCTTGTCAGCATTTGACTTGCTTGTTTTTAGGGGATCTCACGTTTACGTTTGATTGAGCCCATTGCAGGACAGCACATTTGGGTTTGAGCTGGTCTAGTTTGGTCTCAGTAGTGCTTTGATACGCACTGTAGGCACTGTTCTGGAATACCAGCTATGGTACTATTTGCTAAGTTGGCAAGTAGCTATTGGCTATTTGCTGTTGGCTATGTTTTGCCAATAGTTTCTCAGATTACTAGAGCTGTGGGTCCTTCTGTCAGCAAGCACAGAAATGATGAGTGTAGTTCAGACTCTGTATCAGTGAGACAACCATGGCCAGTTATTTTTAGCTGTTCCTACAGTTTTTTTACACTGCTGCTGTGACTGGATTTGGAGCCTCAGGGTTTTAGATTTTCAGATTCAGAGCCAAAAATCCTGTCCAAAGGCTCAGCAGCATTGGGCAGTTCCTTCCTGAAACATCTTATTCAACAGACTGTTGAGGGGTGACCAACAGCCAGATCCTCAAAGCTACTTTGGCAGGGAGATGCCGAAGGGTTTTTGTTTTCTAGGCCCTGATCTCTGCATTCATGCTTTGCCTTGCTTTACAGAGTAACTGTAGCAGGGAAGGTGTTACAGCACCTTAGATTGATATATCTGCTTTGGTCTGTGCAAATTAATATGCAAACCTCTGCTTTCAGTGTGACTTTTTCTTGGGATGTTGGATATTTACATGTAAACAATATATATATATATGTTAGCGTTTATACATAGTGTTCCGTGCCGTGCTGTTCTTTCTCTTTGTGTTTTAGTTTATCAGGCATACTGACACTTAATGCTCTTGGTGGTGACTTTTCTTTTTCCCTTAAGGACTCTGTGCATGATCTTGTAAGTTTTGTAGTTGCATCTGAAGAAATTATTTGTGGGTGAGCTGAGTGCCAGGGCTCAACCCCCAACTTTGGGCGTTGAAGTTGATCATACCCAAGAAAAACTACTTGGGCATCTCAACATTGTTAAGTTGAGACCTTGACATCAGTATCTGAAATATGAGCCTTGTTGATGCAAAATACAATGAAATACAAAGAATGTGTTTGCTCCTTGCCACTTGTTCACTTTGCATTGCCTTTCACACACTGTCCTCTCATGGTTTATATTCACATAAATGGTATGTCCTGTTTATAGTTTTAACTGTATGATTTGTCCCTGTGCAGCACATCATTAACACCAGGAATTTTGTCAGGTTTTTTTCCCCCACTCATGTTGATTTGGGTCGTAGATTTAGAGTCAGGATGAAGAGTGAAAGCTGTTTGACAGATTTGGACTGTTCTTTGCAGGAATAGGGCTGTGAAAATGGCCAAACGTGAAAACTTCCAGACTTTCTTCTTTCCTCAGAAGACTTTTAGGTGACTTCAGCAACATGTTTCTATTCAAATGTCCAGTTGACACCTTTTCCATGCTTATTTTTCATTGTCCACCTTATAGCTCATGTTTCAGATTGTAAATTGGTTAGATGGTCATGACCTACACGTCAGCAGAAAGAAAACCAAGTCTCATCACAGGGTTTGGGTGCTAGTTCATTAAAAATAACAGGAAACTATATATTTGGTATCTCTTTATGGCTAGCAGATCTTTTGGAGGATAGATAAAGGCTAGCTGTGGAGTAGATGGCAGTATTTGCCTTCATGAACTTACCCTGAATAAAGCTCTTGGTTTTTATTAGAACTTTAAGCAGGGAGAGCTGCCTTGGGACTTGCTATTTTTTCAGTGCTAAGTAGCACTTTGATGCATGTCATCTATTTTGGCTGTCTTGGAGATGTTGCAAAGCCAGTAGGATAAATATAAAATTGTATGATATGGTCCAAGGACTGCAGAAATATTTGGCAATCTTTTTCTGGGTGGATTTTGGATCAGGTTTACACATACGCTGTGTTGCTATTGGCCACACCCCAGTATATGCATGGAATTTTATTTTTCATTCAATGCCTTCTCATTTCAAATACTGCATTCCCTCCATGCTTTCTGCTACTGTTCTCCATTTATCAGAACTAAGAAGGATCAGCATGATACCAGTTCTATCCTACATAGTCCCACACATCTGTAGGAGGCAGTCAGAGATTCTTAGAACATCTGGCAGTGGCCACACTGCCTGAGTGGTGTGCTTTAGACTGTTGTCAGTAGGTCTCTGGGTGGCCATGTGACCTTTCTCTTTTCATTCAGCATCAAATCAATGCTCTTACACGGTATGGTGCTCCAGGGCTGCGTGTTAGAATCTTCTAATGATGCCAGCATCTACTTCATTAATGCATCCAGAGTCATTAGCAGACCAGCTGCAATCTAGCTAATAATTGCATTTTGTCTATCCAGCTTCCCCCTCAGAATAACAATCAGTCAGTGCTGTTTATAATTGTTAGTTCCAGAAGACATTAGAAATCTTGCAAATAGGATCTTGCTGCAGTGCTGAGACTCCAGACAAGCTCTCAAGATCTGTGTGTCAGTGAGACACTTGAGTGACCTGTGGTGTAAGAATTGGAACCTGGATTTGCTGACTTCTTACAGTTTTCAGCATTCTTTGTCAGGTTTTAGAACCTAGTCTTAGCTGGCAATGATCACAGCACATCTTCCTTTTCAATGTCAAGATTTTCTGCTCAAGTTGGTTTATTTTTAAGTTGCATTAATTCCATGGAAAGTTTAAATGAATAGTCACCCAGCAATTTGCATGAATTAAATCATTTTCAAGTACTAATTAGAAAAATTGTGAAGAGCACATTAAGTATTGAAGCGAAACATGATTTTGGGTTAAAGAAGAAAAAACTCAAAATTGGTAGGAGTTCAAAGCATTATGGTCATTGGAAGGTTTTTGATTTCCTTATCGTACTCTTTCCATGCTTGGAAAACAACAGCATCAGTTTTCAGTTTAGTTTATGTTTTTTTTGTTCAGCTTCCATTTCTAAATTGAAGTAAACAATTGCGTGACTAGAGTAAATAGAATTTCAATCTAAAAGCTGCAGTCAGAAGAACCGAGTAGCAGGATGCCAAAAATAAATGGGTGTGTTTAAATGGACTCTGAGGTGCTTTTTGCTTGTCTGAGAATTTTGGAAATTTAGTGCATCCTGATCACTTGCATAGAGGGCCAGTGTTTCCTGTTCAGAAAAAAAGGACCATGTTCTAGCACCCTTCTGAATAATCAGTCACAGAGTACCAGCCAGGTGGTCATCTTTGAGCTAGTGGTGCTATTATTGAAATAAAGGTGGAATAACAAATGATTTTTTTTTTCCCAATAGGAGTTAGTTATAAATCTGTGAAAATAAAAGGTAAAATATAATTAATGATTCTTTTGCATTTACCTTAACCAAAAAAAATGCTAAGCTTTTTAAGGGGGAAAAGAATCAGATTTTTGGTACGTTGACAGAGAACAGCTTGTCTACAAATTCTTGCATCATTAAATTTGAAAAACTTGAATTTTCTACTTCTCTGAAACATGGAGTAGTGGCTAACCATAGACCGTGTTCCACAACCATAGACATCTTTATTCTAAATTGATCCAGCATGGGCCAGGTCATTTAATTGTTATGTGCTGCATTCTTTCTGTTCATGAAATGGCTTAAAAATTAACCTTTGTATAATGCTTAGCAAACTGCATCTGGATTAAATATTTTGAGAAAGTTAAGACCATTTCTTTTCCTTATTGCCATAGTGAAGCTTAAGACTTCCCTTGAGGAAACTGTTGGCCCAGCCCCCATCTTCACTTCTTTCCCAACATGTCTTTACTGCTCTCCAGTGGAAACCTTGGGAAAAATCTTATCTATACTGAAGTCAGTAGAAATAAAATAGACAGTTTTCCTTACAGGGACAAAGATTTCCCTCTGGAGCAGAGGTGGGGTTTTTTTTGAAAATTCAGATATTGAGAGAGCTTGGAGCCAGCAAGCCAAACAGAAAATCCGTGAGGTTTGTCTACAGCAGTGTTTCTATGTGCAGTTATTTGTGGGTTTAGTAAAAAAAAAAAACCAATTATCGAGGTGGTGTTTTTTAAATGCTTCCCCCTGCACAAGTCTGGAACACAAATCATATGTGTTTAGTTCTCTGCTTTACATTTATTGTTTCCTTGTTGTTTCTGCCTCAGAGAAGGTCTTACTTGCATCCTGAGATGCTCACAAGTTACCTCACTGCCCTTTGAGCGAGAGTCTGATCCTGCAGCTAGCTCAGTAAGAGTCACAATTCAGACAGTGAGCTTTTAAATTCCTGGGAGCAATGACCTCGGTGCAGCAGCTTGAAGTCTTTCACGTAATAAATCTGACTGTTTCAGTTAGCTTCTTTTTGTTAGAGACAAACTCAGCAGTGTACGTTCGGAGCACTTCCCTTGCCATTGTGTCTGCGTTGCCTCAGGAGCAGTAATGCATCTGTGTAAATAAGATGCTTGCTGACAGTATAAATTATGTAGTGGCTTCTGGTTTTGTGTATGTTGTTCAGAATACTGTTCTTACTGATGTTTTTCCTCTATTCTGTTTTTCCTTCAGCCTTTCATTATCCTAAGCTTAATGTGTCCCAGCTGATGAAATCTTCCTGGGTGAGAACAGGTACGTATGGTCTCTGTGAGTAAGAAAAAGTGCAATTAGTTGTGCTAGTGGAATAACTAGCCTGCGTAAATATCAATAGCTTAGGGGTGCTGCATTTTTATGAGGTAATAACATGTCTGAGCTGAATAAATTATAAAACCAAAGGCCCAGTGACCTGGAATATCTGGGAAATATAAATCCCTGGTCTAGAATTAATTTCTGAAATTCCTTGATACTGCACACAAAGCACTTTTTGTCTATAAGGCAGTTCATTCTTAGTGAAACAACTCAGACTGTCAGGCTTAAAGTGTCTACTCTCCATATTGACAATATGCCACATTGATTTTTAGGTATCTATTTTAAGTGAAAATTAAAATTTTATTTGTGTGACACTTTCTACCAAAACATGCCTGGAATAAAACACAGTGAAAATAGATTAATTCTGAGTACATGAAGGAGTTTCATCACATTTCATTGATCTCTTCTGATTCATTCACGGAAGATCCCTCCCACCAAAGCCTTCTGAGTGTTTTATTCTGTAATTTACAGGTGTGGTTGAGCTGTCACGTTTAGGTACTCAAAGGCAGCTGAGGTTGCCTGTCTGCTTTAGGTCTTACCTGCTGCTTTTAAGATGGACTGGTGAGGAGGCTTTGCCTACCAAACTTGTTGTTAGGGTGCAGGTGCCCCACTGGATACACTCTTGTCTTCCTACAACTTTTATCTCCCATGATTCACCTGTTGTATGGACTTGCTCTTTTTTCCAGGTTTTCCTGTCTCCTCTCACCAGTCACCGCTTTAAGCAGAAAACAAAATTGTACCTTAATTTCTGAAGCCCCATGTGGTTTGTTTCAGTGAAGAAAGATTTAGAATTTCAGATAATGCCCACTAATGTGGGAAAAGCTCCTATGCATGTCTCATAACCAGTGACATCCTTCCTTAGAGATTTGTGTTGGCTTTTTTGGCTACACCTGCTCCCTCTCTTGCTCAGCCTTGGGTTCGTCCATTTCTGCTGAAAATTCCCTTAGCTCCTGCAGTAAAATAAAAAGTTCTTCCGTCTCTGAAATTGCATTCCCATGGGTTTTGACAAACTTCTTGCCTCTAAGATTTTGAAAGCCAATTGCAGCAACTTCTTTTTTTTTTGCTGTAGAGGAATTTTTTGTAGTCTCAGTTCTTGCAGGATTCTGGGGAGAGCTAGTAGACTTTGGCTGGGTCAGTGCTTTCAGTCAGCGTTTTGTATTGTAAGGGTAATGAATCATGACATGGGAAAGTGATAGAATCTATGCATGTAAAGATTTTTAGTATCAAATTACCCAGATACATGTGCATGTATCCCAATAGTCATAAAAAGCTGGGGTATGCGATGTTCTCCCTCTGTTGTAGAATATAATTCATGCTATTAAACATAATTTATTGATACTGAAATCCAATACACAGGCAAGAAGAGTTTTCTGCTTGGTGTATATAATAGCCTTAAGTCACTGTCTATTTTGCTATTTAATTCTGAGATACTTAGTCTGTGATTGAATTTAGAAGACAGATATTGTTGATCTCAGTGAGAAATCATGAAAATGTTTCCTTTTTCTGACATCTGCAGTGAAAATCTTCAAATTTAAAAAGTAGCTTTAATATATTTGATTTTAAAATTTAAAAAAATTAAATTTAAATGAGTTTTGTCTAATTGGTGGCTTTTTATCAAGCACTACACTTAAAAGAAAATGGGGAAACAGAAAGCTGCTTCTAAAAAATGCAAACATTTTTAGTGGAGGAGAATTAAAATTGAATTTATTTGATGCCATCAGCAGTGCATTGGTTTGCTGTCCTGGAGGATTGTTCAGTTGGATCATTTGAATGACTATTGCTCCATTCACTCTGCATTTCTCCAACTGGATGCCATCTTGCTAGTAAAAGTCCACCTTTTTTTTCATTTTCCTTCAGGGATCCCTCTCAGCGTTAGCTGCCCCAGTGACCCAGGGTACCTGGTTGCCAAGTGAGCAAGGCTGCAAACCAGTTTTTTTCTGCTGTGATTGGCATACTTGTTAATCTTATCAGGGGAAGTTGCACTTGAATGCGCAGCTTCGTTCATGTGCTGCTGTTCTACTTTTACTCCATCACTGAACCCTTGCCCTCCCCACTCTGTATCACTTCTGAGCACAACGCTTTTGATTGCAATT
This sequence comes from Poecile atricapillus, assembly GCF_030490865.1. Classification (NCBI taxonomy): domain Eukaryota; kingdom Metazoa; phylum Chordata; class Aves; order Passeriformes; family Paridae; genus Poecile; species Poecile atricapillus. The sequence goes on along the minus strand of NC_081288.1, from coordinate 21,186,666 downwards.
AGTTGAAGCAGACGACTTAGACTAAGTTTTCTCTTTTAGTAGTTTTTAAAAATTCATTGAATGCTCATGATTTTATGCATTTTTAGAACTGAAATAGTTTCCTTATTATCCTGGGTCTGTCTAGCATGGTTAAGGTTCTAAAAAAATCCTTTGCCTGAATTTTTTATTTTTTCCCCCCCAAAATTACTTATTTTGACTTTTTCCTACCAGATGTCTCCCTTTTCCAATAAGTAACCTCCAGCTGAACAGGTCAGAATTCCCATTTAAATACAGGTGCTCTCAAATTGTCCCTGAGCTGTCACACTCAAAGCTTGCAACTGAAGTTGTGGAGAAGAAACTGAGAAGTTTTACTAATGAATTTGTTTTCTTGGCTTGCTTTCTGTGCAATGCAGTTCTCCTGGGTGTCGTGGACCAGCGCATTCAGGAGGAAGTGTTTCGGGCTGAGATGGAGCGCAAACTCGCTCACCTGTTAAACGAGGCTCTGGTCAGAGGGCGGATATGGAGACGGGCCAGTTTTGCAGGCAGCAACATTGTGCAGGTATGAAGAGCTCAGAATCAGAGGATGAGAAATAAAGGATGATAAATTATTGAATAAGTTAACATCAGTGTTAACAAAGTGTTCAGGTTTTGAGTTGAGAAGTATAACTCAAAAGCACGTGTCAGCTTTAGCTAGCTGGTGATACTTGGGTTTTGCACATAAAATAGGGTGGTTCTTTTAAGCACCACATGTCTTTTAAGCTAAACATAACAAATACAAATAACTGATTAAGTGTCTACTAAAAATTTCAGATGGCTTCTTAGAACATTGAAAATTTTTTTACCAACATCTTTTTAAAAAAATGTTATATCTCGTTTGGCTTACATGAGGTGCCAAGCAAAAGGAGACAGGATGATCATCTGAAAAAAATTAATCTCTTGGGGCAGCTACTTCACAGCTCACTGTGATGTTTTGGCAGTGGTGTAGAAATGCAAAGTAGAATCATATGTGGCTTGATGCAGCAGTAGAGTACTACATTCTACCCCTTCATATTTATCACAATACTCCCGGTCACATGTTTGGATTTCAGGTAGAAATTATTAATCACGCCAAACTTTGCACACATAGCAACTTCTGTTATCTGGAGTCCAGTGCTGCTTTAGAGTTCTGTCATGGGTGGATTTATTCACATAAAGTCCAAGAGGACTTGGATATTTAATTTAAAGTTTTAAATTCTGATATGTTCTTTTTAGTCAGTTCAACAATTTGAAAGCCAAAGTACTTTTTTAATGGCTCATCTTCTTAAAAATTACCTTTTCCAGCTAATCCGTTGACAGTTGGTTTACCTCCCAGATGCCCTTTTTGCATTTCAGACGTATTGTCTTTATTTAATTTAATTCTACAGTTTTTGCTACCACTTGAAATTTCCAGATGTTGGGATATTCTTACTTCTGCTTTCCTGTCTCAGAAACATCTGTTTCAGTAATAGAGATTTTATTTTATTTTTCTTCTGTACAGCTTTGAATTGCTGCAAATAGGTGTCTGCTTTCAGATCTCCTATTCCCAGCACCTCTTATTGCACTTTGTTCATTATGCCTTTGTCCTCCCTTTGCATATAAATTAAACAAATATTCCTTATGTTGCTAGCAAAGATACCACAGCCTATAAAACGTGTATGTTTAGATTACAGTTTAATGACTTTGCACAATAAAGCTCAGGTAATTTATTTTTTCATGCACAAAATTATGGGCATATCTTTTTTGGATAAGGAGTAGTATTTTGCAAAGTGAAAATACAGCATTTTTTCTTTTGACTTTGTATTACGTACTGGGACATAAGATGAGGTCTGCAGCTCATGTTCCAGACAGCAGTGCTGCTCATTTATGCCACTTAATTAGTGCAAAGAGCCTGCCAACTGCTGTCTTTGGGCAGAGGAGGATTCTATTCATTACAGTCAGCACATCTTACCATCACAGGGCTTCTCCAGGCACTCCCAGCCCACAGTCTCAGGTAGGGTTAGAGCTGTAATAAAGGAGATGTGCAGGAAGGGAGGCTGAGGAGATACCTTGCGGCAAGGTGTGTGTGCTGGGCTTTTCTGGATGAGAACAGCGGGTTACCTGCAGGTGCTACAGTACCTTGGTAGCTTCCTTGGCAGGATGCTCAGGTGTGTGGCAGGTGAGACAGCCTGAGAGGCTGTTGTGTGCAGCTGGACTGATGTGCCTGGTAGTGGGCTCCAAACTGAAGGATAGTTTCTTTCAAGGGTGTTCCCCTGTTAGCTGAGGATCTTGTCCATGGGCATCTGCTATAAATCTTTTACTGCTGTTAATTCTGTTCCTCATAGCCAAGTTTATAAGCTGTTTGAAATGTGTTTGTGTCTTCTGGGAAAGCTAATAATGTTTCTTGTGCTTTATATTCAGATTTTCCCGTATATATTTCTTGCACATAAATCAGTGACTCTTATGATAGTAGAGGACAATGAAGTGAAAATAAGAACAAAAGCTGCCAGCACCAGAAGTGTTGCACAGTTTTATTAACAGACCATGTATATATGTCCATTAAGGACTAGACTCACATTTCACTTGTGTTATGACCCTGTAGACCGGAGTTTTTCCTGAGGTGAAATGTATTTATAGTGTATTGAAATGTGACATTTCTAAGCTCTGTGGAAAATCAGGACTGTAGGTCAAGAGGTGAAGCAATTATTTGTGAATGTCACTGCAGGCATATTAGTTTCCTTTCACATGCTCAGGAAATAGAAATGATACCTTGTGAGGTTTAGATTTCATTTCTAAAGGCATGTGCTAGTACCTAAGAATGTTAAAAATTATGCTTTAAACCTAGACACACTGAAGAAGAGCTTTGGAGGGTTCCCAAATAGCAGGCTTTCCCCTCCTGTTTGACTGTCTGTGCTGTTAACAGGTGGCACTCCACGATAAAAAGAGAAAAAAGCCTGTAACCACTATGTACCAAAACCCCTCTGAAGCCTCACACTGGGTTGTTACACTTCTGATAGTTCCACTGATTTTTGTGTGACGTTGTGTTAATGTTTCACAGAGTAAGCCATACATATTTTCAATATGCATTTTCTGTTGCTGCAGATTTGAAGGCACACGCTTACTGTGGTTTGCATTGCATCTGCAGAGACCTGTGCTATATTTTGTCAATAGTTGACTGTAATAATTCTCATTACATTTTTTAGGGATTAAATGGCTTAATTGTAGTTTAAAAGTACACCAGCAGCTAATAAAAAAAATTAATTTTCCTTCATTTTAACACGCTTGCTCCTTTGAACCTAATAGAAAGTGAAAAGATTATGGTAGTAAATTTAAAAAAGCAGAATGTTCTGATTTAAAGAACATTCTGCTAAAACATTTGAACATCAGAACATTCTGCTAAAGAACATTTTAGCTGCAATGTGTGTGAGGAAGTAGCAGCTTACGAGAGGATGTAATGACTGAATTGATCTTTTTGTGAAGGCAAAAATTCGTTCTCTTGTTTTACTGCTGACAGCTTATGTGTCTCTCCTGTCTGAGGAAAGCATGTCTTGCTGTGAGTTTTTAGGTTTATAAATAAAGCCTTTGGGCACTGCTGCTGCTTCACCTTTTCCTCTGAGGCTTTTGGCCCCTCCAGCAGTCATCCCAGGCAGCAACTGGCCCCTCTTGTCAGGCTGCTCACAGCCTGTTCGTACCTCTGTGTGCTGACCATGCTACAGCTTGAATTAATTGCCCAGACACTAAAATCCTACTTTCTATAAGACAGAAAGAGGATATCTTTCAATTATTTTTTTCCTGATGTGTAGGAAGGAAAGAAAGTAAAATAATCCTCATGCCACGAGCATTGGAGATTGTGTGTGCATATCTGCTTCTTTCTTAGTAGTGCTCGTGCCTTTGAGACCCTGAGACAGTTCACCCAGGGGTTCCTTGCTCCTGTGGGGATTGCTGACCAGGACATCCCACTGGCTGCCTGAGACTCTGAGAATACCTTGGAAGCTTCCCCACCACTTGTATTTCTGTGCTTGAAATCACAAACTAGATTTTGTTACCAAGGCAACTCTGTTCACTGACCTATGATATTCACTTGAAAACACTTTTTAAATTAAATTTACTGACACCTGAACACAGTTAAGCCTTTCCTGTGTGGAGGTTAAGTGCACATCTAGTATCAACAAAGATGATATCATTTATGTACACAGAAGTTGAATTAGTTTTTTTCTTCTTTTTTTTACGTTCCCCCCTCCCTCCACTTTCTGCCTCCTGCGTTTACAATTCTTCTATCTCCTCCCTCCCTATTTCATCCCTCACTGCCAAAGTATAAATGTAAAATGCCTAAATGCTTCCTTACATGTGGACTGCTTTGCTGGATGCCTGGCAAATAGTATTTGTCTCTGCTTGCATTCTTAGAATTCTCAAGGACAGAGACTAAACCAGTCTGAAGCTGCACAAAGAGTATAATTTGGAACCATGTGTCACAAAACTTAGAACACAGAAACTGTATAGAAAACAGGTGCAGTGACTGTGTACCTCAATTCCAGTACCGGATTTAAAACAGATCAGTCCCAGTATGTCATTTCCTGTGTTTCAGCAAACTCAAAGGCCAGTTACAAAAATCAATAAGTAAAATTCAGTGGATCAGTGTAACAGAGATGGAAACTGAGGTATTCATATTGTCACAGGTACTGTGTTTATGTACAAGTTTTGTATTTGCTTTGGGACTACCGTGCTAGTCATCATCTCTCCCAGAATAGAAATCCATAACCATCTTCCCATGGTTTTGAATTTGTCTGCAACTTCTCTTTGTGAAGCTTCTCTCTTTGTATGGTGTGAGCAGTCATAAAATACTATGTATTGAGAATTATTTCAGATAAAATTTAGCTTAAAATAGTGAGCTTAGTTCATCAGCACTAGCCTGCACCTCCACTGAACTTTTTTGTGCTTGTTCCCATGTTCTCTGTACTGTGCTGAAATACCTCCAGCTACTTCTTCCTATCTCCACTCTCACTGTTCTCACTCATCCCTGTTCCTCAGCACAGAGAACCATATGCTGTTGTTTTTAATTCTGTGTTAAAATTTTTATACTTTCATTTGCGACATCTTGCGCTGGAATCTTGTCCTTCTTACCCTCTGCCTTTTCTAAAGGCAGCTGTGGAGAAGTTCCTTTGTTAACCCGTTCAGTCAGCTTGGGACTGTTACCTTATGTGTGAAAGACACATAATTGTACTGCTTCTTGGGTTCTTCACAGGCCATAAAATATATGACAGTTCAGTTTAACAATGTTCTTATTTTCTCTGATTCTGTGGCTTTGCTGTGCACAGAGGGGCTTCATAAAATTAAAATGAAGAACCCATTGATTTTCAGTCCCACATGGCCTTTCAATTCCCTCACCCTCCATGTGAGTTAAGTGCTGTGTGGGAAGGTCTCATCTGTGCTGGAAGCAGATACCAGTCTGTACACTCTGCTGCTCTGTGCACTGAGACCAGGCTGTAGCAACCCACCTGAAGCAGATATAATATAAAGCTGTGGGCATTTGTTAAGTAATTATATATTTGAGATCCATGAAGTCAGATTTAGCTTTACAGCTGCCAAATACGTGTGTTGAAACCTTATTTAGTGATGCTGTTTTGTTACCTTCAGTCAGGGATTTGTTTTCCCCTTAGCTGGTAGAAGAGTAAATGGTGTTCATGTGAGTAGCAGCATCATTTAATGGGTCCTGTTAGCAGCTCTTGCTGTTTTTCAGAGATCTGCACATTTTTCTGCTCTATTTGTAGGTATTCTGTTTCTTGCATGAAATATGGCTGACACTGGACATTATTCTTTGCTTTCTTTTTCTGATTTATCCTGGAAGACTTTTATGACAGTTGTGCTTTTTCTTGTTTAATTTTTCTCCCCTCTTTTTTTTTAAATTTATATATAGATCTTGCTGTTACCATTCCTGGGAAATGCTGTTTTAGGACATGTTGAGTTGCTGTTTCCCAAAACCAGAACATCATTCCTGTTGAGCTAGAAATTGTACTTCATTCCTTCAGCGTGATTTGTTTTGTTGGAAATTAGGAAGGAAACATTACAAAGATTTGCTTTTGTAAGCCTCAGACATGCAAACATTTGTGTGTTTGCTTTACTTTAGGCCTATGGGTAGTTTTGGAGATTATAGTTTATTAAATATGTACTTTATAGCAGAAGGATAATTTCTGAAGGAAGTAAAATACATTGTTCTATTTATGTCAGTTCCTTCCAGAGCCCTTCAAACCCTTTAAAAAAAAAAAATCATGATGGAATACCTCCTACTATTTTTTGTCCTGATTCTTATTAGAGCTCACCATTACATGGTAAATGGTTAAACAGAGGGGAGTTGTTATATAAAAAAAGATGTAATTTTACAGGAATTCAAAGTTATGTGGTTCTCATATGCAATGTGGATGTTTGGTGGTTAGAGAGTATCTACAGGGCTTCCTCATAGCATGCATTCTTTTGATTATTAATGTCTTTAGATGTAGGTAGGAAGAATTGCTTCCCACAGCGTCAAATACATTCCTTCCTGAGGAAAGGGGGATGTCAAGGGGAGCTGTTTGGAGGATGAAGGTGACTCTGCAAGTGCTTAAGTTGAAACAGAGCAAACAGTTTTATTTGATGGTAACAGAATATTTGCCTGTGTAGCTGCTTAACATTTAGAAAAACTGGAGCAAAGAGGTGTGTGTGTTATGAATAACAAATCAAAGTTAGAGTAGGTATTTAGAGAAGGGAGAAGTGCAGTCACACATCTTCTAAACAAAAATTGCTAAAGGCAGTAGAGGCTTCCAGGCTGGCACAGTGTTGATATCTTTAGAGTGAAAGCAGTTCTCTTGCTTACCAGATGTAAGATGTACATTGTTATGATACAAGAAGGCAGGGGGGAAAGGGAAGGTTTGCCATAAAAATGTATTTTATAAGGGATATATTTCCCTTTAAAGGAAAATACATGTTCCTTTATAAGGCTAAAATTTTCCTTTCAGTTAAAATAGGGGAGAGAGAGTATGAACTGTAAGACCAAATGTATGGGAGCTCCAAATAAATACAACTTAAAGTGTAAAAGCTTTGCAATTTCTTTTCAGATTGTGAACGTGTCACGCTTAGTTGGTGTTGATAACCCCGTGGAGCTGATCTATTTCGTGGAGGACCAGGATGGGGAGAGACTGAGCGCTCTGAAGTGCTCAGACCTGATGAACAGAGTTGATATCCAGCGGGCTGCAATCATCCTGGGATACCGCATTGAAGGCAGCGTTGCCCAGCGTAAGCCCTGTCAAATCCGCACCGGTGGCAGCAACGGCAAACAGGAAGGGGGTCTTCAGCTTCGGGGGTTATGGCGCTGCACGGTGCCCACTGCTGCAGTGGATTTTTTCTTGGAGTCCTGCAGCTTTGGTGCTCCTGAGGAAATCAGTTTCAGCAGCCTTACAGTGAGCTGTGCAGTGTTGTTTTGCCTCTTGAAGACCTTGCTGAGCTGAGGGTTGCAGCAGGGTCCTTAAGTCCAGCCGCACTCCATTCATTCCATCCTGTGCTGGAAAAGTACTGCGCTGACTAAAGAGCTTCCTGCCACTTCCATGTCATCCTGCTAGGCCAATATTTTTTACAGTTTGTCTTGTCCAGGAGCTTGCACAAACCCCACAGTTGTGAGATTGGAGGGCATTTTGGTGTGTTTCCTTTAGCTTAGTCATAGTTTAACACAAGTCACTGCTTTTTTGTCTGAATTACTTTTTCTGTGAAAGATGTACACTAAGGGTAGTCGGGGCATTTATTTCTTCCATTGAATATGATTGATCTTGGTTTTATTTGTTTGTCCATAGGTAATACATAAGTAATATGATCGTTTTAATGAATATAATATAGAATTAATGTGATTTTTTTCCTAGATACGCATCAGAATATATAGGATGGGGCATGTAAAGTCATATAATTACTTTATTTAGGAGGCTTGGTATATAAATAACTAACTTATTTATATATAAATTACATAAGTTAGTAGTGAGACAGAATACATACTCAAAATTCCATGTTACAATTTGGAAAGAAACTTGAAGGTATCTTAGGAACAGGCAAGTATGAGCTGCAAAATACCTCATTGGTATGAATACTTAATTACCTTTCCTCACTTCTGTGCAATATGGAGGCATAAGTTACATGGTACCACAGGGTATTTTGCCAACAGAACAAGCATGTGTCTGATGTTTAAAATTCTCTGCAGAAAGTAAAGAAAGAAAATAGCAATAATTGTACCATCTGTTTGTGTTTCTAGATTTCGTCCCTCATTAAAACAGTTGTGTACAGATAGGTCAGTAGCTCATATACATCTGCTTAATATCCATTAATGGGCTGTTACGCTGGTTAGATAGAAGTGAAAAAAATTGCAAGAATAAATTCTCTTTACAAAAATGATAAATGTTGAGAAAACTTCATAGTATATAATAAGCTATAAGATAGCTTATTGTGCATGTTGGAACTTGTTATCTTTGTCCTGTCATAAGAAAGTTCTTCTAAGAGTTAGAGTCATAAAAATCTTTAAATGCTTCTGTTGGAAGAAACTAGACAAAAAAAAGGTTATTTTTATAACAGTAAACTTAATGCCAGAAATAAGCTGTTAGATGTATAAAGTATAAGAATTCTATGTTCCTTTAAGTTCAAGGCTCATCACTGGAATGGCTACTAATAAAATGACATACAGAAGAAATAGAAATACTCTTTTTAACTTGAAAACATCCTTTTTAGAAAGTGCATCAATTTAACTAGAAATGTATTACTGCTGTGGTTTTCAGTTCCATAATTAACCGCTATGCAAAATAAGCAAGTAAAAGTTTTGTCATTTATTTCCGTTTACTTTTTACAAGAATGACTTGTTTGATTACACTTTCCAGCAGTTTTGTTTTCTGCTTGGGCCTAAAGGATCTCACACACTGACAATGAAACAGAGAGATGAAAAAAGTAATCACCAATGCAAAACTATACACCTTGTGGAGGAGGTTCAAATTGTTTGTGATAACAAAATGTTAAAGGGAAGAGGCAGCTGGTAGTACTGCCTAAAGCAGGAAACGGGCAGCAGTGTTGGAAAGTCTGTTTTACCCTTGCTAGTGGTAATTTTTTTAGACCAATTTTCACTATGTCAGCTTAGTTTTGGGTTACAGGATGATATGGTAGAAGTGCCATTTTCATCAGTATTTTAAGCACAGGTCTTCAGAAGGTGGGCCAGGACGATTGATCTCCTGCCCCATGCTTCCTGAGCATGCCATACCTTAACTTACAGTGGTATGACATTTCCTGTGATGTGCAGCTGGTTTTTGATAAATTCCTCAACTAGCATTTACAACAGAAAAATACATAACCTTGAAATGTCCTTGGTTTAAAACACAGCCACATAATACTGCTGTCTTCCTTTTAACTTTGCAGCTGTGGAGAAGCTGAAGGAGTCCACTTCAGAGACACAGAACAGCAACCTCTGGATTATCGTTGGGGTGGCAGTCCCAGTCGCCGTGGTGCTCCTGATTGTTATTATTTTATACTGGAAACTCTGCCGAACAGACAAGCTGGAGTTTCAGCCAGACACAGTGAGCAACATTCAGCAGCGACAGAAGGTAAAAGGGGAAGCTGTGCTGTGAGGAGCTTCAGTATTCTGAGAATAAACGAGTGTGAGACTCTGGGGAACACCTGGCATCCTTAACTAGCATGTGTAGACACAGTTTCAGAGCATTCCAGCTTAGAGCAGGCAGAAAAAAAAGGAGGAAAGTAGTCTAATGATAGTTGAACTCAAGAATCCCATAGTGTTTTATTTATTCTCCTGGGTATTTGATACTGCATTAGATAGATCCATCCTTCTGAAATGTGGGCACTGAGGCTGAAAGGAACCTTTCTTTATCACTTCATTTCAAGGCTGTGGCTGAGACTGAATAAGAAGAAATGTACTGAGTCTTGAATCACTGACCTTGTTTTCCCCAGAAGGCTGAATTTTTCTTTGGAGAGCTTCTGCTAACCAAATCTGACAGCTAAAGTGCACCACCCATCATACGTCATACTGGAACTAGAATTTGCTAGAACCTATCCCGGCTGCTCCATGTTCTCCCAGGGCTCTTTTTGTTGAAATTGTGAGAACCTGTTGCAGTGCTAGAACATTAATTAGTGGATCTGTGTGTGCCTGCATGAGTGAGCTTGTTTGCCAGTGTTGGTTAGGACAGTGAGAAATTCAGTACTCTTGTCTTTTTCTTGTCCAAGACTGTACATCAAAAAAATTGTGATACAGGTTTTTCACTAAGGATGTATTTGATAAAAGGAATGATAAAGTGCCTGAAAGGTTGCTTTCCTTTTACAACCAAAGAGAACTTGTGTGAGTCAGAAATACTTGTTACTCACTACATCTTCAGAGGCATTAATAAAGGCAAAATAATCTGCCTGTGCTAATCCCGTGGTACTGCAGTCATGTTCAGCACTGTGGCCTCATGTTCAGTCATACAGTTTCCTCCATAACAAGCCTTGTCTGTACACCATGCTCTCTTTCAAGATAATTAATGATGTGAAAGATGAGAGAAACAGAAAGCGCTTGCACTTCCAAAGCAGTCAGAACAAATCAATAGTAACTTCCACTTGTCTCGTGACTGCAAATCGTGTGTCAGAATGCAGGCTGGCAACAAGTGGTACCCTTTGATGAACACCACCCCCTGGTATCTTGTTTCACCTCTGCTGTGGTAATATGTAACACACCTTTTTTGACTGAGGAAGTTCCCCTCAGTAGTTTTGACTAATTGAAGAAGGGTCATACAAAAGAAGCAAGAGAGGACCAATACCCTTGGTACACTCTTTCATCACATTTTCAGTAACCTCTCTGCTATCACAAGTTTTTTTGTAAGGAAGCAGTTGGGTTGTATTGGCTGTAAGGCCAGAAACATCTTTTATATAATTACTTCCTTTTAAGAAAACGGCTCAGTTGCTTTTCCCCACTGCTTCCACAATATTCTTCATCTTAATCATTCATGAGTCAGAAGCCTCAAACTTGTTTATATGCAAGTCTCATTTTGGATTGCCTAGGGAACCTGTCACTTTGCCTTCTTTGAGAAAGTCGCTGTAAGCAAACTAGAAAGAACCAGTAAGGACATCTAGTTCAATCCTTGTGCCACTGGAGGTAAGGCAATAAAAAGTGTCTTAAATTTTTATCACTTTGCACTTCAAGCGACTGGAAGAACCTACTTTGCAAACTATTTCTTCCTTTCTCCAGAATAAAAGCAGTGCTCTGGCTTCCTTACCATCAAGCTGTCATTTGGATTTCATGTCTTCAAACAGTAGGTTGGAATTTTGGGTTGGAATAGGGTTTATTTAACTACCACCAAAGACCCCCAGACAGTCAAAACAGCATACAAATTATTAGGGACATTTGGTCAGATCCTGCCCTCTAAAATTGCCTGTGTATTTTATACTTTTTATTAGAGTAAATGCAAAGAAGTGATCAAAGGAGTGTCATCATGTGGCCAGGGATTTATGTCTGTAAATAAAGTCCATAAAAATGAACTAGGCTTCCTCTTCCTCACCACAGCCACAGTCATTTCCATTCTCTATTTTCAGAGCTTGACCTTGGTACTGAAGGAAGGTGAAAGCATGCACTACATCTGTAAATAGTATTTAGGTTAAAGATCTGAGTTTTTCTCTTGGAAACTATATTTCATTTATAAAAAACATAAAAATGCATTTATAGTGTGCTAGCTCTTCTCACTTCCATTAATATTTATCAAAAAATTCATGTAAATACAGTTTTTCATTAGCATATGTATGGCATATCCATATTGGAAATAGGCCATACTTTTCAACCTTTTAATAAGTCTGTAATGTGTTTTGTGCTTGAAAATGTGTGTTGATTGGCAGATAAGAAACTGAGACACCTGTTTCTTGTTCAGCTGATACCAGACATACTGCTCTGGTGGATCTCCAGGGGTGTCGCCAGTCTTTCTTCAGTGTCTTCAGTTAGCCACTTTAACATAGCAGTTCAGTCGGCAGCATAATAATCCATTAGAATTTACAGTAATAGCTGATAGCAAATTATGTTACCTGTGACTTAAAACCTGGAATGGGCTTGGGACTGAGGGGGAAAAGCCTTTTTTTCTTCATGCTGAGACAGAGACAAGACTAAAAGGAACATTGAGAGAGAGAACTCTGTAAATGTACTGTAAATGCAAATGGCATAAATAAGTGACAGGTTGTGCAGGATTATTCTTAGTTAGAATCTCTCTTACAGAGTTGCATTATCCTCTTCAGAGAGATTCTTAGAACCTACAGATTTTACTGGATTCTAGAGCCCCATGTTTCAGTCATGTTTCTTCTCTTATTTCATTTAATTGTTTCATTCTGCTTTGAAACTCCTGGATTTTCCTGAAGTGTTTTAGTATTCACTCAAACAATATAAGTTTTATTTTTAATCTTTTATAGGTAAGGGTTTACTTTTACAGAATGAGTATGATTTCTGTGGTCCTATCACTGCCATTAAAAGTAAGTCACAAGCTTCATAACCTCACAGCCTCCTTCTGATGAAGGAACCCAGTACAATTATCTACTGGCAATTAGACCCTACGTGACTTTTGGGTGTATGGGGTATGGCTGCTTGGGTACACCTTGGTGAGGGGAGGGTCAGGAGGTAGCTGTCCTACACAGCAATTCAGTCATACTGCCAGCATATCATGCCAGCACAGCTAACTAGCTTTGGTCCCTTAAATGCTCTGTGGACACCCCTTTAGAATAGTTGGGTCACAGTCCCTCACTTGTGATGGTCGGTAATAGCAGATTTCCCACTTGAGTGGACATGGCTGGGTTGAAAAATGCCCAGATCCTGTGGTGACAAGTCCACAGAAGTACCCAGGACTGCATCAATATTTATGTGCCACAGTGGCCTTGAAGCTGGGCTTGTGTCCAGATGTGCTGCTTGGCCCTACCCTTAAGGGCAGCTTATTCTCAAAGGTGATATAGATAATAGCAAGGATAATGTTTCTTCTAAGATTATGACACGGGCAAAGTGGACTGTATACAGCAAAAGCCTGTCCTGCACATTGGCTGTACCACCCCACCAGTTTGTGTTCTTTCCATCTGGCCTTCCTGCTTCATTACAGGATCAGTGTCTTGCAGACAGGATGGCACAAGGATCTTGCTTAAAAAGGCTCATAATGTCACTTCCTGCAAAGGGTATAGAGAGGGATTTTTTACTTAGCTGCTGCCTCAGTGAATATCAACATAAATATGTGGGAAAGAAAACTCTGTGGGGACTGATACTAGCAAAACCAGGTTCCATCATAAAGTAGGAAAAAATAAAGGAAAAAAAAAATCTCTTGAAGAGATTATGATTTGCTAATCCATCCCTTTGCGTCAAAACAGGATTAATAATACCTGTAAAATGCTAGGTTCCCTTCTCCATGGTGGAGATTAAATGGGAAAACATGCTTAGATCAAAGTTACTTTTATGCTTTTTAAACAGAGAGTTAAGTTAAGGAAACAGGGGAGAGCAATGAATCTATGCAAGATTCATTGGTCTGTGCAAGGATAATTCTTTTGAAGAGATGATACTAAGATATTTAAAGGGCACATCAAATATTCATGACTTGTTCTGTAAGCCATAGCATCCTACTGGAAATTCACCTTGATGTGACCTGGGTTGTTGCACTGGATTAAGATGTCTTTGCCTTATGAAGTAAAAAGATGCACAAGTGTTATTTTTAAATAACAAGATTTTTCTCTGTTGCCATTGCCTATATCTGCCATAACATTGTCCCAAGCTTTTTTTTCCTGCAAAGAAGCTGTGCCTTTTGTGGGCTGCTGAATTTTTGCCATTGGTTTCTTCATGAAAAACTCTAAATTTCTTTAATGCCCAAACCATAATTTTACACTGTACCTGTACTGGGTTTCTGATGTTTTTGTGCAAAACCACTCCTCTCCTCTTCCCCAGAGAGCAAAACAACATTTTATGTGTTATCCACACTGGAAGCAGAGTCAGCAGTATTATTTCTTCCTCTGCAGATATCCAAAAATTAAAATGGAACCTGGTGCTCTAGGGGTTTCACTTCCCCTTCTCTGTACAAGCGTTTGAAGAAAAGTGTCAGATCCCTTCCTAGGACTTCTCAGAGGTAATTTCAGCTATAGACAATTATTCAGGGAATAATGAAGGCTCCCTGCCCTAGCGGCAAGAACTGGACAAACTAATTGGTAGTTTATTTAGAAGGTCTTGGGTGCTCTCCTGTAAATGCTGGGTGTGCTGAAGTCATTGCTTTCGCAGTGATAGCTTGGGGTGGCTCGCTCAGTTCCTTGTTTATCCAAGGGTGCATCCTAAAACCCATGGGAAAGAATGCCTGCTTCTCCAGTCAGATGTCACTCCTCTCTGGAGCCTTCTGCATGCCACTGTGCTTCTGAGAGACTGAGTATGTCCTTCTGGTCCAGTGTCCCTCCTGTGTGTGTTTACACGTGGCAGAGGTGGAGCACCTTCTCCTGGAGCTGCAGCACAGGTAATGCCAGAGCTGGAGTGCTGCCAGTCTGTCTCATGTGCCAGCACAGCTCAGCTGAAATGTCATCATCACCTGGGGACTGTCACCAGCCCTTGCATGTCCGCTCTAATCCACTCACGGTCACAGGTAATGAGTCATGCCTCCTGCAAGATGGCTGAGAGGCACTTGCATGAATTTTTATTTCCCCCCCTCCAAACAGGAATATCTGATATCCAAATGTCATGTGTCAGGTGTAACTTTAACACCTCTGAACTGAGAATTTTGCTTATTATTGTATAGTCAGTAGACTATCTCTTGGATGTTCCCAAGATCAGAGGCCAGCCCTGCTGGAGGCTAAATACTAGGCTTCTGCTCCTGATGCTAAGAATTCTTGTGATGTTTTGATATCCTGTAATCCTTTTGTTCATCTGTATAATGTCAAGGCAACAGCTCTGCACTGCAGAAAAATTCCGTCAAAAGAGACTCATGTTAAGAAAGGCAGCTGACACCAATCTTACAAAAACTACTTGAAAACTGACATGAGTTTATGCAAAAGATTCATGTTTGCATAACAAATACCATTCATTTCTAATAGCTACCTTGACTAACTATCCAAACTGTTGTCTTTTTGGGGATGGCATACAGGATCTCCTTCAGAGTCAATAGCTGGCTGCTAACAAGGGATGCAGTATTCAACATCTTAATTACTTCTGAACAATACATTCCTCTGATGGCAATTCCTCTGAAAGAGCTTTTTTTTTAGTAACTCTTCTTCTGTAATGAAGATTAACTATTCATAAATGGTAGAAATAAAATACCACACGTAGATATATTGTTTATACAAATAGGTATAAAAAGTAAAATGTCTCCATATACTTTCTTAGAAACATTTGAGTATTTGTCTTGAGATCATTCCAAAGGGCCAGCTAGCCCAGATGCCACAAGGAAAAGCCTAGAGAAGGGGAGAAGGACAGGGCGAGTATATGGATTGCTTTGTGTTGAGTAACTCTTCAGCCTCCAGTTATTTCTGCTTCAAGGACTGTATCTAGGAAATGATGATATACAGCAACCCTCAATATACTTCTTTCCCATGAACTTGTTTGGTCCTTCTGAACTCATCTCAGCTGCAGACAGGGATTTCCACAGCATGCTATGTGCTACATCATCTTGTTTCACCCTGCTTTTATCCTGCTGTTTCTGAGTTTTCTGTGATGCCCCTTAGTCTTTGCATTGGAGGGGACAGGGAACAGCTAATTCCTAGGCACTTCATCTTTGCCAATCCTGATTTTATAGACCTCTGTCATATTGCTACCTCTGTCATCTCTTTTTCCAACCAGAGGAGCCCCAGGTTTCTAATCCCTTCTTTTGAACTGGCATTTGCAACTTTGAATAATAACGTGAACATTTTCTAATTCTATTCAATTCATTTTAAGAGGGGGGAAGTAGAATTGAATATGCCATTCAAAATGTAGGTGATCAGTGGATTTATAGAGTCATGTTTATATAGTGGTTACTTTTCAAAAGGAGTTAAACAAAAAGAATCTGTTTTCAAGATACAGGCAAATGTTGTGCCATGCTAAACATAATAAACCTCTGAGATCAATACTGGGGAAATAAATTTTTCTCTCCTAACAAAAGACAATAGAGACTCTGCCATAGAACCTAGCTGTTTTGGGAGGATGGAAATGCACCAGCATTAAATCATTATTGCCTAAGGTTTTAATGTGCTACCCACTTGTGGTTGAAACTTGCCGTTTCATTTCAGCAAGCAGAATATTTCTGCAGTATATGGGAATGTACTTTCTGTGCATGTTAAACCCCTCTTAGGTATATAAATGTGTGAATCATTGAACACAACAAAATACCAGCATGAAAAAAGAAATGAAAATTGCTGACCTATGCTTTATCTTGGAAGTCTTTAATTAAAAGTGGTAGCACTTTTCTCATTATTTGTAGAGGATGTGGTTTTTGACTGTGTTGTCTGTATGCTCTGTGCAGATGGTGAGAGCCATGTTAGAAGGTATTTGTTTGCTTCACAAGTTTAGAAAAGAGTTCCCTGACTTTGTAATTTTTTTATGTGCTATCTCTCTTAGAGGCTGCAGTTGTTTCTTGGAATTATGTAGGTGACCTTAGAGGAGTAATTGTTTAATATAACTTGGGGATGAAAATCTGGTGAAACTGAGGCAGCAGTGACCTGTCTATTGTATAAAGTTGCCAGTCTTCTTCTAGCTTACGCCTGACACTTCCATCCAACCAGTGTGCAAAGGAACCTCACAAACTATGATTAAGATAGTATCCACCCAGCGGCATTTCTGTCTGAGAAGGAAAGCTAAAACTGTGTGTGATTCAGGAACAAAATTCTGCCTGTTACAGCAGTTATCTCAGCAGCCTGTGGGCATATATGTACTCAGAGTTATGGGCTTTCAACAACATGATCCCTCTTGTATTTTGTGAAATTTACTGAGCTGTCATGGTAATATTAGTGTGGCAGGAAGAAATGCACAAAGGAGAAGAAGAGGGATGATGAAAATCCACGGGAAGAATCTGTCTTAAGAAAATATTTCAGGACAGGTGTCTTGAGAATCTCAGGCTTTATAAAGTTTTGTAAGTTTGGGGGTTTCTTTATTTGTTTTTAATCCTACTCCAGAAGCAAAATTCTTGAGGTGGTATTTTCTGTGGTATTCCTGCTTTCCTTACTATTTGTTTGGTGGTAAGCAGTGATACAGTTCTGACTTTGCAGTGGAGGGAGGAAGGACCAGAGCCTGTACACCAGCTTGTTCTGATTTTCTGTGCCAGTGCTGGCCATAGAGTGTGCTGCTTTTTCCCAACTTGATGGGAGAAACCCAGGCAACTGTAAGCATATTTCTTTTCCCCAAGGACAGGTTTGCTCAGCTGCTTTACCTATTCCCAGAAATGGTAATAGTTGACCGAAGTGCTATTGGGATGACAAATGGGAAATGCAATTTGTATAGAGTTACTTGGTCCAAGATAAGAAACTGGATAATGTTTTGTACATGCAGCCTCTTTTTTGGGCCCTCAGGTCTCAAAATTCTGTTTCTGGTTTGAGGTTTGCCGTAGAGGGCACAGTCTGTAGTGGAAGGGTGGTAAGAAATAATAAATACAGGGAACTCTCATTGCACATGCACTTATTTTTACCTATAAACACTGTTAATAAGTGAAGGTATTTAAATTAGAGACTTCTTTTTGTTTTGGTCCCTAAACATATTTTCTAAACCAGCAACAGTGAAGGAACCCTTCTGCACATTTCTCAGTTGTGCTTAGTGTTGGGGTTTTTTTAAAGTAGACTTGGAAGAAGTTTGGCTTATGGTACAAATAGGTTGCATCATATCCCATGTCAGAAGAGAGACACAATGGCACAAAAAGACCTCAAGAGATACCGATGGGTATTTTTTCAGTATTTTGAAGGTGGCTATGGACTCAGAACTCTCCTTCTATGAGATCTTCTAATATGCTTTTTTCATGAATGAAGGTGTTTTGTGTCTTAAATCAGATATTCATTATTGTTATTGAATCACACATATAAATTGTATGCCTACTTTACAGGCAGTCCCTGACCATCATCCCAAAGGGGTTTATGTCGAAGGAGAGCAATGCAAATAAAAATACAAAGGTTGTACTTATGTGGAAAGATACGTTGGAATGATAATACAGAAATGAGCTGAGTAAGAAAATGACACTCTGAAAGATGAACATGCCTCAGTACTTCTAAATTCTTACTTCTTGGTAGGCTGGTGATTTGAATATCTTGTGGAACAGTGTCTGCAAACCATATGGATGAATAATCCTTGTGGGAATAAGATGTAGAGAACTTCTTGGATGAGATAGTAGACACATGGTGAAAAAAGAGTTAAAATTAAGAGGACACTACCAAGCACACAAACAACTACAAATTATTATCCTTTTTGATGTGTCATGAGAGTAATACAGTGAATTCACACTAACCCATGTTATGGTGCCCTGGGGATATGGACAAGAGTTTGGTGGTGTGAATATCAGGTTGTGAAGTCAGTTGGCAGTAGCTTTAAGCTGTCCTAAATCACTGACTTACATCTTCAAGCCACACTAATTTTAAGAACATTGTGTCTCATTTTCTTGCTATGTTTAAGCTTGTAGACCTGTTTTTTTGGGTTTTTTTTTCTGAAAGGTTTCTTTATCCTGTAATATTCTGTATGGTAGCATGATAGTAAGGTTGTAAGTCAGCAGGACTTGCAGGGATTCTTGTCCTGTTCACAGGTTATGCACTGACACTAAAGTACATGCTTAGCTCCTTTGTTTCCTTAGAAATTTATGTTAACAGCCCCTGCCCAATTCACCTGGCTCTACAAGGAACAAGGCAAAACCATGGTAAAAAATAGAAGAAAATGGTCTTAATACATTATTCTTCGTATTATGTCCAAATTCAGATGCTGCTTGTAGAAACTACAGGGAGAATACTGAGTAAAGTGTATTTCTTTTCTTCTGCTTTCTGCTGAAATTACTCACTGACCTGTGAGCAGCATTTGCTTTCTTGAGAAGATAGGTTGTTGACATTCTTGGTGTGTCTCTGCATCCAACAAAACAATATATTGGCAACCATTTTGTATTTCAGTGTCTTGAGCAGCACTGAAACTATTATCTGCTTTTATGCAATAAGAATTGACTGAGGTGTACAGATTTTGTAGGCTTCTGCAGAAATTATTGGATTTTTCTGTGAATTAAGCTTCAAATACTGGTTTGGTTTTTTTGTTTTTCATTCAGTATGTAACAATAGAATTAAAAACTCTCAACTTAGCAATATGAAATCATCTTCCTCTAAGATTTTGGCAGGTTCTGCATTTGTATAATAATACAATTCCTTATCAGTGCAGTAATTTAGATATGTTCATTTTGGTGGCAAGCTTCAGAGTAGTTTATCTCTTTCCCTTTCACAAATATGTTAGAGATAAATGAAAACTTCTAACAACTTACATTTAAAACAAGAAATCTTTGCCAAGACTGGTTTTGTGCAGGGTAAAGGCACCTGAGGCTGGTGAAAAGATGCTCATTTTCAGTACCTGAACAAATAACAATATCAGCACAACTTAAAAAGTGCTCTTAGGAATATAGTGCATTCTTTTCTTGGTGGTTATTAACATATGAGTAGTAGATGACAGATCCACACGTGGTATCCTGACTACCAGTCCCAAGATGAGCAGAGGTGATGCAACCTGTTACATAACTTGATATAAAGAAAAAAAATAATTCAGCAGGTGGCACACAGAAATTTCTGAGAAAATATTGGAAACATCTTCAGTCAAGATTAACACCATTCATTTCACTGAGTCAGTGATCTGACTGTCTTAAAGAAAGCAGAGTTGTGGTTCAGTGTCCTTCAGACACTTCTCACTGAAAATGGACTTTGGCTGCTATAATTTCTCAGTTAAAAGTCATAATATTGCTGTGGTCTGTGAGGAGAGGTAAGAGAAGCACAGACTGTTTTTAAGAAAACAAAGCAGGCTTATGTCAATGTTATTTCTACAGCAATAATCCTATTGGTATTTCTGTTATTTTAGTAAGTGAATTAATAAGTGATTTTATAATTTTTTGAGGACCATCTTTTCGTATTCAGTCACATATCGGTGTACATATACATGTTGTATACGTATGTATTGTCACAGTTTTCTATCACGTTTTTTCATTCATATGCAGAAACATACACAGGTGCATACAGTCTCTATTGGCTGGAGCTGGTAGTGCCAACTTAATGTTTTTTAGCAGGAGATATCTAGAAATGTTTGTACAGAACTCCGAAAGACTTGAAGCATTCGGGCCATTTCCATTCAATATCAGTTTCATACTGAAACTATTCTTCAGGATGAGCAGAAGAGTTTGTTTTCCAAAGAACAAGGTTAAGAGAAAATAAAATGCTCTGTCTGAATTTTAAAAATTGTGTTGGAGAACCTCTAGTGCACGTTCTGAACCTTAGGGGCTGTAGGGTGTGGGAGGAAAGAGAGCAAGAAGGTTGTTTGGTATGAGGGAAATGCTTTTGCTGATTCTGTGGGGAACTGCCAGTTTCTGACTTAAGTTTAAAAACTTGAGGAAAATGTTTGCATGGGATTGACAAAGACTTGTTAGAGATTTACCAGGTAAATAGTCAGAGGATTGCACCAGTTCTGCGCTTGTACGGTCTGTAGAGTAAGGTGTGTCCTGTAAAGTTGAGAGGGTTTTTTTGTGTTGTGTTACACAGAGCTTGTTATGACACCAGGTGTTAAAAGTGTGAAGACAGATGAGCCTCAGGTTCTTGGATGCTGTAACATCCTGGCACTGGCAGGTGGCAGGAAGAGGGAGAGACAAGAGAGGGGGGCAGAGAGAATTGTTCTGCCTGTCAAGGAAAAGACCATCTGAGGAGTTTACTTGGCTCCAACTTAAGGAAAATACAGCTAGAGGTTCTGTGGTACCTGGGGTGATGATAGCCGAGATTGACCAGTCCTCTGTTGCGAGCAAGCATCCATGACACCCTAAAGTCTTAGCCACCCTAGCTTTAAACATGCATTAAAGATTCATCCCCTTCTCCTTTCAGTGTGTGTTTGCCAGCTTCTGTGTGAAGTGAGGTGAGGATCCTGCTTTTACAAAGAACATTCTTAGATTCTTTGACTAAAAGTAGAAGGCCCAGTCTATGCCAAGGATTCAGCAGGGTGGGAGAGAGCAAGACTGTTCCTGTGGAAGAACTGAATTTATGATGTTCTAACTCAAGGCTTCATTGCAATGCCTGTGTGTGAGAGAAGATCCAGTTGTGGTTGTTTCAGATAATCTTAGCTGCCATTTCTTACAGTGTGAGTGCTGGTCTTTGCAGTACTGACAGCCTTTTAGTTCAGCTGCTGTGTGGTCTGTCTGCAGATAAACATTCATGGATACATATGCTGTGGCACATGTGCATGTACACATAAATATATCTGTTCCCGTGACTGACAAAAGGTTGTGTTGAACTGCAACTATGAATAAGACTATTGAAAATTAAAAAATGAAAAATGTATATTTTTATATGGTTTTTTTATTCCCAAACAGGTTTACAATCTCAGTCTGCTAGAGTGATTCCAAGACAGGTTGAAGTTCATGCTTCAGACATGCTGCAATCTGAGTAAAACCATACTGGTAACTCCAGTATTCCTGGACTCTTTCTCTTCAGTTGTCCTTCCTCACCTCACCCATCACACTGTTCAAAAAGCAGCAGTAGCTGCACAGGTTGATAAGAAAAGGGTAGAGCACCACCAGTTTTTTTGTGGAAGAATTGTGCCTAGCACATGGTGGAGACTGTCATCATCTTTGGAGCTAAGGGGACTGGAGTCTGCGGAGGGGAATGTAGTGAAATAGAGGATGGGATCATCAGGAAGCAGCAGCAGGGCTGTGCAGGCAGGAGGGGGGAGTATGAAGAGGTTAGAAGAAGGGAAGGCACTGAAGGTTCAAAGGAAGAGTGTCATATAGAGGAATATATTCTCTGGGAATAGACATGACTTGAAACAGGCTGTAAGTGAGGTGGGGTAACTAAGAAGTTTGAATAATCAAAGTGGTGCAAGCTGGCCTGATAATTCTGACAACAGAAGTGAAAAGGTTGTCTTCAGAAGTATTTGGGGGAGGGGGTGGGGTTTTTTGGAGGGTTTTGGAGGAGGGGTTTTATTAAGTAAGCAAGATCCTGAAGGGGAATGCTTAGCATCTGAAGGGGGGAAAATTTCAGGAAGGCTTCACTGGATGACAGTGACTCAAAAAAATGGAGACACACCTTCACCTAGTGTAGCTCCTCAGTGCCTTTTTGAATCCGTGGTTGCAGTTATTTGCATTAATTCAATAACTGAATCACTCATAATGCTGAATTGAAGGGACTGTTGTAAAGCTCAGGACAAATGGACATCGCAGAAGACATCCAGGTCTGATCAAATAATAAGCTTATTCATTTTGTGAGAAATTAACTCCAAAACCTCAGCAGACAAGCTGTTGGATTTTACAGAAGAGCTTTTATTGCCATCTACTGGTTCAAATAGGCAGCTTGCTCAACTGCATCGCCCTTTCTAAGAACCATTTGGAAAATGTTTGCTTACTGAGAAAATATTTTGAAGAGATTGTTTCAGAATATTCCTTAGGCAAGCTTATCTTTGGCATGACATCAGACGAGTCTGTTTGCAGTTAGCTATGTTGTCGTGCCAAGCCTTATGAAAGGGGGTTCATTTAAACATCTGGAAGCCGGCGCACCCATAAATGCACTCCAGCACACGATTTGCTTTGCAGGAAATGGGCTCTAGGAACACACGGAGGATTCTGTGCGTGTGGTGTGCAGCAGGCTGTGTGTGTGTGCACCTCCAAAACCGGAGCTGTTAATGTTTCTTGCTACTTTCAACTTCCAAACTACGTAAAATTGAGTGGGGTTTGAAGAAAAACTTTCTCCTAATTAGTTCTTCAGATTTTCCAATTACTCCAAAGCCCCCCAAAAAATCAGTGGAGTGCTTGAAACTTGGAGCCTTGATTACATCTGAATCAAGGCATTGATAAGGTGATACTAGCTTTTTTTATAAATACAGTTGTGAAAGAAAAAGGCTGAATTGTGTGTCTTTCTCAAGCAAGGTGCCCATAGAATAAGATCTTTAGGATAATTTCTCTAGATTCCAAAGCATTTTGCATATTTTTTTGTCTGTTCAGTATGGAATTCCTAAGAGATTTTCAGGTTTTTTTCTGTAGGCATCAATACTGGCTGACAAGTCATTGCCAGGCTGCTGTATAACTCAGATCTGCAGTGTTTGTCTTTCATCAGATGAACTAGGTGTTTGTACAAGCACTCCCAGATTTGGGGAGCTCAAAATGAGAAAGATCAACAGTGACATTATTTAAATTATTTAAAATCCTGCATCCATTTTGGCTGGAAGAAATGGAAATATTATCTGGCAGTGGTAGCCATTTCAGTCTGTACACAGGTGTCTACAGCCTTGCACTCATAAGTACACAAAAAGCTCCTCACACAATGATTAAACCTAAGGAAATAACAGTAAAAAATAGTAGCAGCATCAGAAGTCTATTTTTTAGCTAGATTTATTGACTTGGAATTTTAAATTGTGTATCATATACTTCAGTAAGGTGACAGAGCTGTGGAGAGTTTCTTTTTCTTTTCCCTGGCACTCATGTTCTGTTCCTGAGACTGCCATAGCCTGACCATCCTCTCAGTGGCCATTGTTTGCAGATCTGAAAGCCTTTGTACTCATTGTCACTTACTGTTCCTGTTTCTTGTCTTTGTTCTTTTCTCACAGCTACAAGCCCCCAGTGTGAAAGGCTTTGATTTTGCTAAGCAGCATCTGGGCCAGCACAATAAAGATGATGTCCTGATTATCCATGAGCCAGCTCCTTTACCAGGACCTATTAAGGATACTACCCCATCTGAAAACGGAGATGTGCCCAGCCCCAAATCCAAGACTTCCACAAAGCCTTCAAAGACTGTTCGACACAGAGGGAGGTCAGTTCACAGAGATAAAAACAAATTGTAGTAGACAACAGTTTATTAAGGGCTAGTGATTGCTGTATTCTTAGGGCAATTTCAGTGGAAAGAACTGTTCCAGAGCTCCGGAACTCGCATTTTCTAGTGAGCCACCACTGTTACACCTCGCTGCTCATTAGTACTTGCTTGTGAGAATTTAGTGTTCATTTTCCTTTTAAAGGGAACATACCCAGTTAAGAGGGGCATTTAAGACACTGCTGAGCTGACTGGAGTCGGGTCATTGCCTGCTCACTGGAAATCCCAAGTCTAAGGTTTCCAGTGCAGTCTCTTTGTGATCTCTAGCTACTAAGCCAACGTGTGGTTAAAAACAAATGAAAACCACTGACGAAGGATAATGTGTTTCAATCACATTAATAATGATCAATATATGTATGAAGAGTCGGGATTTCCAAAACCAAGCCAAAATTCAGGGAAGATGCAGAAATGTTCTTATTTATGGTTATCTGTGGGGGTCTCTTAGCAAGTGAGCCTTATTCAGAAACAGGAATGGTAATTCACAGCTGTGCAAATGGAGGAGAGTTGTCAGCCATCAGCAGAATCTTCCTAACCTATTCCAATAATCACATGATGTGACTGTCCCTTGCTGGAAAAAATCGTGTTTGTAGGATACATGATGTAACAAAGCTATGTGGTAGAGATGGATCTATGCAGAAAAAAATGTGGAAGGTAATACATGGGAGAAGAAGTGAACTCTAAGAAGACCCCCTCTGAACTACTCTTTCCAGTAATTCTTCTCCCTCACTCGCACTTCTTTGTCTCCAGTTCTGCATTCCCTATGCCTATACCTATGTGATTCTGCACGGTGGGAGGAAAAAAAGACAAACAATCAAGGGCAGGGTTGGATGAGCTGAGAAAGAAACTAATGGTGATTATTCTGACTGAGCTGCAGGTCTCTGCAACACGGCTTGCTCCTCTGTTCAGCCCTCTATGCTTTGTCCAAAGCCCCAGTTGTCTTAAGATCCTTGCTTCATCTTCCCCATGTGGGCTTCACAAAGCTCAGTTTCCCCCTTCCAAGCCTGTCCTAACTCCCTACAGGCCTTGTAAGTAGAAGACTGTGATACAGTGGAAGGTGGGCAAAACTGGAAAATAAAGGAAGAAAAATGAGATATACTAGTTGGTGTGGCTTACATAAATTAAAACAAAGTAATATAAATCTGAAAGACAAGTGTTTCTGTGTTTCTTTTAAAAACTTCAGAAGTGGCCTAAGATAGAGATGATATGTGGGGGAAGGGAAAGCATCTCTATTTATATGCAGATAAGCATAAGAAATAAGTTTAAATTTGAGGTTGCTACTGTATTTCTTCTAGAATAATTCAGAAAATTAAGCAGGGGGAATTTCAGAAGCCAGCATTCTAATGAATAGCCTTCCCATTGTAGAAGTCCACCAGGTAATTCAAGGGTGATTTGCCCTTAGTGAAGCCATGTTGGCTGTCACCAAGCCCCTTCTTATTTTCCGTGTGCCTTAGCGTAGTTTCCAGCACAATCTGCTCTGTGATCTTCCCAGGCACAGAGGTGAGGGTGACTGACCTGTAGTTCAGACACTTGAAATGTTTTCAAAAGAGCATCTCCCACTTCTCCCTCATATTCCATTAAGAACAAATCTTCCTTTTGGTTTAACTATGGATATGTTGCCATCATCTCCCTGCCATGCTGACGTGCCCGTGTCAGCTTGCCGTTTGAAACATTTATTCCCCGAGGCAGAAGTTGAAATGTGAGATGGTGTCATACTGGGTTGTGTTGGGTTTAGCTGCTTGATGTTTTGTGAGGAAACACAGAACCCAGTTCATCACAGTTCAGGTCAGGATTGTATGTTACATGCCAGGAATCTAGCGGTGATGTGAGTACACGTTCTATATCTGTAAGAAACAACAAACAAGAACAGCTGAGTTCGGAAAGCTCAGCATCCCTAGGCTCCAGCTGAGAGCTGGACCTGCTGTTTTGACTTGAGAGTATACAACTGCATATTCTTCAGCACTTAGAAGAAACAGCTGATGTTGACTCAACAGTATTTATGTTCCTATAACTTGGTGACAATTTGGATATGCTGAAAAAAGAGTATGAAGGGAAATGCAGAGCACAGTGCGATGAAACAGAAAGTCAGTAGGAGATCTGGACACAGAACTCCAGCCTCATACTCTGCTGAACCAGGACAAAGCTGATGGAGATGATAGAAAAAGGTGCAGTGATGGAGATCTCTAAGCTCATTGAGGACCATTTAGCCTCTTTTCCCTGCTATTGTTTTTTTTAATTGGGATATGACATTAGTCTTACAGTCCTGCAGATCAGGGTATTGCTTAGGGAGGAGAAAAAGGAAGTTGAATTCAGAGCTACAAGGAGTAGATTTAGCTTCAATGGACTTGACAGGCTTCATACAGTTATCTTAGTCTGTGAGCTCTAGGCAGGTTGATGTTTAGCCAAGAGCCCTGGTAACTAGTTCAGATACCCATCTAGCCCAAGCAAATCCTGCACAAATGAGGTTAATGCACAGACATGTGCACACTCTCCATGATTAACTCCCTGCCAGAATAGAATATGAGTGTTCACAGGACAAAATGGTTACTAGAGACACTATCACAAAGGCTGATCCCATGTGAAAAGACGGGCTTTGGTGTCAGGCAGGGGTGTGGGCCCTGTATTTTTTTTCTATTTTTATACTATCAGAATAATTTTACAGCTGAAGTATTTTGTTAGGGAAGATGAAGTATTCATACTTCAGTACAGCTGAAGTATATTGTTGGGTATTTTTTTTATTTTTCTATCTTGCCTACAAAAGCTGCAAGCACTGAGATTGTAATTTTTAGATAACAAATGTTCTTAAGAATTGTGTGACTGAATGGAATAAATACATAAAAGGAGCATTTTTAATTGAATTTTTGAATTACATTTGACTAGTCAGGAAAATATTCACATAGATTTGTATTGTTAGCAAGAGAACACCAAATTAGCAAGGCTGAATGTTAAACTAGTTACCTTTGTAGGTTTCACATTCCTAATATAATTGTTTTCTTTCTGAGAAGTAAATTGCTAGTTAGAAATGCAGAGCTTTTTCTTGTAGTGTATTTTAAAGGAAAGATTACTTAATAAAAGTGTTACATGTAAATCGTTTTGAGGTCATTTTTCACACACAACAACAGTAGCATCATGGCAATGAATATCCAGCTATGATAATGCATTCTAAATTTACTTATAAACAGAGGAAAATTTTAGCAGACTTCACAAGATATTTTAGCACAGGATTCTTTGTGTGAGAATTATACTCCCTTGCAAACTTGTGTTACATGTTGGTTTGTTTGTTTTGTGACATTTGTGGCAGAATTTCCCCATCAGATGCAGAATCCACAGCAAGTGAGCAATCCAGCGGGAGAGAGACAGGAGAGGAGAGTGCAAGACCATCAGCTGTTGCAAACGAGGGCAAGCCACGCAGAGCAGTGAAGAAGGGTTTGTTAATTTTGTTTTTTATCTCCTTGTGTGCTCTAGTGCTTTACTCAGGTTGAAGAGTTACTCTGGTACTGTAACTTTTCTAAACTCATCTTTTGCTGTTGATTTTTCTGCTTCTTGCCACAGAAAATCCCTTCATATTTGGTTTAGTTTCTTCTGTAGAAACTGAGCTATACATTCCTTTCATTCCAGCAAGCTTTTGAAACAAATGGCTTAGCAAGAATGAATCTTGCCTCCTTTTGTCCCACACACACCCCCAGCAAAACTCTTTCCAGCAAGGCCTAATTGTGTCTCTCATGGTAGCAGAATTGCAGACAGTTACATGGGCAGCAGAGGTCACAGCAGGACTTCAGGCCACGGGTCTGTGTGTGTAACAGTACCCTTGAAAAGTCATATGAAAAGAAAAGACACCAGAGAGGTAAAAGTTTTACAAATGAGTTGTAATTCAGTCATCAAAATGCCTGCATGATTGTACATTAGAATGATCAAAATGCAATGCTACTGTGTTAATAACACTGGTATTTTTTTATAAAGAACCATCTTGCTTCCAGTTAAAGTGCCAGTATTTTTCTTGGTAATACTCTAAAATATATATATTTGTATATTTGAAAAGATGGGAAAACATCTCAGGAGGGTTTAAGTGCCTCCAACCTATCTGACTTGAATTCTGTTGCTCTGTTTTAGTGTTATCCCATTTCTTCTTACCTGGGGACTCCAAACTCATCTCCTAATTTTCTATCTGGCTTAAAACTTTATGTAACGTTTAACATTTCCTTTTGGTGTAGAAATGTTACACGATGCTGCATCTGAATTACCTGGTAAAGGCAGCAAGGAGACTGTGTAAAATGTGTCCTTTCTACCTATCATGCCCTTACTGGGTAAAAGGCACTATTTTTTCAGCATTTGGTGCCTCTGGTTTGCAAATTATAGGGACTATTTTTAGCATTCAGAATTGGAGGCACTGTCTGCAGAGAGCTCTCTACTAAATGAGAGATTCAGTTTCCTTTTTGTGCAGCTGAGATTTGGCAGTTTGATCCAAGTTCACGCATTTCATTCAAAAGTAAATGCAATCATCTTACTGCTGTGGATTTTCTCCAGTTGCCATTCTAGCTAAATTTGTCATAATTACTGTGTTGTCTCTTCTTTTTCCTTTATGTTGTCAGGAGCAAACAGAGTGGGTAAGTAACCAGAGCTGGTAGTTGAGTACAAATATGAATAGGGGTGTTGGGGTAGCTGCAATTATGTCTTAAGCATGGAAGAGCTTGTCTTCTAAATCTAAGAAAATAAAATTGCTTTTGAAGTATTAAAAAAGTCTCAGTAACACAAATTATAGTAATCCACCACATTTTTCTAATGTTTTCCTCCCAGTTCTTTCAAATTATTGAGGAAAACATCACCATGAAAGAAGCAAAACTAAGGCAGCTGTTGGTCCTGAAACCAGCTTTGTATAAACAAGTTGGAGATAATATTAGAATTAATGTCATTACTGGAAGCCCAAGAAAAACACGAGCTACCTGCAAAGAAACACAAATATTCTGTTGTGAACCAGCGTTTTCTCTGCCAGGATTGAGAGATGGCAAACATAGGGCAGCAGAAACCTGATGCCTTCTTTGATAATGTATAACACATCTAGTGATAAAATAAGTGTCCTTTGATAGCACTGACATCTCATAGTAGCCAACCTTCTGTCCATCCTTCTGTACTATGCTGCTTTCCATTGGTGGGTGTAATGAGCCATCAGCTTCATCCTAGGGATGTCACCTACTGGGATTCACAGAAACTGTGTGAAATTTATCTCTAATTGCATGCTCTGGAATGATTAAGATACCAGTGGATGAGTTGAAGAATCCCATTGGCTTTATCTGATTTTGGATGAGGCCTTATGCACCTTGGTTGCTGTGTCTCTCGAGGGTGCAGGAAGCAGTAGCCTTTCTCTGTCTCCAGCTGTATTGATTTTCATATGAAATCATAGCTTCCTGACATTTCAGTTCAATTAATGGCTTCAACTGAAGGAGCAGTGATAAACATTGATCCTGACATGTGACCTATATGGACTGGTTGTTAAAATACGGTGTGACCAGTGTTGGGGTATTAAGTGCCTCTCCATTATTTTTTAGCCTCAGCTAAATTATTCTGAAATCAGAATTTCATTTATATAGTGCCATTCAATAGCTTTATAATGAAGATTGTCTAAATGTGAATAATAGTGTCATATAAAAACTTTGAAATGAGAAATTATGCTTATTCTCTCCGTCAAAACTTCTACAGGACCTTGTTCGTGTGTTGAGTTAGAAACCATTTCTTCTTTTGCTGTATGTATAGAGTCCTGTGCTGTTCCTGACTTTATCTACTTTTCTTTACTTCCATCTTGGTTTGTATTTATAGACACATTGAATGTAGGCAGATGGGATTTAAAGCTCAGATGCAGCTTATGAAGGTTTTTTTGTGTGTATCTTTTCTGCAAAAAGGACTTAACATATGATATTACTGTAGAGCCTAACCAAAATTTGTCAGTGGGACTTCTGTTTTACAAAACAAGTTTAAGAACCCTTTCAGCTAAGAGGCCCATGCCAAGCACTTGTTTATGTGTGCAGAAGGAAAAGTTATGGATGAAGTTACACAGATTCAGAGTGAATGCTCAGTGTAATTGAAGATACTGGACCTCGTTAACCAAGCAATACGAAAATGTCCATAAAATTTTATGTTGGAGGTCAGTGAGCTTGGGAACGGTGCATAGAGTAAAAAGGTGAGGAAAAAATGACTAATGTGGAAGATGGATGCAGAAGTTCAGATTTCTATTGATTACACAATTGCTCTGAGGGATTCACACTGACTCTACATATCTTGTGTCCTCTCTGTGAGAGGCAATGCTTGCACACTTCTGAGAGATCCATGAACATGGGGCTGTGAAGATGACAGATGGTTAAGATGATAAAAATAGCTACAGAAGAGATATGGATATATTTCATTTAGGCTCTGTGTCTTGCAAAACATTTGGGACACGAAGGTCTTGAATGGAGCTGTTTACCTTCTTTTTAAGAACATTTATATATAGAAATCACATTTATAAATGATGCATGCCTTTTATAAATGTGTATGTTTGACAATGCTTTGATTAAGTTTGAGAAATATGAATAATAGGGATTTTGCTTAACTTGTGGCCAAACTGCTTTCCAGCCCAGAAGTAGTGTGCTGTGACTATAATAAAGCATACTATTTCTTTCTTATCATGCTCCTTTGTTGTGTTGGAAGAGGGAAGCAAAGGAGCAAGTGTTCTACTGTGACCTTCCACAGAAGATAGGATTCACTCCTCTTCTGAACTCTATCCTGCATTACCAGCACGTTGCACAGAATCACAGCAGTGACTATTTTATTTCCCTTCCTGTCTGTTGTAGTGGGATCGTGTTGATCAACAACATTGATTCTGTATCAGAATCAAATTCGATTTTCCTCCTGATTTGAGTATTGAGAACCACATCCCCTTATTAGAAGTGTGTGAAAACATGTGTGACTGTGGCCCTCAACACTGTTGTGTTCCTTCATAAGGAGAGTCACAAGTGTTGATCTCTCATTGCTTGTATTTTGTGGTGAAGAGCAGTTTGAGAATATGTGGCTTTATCACATGGATAAGACAAAAGGTTTTGAAAGTTTTCAATAGCTTTTGCAAGCATCATCTGCATAGCAGTTTCTGATAAAGGTTAATTCAGAAAAAACATTACTAAATCTGTGCTTAACTGCAAATCACTGGGGTGATCCTGTGCATTTCAAGTCTTTTGAGGGAGATGGCCCGTTTCTATTGAAGTAATTAACTGTTGGCAGGACCTGGGGTGCACTTCCATGCATTCTGGTTTTCATAATGTCTTTTGTTGATTGTATTTGAGTTGGTTTAACCTCTTCAACAAATTACAACATGACAGTATTTATGCAGCTTGCTTATTATTATGTGAACTATTTATCCTGTCACAGAGAAAAAAATCTGCTTTAAAAGCGTTAATCAGTAAAATGTCTGTAAAATCTTTGTGTTTTGTGCAGATTTCTAAGGGTTTTTTTGTTTGTTCCTGTATCACTCCTATCACTTAAGAAATGCATTTTGCATTGAGACATCTTTCATTGCTCTTTCAACCCCCATTTTAGCAATTTGCATCTCCTTAAGTACTGATAAGAGGAATCATTAGCAGAATGCACTTAAACAGCTTTTTATGGAGTAAAGTAGATTGAGATTTTGGGGGTTTGCAAGTGCCAAGAGCTTGATTTACAGAAATTAAGAATGACAGCTCACCTTCTGGAAATATAATGGGAAAATGTTTATAATTTGCAAACCACAGAGTAGACTTGTTGTGCACTAAATGTGAGTCAGCTGGAAGGCCTGTACAGCAAATTAGACACAGATGGAAAACAGGGTACAGTTTTGTAGCACAGCATCTGTAGAGCTTAACATTTGACCTTGATAACCCTGTCTGCACTACTTCACTCTGTATTGGTTCTGGTGATTTAGGACCTCCTCAGACCAGCAGTGGAAACGAGCAGCACTCCTCAGCCTCTATCTTTGAACATGTGGATAGGATGTCCCGTTCCTCAGATGCCAGCAGACGGGTCCCGAGCAAGATCCAGCTGATTGCCATGCAACCCATGGCAGCACCTCCGGTTCAGAACTCGGTGCTCTCTGATCGAGTAGCAGAGACCAACAAAATTAATAAAGAGGTATTTTTGAAAATGCTTTGAATGTTTTTGGAGGAGTGTATGCCTAGACAAAGGGAAATTGAAAAGCATCCAGTTTCTTGTTGTCAGGAGCTCCTTGTAAATCCCTGAGGAGTTAAATCTTGACAAGTTACCGGAATAATCCTGTTTCCATCCAGAGAAATTATCTGACCTGTTTCTAAGAGATGCCTAAACCAAAATTTAAACACAGAGAGGATTTGATGGTCAGATACCTTTGTATTAGCATCCTTTTGCCAGTCAGCAGGACATGACTGAAAGAGAGTTGTGCTAATTAATGTATGAGAATTGGAACATACGGCCCACCCTGGTTTTCATTCTACACTATTCTTTTACTTTTCAGAACTCAGGATGTTGGTTATAAAAAGAAGTTATCTCAAAACATTCTGGCGTGTGAATTTGCAGCCCAGTTCATAGCTTTCAACTCGTAATGTGTTTACCTGACAGTAAATATACAAAATTTCCTGCTCTCTCTGAGGCTTGTGCTACTGTAAGCAGAATATGAGCATGCCTGGGGCATGAGGAAAGATGATGCACTGTAAAACCACATCATACACTGCCTGACAGTAGCACATACCTGCATCCTGGTTTGGTACTGGGTGTAAGATGACCGTTTTTCCTAATTCAGAGTGGAAGATTACTCAAACCTGTAACTGAACTTCATTAAGAATCTGTTTCTCAGTGCCTTACTGAAGAGAATATGTAAATCGAGGATACAGAGGCAAGAGGAGCCACAAAACAGAAATTTGTCTATATGGGCAGGACACATACAATTCTAACTATGAACATAAAGAGCAAGTCTGACTTGTGTCCTATATATGGGGGTTGTTTTGGGGTTTTTTTGGATTTTCATGAGAGAATGCACAAAAATCAATTTTTATTTGGTTCTTAATTTGCTGATGCAGATGTGTTCCAGAACTAGTCCAGCACAGGCAGTGCAGTTGTTGTACCTAATCTAGTGCTTAAGTGCTTACCAGTGATAAGAATTGTATCAGTGGATTTTGGGCCAGGACTTCCAAAGTGTGGTGTTACAACAGCTTTACCCAGATAATGAGATGCACTCCATGAAATTTGAAAAACGGTGGGAGAGAGGCCTGAAAACTCAGCCTCCAAGATGATGCAGAGCTGATAGTGCCATGTTCATCTGGGGATCTGGGCGCTTGTGTTGCTCCTGTGTTCCTGCATAGCATATGGCACAGCAGAAGCACTGAGTTATGAGCTCAGTTGGCTCTTGAAATTCTTGCTTCTTATGTGATGAAGGTCATTAAAGGGAAAGGGTGGCAGATTTTAACACTGTTGATCAAATATCTATCTGCTTGCCTAGCATAGCTAACTACAGCCTGGTTAGTCTTATTTTTTCAGAGCAGTGTTACGTCTGGCAGACAGCAGGAGTTTTTTGTGTTCCTCCTGCCTTTTGTTAACAAACTGCCACTACCCTCTAATTGCACCTGCTGTGCTGGCAATCGTGTTGTGTATAATAGTACATCTACCTGGGGAGACAGTGGGGAGACTGCATAATATCCAGGAAGGAAAGCGTGTTCATAAATGGTTGTGTCTTATTTTAATCCTTCAGAGATTCGGGGGAGGGAGGCAGAGGCAGGCAGAGAGGTGGGTAGGAGAGGTTTGCAGAAGAGCAGCAAAACCCAATTTGCAAAATATGCAGCTGAAAAAATATTCCTCCTTGTTTTTTTCTTCTCCTTCCTTAAGATACAAACAGCCCTGAGGCATAAATCCGAGATCGAGCATCACCGCAATAAGATTCGCCTCCGCGCCAAGCGTAAAGGGCACTATGAGTTTCCAGTGGTGGATGACGTGGTGGTGGTTGACTCCAAAGAACAGCACAGAATATACCGCAAGGCACAGATGCAGATTGACAAGATCTTGGACCCTGGAGGCAGTGTGCCTACTGTCTTCATAGAGCCCAGGAAGAGGTAGGCATTCCAAAGATGCAATGAACTATTTTCTTTTAGAGTCAGTGCCCAAACTACATCAAAACTGTACTTCTTAACTGTCAGAGCTTAAAATCATTTTGATCACTAGTTGAATTTGAGTTATCTAGGTGAAAAGGATTGGGTTGTTCTAAACACTTTTATTTATTTCAGTATATGCCGCTATGTTTTGATTTCAAATTATTTTTTTCCAAGTTCTAAGCAGTGAATTCTTGATAAATAAACCCAAATGCATGAAAACAGTCTTAAAACAATTTAGTGTTTGCTCTGCCATTTGTTTTAATAATTCCTGTGTGTGGTGAAGAGGGATTAAAATTGCAATATCTGCACTGAGAAAGAAACCTGCGAGTAATATAACCAACAAGTAATAATATTTTTTTTTTGTAAAGCAGAAGAGGGGGTGGGGAATATGTAAAATAAGGAAAACCTTGAACAATCTAAAAACCATAAAGATTCTGATTGTTAAAGGCAAATTCACAAATCAATGAGATTACCTTGAGGGAATACATAAAAGGTTATAAGGCACATCTGTCAGCCTCACAGACCTGCCTTCCTGGCCTTGTGTTTGCAGAGAGTTTTTCCTGGGTTTTGTATCGGGCTTATGAATACAGGCACTTTGTTCCTGGAGCACTGATGCCCAGTGGGTGCTTCTGCACTGATAGAAAGTAGCTTTTCTCCAGTGGTGTGGGTTCCTCAGCTGGTGGGGTTAAACCCTCTGGACGAAGCACAAAGCTTTGTTGGCAGTGTGGTCTGTTCTGTGCCTGCAGATGTGTCACACTTTGGGCTGGGGAGCTGGAACACAGGACAGATGAATGTAGGAGGGAGGTGACTCTGGAGAGAATTTAAGGGAAGAATGGGATGTTTTGGAGAGTTGCCAATGAGAGTGTTATTAAGAGAAGCTTGAGGAAAGAGATTTGAGCTACCTAATAGGACTGGCATAGAAAACTGGGAAAAGGAAGAGAAACGGGGCTGAGGCAAGGATGACTTGGAGGAAGTGGGCAGAGGAGTTCAAGCTTGAGTGGGATGAGAAGAAAAATTTCAAAAATAAATGTGATTACCTTTGTCTCCCTATCTCTGCTTTTTGTCTTTCTCCTGTTAAGTTCTCGTGCAAAGCGTTCTCCCAAGCAGCGCCGTCGCCATCAGATAAACGGGAGTCCACTTGATGCCGAAAAGGACAGGTTAATCACAACTGACAGTGATGGGACGTACAAAAGGCCTCCAGGAGTCAATAATTCTGCATATATTGTATGTATGTCTCTTGAATGGCAGGAATGTTCTGACAGTGATGACAGCTGAGACATTGGCAGGTTTTTGGCCTACTGTTTATGGTCCATATGACATGGTTCATTTCAGTCATGTAGTTAGCATGTATATCAAAGTGAAATAAGGATTTCATTGACAGTCTGTCATTAAGCAGTAGAATTCTGCCGAGTGTTCCTTGATACTACAGAGGCCAAGAACCAAAGCCTTGTTTTCGTCAATGCAGCTGTGTTATGCACATGAAAGTATGCATGACATGTTCCACAGTATCTTGAACATAGTTTCACTCTAGTCCAATTTGCTGGGTGTTATATATTCATATATTACAGGAAATTTCATACTTTGCTCTTACAGAATGGGAGATTCAAGTCTTTTTGTGAGAAATTTTCTCATCTTTCAAATGCTGGAATTAATTATTAATGATAAAGAAACACGTCTTTGTACTACATTAACTTGAAACAATTCTAGTGCAATGTCTTGAAAATTAATTTTGTTTCACATCTGAAAAAAGAAAGACGCTGGAGAATACTTCTGTTCAATCATATCCATGTCACAAACAGTATTTAGGCATCTTTACCCACTTCTAAGCAGATTTCATGAAGCCAAATGCTAATACTGGACGCCCCTGGACAGTTCTTATCTTTAAAGATGGTTTGATAATTTTAAGAATTTCATTGTTAGCTGCATATGCAGTCAGGTAACTGATGTCGATTTCTGCAGTTTCCCTTTGCCTTCAAACATGAGTGTGATGATTTTAATGTCATGCTGCAGTAGAATGAATTATCATCTGAAGCTGTTTAATTAAGACATGGCACACAGCAGGCTCAGCCCCTTTGGCATCTGCAGTGAGACTGCTCAGAATGCTAAGTTCCTAATAAAGTAGAAGCTTGTGCCTCTTGACGACTGATTTTGCAGTCTGCGTGCAGTGGTAAGAATGAGCTCTGATAATAAGTCTGCTGCTGTAAAGCTCGTTTAATTTCCTCTCACTGATGAACAATAAGCCCATGTGGTAAGATCCCAGGTTGTAATTATGATGCATGCCTAAGGTATTGCTGCAGTGAAGCACTTACATGAATCCCATTCAGGTGATGCACCCAAGTTCAAGTTGGATGCAGGTAACCACTTAACAGCTTCCTTTCTGTGTTTTTCTAGGAGGTAATAATTGTTTTAATGTTACTGCTGATGTGGTCAGTTATAAGCTAAAGACTGAATTAATTTCTTGGACTTGCAAAAGCTGCAAAGAAGCCAGAGATGTAGACAGAGCTGATTGTTTTGTTTTCTGGATGGAGAAATACTCTCTGCATGACTTCATTACGTGCTTGCAAACCACTGTTACAGCTGAGTAACTCCTGCACACAGCTCTGCTGCCTTACCTGAGATCAGAGTCCCTCAGATCACACTGAATGAAGTATTTGAGCTGCTGGTGTTATGTATGTGCATGCAGAAGTAGGGAGGGTAAGGTCAGGTGCTGTGGTTCTGGCAGACAGTGTTGCTTGGACTGAAGGCCCACAGGGGCTTGGAAGATGCTTAGATCTTCTCTGTGGCTGCCCTTCACCTTCTTTCCATTTTCTTCAGTCCGATCCAGACTTGCCTCCCGACCCCCAGACGTCATCCTCGGCGGATCTGGGGAAGTTCCCTGGCTTGCCCTCGCACCCGGTGTCGCAGTACGTGCCCCCGCAGCCGTCCATCGAGGAGGCTCGGCAGACCATGCACTCGCTGCTGGACGACGCCTTCGCGCTGGTGGCTCCCAGCAGCCAGGCCGCCAATTCCACGGCCGCGCCTCCGCCCGGGGTGCCGGCGGGACAGCCGGTGAGGAGCTGCTGGGCACGGCCGGGGGCACCTGCAGGCACTGGGGATCACCTCGTGGGCCAGCTCACCTGCAGGCACTGGGGATCACCTCGTGGGCCAGCTCGGGCGGTAAAGGATGCATTTGTGATGCAGCTTGAAAGGCGTCTCTGGGCAGGGAGTTAGCACCAGTTGAGCTACAGCCACTGTTGTGCCCTTGCTGTCAGGACTTAGCACAAATGCGGAATATTCCTGGAACAAGGTGAATTCAGAAATTCACACAAGATGGTGAACTTGCTTTCTGCACTGTTTGGTTGCTTTTCCCTTGTCCCATCTCAGCCACAAGGAGTTTTCCTTTAGGATAATTCCAGTTCTTCTCAGAGTCTTTCACAAACCAGTCTTGCTGTGTCTGAGAGTAAACCTTTTTTTCTTTTTTTTTAATATGTGTGGTAGTTCCTATTTTGACAATAAAAAAAAGAATCTATTTGACTTAGGTCATATTTTTCAGCAGGATATCCAAAACTTTCAGGAGGTGAGGGATAGGGAAGCAGTGTTTCTGTGTATGATTTTTCACTTTTGATGGAGCACTGAAACACATGGATAATCTTGTGGCTCTGATTCCCAAGCTCTGATGAGTCTGAGCCCTGTGGTTTCTCTGCTGCAGTCTGATGCTGTTCGAGGTCAAAAGAGATTTCCAAATGCAAAGCTTGGTTTTTTGCTAAGTAGACATTGGAGCAGCTCTTGATCTTCTGCAAGTGAGAAAAAGTATTTCTGAAAGGTTTTTAAATTAAGACTCTGATCACACTGAAGAGGCTGTAGCAGTGATTCCCAGATCTTCTTGTGCTCCTCTGTTTGTAAAATGGAAGTTCTTATGGCTGACATCAGGTCTTACATACAAGCTTAGTGATCTCTGCCATTCATCACTTAAAAGACTGACCGTGGACTTCCCAAGGTATGAATTTTTATTTTAATTTGGTGCTTTTTTTCATTCTTCTGACAGAGATACATGGAATTTGGAATGACTCCGCCAACAGCACCAGGTCTCCTACCAAGGTAGCTTTATACTGATAAAATTTTCAATAATTATTTTCCTCGCAGTTACTCCAGATTTCTTATTGGCACTGGTATATTGTTATGTAAAGTACTGTATAAATGAGACAGGAATCCAGATCCAGTCTGTGTTACTTATTTATGAAGCATAAATGACATATGCCTGCTGTATGGAATCCAAGCCTCTGTTTAAAAGAAATGTGTTTCTAGCCCCTCAGCTATAGAGATGTCCTTCCAGTATTCAGTAAAGCACGAGTCTGAGCTTTTGGAGAGCCTGAAACAGTTACTCAGATGCATGTAATTCTCCCAGTATTCTTGCTTTTATCTTGTTTCTGTATCCTCAGGGCAACACTCACTCACAACAGCTTTCATATGACTAACAGATTCATTCTATTTTTAACTGAGTTGAGAATAAATGACAGATCACAGTGACCCTCACAGAGAAAGTCTGCCTTGAAGCCCTATTACTATAAAATAGGGGAAGAACAAATTTTCCATCTTCTCCTGCCCTTGCCGTGGGAGAATTGTGTAAAGAGGAGAAAATGGTTGTCTGGGTGATGGTTAATTTCACATTTGGTTCGTGTGTTTTAACCACATGTGAAGTTGGACACTTGAGTCACAGTACTCAGTGAGGTGAGACTTGTCTCACCCTCTCCAAGCTGCTGCAGTGAAATAAATGGTGGCCTTGTGCTGCTCTCCCATTACCTTAGAGTTTACCATATGAGATGAAATCCCACAGATATTCATATCATTCGTCAGACTTCACCTTTCACTGCCTTTGAAACTTGATGATAAAGTGGCTGTGAAGAATTTTCCGTGATTTATTGTTCTGCAACCTGATTTTTGAGAAGACCAAGTCGAAAAGGAGGAGTTTCTAAGCATCTTGCTTTGTTCTTGGCTGGAGATGAGAGTTTCAGTGTGACTGAAGCATAGATGAAATGGCACACAGTATGACATCTGGTGTACTCTTGGTAATTTAGGTTACCTTGAAGGTTATGAGCTTTGAGACTGCCAGTATAAAGCATAACCAATTACTTGTTATTGAGGAGATTTTGTCTTTGTTGGCCTGTTACATATTCAGGGAAAATGTGATAAATCAATCACATAAATAAATTAATCACACTGCTGTAGTCCATGTTGATACACCTGAGCAAGATAGTGTCCTCACAATGTGTTTTTGTTCAAAAGTTTATCATTCTTTGGCGAAGGCGGTCTGAATTTATGTAAACCACAAAAGTTCAAATGCTGGCTTTGCCAGTGTCAACAGATTAAGTTAACAATCTACAAAGTCATTGATCTGAACAGAAAGAATTCCTCTAAATTTTCATCAAAATAGAAGGTTTCCTAAAGCTTGGTCAGTAGTCATGGTTGTACAGTGGGAGTTATTCTCAAAATCTGGAGATAATGACAAACAAATTGATAGAAGCAATGCACCAGTTAGAGGAAGGAAAAATAACCTGAGGTCAGCATGATTAGGTGGCATGTATCAATGTCATAGTCCATTGGGTTAAATATCCAGTGCTTGGAATAATAGTTGGGTGAGCATACCGTTCTCTTCTCTGTAATAACACCATCAGCATCTTTAATGGGGCGGAACCAACCTGGGGAAAAAAATTAAATGTAAAAGACCTAGGTCACATAATAGCTAGGCAGTTATAAAGGCATAATGAACAACTTTTGCCAGAAAATGGATATTGAATCATGCAGCAGAGATAGATATTCTGAGCTGTAGTGGATTAGTGGTGTAAAATTGATTTTTGGAGCAGTATCTCCTGACGTAAGTGACTGGAGATAATTTTGGGGGTTTTTTGGGTGTACAAAAAATTGAAAGCAGAGTTTCAGTCTGGAAATAGGATGGAGCACTAGAAAGCCTGTATGATACAGATGCAGAGCTGTATTCTGGTTTTATACTCTTACATTGATCTTTGACTTTAAAGAGAAGCTATAGCTATCTATTATAAAGAAGATGGAGAAGGTGAAGCCTTATTAAATGTGAACCTTTCAAGTGCAAACACATCAGCAATAAAGAATTTACTTACTGTCCTCTGAAAAATTGGCACAAAAAGAATACATTTGGAGCAATGTTGAGAAAATATTTTCTTTAGAGAACATAAAAAAATTGTAGTAATTCGTCAGCTTCAAAATTCCAGCAAACACTGCAGGCATAAAGGGCCAGATGATCACATCCCTTACTGATTACAGTGATTAACATAACAGAAGTGATGTTGTTAAACATTACCTACCCATTGAAGCATTTATTTTAACTAGCTTGTGTGGTTGGAAATGGTTTCCTTTGGATCTGCTGAGTGGACAGGCGGGGATTGTGTGTTAGGGAACTGGGGAAATTCTAGCACTTCCACAATGGGATTGTTACAGCTTGAAGCCCTTAAACCTCCTTCATTTAGTAACACTGCATGCCAAATTGCTGGTACTTTTATTTACAATTACTTGTTTGTGCTTTATTAGGCAATTCATTACGTCAACTGTCTTTGCTGTCATATGAAGGTGGGTAGTTTTCAAATAAGGCACAAATCAAGAATAGTCTGAATTAGATGCAGTCACAGGATTTTGTGGTAAAATAAAGGGGTGTAAAATTGAGATCTTGAGGAATAGGATGCGCTGCAGACTGTAGCCTGGGAGGCCTAAGATGCCATTGTGGTAAAAGGCATGGAAAACTCATCCCTAGCCCTCACTTTGTGTAGTTCCATGTGCCTGAGTTTGGCTGCTTGTCTCACTTTGCTTCTTTTACACTCACACAGTTAGTGAAGTGAGATGGATTACAGTTTCTGTTGTTAACTCTTTTTAGCAAATATATAACAGTGACTGCCAGCACCAGCCTGATTGTAAGGAAACATTAATTTCAGTATACATTGTGTTTCTTCACAGGTGCTAATGACAGCTTTGAGTAGTTTCATCAATCTTAAAGAGCACAATTTTGAAAACTTCCTGAAAAATTATCAGAATACCTAATGAAGTAATAATTGTTCACAAAATACACACTTAATGCAGTTTGTTTTGGTTTAGACCAAGAGTGCCTAGAAACTCTTTGAGTAGAGTCAACTTTGTTGCTGAGATAAGCAGCTACATCACTGCTGAAGTCTCACTTTTCTAATTTTCTTTTTTTTTTTTTTTATTCAAGATACTTTCTTCCCCCAAGGGAAAAACAAGATCTTGAGATGTGTAAACTTTTTTCTCTGCATTGAGGAGACTGCAACATGTGAAAAACACTTGCGTACAATTTCACTAAAACATATTCTTCAGATGTAAATATTTTCCTCATCATTGAAGATTACAATTACATTAAAAGGCATGAAGAACTGCTGTATGAGGCACACCTACGTTATTGTTTCTAATTAGGGATTTCACTTATTTTAATCTCAAGTCTTTTTCCACAGGCAGAACTTTGGGCCGGGTTTCCTTCAGCCTGCAGAGTTAATGCACGGGGAGCAGCCACCAGCTGAGGTTCAGTATTCCTCCAGAGGGATGTACTCAGAGGAAATGCCATCAGTGGCACGGCCACGACCAGTTGGAAGCACTGCAGGTACACTTCACTGCAGTTGAATATGCAGTAAAATAACTGATCCTTTTCTGTATCTGTACTTACACCAAGGTCACCATTAAGACGTCATTCTCCTTCAGGTGCTCCATGTGATAATGGTCCTTGTCCTCAGTGCCCCCCAAAAAATGATCACAAAGTGAGATTTGCTTTTCATAGAACTTTGCAGAAAAAGGAAGTGCTTTGCTCCTTTTTTAGTATCTTGCTATGTTATCACATAGCGTATTTTCACAAAGCCCCATTCTCTAAGAATGGAAAAGTACTTGTTTTAGAGATTACAATGTATGCTAACTTTGCATTTTGAACTCCTTCTTTTGTGCTAAATGAACTAATTGATGCATCCCAAATCAGCATGCTAAATAGCAACATTTTTTAATACTTCTCTACATCTGCATTTCCTATTTCTCTTTGTAGAATTGTATGCATTAAAGAAGTATCTCTTAGACTGAATTATCTATTTCTCCTGTCCCACATGAAATCACCTTCCCTGATTTGGTTGAGGTAATTTTGATAGCAGTCACCAATGTTACCATGAATAAGATGGTAACATCACATGGCAGTTAAGCTGCAAATACTTCTAAAAATAAAATATTGTATTGCTATGCAAATGTTACAGTTAATTTTCTCCCAGATAAATATTTTCTTCCTTGAAAAAGACTGGAAATATGATCATATACTTATGTCAGGAGCCCAGTTTCGATAGTTGCTTCTATCTCCCTGTGAATGTTAAATGAATGAGAATAGTAGGAATATGTAGTAACTATTACAGCCTAATGATGGTTATTTTATTCTCTGATTCACACTATTGTCTAAGCATTCATAGGTATTCTGCTTTAAAGTTTAGAAATACTTCATATATTTATTTTCTGTCCCTCAGCATAATTACATGTAAATATCGAACTTCTCGAATATTGGGGGGTTTTGAGAGAAAATAAGAAAGTGATCTGACTGTCCATCACGTAAATCACACTGTTGTTCCTTGTCTTTTCCTCCCCTTTTGTACATACACACAGTTTTATGTATCTCTGGGTTAAATGTGTTTCATTTCTATTGAATACTAAAGTATTATTAGTAATTTTAAAAATAAAAATATAAATGACATTTCCCTGTGGGGGAAAATTAATGAAGAAGGAAAGCTGGCATGTTGTTACATATCTCTTGCAATTAATGGTGGCAGCTATCCTTGCATATGTTTGAAAGCAGTGGGAGGGAGGGAAGAGAAGGAAAAGGAGAAAG
Source organism: Poecile atricapillus (assembly GCF_030490865.1). NCBI lineage: Eukaryota > Metazoa > Chordata > Aves > Passeriformes > Paridae > Poecile > Poecile atricapillus. Next base: position 21,143,724 of record NC_081288.1, on the reverse strand, counting down.
GAGGAGGTTGGCTTTCAGGCTGGAAGGAGATACAGTGTGTTCTGACCTTCTGGTTAGTTAAGGACAGCATTGTTTAATATTTAACCACAAAGCAAAGCTGAGAGAAGCACACTCATACACAGTCGTGTATTTTATTCTTCAGAGCCATGGAACAGGAGGCAGTCAGCAGTTAGGGTCTTGCTTGCCAGTGTGATGCAAATAAGGTGTGCCACAGGAGCAAATGTCTTCTCTTTGCTGCTGAGTAACTGACACAAAAGCATTGCCAGAGCTTTCAGTAAGCACTGTTTTTTGGAAGGGGCTGGCATGTTTTTGGAATGAAGAGTAGCCCATGTCAGAGATGCATGTGTCTCAACCTCTTCTTTCAGTGCAGTGCCATGAAATGCATCACACTCACATGTACTGCACAAAATGCACATAACTTTTCTGTCTTTATTCCACACTTACAGCCTTCTTTCTGCTGATTTTTATTAATTGCACAGAAACAGAGCTCCATTTTCTTCTTGTCTCCTGCTTCCAACAAAGTTTTATGTTATCATGTGTCTGCCCTGCGAACTTGACTGTGTATAAAGATGAAAAAAAAACAATATTTGCTTTTAAGGTTCTCAGATACAGCACCTCACTCAGGTGGGAATTGCTAGCAGGATCGGAGGTCAACCAGTGGAGATCCCCTCAGGCAGAGCAGGGCATGGCCAGCCGGGGGGGCCAGGGTGGCCCCAGTATCGTGGAGAGGATGAATGTGCTAGGCGAGATGCAGTGAGTACTGTTACACATTTGCATAGTTTCCAAAGTAGTGATATGTTTGGGTATTTTTTTCTTGCATTACTGTTTGGAACTTTTTTCCTGCTGGAATACTTTTAGTTGCTTCTCTGACATTCTTTGCTTTGCCCTTCAAACCCTTGTTAGCTCTTCTGACTTCTGCTTGCTGTTCTTTCACCTTTGCTTCTCTAAATGCTTTCCCTCATTTTACCCTAACCTTTTTTTTTCCTCACTTGAGGCCTTCACCCATTAATTGCAGTTCATCCAGTTCTGCTTCTGAGCTCCAGCAGAGGTGGATACTGCTTTCCATTCCTTCTTTGAAATATGCCTCTGTATTTTGAGATCACTGTCATTAGAAAACATTGAACTAAATTGTCCCAGGCTACCATCCTATTTTGTATGCATAAAGTTCTTTTATCTTCTGTGTCAGTGCTGACAGCAGGAGTCAGGGCAGCAGAAAAAAGTACATACTTGCATTAAATATTAGAGGTGTTTCTAAACAAGTTACTTTCCTGGCCTAAGTCAGCAGGATGTGGTAAATGAATCCATACTCATTTACCTGTGTTCCCCAGGCAGCCGTGGTGATTTCATGTTCTTGGCAGCAGTGCTTCCAGAGGTTGACATTTCTGATTCAACCAGATGTGTGAGGTTAAAGATAGTATATGGCCTTGCCAGGAGAGAGACACCTGCCTGCTACCAGTCGCTCTTTGGTGTACTTGCATCCTGGAGCACACTGACCTGTGACAGGTTTATTGCAGTACTCTTGAGAGTGACAACTTTATGCTTCTTACCCTGCTTCTTAGTTTAAATTATATTTTTTTCTGGTTTCTTCCTTGAGAAAAGAAGACAGGATCTCCTCCTTTTGCATATTTAGGACAGTGTGTGTTCACACAACTTCAAGTTGTTTTGCAGTATTGCATGATTGTAACATAGCTTTGCAGAAAAGAAACACAACAAGATGGACTTATTTTTAGATTGGATTTAGATTTAGATGAAATTGAGCTGCCTCCATGTCAGGTAAAGTCAAGAGTAGCAGCATAAAGTTTTTGAGAACTGGGTGCACCATTTGATACTATTCAAAAACTTCAACTGTCAAAGCCAAAAAATTTATTTCCTTAATTTAATGTGCTTTCTCTGCTTGAAATGGTGGCATTTGAATGAAAGATCAAAATTTCAGTTTACATCGAAAGGAGCACTTGCTTGAGAGATCTCAGTGACTCAAATTTCATTTTCAGAGACATCTCTGGGTTACCATTTATTGACCTTTCTTTACATTTGCGTCTCTTTTCTGAAAATGGCTCTTCTAGGTCTGTGGGTGCTTTCCTATTGAGGTCATTTCAAACCAGGCTCTTTTTCTTTCAGTTCATGTCAGTTTAAAGATTTCCTTGGCTTTGCCAGAACTTTTTGCTCACTGGTTGCTGCAGTTCATTTGTTACTGCAATGTGATTTTTTTTTTTCAGTTTGTTATTAAAAAACAGGCTAAAGGGGGAGATCTTGAACATGAAAAACTTACTTGAATTTGGTGTCATCCATTTGTAGGAGAGCTCACATATTGCCTGAAATTTATTTTTTGTGTGAGCAATTTTTTTTTAAAGGAGTCTTCCTATTTTAAAAAAAAAAAAACACAAAACCATGGTCTAGTAGCTTTCTGTAGTTAAATAATTACCTTCACAGTTTGGATTTTTTTCACTAGGAGAGAGCTCTAAATTTGTCTTTCCTTGTTTTGGCAAGGAGGCTTTACTTAATGATGGTCTTGTTCCTTCAGGTACACTATTCAACTGGTCCTATGCAAAACTTGTCTTACTGTTCCCTCATTCTGAGCAAGTTTCTAAAATTAAACTGCATTTGAGAAGATTGAAATCTAGAGAATTCTTCTTCCACACATACTGGAGAGGGATCTGCATTTGTCTTCCTGCAATAGTGCTTTTCCTCACAGTATCTTCACCACTTTATTCCTGAAGTCAATACCTGATTTTCTGCTGGAATATGACCTCACTTGAATGTCCTAGCCCAAAGCCAGTGTGCAGGGTACCACCAGTTCACCTTAATTCTTCATTCAGAAGGCCCAGGAGAACCAGGAGAATGACAGCATTTCCTTAGCTGACACAAAATATAATCCTGAACAATCCTGAAGTGCTCATCTGAGCAGCAGAACAAATGAAGCCGGGCTTCTTACAGATTACTTCAGTGTCTTGCATATCTCCACCTCCCTCCTCCTCCTGGCATCACCTCCTGCCCACCTGCAGTCCCATGTAGCTTTCCACTGTTCTCCCAGGCTTTCCTCCAGGTTTCCAGTGTTTCCCTTTCACTCTATTCTTCTGCTCAGCTGCCCACTCTAGTGTCTCTAAAAAATCTCACCAAATTTAGTTGTCTCTCAAGTCCCCAAGATAGGCCCTGTGAGATACATGCTGGCTAAGAGATCCAGCAGAGAACAGCCTAACTTGACCTTTCTGCCCCTCAGAAGCAGATTCAATGATAACAAATAAGGTGATAACAAATCAGGTTATGTCTAATTAGCTATCTGGTTTTGTGAATTTTACTTATCTATTCATACACACACACATATACACATGTATGTCTGTGTATGTATTTATACATCTAGTTCAGTTGAAATTGGCCAGAGTTCAACAGGTATTAAATGGAGATTAACTAATTTACACTTTCATCTCAAAAATCTTCATTCCTTAAGAAGGAAGATTCCATAAAGATATTTTTGTCAGTTGTTTCATACTGCTGTTAATTATCCAGAAATTTCTAGATAAAAATATAAAATGTATAGATATTATGTAGAACTATGTCTTTTTGCATATATAATGTTATATAACATATTTCTGTGTGTTTCTGTCAGTAAAGAAGTTTAAAAAAACCAGCAAAAATTATTTCAGTCTCTTTGCTCCTGTTATTCTGCTGTTGTAGGTTAGTAGAGGTTAGGTTTCTAAACCAATGTGGTATTGAAATTTTACAGGCCTGTTTAATTCTGATGCTAATGTGAAATCACAGAAACACACCCTTTTCTTTTTCGGAGATATTTAAGAAAACCTCGATAAACTTACTGTAAAAAACAGACCCTGTGGTCATCAGACTCCCTAACTTTCCTGCAGAGGCCATTCTTATGGTGGTAATTCAGTGCATTGTGAGGAGTTGAATCACATAGTGCATTTTAATGTGAAAGTAACCTGAACATAATTTAGGTTGCTGTTAAGACTCATGTATCAAGGAGTGTTTCCTTTTAATATTTTTTTATGTCATCTCTTCTCTATAAACCCACAGAGTACTTGTCAGGTTTGCAAACTCTAGACTGCACATATGAATTAGTTTCACGTTTTGCTGCCAAATGAATAATTCTGAACAATCAAGAGACCCATTCATTCCTTTCTGATACTGAAATCACCTCTCTTTTATAGGAAATAAGACAGAATGTTACTTGGAAAACCTTTGCCTATCGTTCTTCTATTAAAGCCTCTTTTCCCCTTAATCTGTGTCCCAAAATTAACTGTGTAAAGGGTTAGTGCTGTACATGAGCTGCACAAGAGACTCAGAATCTATTATTAATTCTATTTTATACAAAATGGCTTAAATTTTATTCATTTGTATTATGAGAGATGTTAAGGAGCTTGCTCCCATGCATTTTTGTGTTCCCTGCTCACCGCTGCCACTGTCACTCTAGGTCCCCCATATCCTTCCCAAGCTCTGCTTTGTAATGTCTTCATTCCCCTCCCCCTCACTCCCAAATCCTCTTCTAGCTGACCTTGCTGTCCTTTCTTCCCCAATCAGGCTGCTCTCCCTGCCACTCCTTAAGGCTTGTTCCCAGAGAAAGGTAGTGCTCACTGACTTGTGGTGGCTGTGGTCTGAATCTGCTGCTCCCCCTGAGAGGGGATTATGTTGCTTTGCTCCCACCTGTGTGTTCGGGTCCTCTGTGTCCAGCGTTTTCTTCAGGCTGTGTCTCAGCCTCCAGCAATATGAGGCAAGAGGAAAAACACTTGCTTCATTCAGGCTTGTCAGCTGGAATCCAGATTTTCAAAATGCACCTTGTTTGTGTCCACGCTGGGCGTTGGTGCAGTCACCCAGTGTAGTGCAAATCCATGCTTTGTTTTAGTGTAAGCAGGTCGTCTTGCAAAACAAAAAGCCATAATAAACTCAGGCTTCTGTTCTCTGTCTCTCTTGTCTTGTTAGAAAATGTATGTTACTGAACACAGGCAGAATTAACCCCTTCCTGCCCTGAAACAATCATTGTCCCTAAGCTGGGATAGCATTTCTCAGAAATTGAGTACGAAAAAATCTAATCTTTCAAATCCAAGTAGTTTTCTTCTGCTGCTTCTTCTGTTGACGGTGTTATACTGGTCACTCATCAGTCACAGGGTCCTCAAAAGTGTAGTCTGAACAGGCAAAGCAGGCAGAAAAAGGGAAGGTGGAAATAGTAGTACCTCTGTTTATAAATAGTATGGCAAAATGACAGCCAGGAAAAAAGTGATTTGCCTGCTGTATTTTAGGAAGTTGATGGAAGTGGATGGTAAGAGAAGCCATTTCTGTTGATTTCCAGTCCTGTGGGGTTTCTCCCCACCTCCTTCCATTTCAGTTCCTAAACATACTGTAGATTGCAAAGGGGGTCTCTGAACTTGAGGCAGTTCAGCAGTTTTGTGTACACTTGTTGTTTTGTGCTCTGTACGAGACATCACTCATTCATGTAACAGAAGAACCGTTGCAGCAGATAGAAGCATATCCATGTTGCTTTCCCCCCTGTTCTTTGCCTTTTTGTTTTCTTGTCTTTTCTGGGATAATCATGTTTATTCAGAAAGTACAATAACGGTTTCTCCCTTTTTCCAGACGCATATGCATGGACACCAAGAATATTCCTCCTCACCAGTATTCCAGATGCCGAGGACTTCAGCCAGGCAGCCCTCAGCACCTCCTGCTCAGCTTCCACACAACAGCCTTCAGGGCCAGGGCCTTTGCTACACCACCAGTTCCACTGAGGATCTCCAGCCAGGTCACTCGTCAGCCTCTCTTATCAAAGCAATTAGAGAAGAACTTCTGCGACTTTCTCAGAAACAAACAACAGTGCAGAACTTCCATAGTTGATTTAGCATTCCATTGCAAATCTGCCAGGTATCTGCTTCCTATGGAAGCAAAGACTTAGAGGAAATCAGCAATGTTGTTCTCACAAAAGAAGGAACTTCCACAACTCTGTTGACAGCATTCTGGAAAAATCAAAAAAGGCAGCGAAATGAGAATTGTAAGGAGAGATGGGGGACAAACAGGAAAAATCATCGGTGTCATCACAAGTAATATTAATTAGTCTGCTAATATGGTGCTCCTCTTCTCTCCTTACCCTCATTCAGGCTAACACATAAATAAAACCTTAGGTCAAGAACTCAGTACTTCAACAACAACAAAAGAAAATGACAGGAACAATCTTGAAGAGTGATAGACTCCTTTTTCTAAGGAAGTAGGTGAAGTTTTGAATGAACTCAGATGACATTTTGCAAGAGATTACAAGTATTCTTATCTCTCCAGTGCTTATGGGGAACTGGTTTGTGTTGCTGTTCTGCAGGATTACAAACTGTATCAACTGAAGGGTCTTTAAGGTCCGATCTCACATAAGAATCACTTTGGTTGTTAGGAACGAGGGGACTACTTAGAATAAAAGTCTTTATGAGTTACTTGTATCAAACTGGAACGATAATTGTTAAAGCTCTGTGGTTCCAAATGGAGCTACCCTCTGCACTCTTCCTTGTTTTCCTTCTGGTGCTGAAGCTTCAAGTGTTCCTTCATCTTCAATGTTTGCAAAGTGAAACATTGGCCTTGTATAATTAAGAAAATATTTGTAGACTCATTCAGGCTGGAAAAACAAAGCAAAGCATCCAAACAGAAAGGGCTTGGTATCTAATTTGTTTAAAATTATTGAAAACTGGAAGGGGAATACTCAGCCACAGTTGAATTTGGGGAAATGTGTATGTATATCTTTAAAAAAACATCTTTGCATACTAAATGCTCTTGCAAGACCAGCGATAAACTATTGCCACTCTGTAGTTTGCTTTGTGGACAGAAACCAATCCAGCCTGACTGGTACAGGGTCACCAGCATTATGTTATAAATTGATGTCCTAAATCATTGCTTATGTTTGGATCTGAATAATTTTAGTGGAAGTCAGTGACAGTTTAGAGCATTAACATAGGCTTAGATTTGCAGTTTTGAGACAGTTTCTATATTTATACTTGTTTCCACTGTCCCTTTGGACAAAGGGTAAGCATTATCCCATGGTAAGAATGGTACGTGCCATGGAACTGTTTTGTCGCTGTTTTTTTCAGAGTTTTAATTTAAAATTAGCTACGAATTTACTAATATTGGCCATTGCATAACTGTAACTGACATAATACATACGGACATTTTGCGTAAGTCATGATTGCTTGAAGTGTTTTCATTTTTAGGTCAGAGTGAGCTAAAGCTACTAAACTGGCACAGAGATGGAGGGCAGGCTCAGAGTTGGTGAGGAGGCTTGGGAGCCCTACCCTAGGGCAATGGACAGCAGAAGAATTAGGTGCTGCAGTCTAAGTGTTTCAAACACGAGCAGGAGGTAGTGGTCAAGGGTCTAAGGAACAGAGATCTGCCAGAGAGAATGTTGGGCAGCTGGGCAGGGGCTGGGGTAGAAGTGGCAGTGGTGAAGTACAGGTGTGTAACAGTGGTATGTTATGGTGGTCTTTGGCTACCACATCTGCTCCTGGCTCCAGTGCACAGTTCAGTAAGAGCAGCAGGACTAACTCAGACTGAAGTGAAAACAGTTGGGAGGACGTGGTGGAAGAAGTCACCTCCTTCCCTTATTCATGAAGTGTGTACGTCATACTCATGGCCGAAGCCAAACCTCAGTTCCTCGGTGGTGTAGAATAAAAGGTGGTATGTTTTCCTCCTTACTAGGAAGCTCAATTATTTTTCTGTTTACCTATGATCATCAAAATGCTGTATGAAACTGTTTTGAGGGACTCAGAGTAATGAAGAAGCGTAAATTAATTTCCAGTTCCCTGGCCTTTGTGTACAGCCCTCATGGGCATGGGTTGAGGTTTGAAAGGAATCAGAACACCAGCACGGTTGTAACAGCAGTACCAACAGGTCATTATGATTTGAATTTTTTAAGTTTTTTGTGTGCTAATTCTAGGATAAAAATAAACATTTGTTTTCTGCCAACTTTGTAAACATGAATGTTGCCAATACTTCTGCAAAATGCCAGGTTTTGAAGAATGAAGAGTGTACCAGGCAGTGTTCATTTGGTCGTTTTGACAGTGCTGAAGACTGACTGTTGCTAAGTGTTCCCATTAAAACCATCTCTTTCAGACCCCACATCCTTCTCCAGTTTAATTCTGTAGTGAGCTCAGAGACCAATGCTTATAATATTAGCACATTACTGTGACTTCATTTCAAGAAAATGTGGTCTTCTAGGAGGTAAATTAATTTTGTCTGGTTCCAGCTATTTAAGAACAATATGTTCTTTGTAAAATAAGAGCTTTGAAATTTAGATTTAAGCCACTTCTCATTCATTTTTTTGCTGGTAATGGTGATGCTATTGTGAAATTCCATCTTTTTATATTTGGATGTATATAATTTCTTTTTCAGTCCCTAATCTTATGAAGAACACAGGACAAATATGCACGTGTAAATAAAAGAGGCTTTCTGATGAGGAAAACCCTCTTTAAAACTTTCAACAGGATAGTAAAATATAAGAAGTCAGAAAGCTGTGTTTGGAAGTTATGTTCTCAGATTGGCTGGAGACCTGATCCAGTGTCCAAAAAATTGGTATGGCCTAGTCTGTGTCCTCATATAGGAAGAAAAGTAACACGAGTTACCAGCCACCAGTTCCAAGAACGGCCTTAACAAGGGAGACCCACACTTTTTGCAGCTACAGGGAAGGCTGGGTTTTTTTTCATGTGCTACAAAAGGATTCTGTGGAATTCATATGCCAGAATGTGTGTTTCCACTTGAAAATTCTGGGGGTAGAAAATCTGTAAGCTTCTGCATCCCCATGTCCTTGAGTTCTTTTGCCAATTTTTTTTTATTGCCCTATTAAAAGGCAGGAGGGGGGGAAACCAAACAAACCATTTTTTCCCCTGAAACTTAAAGTATCCTGGTTTTAAGTATCTGTTAATGAATCTACTGGTTTCTGAAAACACCTATCAGATGAAAAGTTGGTACAGGCACAGAAAGCTGTTACCAACTGTTGCATCCATTTCCATGACTAAACCATCTGGTTCATGGAATCCTCGGGCTCTTCCCTTTCTTCACAACTTTCCTTGACATTTGTGTTTAGTCTGTGTTTAGTTTGGCATATAAAAGAACTTGGCAAGATGAGAGCTACATAATTTAGCATGGTTTCCTTTTTGTGGTCAAAATGTTGACCTCCAGCCTGCTTCTCAATTATTTTTGGAGCTAAGTGAAATGTTGCAGTTATTTCTCATACACTCAGTGTGGAAGGTGGGGCCTGCTTCAGTACTATGAAATATTTTCCAGCAGGGTGTAACTCATGGTCGCGCCAGTGGCTGTGGGCTTTTGACTCAGGGAAGAAAACCTTGTTTTCAGGAGGAAAGAATTGCATAGGTGCTGGACTGGTAATGTTAAATATGGCCACTTGGGAGCAGTGAGTGGAATCTGAGTGACCCTTTGCAATGTACTGTCCTTGCAGTGGTTTGGATCAGGCTTCTTACCTTGTGGTTGGGGAGCAGCAGTGTCAGACAAGGTCTGTGTGTATCACCCTGCCCCAAAAGGCTGGTATGGAGTTGGCCACCCCAGTATGGTGCACATTTATGGACACAAGTAAACACACAGAGTGATCACCCAAAAGTGCGTGTTCCTACCAAGCCAGTGCCTCTAAATTAGACCATGAACAGCAGGGTTACATCATTATCTTAGAAAGAGGCTGTGCACAGTAATTGTAGCTTCCCAGGAGCCATGACAGCTCACGCTGTTGTTGTTAACTCATGGCTTGAGAACATGTTTGATGGATTAGATAAGGAAGCTGGGTGTATATTCAAGCCCAAGTGAAGTCACCAGTTGTGTGATGTGGATGACAGTAGGCAGCTGAACTCAGTTTTTTAACTTTTGCCCTCACTACATTCCTCACTTTTCTAGCTATCATAGTTTTTACCTAAAGGAAGAAATGTGCATTTTCTGTTGCATGCCTTAACTAGCAGTTCCTTGTAAATAGCTGCCAGTCCTTGAAAATTCCCTATTTTGGCCAAGAGCTTTGAAGTGGCAGGATGAAGAACATTTGTGCCCTTGAGGTGAGGACATGTTGTGGGCCATATTTTTGCAGATGTAAAGAAATAAATGGATTTAAAAAAAAACAACAAAACCAAAAACAAACACAGTTTGTTGTGTTCTGAATATGGACAGAAAGCTGGAAATCGATGGAAAAAAAAAGGATGCCATCTGATTGTCAGAAGGCCAAGGGCAGCAACCAGGTCTCCAGGACTACCTGTGACAGTAAGAAGAAATCTTAGGGTTTCCCCCTGACCCCACTCAAGTAGAGTCCATGACAGCCCCTCTTTTCAGTCCTACATCACTTGCAGTGCTGATTTGTATGGGTGAAGAACTCCTTTCATCAGTGAGACTCCCAAAAGCAGTTCACCATGACTGTAGAGTTCCTGCAGGACTGTTTAGATGTGCCTAGAGACAAGCAGCAGCTTTGAATCGCCTAAATGTGGAAATAAAAATCCAGTTCCTTTTTGTGGAGGATATGTTTTTCTCTTCCTGTTGGATATTGTTTAGAAATGGAGGAGACAGGATGGGGATGTATGCTGTTGTCACCAGCAGACACATTTCAGTGAGGGCAGAGCATGCTCAGCTTGTGACATGGGATTGGCAGTTCAGATCCAAACATTGCTCTGCATGTTGCCCCTGGCTGCATCTGCATGACTTCCACTGAAAACCATGTAGGTCACATGTGCTTTGGAAGAATTCATCCTACAGATTCTTCAGTGCAGTTTGGGATGCACTTGGCAAGATGTTCTAGCTTTGACCTACAAGTCCCAAGGTGAGTTTACTCACACAGTGTAAGAAACTTGAGAAGCAACAATCCCACAGAGTTTTACTATCTTTTTAAAGAGACTTTTCTGGAGTAGAGCTGCAGTCCCATGAATCCCACCGAAGACTGATAGATTAAAAAATAAATTACATTAGCATTAGGAAAATACACATTTCTTTGCACTTTGTAATTTGTAGAGATGGAATGTTTTGTCTTGATTTTGTGTTACTTTTTCCTGGTACCTTTACATAACAAATATTTTTTTTTTTTCCTTTGTAATGGCCACTCCTGTTTAGTTTTGAGTAGTTCTTACTCCATAACTGGAAATTTGTGTTTAGGCTGTTACATCTAAACTGGAATAAAGTATTGGCACATTTGAACAAATGCTCTGAAGAATCTTTTGAAACAAATGCTAAACCTCCTTGGATCCCTGACGTGGTGGTTTTCAGGTTCACTTGCAGAAATCTTATTGCCACTTGTAGAGAAGGTGAAATGAAATGAGAACTAAAGAGTTGAAAGATGAAAATTATTGGTTTGCATTTCCAGATATATTCAAATGCACACACTTCTTAAGAGCTCTGTAGTGCTCCCTGGAAGACTTCTCAAATATTTCCATCCCAAGGCTTCTTGGAGAAGTTGGTTTCCTCATCCAGGCTGTTGGAAGGTTTTAGTGCTGTGCATGATTTAAAAGCAGTAGCTGCATATTGTTTGTGTTTCAGGAACAACCTTTTTGTATTCAAGGAGAATTAATGCTGTGTTATATTTGGCAATGCACAGCACTCTTTTGGTCCTGAAACACAGATCTGAAAGAAACTTGACTAAAGAAATATAAATTCTAAAAATACGTGATGATGAAAAAACAGAAAGCTTTTATCCTTGGACTTGAGGAAATAAGAGAAAGAGTTGTGGATTAGCCACTGTCAGTAGTAATTCAGCATAGTCAGCAAATATTAAATAGTTCAGATTCAGTGCAGTATAGGTGATCTGAGCATCCCCAAACTTCTGAACTGATTGCTGAATTTGTGTCCATGCAGTCCCGGATAAAATGGTTTCAGGTAAGTTGCTTTGTATTTTGCGTGGAACACTCCCAGTCAAGCATTTCCATGGATGATTTTGATGCTGACTTCGGGCTTGATGGCACAGGAATCTCCTGTTCAGAAGATCTGTAGATGTGCAGATGTGTACTTCCATTCCTGCTACCTCCTCCTGCACTTCACTGCTGTGTGGAAGAAAATTTGCTGGGATGCTGGAAACGGCGTTCTTGCTTTTGCAGAGCGGAACTGCAGTGAGGTTAGGAGAAGTTTTTTGTCACTTCCAGCAGACAGCATCACTGACACAACATTGCCTACAATAATCTTGCTCACCCAGAGAGCAGAGTGCCCTTTCCTGCAGCTGAAAGAGCATTCAATAGTGCCAGTGAGCATTACTGAGTCTTCTTAAGGGAGGAGCTAACCTCTCTTACCTAACATTGTGACAGGATGTTTGTATTGCTCAGCTAAAGTAAGGTGGTTTCTTCATGCATGTGAGTCCAGAGGGTCTCTACATTAGAACTTGCATCTTTTTGAACTGATTATGTGCACAGTATGTTGATTTGAACTGATCTGATTATATACACAATGTGTTGAAGTGCCATGGCACAAAGGGTAGCAGTCTAGCAGAGGTGGGGCTTTGCAGGTGTCTCCCTTCTCCCATTTAGACAAGGCAGAGAGAGCTGTGGAAAACCTGAAAAAGTACTTAATTTTTGCTCCAGAAGTCATGCTGTCAAGGTCATACTGTCACATTAGATAGGAAAAGTCACAAGTCTCTTAGAGCTGTTTTCAATTCCAAGCAGTTTTCAGACTTGGGAGACAATACTGAATTTTTTATGTCATGGTTTATTTCTGGATGGTTATTGCAAACTAGGAGTTGGAAATTAGCTCATTGAACATGTTTGATTCTGGGAGAGAAACCTGCAGTGAGCTTTGAATTCCACAACAGATACTGGTACCACAGATGCCACAAAATAAGCAGAATCTGGAGAGTAAGGATAAGAGAGGATGGGTGGTTGCCAAGAATGCCTATATTCCATTCCTTGGCAGTAATTAATGACAATAAGTTTTTGAAATCCTAGTTTTTGTAATGACTTTATCAAAATTCCTACAGAGTCCCAGTACAGAACACCTTTTCTTATGAATTTAACCTCTGTCTTGTCTGTGTGCTTCACGTGAGGAGGGAGCCCAGATGCTTGCCAGTTTTCATTCCTCTGGTGATTTGGCAAAGTGTAATCATTGTGAAGTGCAATTGCTTAATACGTAGCTCATTCACTAAAACCCCAAGGATCAAGGCAGTGAGTAATGTGAGTCATTACCAGAGCAGTGGTATCTGAAAAGATGAAGAGTCATGCATCGAGTACCAATCCATTTAATCTCAAATTAAGAATTTTTTTTAAAAATCACTAGTTGGATGTGATTGATATTATCTCCAGGCAAATTAAAGCAGTTACCCTGCAATGCTGTGCTGCTGCTGTTTTTCTCCTTTGTTATTAAAAGTGCTGCTCAGTTACATATCCCCAGTGCTCTGTTTGTCTGAAACACTTGCAGACCAGCAGCTTTCCCAAGTGCCTTCTGCAGTTCCCTTCCCTTCCCTGGCACTACGTATTTTCATACCTCAGATTCAGAAACTTAATGCAGAAAGTAGGAAGAGCTCTGCTGATGTGGTCAGCAGTGCTGAGGTTCAAACTTGCAAATTTTATTCACACTTTTTTTTTTTTCTTTTCCCAGCTATCCAGATTTCAACAACTTTCTTGGTTTTCTTTCATAAATCATAAGAGCTGGAATCTGATTTTTTTTTTAAATTTTATTTTCTTCATCTCATTCCAGTGAGGAACTTCTTGGTCCTGGACAGACAATAGCTATGAATGACTGGAGCATTAACATTTCCATCATCATTTGGAGCTATCACCTTACTTTTGACATGTCTGGAGATGTGCTGCCTACACCAGCTCAGTGCCATGAGGTTGTTTATACCAGTCTGATGGGGCACCTAGGTTTAACACAAAAATTATTTATGCATGCTGATAAATCAGTGGTTATGCTTTGCCTCCAAGGTTTCCTGTGGGAACAAAAATGACAGGCTTCCTGAATTACAGTGGAAAAAACCCCGAAGAACAAAACAAGGCACGTGCTGGATGTTTCTGTAGCTCCCTTGAAGTCAGCAGGGGTTGTTGGACAGCAATGCACTAGTTGGGATCTACGATTAGTGGTATTAAATTGTGAGTGATATTAAGAGTGTGAAATAATATTAAATAATACACAATGAATGAGAACATCAGTCTGCAGTTCTGCTCACAGACCACTTTTATAAGGCATTGTACTATACAGTCATGTATGTTTAATTTGTGCATCTGTATGTTTAATTTGTGCATCAAAACCAGACCATAGCCTTCGACTGTGACTCGATTGCTCTTAAATGAGGGGTTATAACCCACTACCTGTGCTCCTGTGTGTTTCCTGGCTAAAATTATTCCAGGAAATGTAACAGCACGCTACAGATAATCTTTACAATTTAGAAATCAGGTATCTATAATCCATTTCTGCCTACTGATTTCTGCCTCTATATCAATTTCTCAAGTCTTTCAGATGCAAATTTTTAATTCAGTGCTTTGTGGAACTGGGCAAACCCGTGGAACACTGACAACACCATTGGGGCTTTTCTCCTTTTGCAGCGTGGGTTGTTTTGCATTGTACTTGTGATTGCCCATAGAATCAGTACAGCACATAGTGTGCACTTCAAAGAGGCCCTTTAAAATAGTAATTTGGGGTTTGTATTATGTAAAAGCAGATAAGATGTTTTACATTGATAGCCTTGGAACCTGTGGAACGCTTCCACCTTGTTTCAGGAGCCCAGACACAACTGGGAGCTTCATGAGATTCATTACAGGACTAAGTTTTTCTACATGACTCCGTCAAATGACTTGAAAAGAAGCTGCTGTAGATCAAACCTGACAATGTCAGATGTCAGAGTAGGTGATGCAGGAAGAAACAACCCTGTCATACTAGATCAGAGGTTTACAGGTCACTGATTTAGAAAGAGGATACTTTTCACAACAGAAATTGTCTGTAAGGTACTCCATTTTTATACCTGATTTTGTGGAGACTTGGGTATCACCTTTGAACACAGGCACACAAAATCCTTGAGGGCACTACATTATATGACAAAATAGGGGTTTTTTTCCCCTTTTCTCCCCTGTTTTGTTGAGGTGGGAATTCTTAAAGGAAACTGGAAGAAGCAAAACCTGAGGTTTAAGTCTACTACAATCCTTGAAGGTAGCTGCACTGTTCTGGAGAATATGAAGGATGAACAAGCTGTGCTTCCAAAAGCAGACTTTAGGAAGCCCCACAGCTGCTCAGTTGTGAGGAAGCTCTTTGTGGCTGTTGCTCTTGTAGGACGTCTAGAACTTGCATCATCTGCTGAAAACCCAAAGACATGCAAAAGTTATGAAAATATGCCCTCAAAGATGAAGGGCAGTGCCATATCTAGCAGGCACTTCTGTGTTCCCAGCCCAGAGAAAAATGCCCATAAGTCTGGAGAACTGTAGGAAGAGATCTGCAGAAGGTAGACATGCAGGCAGTAAGTGGAGATTTTTTTTTCACATTATCTTTCACATTGCTTTCAGACCAATGAACATTTTCTGTTATTAGAAATAATATAGCAGGGAAAAAATAAGAATGTAGGTAGAAGATTTGTAGTATGGGAGTGATTGCAGTGGTTTAACAGTCAACTCACTGCTCTTCACATTTTGGTGTTGATTGAGAGTCCTTTGTTTCATATTGCAAGTCCTTCATTTTGTAAGTTTGTACAAAATGAGAGGGACTTTATTGTTTTGCTTGGTTGTCAGAGATTTTGTGGAAAGAAGTTGAGAGTCTCCAACACTGAGATTTGTTGTGTGAAAATTACTTTTTGTTTTAATTTCTGTATGTTGAAAAGTTGAGAATTAAGTCCTTCCCTTTCAAAACTTACTTCCCTGACATGAGCATCTCTGTTCAAAATTTCGCCTGAAAGACTTCTTAAGTGATAGTAGTGATAGGGAAGGACTCCATCAAATGACTTCCTTTCATTTTCTTTCCTCAGTGTCTAACTCATCCCTGTTCCTCTTTATAGTTGATCAGAGACAACTTCCCATCACTTTGAAGTGGCCAAATCGTCCTGATCAAAGTGTTAATTGTGCCAGAATCAATTGGAAGGGTCTTAAACTGATTTCTGTCTTTTCTCACTCCTGAAGTTACATGCTTTTGAGCTGATGGGAAAGTATAATTTTTTCTAGCTAGATCTAAATAAAGATCTCCAATGGTGCTTTTTAAATTTAAAAGTAACCTTCAGTGTTTCATTTCAGTTGATCTCTAGCAGGTTTGCTAACCTTGTGTTGGTCTATGTAGTTTAATTCTGATTTATTTTTTTATAGAAGAAAGAAATAAAGCTGGTGCAACTGCACCAAATCAGAGTTTGACTGCAGTGAGGCAAACCCTCCTGCATGAATATGTCTTCCTAGAATTGTTTTTCTAGCAATTTGGGTTGAGTAATTCCTTGCCAATATAAGCTTTATCCATATAAACCAGTCAGTGAGAGTCTTTCAATCAGTAAGTGTTTATTATCATCTCGTATAAATAGGAACAGTTTTGTGTATGAACTGGATATGCTGGTTTAAAACTGCTTACCACACTTCAGCTTGGCTCAGTTTCTCAGGCAGGTGGAAGCTGAATAAATAAAACCAATATTCAATTACTGCAACACATTTCACATCTAAATGGCTCTGGAAAAATTACTTTTACTTTCAAACCAGCCCAAACAATCTCTAAGTTTCCATAAGAAAGTCTTCCCATGTATCTGTTAATAGACTTTTAAATATCGCAGGTTAGTGAGTGAGAAGGACTCGATAAAGTCAATTAATTACTTCCACTTACTGATGTACTTGATGGCCTATAGCTTACTAATGGCTCTGGTAATGCTGATGCTCCAGAAAATAGCTTTATTTTCCCACTTTGTGTCAAACCCAAAGGTCATGCATCAGGTTGTGTGGAGGCAATGTGCTATAGGCTGGTAAGTAAGTGGCCCTCAGCCTCTCCTCCTGCTGCTCACAGCAAGCACAAGAGGGCTCAGGGAAAAGTGGGGTTTTTTTCATTGTGACACATATGTGGTGGCTTGCAGGGGCTTGCCTGCTCCACACCTTGGCTGGCAGCTCCAGCAAGAGAGTGTGAAGCCTCTGCAGCTGCCCTGCTTAGATCTAGCCTTTTCTGGCTGAAGGTGTTTTCCCATTCTTTTTTGTTTCTTAGCAAGCGTTAGAAATGTTTTGTCAGTCTGCCTGCGCCTCACTGCTCCCCAGCACTGCCATTTGCTGGCTTGCTCTGCTTCAGGCCACCAAGTATTTGGGTTCATCAGGCCGGAGTTTGATGATCTTGTCCATGCAGAGCAGGATGAGGGTCAGAAACCAGAGGCTCCAGCCAACAGCCGCTGCGATCCACCCGTAGTCATCCATGCCCGAAGGGCAGCACGCGGCCGCTTGCCTGCAGAAGTTCACGTCTGGTGGAGGAGAAATGAAGTGAGCTCAAGTAAGGCAAATGACTTCTGCCCTCTCCCTCTGCCTTTACCCTAAACCTGGCTCCTAACCTGGTGGATGACTCTGGAGTAGTGGTGGGATCTCAGGTTGTTTGGGGCTGGCTGTTTGGGAAAGACCTGGTAGGGCAGGGGAAAGAGGCGCTCTTGGGAACCTGTGTAATGCCTACAGGCAGGCAGTCTGGCAGGGAGCTTTAGGACACAAATTAGCTATCAATTAATCTGTTCAAACCATGTGTCTGCCTTAGGGTACCTAAGGTATCATACCATGACAGTGGAGGAGTCTTACAGTGGAGGCTGACCTACGATGGAGAACTTGAGATAGATCCCTTTCCAGGACAGCATCTCAGTCACTGTGCAGACTCATCACCTAACTTTAACAGGTAGTAATAATTTATGAAGACTTACTAAGACATGGTGGTTCATACTCAGTTGTTGAAGCATTGGAGATGTCTTCAGCTGCTGCCAGAAGGAAAGCACGGGAGAAAAGGTAAGTTGGATTAGAAAAACAGTGTTTGGCATCAAGCAGGAAAATCTGAAAGTCATTTGCCTTGTAGAGGTCTGTGGGATGGAAACAGCTTGAAGTAAGTTCCTGCCCCTAAAGATTGCTGCACTAGGATATGCTTCTTTCTCCCACCACTTTTAACACCAGAGCTCCAGAGACTTGCTCTAGCAGCATCCCTCAGGAGCAGGACAGTCAGTGCACCTCTGCCTTGCTGAGCCATTCTCTTGGAGCTCAAATTAACCACTGTCCTTTCCCAGACTGCAGGGACAAGAACGTGCAAGCACGCAAGTGGGAGACACCATGCAGTGGCATGGAGAGATCCATGGCCAGCAGGCTGTTCCTCTGCCTCCTTTTGCCCTTGGAAAAATCCCAGGGTGTGCAGGAGTCTGGCAGAGCCGAGGGCTGAGCCCACCTTTGTGGAGCCTCAGCAGGTCCACCAAGGCCCCAGTGAGGAGCTTTGGCTTTGCTGCAGGTCAGAGCATCCGAAACTGCTCTGGCTGGACTCCAGTTCACAACAACATGGTAACCAGCTCAGGCTGGAAAATACAACATGCAGAAATAAGTCATGAGGGAGAGGTCTGGAGCTCTGATGAAGGTTTTGCCTCTTTTTCCTGCTTCCTACACAATCAGCACACACACACACACACACAGACACAACTCCATGGCTCATGTCCAGCTCTCCAAATCTGCATTTGGTGTCCAGGCCAAACCCTCCTTATTCCTCCTGATACTGCCTTGCCCCTCAGCCTCAGCGTGCTCCCTCAAACCAGGACAGCTGCAGGCTGCCTGCAGGGGTAAAAGCACAAGCTGCACTGGTCCCTGGGCACCAGCGCCTGTCTGTCCCCTGCTGCAGAAGGAAGGGATTATTGCAGCACAGTTCAAGTTCAGCTGGGTAGAGTATCCCCTGCACAGAGAGATGAAAAATTTCCTGAGGAGAAGCCCTAATGCGCTGCTGGTCCACAGACCAGGCAGAAGCTATGAGAGAATTATTTCCAGTCAAGCCATCACTCTGAGCTGGTAATTTGGAATGTAATAGAGAAAATCAGCTCCAGCTTGATTTCACTGAAGACTGTAAAATAATAGCTCAGGATTAGTTTCAGCTGAGGAAAACAAAACAGAATGAGACATTTGACCAAAGATTTGCTTTGAATTTGATGTTTTCCAAGTAACAGCAAGTAAACTGAAGTTGTCCTGTGGGACATGTTCCCCTGGGGGTCACCTGCTGCTGCCTAGCTCTGTGTTTTGAGCTGACCCACCATCAGCAATACCAGAGCTTTGCCTGTGGCATCTGCCATGCTCAGAATGGGCCCCTGGGAAACCTGCTTCAGGGAAGGGTCTGAGTATTCCCCACTCTTCTGTCTGACTCCCGTTGGATTTGCAGAATGACCTTGGCCAAGCCCACAGCTTGTTTTTTCAGTTAATAAATACCTCCCGGAAGCACTGGGAGGAATCATTAAAACCTGTGTGTGACCTGTGGAAGGAAGTACTGCAGAATGCCGCGTGCTGGTTTGTGTTTATAGATCCCACAGCCCAAAGAACAGGCTGTCAAAGCCAGCCCATCTTTAAACAGCTGGCAGGTCTCATCTGGTGCTGATACACAAATGCAGGCAGTAGCCTGGTGGTGGGAAAGGAGCAGCTCACAGGTCTCATTTACATTTTGGTTTCAGGCAACTTCTGCAATTAAGGTGGTACCAAAGCCACGTTTTCTGCAAAAAGCTTGTAATGAAAGCTAAATCGGGCTACAGTGATCCTAATGGGTGGTATTGCAGATGGTCCTTTGCCTCAGCAAGAAGAAGAAGGCCGAGTGTTTCCTGTCTCCTTGCCGTTCAGTGGAGCAACCTGCAACTCAGTCACATTTACAGTGGCTCTGTAAATAGCTGGCAAAAGAACATCCCTTTACAGTGATGCTGTGATCAGTCATGTCTGGTAACTCTCATTAGCATTAATTAATTCCAGCTCTTTATACCTTTTAGGTGAAGCAAGGATTGCCCCTTCATTTTTAAAGAACAAATTGCTGTCGGTGGGCAATGCTTGTAGGCATTGAGAGGAGTGGGGGGAAAGGGCAGGGTATCAAAACTGGAGCATAAGAGAAGAGAAATACCTGCGGAGCAGGAGTCCCAGAGGGCAGCGGTGAGGAGGAGCACAGCGAGGGCTGCCCAGGGCTCACAGGAGAGGTGCTTCATGCCGGGGGTCCCGCTCCCACCCGGGTGTCCACACAGAGCAGGTCGCTGTCGCTGGCAGGTCTGGTGCAGCAAATCCTCGGTGAGCTCAGGGAGAGCTGTGCTGGGCAGAGGGTGGAGCAAGGGAGCTTCCTGCTGCCAGGACACCTTGAACTTTCCTGCAACAACCAGGTGAGGAAAGGCTCTGACCAAAACAGCTTCAGTGGGAGGTGGATACCAGGAGGTGGCTCCTGAAGGTTTCTCCCCAGGATATGCTGCAGCTGGAAGGAGGAAAGGCCTCCAGAGCCAGCCCTTCCCAACAGGGTCCCAGACAGCTTCTGTCTTTTGAGTCTCTTTTTGATCTTATGAAGAGGGTTTAATAGAGCTGGAAAGGAGTAGAGGGTTGGAGCAGAGACTTTGTCTCCCAGTTTAGCTATTTTTTTTTTTTTTTTGCATGTTCACTGGCTTGACTTCAGCAGTGATGGTTTTTGGAATAGCTGTGTGGACTCCCAAAAAACAGCAGCCTTAGGTCTGCTGCTGTTCTTTCCCTGTGAGCATAGCTCTCTCCCTGCCTCCACCACCCTCTGCAAAGTGATTCTGGAAAAGCTGTTCTTTCATCTCTGGTGGTTGTTGCACCTCCCACTACAGATGTGCAGAGCCAGAAGCTGAGCCTTTCTGCAAGCATAGCTCTGTAGACCAGGAGGGTTGATACAAAAATGATGCTCACTGGAGAGCAGGAGTTTTTCTGCAATCCTGGCTGCAAAAGCCACATTGTTGAAGTGCATGTGGCATTATCCTGCTCTGATGAGCAGCACACATTGCTGTTCTTCCCCAGGCTGTTGGCTGCTTGCTCCTATCTTTGACGTGATGATGTCCTTGTTAGAGAAAGCATCAGGCATTAAATCAGGCAAGAAGGCACTGGGAGAGGTGAGCACTGCAGGGAGCAGGTTGCTGGTGCACTTCTGCAGTGGTCACTGGTGGCTTTGGGTGCTCATCTTAGAAGGGACCTGTCTGCTGTGGATTTGCAGACATCTTAGGGAAGGGGAGGACAAGACAAGGCATGTGGGGCAGCATCCTTGTAGGATGGAAAGCATTTAACTATTTTCTCTTTTCCCTTCCACACAGCTGAAACCCACAGGGAAGGACATAACAGGCTTCCCACATTAATGGCACACACCAGGGTACAGCGCTGCAAACCTATGAGGTTGATTGGGTCTCCCTTCATTTAAGAAAAACCTTCACAGCGAAACCCACGTAGGCTTAGCCCTGCCCAGTGTTTCTGTGGGGTGAACCCACTTTTCCTGGCCACCAAAAATGCTCTGCTTCCAGCCAGCTGTGGATATTTGCACGAAGCATCGGGACAAGGCAGCCAGAGGGCACGCTGAGCCGCAGGTGGAGGCAGGTCAGCTGAGACGGGCGTGTTTACCCACCCTGTCTCCCTGCTTTCATGTCAACACGCCACCAGTGCTGGTGGAGCTGGGGCTGTGCTGGCTGGTCCGTGACAGCCACCTCCTGCTATTGCTGGGATGCACAGCCCCGTCCTCCTGTCCTTCAGCTGACACCCGAGGTGTGACACGAGGTGAGGTGTGCTGCGCTGGCAGCCGGGCCAGGGAGGTGACCCCACCGCTCTTGGCCTCGGTAGTCACAGCAGGAGAAATGCTGCAAAATGCTCAGAGCTGCTTGAAATTCACCTCTGGCATAATCACCACCTCTGGCTCATTTCAGTGGCTCTGTCCTTTTGTGGAGGTTGTCTTTTATTTGTGTGCTTTTCTGAGCTACCTGTTGCATCAAAACTAAACCTCAACTCTTTGAGTGGGAAAGGCCTTCTGCTGTCTGCCAGATTCACCTTTCCCTTCTGAATTTCTCACCTTCTATTCCCACTGAAAATTGACCTGGCAATTAATTTTGTAAAAGTAAATTAATTCAAAAGTGTTCTGTGCAGCACAAAATGCTTAAGGGGGAACAAAAATACAAAATTGCTCTGCTATTGCATGAATGATTCAATTTTTAATGAAATCTCTTGAATTTTAACTATTAACTAAACACTCTTTGTTGGCTTGTAGGCAAATGTCCCCATTTGTAAGGGACACTGAAAATGTATTTGCACAATTAACAGAATGTGTTTCTTTCCCTTTCCAAAACATGTTCCCTCGGTGGTTCAGAAAGGGCTGCTCCAAAGTCTCCTGAAGCAGCGAACAGGCTGCGCTTGGCTTCAGTGATTTTTGGATCAGGTTGGAAATGAAGGCTTTGCTTGATAAGTTCAGACACAATGGGAGCCCTGCAAAATCATTTCCTGATGCAGATTTGGATTTGTTTCATTTCTTCTTTGGAACACGTTTGTATTTCAGTGCTGTGGCTGCCCAAAGAGTGATAACTGCTCCAGAGCCTTCCCCTAATTTCAGCTCCCTCCACGAGGGTGCCCTGGCACAAGGCACAACCGCAGGCCCTGCAGAGATGGTGATTCTTTTCCCTGGGCCCCCATTTTCATACGCAGCTCTCAAGACAAGACTGTTTACTCTAAAATTAGGTACTTCCCCAGCTCTCCTCTTGGAGATTCTTCCACAGTGTGTAGAGCTGCTGGGCAGCTTTCCCTGATGGTTATGAAGGAGGCAATATTTACTGTTCAGTAGATTTTGTGCCACAGAGAGCTTCATGGCTAAGATTGCCCGGTGACCAAAGTGTATTGCTCTTGACACATCACCAGGTGTGGCTCTCAGAAAGTTATTACCATTATCACACACACTCACTTTGTGTGTGTATACATATACATATATATATATATATATAAATTCTGTTTACATAGGCAACTGGTTGATATTTTTAATTCCAAATGAAATCTGATTGCTGCTGCAAAAAAAGCTCAAATCTTAAGCTTGCTGCCAATAATGTGCCCATCAGGGAGGGGGAAAATTTCTTTGCTGTCTTCATTGATGTGAAAAAAAGCTAAGATAAAGCTACCTGTGAACAAGGGGGCTGATTGTTAAAACTCAGAGGAAAAAAAAGTCAAAACCACTAAGGTTTTACTTTTTAAATGAAAGGGGAGAGGGAATGTGCTTTCTGTCACACAGAGGAAAGCAAGTCTAGCACTTTGGAAAACTGCAGAACCCTGCCCTTTGTGTTTTCCAGTCCAGGCTGGGGTTGGTATTAGACAAATGTTGAGCCTGTGGCCCTACTTGTGACCCCAGGCTGTTCATCTGGAGACCCCAGAGAGAGGGCTGGAGACCAGGCAGGCAGTGAAGGGCTCAGAGAAAGGCTGCCTTCAGCTCACCCACGCAGAGCTGCCTGCACCAACAAAGAGCCCACTGACGGGGCTTCTCCAATTGCTGCCTCATGGTCAACCATCATCATCTCATCTTGCGTTAATAGGATTATTATAAAATAATATTCTTACTTCCACATGCCAGAAGGCATGGAATTAGGATATGCTTTCTTCTTCTCTCCTCTCTGCTTCTCACCCCAGAAGGGTGCAGAGGCAGCTGCCCTCCTCACTCCTTGGCTAACAGGACGGAGCAGCCAGCTTAGTGCAGCTTGCTTTGGTGATGAAGTGTGGTTTTGGGGCCCTTTTCGCTCCCCCAGTCCCAAAAGCTTTTTGAGGAGTAGCTGAGAGTAACTGGGGGGCTGAGTAAGAGCAGCAAAGGAGCAAAGAGGAAGCAAAGCCTGGTGTCATCAAATGCACACAGGGGGAAGAATGTGCTGTGGTTCAGAGGTGAGGGGAGTAGCCTGAGAGGCTGCTTCATTTTGTTTTGGCAATATGCACCAGCTTGAAGCTGAATGATGACTCCTGTTGTTTAGTATCACTGCATGGGTTGGAAGGCAAAGTCCTTCCTTTGCTGCACCAGCATCTCCACGGCCCGGCATGGCATTCATGGTCAGTGGCAGTGACTTCACATCTGCCCTATCAAGGAAATTTCCAGTTTCCCAGAAGAGGGTGCTGACTTTCATCAGCCTTTAATCCCTTGCTTTGGTGGCACTGACAGAGAAAGCAGAGCTGACCATGGCTGGTCCAGGAGAAGCACAGTGCAGCCAAAGTGGGTGGGAGCCCAGGGAGCCCCACAGCCAGTTCATCTGGGTGGATTGCTGAGCCCACCTCCTAAAATTACCTTGTAATTTTTAATATCTCTTTTTTGGGTCACCTAGCTTGAGACAGCCAGACTCGAGCAAGCAGCAGGACCCTTCTCACCAAGCTGACCTTGTGAAGTGGGGGAACTCTTTGTTGCTTTTGAACTGAAAACCCCTGTGGCTGGGAAACCCTCTGCTGTTGCTTGTATTTTGCCAGTGCTCCCATGGACTAACTAAACCCTTTGGCTTGAGCCAGGGTTACTGGGTACCTCCAAAAGAACTGGTCTGAGAAAGGATTTCTTTAAGGGTACTTCACAATTTGCATATAGCTGTGCATTTTCATTAGTTCTTCTTTTGAGAGGAAATTTTTCTTCTGAGTGCTGGATTTAGTAGAGTCCCAGACAGCCTTTTTTCATTGGGGTTGTTATAAATGAAATTAGAATTTTGACAAGTAGGTCCCTTGAGTTAACAGCAGTTTAATTAAAAATTTGCCAGTAAAAGAATACAATTTAGTAGAAGAATACAATTTAATAAAAAATGCTATTTATATATGTAATTTGCCAGTAATTAAGTATGATTAAAACATAAGCAAAAATGACCAGGGTACAGAGGGGGCTTCCTACCCTGCCTCACGTACAAAAAAAACAACTAAAACTAAACTTATATACTATGTGCTTATACATATTCATTAATGTTTCCCGTAAGTTTCCTTCTATTTCCGATTTTTTGACTTTACGTCACTATTCCTTATGCTGCATGCTTCACTTGTTGTTAGGGGATCTCCAGTCTTCTTTTGCTGGCCTTTGGATGAAGGTTTACACTCATCCTCGCTGTCCTCTGGATGGCCTCACAGGTTTGCATGTGCATACTAAGCGTTGTGTTATGTAAGTCTACTAATTAATCCTATATTTAATGAATTTTAGGCCCATTGCCTAAAGTTGTCCCAACTTTGTCCATCTCAAGGTCGATTTCCTCTCGGGACATCACTTACCTCTAAAGCACATCCTGTACCTCAATTATAGTATGTAACATCTCCAAAGAGGTACATCTGCCTTGTAACACTGATTCTCTTGATTGCTGCTAATAAAAACTTTCCAAATAGTTACAATTTAGTCAGCACGAATCAATTCCGTTTATTACACCGTGAAACCCTGCCTCATCAGCGGGAGATAAGCCTTTGGTTTTATGAGGGGCCAAACTCCTCTCTGGAGCCCTTGTTTTAGCGGCTGAAGTGGCAGAGAATCTATACAGCCCCTTTCCCCCCAATATTTGTTATGTCAAGGGGTGGGAATCAAGTTCCCTGTCAGCGCTGCCCCTGCTCAGCAGAGCCCCTGCCCTCCCAGCCCTCTCGCTGCTCTTTCGCTCTGCCCCTGCGCCAGGAAAATCATTAATCTCCCATTGTTTCCCTGTGCTTCCCAGACTGCCTTCAGCGAGGAAAATCCGCTGAGGAACCGCCAGGAGTTGTTTCCACCTGCCCGGCGCTGAGCCGAGCCTCCATCCGGAGCTCGCACATGCGGCTGGGCACACGGCTGGTGCCTCGGGTGCCCGGGGGTGGTGACAGCCAGCTTGTCCCCTCTGTTGTCAGTCCCAACAAGCCGCCTGCTGCCACAACACCGCGCACGGCGGCGGTGACCGAGCCACAAAGCGTTCGGTCCCATCCGCCCGGGGGCTGTTCTGGGACGGAAAGGCTTTCCCTCCGCTGGTCCAGACCAGTTCTCACCTTAAAAGCAAAGGTTTGCCGTGTCCCGTGTGGCAAGGGCCATCGTGCGCTGCTGTCCCTGCCACCTGCGGAGGGAGGGACGCCGGGGGACGCCGGTCGGTGGCCGGGAGAGGCCGGGGAAAGGAGCGCGGTGCTCGCAGGTAAAGCCCGGTGACACCTCCTGAGCCCTCTGGCCGGCGGCTCCCAGCGCCGGGACCCGCCCGAGGCCGGCCCGGTTTAACCCGCTCCCATGGGAAACGACAGGCATTTCTCAATTCGCTTTTTCTGCCAAAGACAAAGCTGGGGGCGAGGGAGAGTAGGGACGGGCGGGTGGGGGGTGATGCTGGCAGAAGTATCGGTGGCCAGCAGGTGCTTTTGGACAAGCCTCCTGCGTCTGCAGGAATAGCTGAGGGGTGAAAGCTCTGCCTTCCTTGGAGTAGGTATTTCTGTCATTCCAAAGCAATAGGAAAGTGAGCTTTTGGAGTTTTCCCTGACAAATTACCAAGGAAGAGTAGAACCCTGACTTTGGATGGTTTGAAGCAGCTTAATTAAGATACTTGTAAATATTTTATTTGAGTTTTGTTCTATTACTTCTAAGGATTTAGCACTTTTTTGATGGAAGCTAACTGCAGGTTCAGAAATACAAACTGCTTTAGATTATAGTTTCTTCACACTTTTCAGTCTAAAGAAATTAGGATTGGACACTTTGATGATCTTTTAAACTTTTTGATTCACCTGCTGCAGATTTACTTTCATGAGTAGTGAGTATCTTGCAGCTTTTGTCTTTTTTTCCTGTGAAAAATACAGTTTGCTGAAAAATGTCCAACCAAATTTAAAATGTATGTACTTAATCCATTTAAGCTGGCACATGATATTTTCTTTAAACAAGCTATTAGTTATTATATATTGTATTTTTAGCATTTTAAATTTTTGAGTGAATGGGTACAGAGAATAGGAGAAGGAAAATTCCCAGGACATTTGAGCAAATACAGACCTGTGACTATCATGCTCCTGTTAATCAAGCCTTTAATATCTTGTGAAATGCTTCTCTTATATTAAAGATGAATCTTTTGGATGTTATAAAGAGAATTCATAGGATCCACAATGTATAAAAAAATACTGAAAGACAAGGGTCATAGAGACAGAGGGGGTTAAACACAATTGACTTGCTACCCTTGTCAACAAGAAGTGAGGTTATTAAGGGATTTTGTTTTTCTATTTATAAAGCAGAGGCTTGCTACCAAATTAAATGCATGCAAGAAGTGTATCTACTTGCATGTTTTCCTCTGGAAAAAGATAATTATGGTGTTTGTGCATGCTGATCAGTAAATTTTGTGTGAGAACAACTAAAGACAATTTCTATATTCAGGTTATTCAAAGTAAATAATAATAAGCATAGAGATGACAGGAAATTTTGTGCAATGCATGTTATTTCATGTATCTCATTTTGAAAACAGTCCCTTATACATTATGGGGAGAAAATTCTTTTGAAAACTTGAAGTTTGTTTTCATTTAAAGAAAAGAGTCTGCTCTTCTCCCCACGCCGGTGTAACATGCTCCAGATGGGTTTGCAATGTTCACACTATCAATGAAAGTGATAAAAAACCAGTCAGGCCTCTTTCACTTTAATTGCAAGGTAAAATTATTTGGGTTTGTTTTGTTGGTGGTTTTTTTGTTTGTTTGTTTTTTGTCTGTGTGCTTAAGGCAAAGACAAATCTAGTTCTTTCCAATCACAGCATCCAAAACCAAAATACAGAGCCTGAGTGCAGTGGTCTGAAGTGCTTAGGTCCAGCAGAGGACAGGGCAGGGTGTTTGCTCATTTGTCACAGGAGACTGGTGACCCTCCTCTTTCCCTGTGGCACACACATACTTCAGCATCTATCACTGCTCTGATGGGGTGAAGCCTCATGTGGGTTCAAGGAGGCTCTTAGAAGGTGAAGAAACCCTTTTGGAGGACGTGATGGGTAGCACTGGGTTATCTTCCAACATTTTCACTCAGTGACCTCCAATGTTCCTGCAGAGCTTGGCTCCTTCCTGCCTGGGCAAGGAAGAAGGTGCTGCTACCACAAGGAATCCCAGGGCCTTCCAGGTCAGAGAAGAACGGGCGAGATGGTCTCTGTCTTCCGGAGCGAGGAGATGAGCCTGAGGCAGCTCTTCCTGCAGGTGGAGGCTGCCTACTGCTGCGTGGCTGAGCTCGGGGAGCTGGGGCTGGTCCAGTTCAGAGATGTGAGTAGTGCCTGGCTGGCATGCTGAGCTGTTGGAGATGTGCCCCAGGGTGTGCTTGTCCTTACCTCAAAGCTCCTGGGGAAAGATGCACCTGTAGGGAGGCCAAAAAGTCCATAGTGAGAGCGGGGCTGCTCTGAAACCCAAACATCGTGCCGAGACTTCACCCACCCCTGAGTCCCCATCCAGTGCTCTGCATGGCCTCTGCACAGCCTGAGAACAATCCTTTGCATCGCCAGGACACAGGAAGTGTCTCCATGAAGGGCCCTGTGTGACTCCTGCTGTCACAGCCAGGTTGTGTGGAAGGCCACCAGGTCCCAGGCCATGAGGCATTGTCCTGCCAGCAGGACCCTCTCAGACACACTGGTGTTGGCCATCTGCACCAAAGGCACTCGTTCTCCGCTGATGTTAAAAATGAGCACAGCACTATGCAGCCTTCAGCCCCAGGCTTGTTTTCCCTCCTGTTTTTAGCTGAATGTGAATGTCAACAGCTTCCAGAGAAAGTTTGTGAATGAAGTGAGAAGGTGCGAATCCTTGGAGAGAATCCTGCGTAAGTAAACGCTTGTCAAATGCAATCGGCTTCCTGCCAACTGGTGGTGTGGGATTTATTTCTTTAAGTGCTCTCACACTGGGGAGCAGAATTAGTGACAAAATGGTGATGTTTTCATCTGAGCCCCTGGAAATGTTTTCCATGCGTCAGCTAATTACCACTTCACCCCATATGGGCAATAAATTGTTGCCCCTGTTTTGAAAATGGTTAACTGAACTGAAAGGAGGTTAATTAGCATTTATAAAATCACAAGATAAATCTGGGGCTGGGCAGGAGGCTGGTCCAGATAACCTGACTCTTACACCAGTGCACCAGCTCTTGGCACGCACTTCTTGTGGCCAAGGGCTTCAGCCTTGGGATAAATCCTTGAAACCCAAGCAGCAGAGCTTGTGATTCCCACTGTCCTGTGGATGTGTGTCCTGGGAGCTCTGCACTCTCCCCACCGCTGTAGCCATGGTTGCAGGACTTGGCACTGGTGGGAAAGCAGTGGAACCCGAGCTTTCTGCATGCCTTATTCATTGCCCCAAATAAAGGGGGCCACTTGTGCCAGGGCTGAGGGCTGCCCACAGGGGAGTGGGTACAGTGACTTCAGAAGAAACAGCATCTCCACTGAGAAAGGGGGCTGGGGGTGTTCATTCCTTGGTGGCTGTGTATATGCACTGGGGTGATGGCCCTTGTATATCACTTAATCTTGTCACACCTCCACGGGATGCCTTGGCCCTGGCTGAGCAACAAGCTGGTGACCAGGATGATGCAGCAGGAATGATTCTATGTTGAGACTGCTGTGCCCTCTCCTTGCAGGCTTTCTGGAAAATGAGATGGAAGAGAATGTTGAGATAGTCCAAGGAGAAAAGTACCCAGAGACCCCCCTACCTCGGGAAATGATTGATATGGAGGTACAGAACTTGGAGTGGAGCCAGGGGAGAGAAAGGCTGTGCAGCAGGTTGTCTGTGTAATGTGCTCGGTAGAGCCCTCCCTGCAAGGAGGAATCTGGTGCCTGAGGCTGGCACAACTCTCCCTGCCCAGGGAGGGGCTCCCCAAGTTGCTGCCTCAGCACTTGGGTTGAGGCCGGTCCTGTTGCATATTCCTAAAGGAGCCCAGGCTTTTTACCATCCCCTGTGAAACATCCCTCTGGTCCCACATATTAATGAAAAATATTGCTTTCACAGAATGTCCCCATCATCCTATGGGAGAGAATAAGAAGGGTTTGGTGTTTTACCAAGAGACCTGATGTTAGAACCCACTTCACTGCATAAAAAACCCATGACTGCCTGTCCTGCTGGGTTGTGATACTGGGGCCTGACACAAATACTTGGGTCTCGCTTTTGGATGTGCAAGGGATGCTTTATTCTAGCCCAGCTGGAAGAGCAGTTTACTGACAGGGTAATTTTAAAATGCTGCGTATGTAGGTGACCAGAAAGGAAAATCAGGCTTTCCAAGGGCTTCAGCTTCACAAGCAATTTGGTTTCCTGGTGTGTTCCTGGTCTCATGTCGTCACCTAATTTTTGGCCTATAGCTAAGGAACCTAAACTAATGTAGATTTCTTTTGTAGTCAGTAAGCTGACAGCCAGTCAGCCTGGGGTGTGAGATGTCTTGAGGAGCCACAGAGGTACCCAGGCAGGCTGAGACACCTACACCACACACACACACCTACTTGCCTATGCTTGGGTCAGGGGCATCAGAACTTCAATGCCAGAAGAGGACAACACACCCATCAGGGATTGTTTGCAATGGAAAAATGATGCATTTGCATTGATGAATATCTTCCTACAAAAAGTGTTTATCTAAGTGTTTATTGAACGCTTCTGTATTCTCCCTTGGAAAAAAAAATAAAAATTGTTTTTCGAGATTTGGTATCAGCTTGGGAAAGAGCCATTGATCTGCTTCAGGGTTTTTCTGGATGTTCTTGGACCCTAAACAGACAGTACTGGAGAAACTTGAAGCTGAGCTGCTGGAAGCCAACCAGAACCAGCAAACACTGAAGCAGAACTTCCTTGAGTTGACAGAGCTCAAACATCTGCTGAAGAAAACCCAGGACTTCTTTGAGGTGAGAGGCTCTTCCAACAGAGGTTCTTAAAAATACTTGCACTTTCATTTGGTATATGTTGCTTTTAGAGGTCTTTACCACAAGCCATTATGAAGTTTGCAAAAACACCTCAGTCACTTTGGAGTCTGCATTGCTCCGTGAGTCAGTGGGGCTCAAAACCTTAGCTCACAAATCTCTTTGAAAATACCATTTATACTTTTCCATTGCTAATATATAGCTTACTTTTATTGGTTTTGCTTCCATCTGAATCTCTGTGGAAAGCTACCTTTGGGGAAAAATCATTAAGAGAAAAAATGTGAAAATAGTTTTCAAACTGGCAATGCTGAAGAGCGTTTTTTAAAACTCGTGTTTTCCAGGCAGAAACCAATCTGCCAGATGACTTCTTCAGTGAAGACACATCTGGATTGCTGGAGCTGAGAAGCACTCCTGCTGCTGCAGCTGCCAAGCTGGGGTGTGTATTGGTGATGGCCTTCCCACTTGTGCTGCATTGCTGTGGCACTGGCACAGCTTCCTTCATCTTCTTAGCAGAGAGTGCTCACCAGCCTCCTCTGCACAGCTGTTTCATGAAGATAAGAGAGTGAATGTCCTCAGAAATTATCATCAAAACTCTGGTCAGGTTATGGGTCAGTGGGACAAATAGACTTCTACTTCCCGACCACCAATTCCAGTGATCCTTCAGTAGGTATTGACTGAAAATTGTTATCTTAAGACATCTCACCCATGACTTCTTGGCTCAGGCATCTGGCTACCAGCTTGGTCCTTATGGATGGATGTCCAACCACAGAAAAAACCATGGTATTGCACTGGGCTGCAGTCTGATGCTTTCTCAGAAAAGGAAAACAGGAGAATAAAGATAAACCACCACTTCAAAATTTCCACCTCCTGCCTGTGCCATTCAGGCACTCTCGTTTGTGTGACTTTAGACATCTCTCCATTCTTGCATCTCTAGCCAGAATTGTCTCTTCACCTGCTAGGTGAAGATCTAGGAAAGTTTTCTTTAAAGAAAGAACAATAGGATAAAGCCAGTAGATTGAGATGAAAGCCAGGCTTGAGCAGGGAAGGTTTTCCTAGGAGTGCCTGCAGCAGCAGCAGAGTCCTGGCTAGCACAGACTAGAAAACAAGGGCTCCTGTGTGCTACAGGTCCTAAAAGGCATAGAATGGGCTTATAATTTATTTATCTTGTAACTCTGCTCAGATTCACAGCAGGGGTAATAAAGAGGGAAAGGATGATCCCCTTTGAGCGTTTACTGTGGCGAGCCTGCAGGGGAAACATCTACCTGAGATACACAGAAATGGACACCCCCATGGAGGACCCTGTGACAGTAGGTACCAACCTGGCTTGCTTTCCTCTGCCCTGTGTGGGTGCTTGTGACCTGCAGACAGAAAACTGGTGAGCTGGGCTGTGCTGCAGCACTGGCTGCCTCTCCAGAGCTCGGTGTCTGAGGGCAGACACCCTCAGGGGTGAGATGAGAGAGGGGAAAGGTGGGATGGTTTGAGGATGGGAGATGTTTATTTGACTTTGCTTTCCCCATTTGTTACTGTTGAGGTGGTTTCCTTTTCCCGCCTGTCAAGAGGCACAGGAAGCCTCACAGGGCAGCTGTATTACAGGGACCACCATGGAAGTGGACTGTGGTTGTGCCCACCTGGAGTTAGCCATGGAGGGTCAATTCCCCTTCGTGTCTCTGGGGTGAGCCCCATGCCCCAGTGGAACTCTGTCCCTTCTGCTCCACATCGCTCCTTCCCCCATAACCCAGAGCTGCTGCCCATGCCTGTTTCCTGAAAGAGCACGTGGGGAAAACACTGCTGGTGGGAATCTGGGGATGGGGGATAAAGGCAACCAGTGGAGAGGCTGCAAAAAAAAAAAGGTACCAGCTTTTCTGCACTGGACCAGGGGTGTGTTAAATTCTGCTTGAATTGTGTGTTGCAGAGAGAAGAGGTGAAGAAGAATGTGTTCATTATCTTCTACCAAGGAGAGCAGCTTAAACTAAAAATCAAGAAGATTTGTGATGGGTAAGGCAGGCCTGTGGGCAAGTCACAAAGACTCCCATAGAGGTGGTTACTGGCAGTCTAGGCTGGCTGAATTTGGAACTAGATACCAGATCTCCAGCTCTCCAGCTGTCAGCTCTGCAACCAACCTCCCTTCCACTCCTCAGCTCTGCTGCTCCTAGTCATGAAAGACATCCATCACCTTGGCACTTGGAACTTGAGATCCTACATTTTCCAAAGTGGCATACAGCTCTTGAGAGCTTTAGTTGCTAGGTTTTTAACTTGGGGCATCTAAAAGGGGACTGTTTTTAAAAAAATACTCAGCACTCTTCCCCTGAAAATCAGGGGCCCTAACTTGAGGACCGAAAACATGGTAATCCTCAACTTGCTCTCAAACCTTTCTGCATTTCTTCATAAAAAGATGGTGCTGTAGTTTATTCAACCCTTTCTCCAAGGTCTTTGAGCAAAATCTGTGTAATCAGAGACAGAGCTCAGGAGAGAAATGAAAGCTTCATACAACCTGACTTGTTTCCACCCTGTTAAGCATCGTGAAAAGATAATTCAGGTTGAATATTTTGTTACTCTTTCACAACACTGATGACCAGTGATCTTTGTTTCAGTGAAAATCAGATTTGATGAGAGGATCTGTCTGCTGTCACCAAACCCATTTCAGGTATAGCCCCTCAGCCAGGCAGGACAAGCCAAGAGCCTGAAGGGAGAGGCTGAGGAATTGCTCTTCCCTGACATCTGCACTCAGGGCAGGTCTTTCCTTACATCCTGCCTTTAATCAGAATAAAAGCAGGTAGATCTTTCATCCAGCTGGGATGACTGACTTCAGTCCCAAGAAGTGACAGAACCCTGGGGTCTGTTAGTAGTTCCTGCATTGGAATGGTGCCCTCCAAGATACCTTCCATGAGTTGTGGAGGGAAATGCCCATCCAGAGAGAAGTTCAGCCCTCCTGGGGTGGGCATATGTCTATAAAGCAGTCATGGACATGAGGGAAGGCTCCAAGCTCTCAGTCATTAATTTCTGATCCTGAAGCTCAGACATCCAGGGAGTTCTGCCATAGCCATTGTGCAGGATCAGTCTGCTGCTGCCAGTGGTCTTTGAGTTTTCAGCAACCCTTTTTCTCTTTCTGGATTACAACTTCCTGCATATAATAGAATCATAGAACAGCTTGGGTTGGAAGGAACATTAAAAATCATTTAATTTCAACTCCCCTGCCATAGTCAGGGACATCTTCCAGGAGACCAGTTTGCTCAATGCCCCATCCAACCTGGCCATGCCCTTGTAAAACATCCATCTCCAGCTTTCTTGTAGGCCTCTAGGTACTGGAAGGCTGTGTGAAAAGCCCTCCTTGGAGCCTTTCCTTCTCCAGGCTGAACAACCCCAATTTTATCAACCTTTCCTCATAGCAGAAGTGCTTCATCTCTCTGATCATCTTTATGGCCCTCCTTTGGGCTTGCTTCACCAGGCCCACGTCCCTCTTATGTCTCATTTCTTTGCTTGCATTTTAAAAGCTGTTCAGAACCCTTCTCCTCTTCAGCATGGGCAGCTGCTGGTGGTGAATGTTTCCCACTGGACTTTCCCCTGTGCCGATGGCCTTGCGAGTCAGCAGGTCATACATTTAGAACTGGCTGGGGTTGCCCATGGAGTGCTGGAAGTTCTTCATTTGAATGTATTTTTTTTTCCCCTGCAGCATTTAAAATTCCTTGCAGTCAAATTTTTTTTCTGGGATGAGAGTAGAAGGACAAGCGATGCAATGCCTATCAACGTATTCATTGTTGATTGACACCAAAATCACCCAAACCATAGGCACAATCTTCTGCATCTAGGGGTCAGGCAGTGCTGGAAATATGAGCAGATCCCTGCAGGAAGGTTGTGATGTGCAAAGTTTCTAGGAGCTAGTGTTGCAGATGTGTGTGGTGGTAGGTTTGTTGAAAGGAACTTAGGCTGGTTTCTCTCAGTCTCTCTTCTCTCTTTGTCTCTTCTCTTTCCTTGTAACCGAAGGAAAATGCACCTACCAAAGACAAATCCACAGAACACTCTTTGCAGTGCTAATGAAGTCATCTTTTATGCTCCTTCCTACTTTCAAATTTTTTGGTTGCTAATATGCCCATATACATAGACGTTTTCCTGTGTGGCAGATTTCTAGATGTATTAATCCTCTGACACTCCTTTTGTGCTCTGTGGGCCATCAGCCACCCCTGGTACCCAGACCAAGACACCTTAGTCTAGTCCACCTCTAAGGCAGGGTTGACTATACCTAAAGCAGATGGCAGTGTCATTCCAGCCCCAGCAGGATATTTCTGCTTAGCACTAAGTCATCATTCATGACAAGTAAATATCCTGCAAAAATCATGGGACTGGTCTAAGCCAGCCTCCTGCAAGGCAGGCTAAGATTTGTTTGCAGAGCTGTGTGCCTCAGGTTACACTTGTAGTCCCTGCTTGACTCTAATTGGTAACATTAGCCTGCCAATTTCATGAGCATTAAGTCCATGCACAAATTTATTAGTGAAAGGTGTAGAGGGAGCAGGAAGGAGGAAAACGTAAGAATTTTTCTTTTCCTTCTTTTCTTGCGGCTGCCTCAGTACTAATGTGAATACTAAACTGGGTTTATCAATGTAAGGATTCCCTGCTGAATTCTCCTGGAGCTTTCAGAGATGTCTGTGCCATTAGGGCAAAGCTGATACTCAGTATGCAAAATGGCTGTTAAAAGATCAAAGCAGCACTGCTGCAATAACGTTACTGGGAATGGGGGAACTGTACAGCATGGAGGAATAAGCTTTCAAGTTTGATTAAAAATCCTTATTAAAGATGAACTAAGAGCTGTGAAGAATAAGAAGATGGAAATAATTAGGTAGGGTGAATAACCTTTGGAAATGAATACCAGGTGTTGAGTGAGGAGAAATTCAATCCTGGAAAGGGAAGTTTAGCTGGGGACCACGTGCTGTCATTACAGAGCTCTGGGCTGATCTCTAGGAAATTGCAGCATGTTTTGCTCAATTTGCAACTGTCCTCACTTATATGTGTGCTGGAACTGATTTTTGGAGCAGGTGGTGAAATATCCTGCACTCAGACAAAGCCAGAATATGATGCTTATCTGTACACAGAGCCTGCACATTTTTGTCTTTTAAGCAGAGATAGATCCCTATGACCCCGTTACATCTTTTAATTCATCTCATATGCAGAAAGACAGCATTTTAGCAGCCCTAACTCAGTGTATCCATGACAGGATGGTGGAAATGTGTTGCCTTAGGTCAGGGGCAGGAGATACCTGCTCTGCAAAGAGGAGGGATCTCTTCCTGCAGATCCGATGGGCAGTATCAAAGTGGCAGGAGTGGCACATGCACTAGATATCACTGAACAAGCCAAGCAAGAGAAAAAAGAGGGATGTCTGCTATTTTAGTTACTGCAGCACCTCAGCTCAGTTCAGGCTTGCAGGGAGAGAGCAGCAGCAGTGGCTGTAAGGTCCTGGGGGGAGCTCCTTGTGCTGGCTGTTGTGCACAAAGAGTCCTCTGGGACTTGCTTTGCAGGCAGGACAGGTAGCTGCACACTTCTCAGAGAGGCATGCATTTCTAATTGTCTGTGCGGGGATTGTGTAGTGGCTGTACAACACTGCAGTGTGCTCTTGTGGGAACACCTTTACTCCAGAGTGACCTGCAGCTGGGCTAGAGAAGGTCAAGTTGTGTGCTACAGCTGAAGCAGTAACTGCATGGAGCTAAGATTTTCACTCACGTTAGAATCCTACATTGGTCATACCACACTAAACAAATCCCCTAAATCTTCCAAGCAGAACCTTGGGAGTAAGCTTATAAAAGCTTTTTCTATGCTGGTTTTTCTAAGCTGATGTAACAGATACCACTCTCAGGTGTTTAAAACCCTTCACCTATCCTTCCCTTGCTCCCAAGCTGTGTAGCCAAACAAGTAGACCAGAGGCAGGCAGCCATTCTCCTATTTTATCCTGGAAATGTAGTCCTTTTGTTTGTCTTTACGGGGTTATTTACTTATGCAGCCTGCCTGCACAAAGGGAGTTTGCTTGCAGTGCAGCAGTAGCTCAGCTGAAGCCTTCTCCCAGTGCCTGCAGGAGAGCAGTGCAGAGACAGGGATATGGTATTTTCCCAGCCTCGGTGCAAGAGGGACATCTGTTGGCTGCTGTGTTAGCAGGGCTGCCTTTGCCAGATGGGCTTTTGTTGAGTCTTCTCGAAAGTCAAGCAGCTTGTGGACAGAAGGGAGGTCCCTATGTGTTAGTGCTGACCTCTGTATGACATCAGATCCTCTGTATCACCTAAGACAAGGAGGGTTTTTCTGCTAGAAAAGGCGAAGGGATCCCTATTCTCACCGAGGGATAAAGGTAGCTACTTGCACCTTTCTGCGAGACCAAGTTGACTTCATGGTACATAAGACTATCCTGCTGGGTCAGGAATGAAGTCCAGTTTTTCTGCCTTTGAGCTGAGAAGAGTAGAGAGGAAGAAAACTCAGTCAAATAACAGCTGTTTCTCAACTCTCTCTTACTGAGGCTAGATTTCGTGCCACAGTCTATCCTTGTCCAGAGTCTGCCACCGAGCGCCGAGAAATGCTTGATGGAGTCAACACAAGGATCGAGGATTTAAACACAGTGAGTGGAAGTGGCTTTACTGAGGACTAAACCCTACAAGTGGGACCTGCCCAGATATTTGTCCTGCCTGAAGCCATGCTGCAGACCACGCAGGCTGTCTTCCCAACACCTTGTCTTGTTATCTCCATCGTTCACTTACACAGCAGCACTGTGGTGGCCACGTGATGCATGGAGTCCCAAGACCATGAACTGTAGTTCTGCTCTTGGGTGTGACGTGCCCCAAGTTTGTGGCACAGAGCTGCCTGCAGGAGATGGCAGCTTGGGAGTATGTGGTGAGATATGGCCAGTCTGTAAGCAGCTGAGTAGGGAGCCAATCCCACAGCTCAGCAGCTCCCAGTGGTCTCCTCTACGCTTAGAGTGACTCAGGACTATGCAGGGACAGTCCTTGGTGAGCAGCTCTGTGCACCTGGTCTCGAGTGATCCTGTGTCCACACCTGCACATGCTGCTCTCCAGGATACCCCATGCATTCACACAAACAGCTCCTCTTCATCAACCCTCTTCCCCCTGCCCTCTCCAATTAACTGAGCAGATCATGCCCCCCGTGCTTCCCTATCCTGAGTGGTGCCCTGTGTTGTGCTTACAGGTGATAACACAAACTGAGTCCCACCGCCATCGGCTGCTGCATGAGGCAGCAGCCAACTTGTGGTCCTGGGGTATCAAGGTGAAGAAAATCAAGGCCATCTACCACATCCTGAATTGCTGTAACATCGATGTCACCCAGCAGTGTGTCATTGCAGAGATCTGGTTCCCGGTGGCTGACGCTGACCGGATAAAAAAAGCTCTCCATCAAGGAATGGTAAGAGAGCAACATTTTGGGTCCTTGAAGCTCTCACCTGCACTGAATTGTTTACATGTTGAGCATATGTTCAGACAGGTCTGTTACTGTAATATGGGGCTCCCTTTTCTGTTTTAAGTTGAAGTTCTCCCATTGTAGTTTGACCTTTCATCTTTTGACGGAGCTTAAGGTCAACATTAAATGTTAGCAGGTTTGTGACAGACCTCTGAGCCAGAAGTGGTGTTGTGGGGCCAGTTCTTCTATCCACTCTGTGTCTGTCCTTGTCACTGGGTTTTCAGGAACGCAGTGGCTCCACGATTGCCCCCATCCTCACTGCCATACACACCAGGATGGCACCACCCACCTTCAACAGGACCAACAAGTTCACAGCTGGATTTCAGAACATCGTGGATGCATATGGCGTGGGCAACTACAGGGAGATGAACCCAGGTGGGAAACACTCAGCTCAACTTATGCATCTGGTTTGCATGAGCCAAAGTGTTTGAGCTCTCTCACTATCCTAAAAAACATATTTGCTGCTGATTGAGAAATCTGAGCCATATTGGAGTTGTTTGGTGCATAGGCATGGATTTTCTCAGGCAAATAATTTGGCTGCTGGTCTTCAGTAAATGATTGTGATGGAAATAAGGAACTATACAAATACAGGATGGAGAACAAATGTTGAGGTAGCTGTTCTGAGGAAAAGAACCAGACTCCTAAGGAAAATGTAAATTGAGCTCACTGTGTTCAGGCAAACAAGGCCAAAAGCAACTGAGAAAATTTTGAAACAATGGTAGAGACTCTCAGACAAACCACTGAGAATTAATAGAAACCTAGAAATGGGGGCCTATGTGAAAGGATGAGATTAACTCAGATTGTTGAGGCTGAGCTGGTTGAGAAACAAGATAATAACCTTTAAATACATTTTTTGTGTTACAAAACAGAATGCAGTTGTCTATACATGATGTTTATTATGGTAAGACAACAAACAAAGGATAAAACTTCAAGGAAGATACAGGTCATACAATTGAACATTCTTTGTGATGGTAAAGCTAGTTCTGCACTAGATCTGACTGCCTGCTTTGAGGGCAGTACCTGTAAGGAACAGCCTGATGGGGTAGAGTGCTTCTTTGATGAGCCCTTTTTGTTTAGAGGGAGCTGAGTTTCTTGACCTTTCCCTCCTGCAGCTCCCTACACTATCATTACCTTCCCCTTCTTGTTTGCGGTGATGTTTGGGGACTGTGGCCATGGTGCTGTCATGCTGGGCTTCGCACTCTGGATGGTCATTAATGAGAAGAGCCTTCTGGCCCAGAAAAGCACTAATGAGGTGAGTACCAGGGCACTGGTACGCCCTATCAGCATGGGGAAAGGCTCATCAGCCCCCTCTGATAAAGGGGACATCCAGCCTCCCAAAGGCTGTGTGGAGATGGCTCAAAGACACCCGAGAGGCAGAGGTTTGACAATTCTACCTATTTATAAACAGAGAGCCTAAGAGACCCAACATTTTCTATGAATAATTGTATATATACAAATTAGTACAATCAAGTCTACTTGTTGGTTGAGGCCCACAATTGATGGACCTACAGGTACTACAGGTCACTGGCACTGCCTTCTCCCCCTGCAGATCTGGAACACCTTTTTCAGCGGGCGCTACCTGATCCTGCTCATGGGCATTTTCTCCATGTACACTGGCTTCATCTACAATGACTGCTTCTCCAAATCGTTCAACTTCTTTGGTTCTTCCTGGCATATCATCCCCATGTTTAAAAATAACACTTGGAAGTAAGTGCTAAATGTAAGAGGGAAGTAAAAACACACCAAATGGAGCATGTAGTCTTGGAAAGAGAGACTGCCTGTGTGGGGAAGGGAAGGACTCCCTGCTGTGGATGCAGTCATGAATGAATCAGAGGTTTTGTCTGACACACACAGATGAACTCACTATTGAAATGGAAATGTAGAGTCCCCGGGAACACGCCTGTTTGTTCAGGCACTGATGTGCATAAAAATCTGCAGGTGTCCAGGACTGATGCACAGAGAATTACCAGTGTGAGGGAGGCTGCCATTGTGTGGGGCCCATTTACATGCACACAAGTGCAGGATAACAGGTCACAGAAAGGCTGGGTCAGCCACAGATATCCTGTGGTAGTCCTCAGCACACCTCACATAAATATACCGTGGGCTTCAATGGAGAGATTAAGCTGCAAAGGTAATTTCCCTTTCCTCTTGTAGTAAGGATGTGCTTCTAGACAACACAGTGCTGCAGTTGGATCCAGCAGTCCCAGGAGTCTACTCTGGAAATCCATATCCATTTGGAATAGATCCGGTAATTAAACTAAATTTCTCTAAGATAATTTGTATTTCAATCCTGTTTCTACATATCAGGTACATCAGTAGTTCCCTATACTCTCTCCTGAAGCTGTGCTTTTCACTTCTTGCTCTTTGTTCCTTACACAGTTGTTGTGGCTTAGCCCCAGCCAGCAGCCAAGCCCCATGCAGCCCCGTGCTCACTCCCCCACCAGTGGGATCAGGGAGAGAATTGGAAGGGTGAAAGGTGGAAAACTCGTGGGTGGAGTTATAGACAGTTTAACAGGGAAAGCAAAAGCTGTGCACAGAAGCAAAGTAAAGAATCAAGTCATCTCTTCCCATGAGCAGGCAGGAATTGAGCCTTCTCCAGGAGAACAGGGGCCTATCACATCCAAGGATGACTTGGGAAGACAAATGCCATCACTCCAAACATCCCCTGCCCTTCCTCCCTGCACTCTGTACACTGAGCATGATGTCATATGGTCTGGAATGTTCCTTTGGTCAGTTTGGGTCACCTGTCCTGGCTGTGTCTCCTCCCAGCCTCCTGTGCACCCCCGGGTTCCTCACCAGCCTCATGAAAAGCAGCAAAAGCTTTGGCTCTGTGTTAGCCCTGCTCAGCAATAGCAAAAACATCTCTACACCATCAACCCTGTGTTCAGCACAAATCCAAAATACAGCCCCATACCAGCCACTAGGAAGAAAAATATCTCTAACCCAGGCAAAATCAGCACATTCCACCCCTTATTCCATACTATTTACATTGTGCTCAGGTTCCACACTATTCAACACAACTTTATTAAGCACCATTTACTCTCCCATTCATCAGTCCTTCTGATGCTTTCCTTTAGCAATTAATATATTGCTGGTTCTGCACAGACAGCAGCAATATGTTAAGTAGGAAGAAAGTTTGATTTTCCTGGAGAGTGGTCTTGTGCTGCAGTCTCTTTTCCACCACACATCTGCTGGACTCTGTTTCCTTACTTGAGTACTTGACCCATTCCAGAGATACCTCGCCAGTTTGAAGGCAAACTTTCAAATTTCTTGCAATCTGTTTGTTGCATGGAATGTAAACTAAAT
This sequence comes from Poecile atricapillus, assembly GCF_030490865.1. Classification (NCBI taxonomy): domain Eukaryota; kingdom Metazoa; phylum Chordata; class Aves; order Passeriformes; family Paridae; genus Poecile; species Poecile atricapillus. Next base: position 21,102,368 of record NC_081288.1, on the reverse strand, counting down.
GCCAGTATATATAAACTTAGCCACATTTTCTTCTCTGTGTCCTATTTCCCTTTTTTTTGCTCTGTCTTTAGCATGTATTGAAATGTACTTTTTAGCATCAAGCTTTCCTGCTTTAATCTTCATATTAGCCAAATAACCCCTACCCCTGCTGGTTGCACTCTCATTTCAATTGGTCACCCAAAGAAACTCTGTCCTCCCCTTGTTTTCAGAGACATTGACCTTGTAGTCCCTTTTTTTATAAACTCAGCTTGAAAGCTCTGCCCAGGATGTGGGCAGTCTGGTTCAGAAAATCACTTCAGAAGCAGCTGAGTTTTCTGCATGTTGCCCTGATACATCGCTAATTTAGGTTGACCTAGACTACTTCTTCCAGCCTGGCTTCTCCCTGTTTAAGAGTGTAAAAGTCTTGTCTGGGAGGGAAGAATGGCTGAACAAGTGCTGGCAGGAAAGAGGTGGACTGGAAGCACCAGCCCCTGCCTGACCCTCTCTGAGGAGATAATCTGTGTCATCTGCCCTGATGGCTCTTTGCATTTTGCAAATCTTGCTGGGATGACTGAGGTGTATCAGACTTTATGGAAAAAAAGTCACCCTGAAATGAGGAAGCTAGGCAGTCTCTTTGGTATCCAAAGAGGCAAAGCACGTCAAACATGCAAAAGTGAATGTTTCACCCTCCAAATAATCCTGTCTTCCTCCTTTCTCTTCAGGTATTGTAGTCAGTGTTTGAAAAGGGATGTCTACTTACTGTCTCTGAGGACAGAAGACTTTGGGGTCTAGGAAGTTTGAGAATAAAGGAGAAGCAACCTTGAAGCTCTGTAGCATAAAAAAGGGAGGACTGAGAAGGGATGTATGTCCTAGCATAACTAAAAAGGTAGTGCTGAGGGGCAGGCAATAAGCTGAACTCCATGGCCGAAGAGTTGGAAAGAGTTTTTTCTGTTCAAAGAAAAAGTTTGAAAATGCTCTGTCCTCAGTAGTTCTCTGGTGAGGGTGGAGCTAATTTTGGTTGCAGCAGGAGGGATTTTCTCATGCCTTTCCACTTTTGCTAAAGAAGATGACTCAGCCTAAGGACAGGAAATGACACAGAAAAGATTTAGGTTCTGCTACCAGCCTTTGCAGTGGTTTCTGGAGGACTGAAGCAAAGTCATAGGATCATTTTAAATCCTTGTTATTTCCTTTGTTTAACAAAGTCTAATACTTTATACATTTTAGATGAATACTTTGGCAGAGGGAAAAGTAATAAAAGGAACATCTAGATTTCCATGCCTTGCTACCCTAGAACTGGTAGGAGTAAATTGATGGTGTGAAAGCAACAACTTCCACAAACCTTTTATTGATCAAACAGCTGCAAATCTTGTTCTTCTCTCTCTCTCCCTGTTTCTTTACCCAAAGATCTGGAATGTTGCATCGAACAAGCTGACTTTCCTGAACTCCTACAAAATGAAGATGTCGGTTGTCATAGGGATTGTGCACATGATTTTTGGGGTGATACTCAGTCTCTTCAACCACATGTAAGTTCATTTCACCAAGCCTGTTGCTGCAGCAGCACACAAGTCCTCATCACTAAACTGGTGTCCTTCATTCAGAGAAAGCCCCATATTTTGGACTTATGACTTGACCTATCCCCGGTGTGAGTAGAAATGTCTTGTACACTGACTGACTCACACAATGGTTGATACAGTGCTAAGTCCAAAGCACAGCCATAACATTGCTGTATTTTCTTCAATAAACTCTCTTTTTAGCTTACTGCCTTTTTTTTTCCCCTCAATTTATTCTCAATTCTGAAGAAATATTGAAGGACACTAAATTAAAAAGATGTAGCACCTCCCACTTTCGATAACTTTTCTCTTGAAAGACAAGCTCTTTTGGCCTAAACCAAAACACACTGAAATCTTGCAGAGTGTGTGCATGTGCATTTCACCTAGCTTAGCAGCCCTTGGTCAGGATTTGTGGGTGTGCTTCTCTCTATCTCTGCCTCTGTGTTTTGCAACAACAAATATAAAATGGTGATAGAGTGCAGGGGCTGACACTGTCGTGTTGAGAGGCTCTCCGAAGCTGCAATGTGTGTAGTGACCTTCAAGGACAGAGAATGTTTCAGAGGACCCTACAGGATTGATACTACACCTTTCTCAGCATATAATGCTCAACTTTGTGAATATGACATTTTTTGAAAATTGGATAATTATTAATTGAAAATAAAACCCTTTTATTTCAGAGTAATAATCTTTTGGGGTGCTGAGACTGGCAGGTCAAGTACAAAAATCTGAAGATAATCAGTATAACAGAGCTTTTGTATTTAAACAATGGTTTTCATTGATAAAGCCTGTAATTATGGACTTCTTTCTTGGCTAGTGGTAGTTGTAAATTTATTAGGTTATTTTCCAAAAACTAAGTACTGCCAGACTTGGGTGTAAACTTGTATTAATATCTAGTGTATTAACTGTAGTTTCCTTTCTTGATTCTTTTCAGCTACTTCAGGAAATACATAAACATCATCCTTCAGTTCATTCCAGAGATGATTTTTATTATCTCTCTTTTTGGCTACCTGGTCTTCATGATTATTTTCAAATGGTGTCATTTTGATGTCCATTCATCCCAGAGTGCACCAAGCATCCTCATCCACTTTATCAACATGTTTCTGTTCAATTATAGTGACACTTCAAATGCTCCATTGTATCTGCATCAGGTATGGATCAAGCAGCCTGTGGTTTTGTGTTTGCAGTGGGTGTTGTGGAGAGTGGGCATAAAGATACAGGCTCAGAAGTTCAATCACAAGTGTCAGTCACAGAAATGAAGTTTATTCTTCTGATATTTGTGTTGGCCTTGTCAACAGGGAGGAGAGAGCAGCTATCAGTCAGTGATGCAGAGGAAATCTCTTTGCTAGTGTTGTTCTTACAAGAATAATGATGCAATTGCAGATACTACTGGGGGAAAAAATCAAAGTGTGAATAGAGATACAAAGCTGTATTGCAGGCATGCTGTCCTGCAGTCTGGTCACAATGCTAGAGACATCTCCCTTTCTTGATAAGTTCCTATTTCATCTTTGGAAAACTTTAATACTTTATATTTTCACTTAAAGTGGAAGTAGCTAGAGGATTTTCTGGCAGCTTTTTGTCAGAAATAACTCCTCTTGGGAGTTCACTTTAAAAAAAATAAAAAGCAAGCAAAAAAATCTCCCCTAAGAGAAAACTTGTTTTAAAGTCATCTCTATTTATATTCTCAGAACATGGATTTTTTTTTTTTCCTTTCTTTCTTTGATTGATTTTACGTCAGCAGCATCAATGAAGAAATCTGCAAGCAAGTGCTGCATCCAGCCACATGTGTGCACCCACATTTACACAGTTGCATACTGGGCACTCCAACATGAGCTCAGTTTTAGGGAAAGCTGGTGAGTCAGAGTTAGTAGACAGCCCTGATCAGCTCCAAGTAGCTGTGTTAAGGATTCAGGGGAGTTTGGAAAAACACAGCCTTGCCAACCTTCAAAGGTCTTTAGGTAACATTGTGCTTTGTAACAACCCAAAGCTTTCCCAAGGTGGCAATTTTTTCTCATATTCCTATCCCCCTGCCCCACCAGGAACAGAATGTGCTATCTGCCTGGATAGTCTGAATGAAAATATTGTATGAGCCCAAACATAAGGTGATCAGACATCTGAACCAGCTTTGAAAAAATGCAGAAGTTGTGGTTTAAGGTTTCCTTTGTTTGTTTTGTTGTTTTCTGGAAGTACAGACAGTTATGTCAGGACAGCAATAGGGGTGCCATACTGCAATGTAAGCACACCTTATATTGTGGGGACAATCTGTTACCAAGCCTAAGCTGTGGGGGTTCAATTCCTCCTGGAACTGCAGATGTGGAGTAAATCCAGGGCAAGACTCGAGTGACTTGGCTCTTACTGCAGCCTTTCTACACTGATCAGAGCAAGGCAGACTGACTGACTCACACAGAGTTAGGACATTCACTTGGCACACTGAGCAGCCAGGTTCAAGTCCATAGCATGGGATTTTGGTAAATTAACCCTTTTCAGTATGAAAGCCTTTCATCTCCAGGTCTCCAACCATCTCTAGCTGAACACGCTTTTCTCACAAGCAGAGGATGCACAGCCAAATACAATAAATACAACAGGGAGTTGTATTTGTTATATTAGAAAAAATTACCATTATATAGACTCAGATTTCTAAACCATAAACATGTTGGCTAAAGGCAGTAAAGAAACATTTTGCTCTTGTTGTTTTGTCTTTTAGAAAGAAGTGCAGAGTTTCTTGGTCATATTTGCTCTGATTGCTATTCCCTGGATGCTCCTAATTAAACCTTTCATCCTCAGAGCCAACCACCAGAAAGCGCAGCGCATGGTAAGGGATGTGGATCAGTTAGGGGGTGATTCAGTACAGCAAAGAAAAAGCTGGGGAGACAGACCCCAAAAACTCTTTGCAGTGATGTAATTCTGTGTTTCTCTGACCTCAGGCTTTCTCTGACCATTTCAAAGTCATAGGCCCAGGACATGTGTATGGACATGTCTAAACTATCTAAACTAGAATCAGAGAATGGCTAAATTTGGCAGGGATCACTGGAGGTCATCTGGTCCAAACTCCCTGCTCAAACTGGGTCCCCTAGAGCTTGTTACTCAGGTTTGTGTCCAGACAGCTTTTGAGTATCTCCAGTGAAGGAAACATTTCCCTGGAAGCAGGAGCTTTGCTGGCAAGGGCGGACCCTATTTGTTAAGCTGACACCAAGCTCTTTCACCTGTTGTACCCAAAATCAAAGAAGATTCAATGAAGATTGAAGTGCTGGTAAAGTCAATTCAGGGAAAATACCTCATACAAATGTCAGTCCACAATCTCCACAAACCATTAGTTTGCTGCTCTGTAGAAATGGGGCATCTGTGAAAGTCCTGGCCCTGGAGAGAGCAACAGTGCTTGAAGGAGAGGCTTGATTTAAAAGCTGTTGCATGCTTTTTAGTAGTTCTTTCTTCCTTAAGTGATTGCCTTCACATTAACAGAGCCCTCCTTCCCATGGGCTCTGTGGTTTGCCTACAGCTTCTCAACACACAACTGCAGCAGCTGCAGTTTCCCAGCTGATCATTAATTCTCTCCTTTATTACACTAACAGGACTTTCCTTGTCAGTCAAGATTTACTTCTCTTTATAGTCACAGTTAGTGCCTGGAGTACCTTTTATAGGGCACAGATGTTTCCATCTGAAGAAGGAGATGCTGGTTTTGCTGCTTGACCTTTTCCAACCCAGTCACTTCTGACCTATAATTGAAAGACATGTCCCTGGGAGACCTTTTCAGCCCTTCCTCTGCTCTGTAATTTCTTCTTTCATTCTTCTGGAATTTGGATGAAGGCTTGACATGGCTGGCTCCATCTCCTGCTTTTATGCCAGGAACATCTGACAGGTTTCACCCACCTCCTGTTGTGCCCCCATATTTCTGTTCCTAATTTTCATATGTTAGCTGTCTGATCATATCCTACATTCCCCCAGATTTATATGTTTGCAGCAAAGTCTGTTTTCTATGCTGACATTCAGGTTAAGCAAAGATAAAGCAGGTGTGACAATCATTACTGCTGTAATAGGAAACAATATGTTGTCAGGAGACTTTTCCCATGAAACCTCCTGGAGGCTATAAAGGGTGACAAGGCAGAGCCTGACAGAAGCCATGAGGTCTCTATTTGGTTATGCTGTATAATAGGACCATTAGATCAGGTTGTTCAGGCCTCTAGAAGTCCTGTAAATAATAATTGCAGAGAGGTTGCCATGAGGTTTTTGTCAATTTAAAATGAGTCAAGAGCTTTGAATTTTATTTCTGCCAATTTCCAAGAACTGTGTGACCTTCATCAAGTCATATGATCCTCCCAGGTTTTGTTGCTATTTCACTTGACACTAATTCCTTTGATTTGCACCCATCTAATTGGGATCACCAGCTTTAAAGGTAACTCAGTTTACTCATTTGGTGATAAAAGTGATGGATCTTCTCATGGTGGGAACAAAGAGTGCCTTGTGACACTAGAAACTAGCTACAAAATAGTTGGAATCACTGGAATATGCTCTAGGATGGAAAATATTTAGGTAATATTAGCCATTTGGTGGGAATATTCAATTTCTGTGGTCCATGATGACTACTGCTGAAACTTTTAGTTTTCATGATATAATCCTCCATCTGTTACCCATCATGAGGTTATTGAGGGAATTCTGTGCCATGGACTTCTTCATTTTGGTATCAACCAAACATGCTGCATTTTGTTTCTGAAAGATCCATTCTCAAGCCATCTCAGGAAACTCAGGAGGTGAAAATGAGGCAGATGTCCCAGAGACTAATCACTCCAAGAAAGCTTCCCAGGGAGACCACAGTGGTGGCCATGAAGGACACGAGGGTGATGATGAAGAGGTAAGAAAATTTGGACAGAAAATTGATCAGACAAACACAACAGTAGAAGACACAAAGTCAAGCAGAAGACTTTTGCAGAGTTGTCCGCCCTTCTTTCTAAAAAGATATCAACACACGCTGTTGTAACAGTTTGTGTTTCCAAACAGAGTAGGGTTTGAACTTCCATTGAATTAATTCCTCTAATTTTTTCCTTTGTTTTTCCCTGGTGGTGGCAGGCATTCTTGCAAACCTAAAGCTTCTGTTTCCTCAGGGGTGGATGTTTCATTTCCACATTGCACCCAGAGAAGGTCAACCCTTTACCAAGAGTCAGTGAGCTTTCCTACCTCGAAATTGCGAAGGAGCATTTAAAGCTGGCAGACAAAATTGTTGACTAGGGAGAGAATCCCTCCTTTGGCAGATATTGTCAAAAGCTTCTACATTAGGAAGCAACACAGGAAAAAGTGACAAAAATATTTGTAGCACTTGGGAGTATCAACAATGTTGAGTGTGGATATGGCTGGCTGTTCCCAGTCACAGGGAATCTTCACAGATTTGCTTATTCATTATCATGAGATACAGTTATTCAGTGATATCTCCCAAAATGTGTATGCCCATAGGCAGATAGTCTGAAAGCCCCTATTATACATAAGAATTTCTGTCTCTATAAGAAATCACAGTCTGGCAGCAACTGGATTGACATTTAAGGATTTTAAATTGTAAGAGTGGAACATGAGCTGTTCCCCAAACATTTAGTTTTCACTGGAATTGTATTTCTTCAGCGAGAATGTGTGGGAAGATCATACAGAACTGGCACTTTTCAGAGCAGTCTCTTTTCCTGGGAAATACCATTGTGCTGCTGAGGACATACCAAGAAAAGGAGTACGAAGAGCCTTTGGTGGAGTGTTGCTGTTAGCCAGAAAGCCCTGAAGTGAGAACTACTAAAACTTTCTTGGTTTCGTGTTCTTTCAGTTCAATTTTGGAGACATATTTGTCCACCAAGCTATCCACACCATTGAATACTGCCTTGGCTGCATCTCCAACACAGCCTCCTACCTGCGACTCTGGGCGCTGAGTTTGGCCCATGCACGTGAGTGATTGTCCCCTTTCAGTCTCCTCATGCTGGACATGGCTTCTGCTGGTGTTTGACTATTCCTGCAAATTTCTTCATGAAATCCAAATTTCTACTTGTGGACATTTATGTGTCAGGATGTTTTTCTTCTGGTTAGATCACTCCAAGTTTTTCATGGTGGGCATCTCAGTTTTCAGAGGTGATCCCTGACAGCTCTAATTACATTCACTGGCTGGGGCCCCTTTCCTGTGCTGCTCTGTAGGCACCCCTCTGGAATAGTCCTCATGGTGTGTGGCACGGTGAGAGGCGCAGCCCACTTGTGTAGTCCAGTCCAAGGAGGTGAAGACAGCATGGGAGCCATAGCTGCTTTTCCCAAGAAGCTCTTGTTATAGCCTTAGGGTATGCAGATGAATGCCAAAATTAATTGAGACAGTTCTTTCCATTTTGTTCAGCTAAAAAGAAAGAAAAGGTCTGGCTCAAGAGCTTCTGGAATTTGTCATTTTCACTGGGATTCTTACCAGAAACGTTCAGTGGAACATCACATTCCATGAGAAATATTTCATTTCAATGAAATACCTTTCAATGTCTTTTGTCTTGATTTCTGTTAAAAATAGATGCTCAAATACTAGAAATTGCCTCAGGCTGGAACTTAGATTTTCAGTGCTTCTAGTTTTTCTGAAATGTTTTTTATTAATATTGCTGTAATGCCTCTGGCTAGGAATTGCACCTGCCCCAAAGAATTGTGCACACAAAAAAAGGAAAACAGAAAGAGGGGGGCTATGGTGTGGTGTGCCATGGATTGACAGGTGCAAGCTGTACTTCTTGTCACAGAATTGAGCTTAGTAGGAGTTGGGTGAAAGCTGATACACATTAGCTTTACATGAAGAACAGACCTAAAGAAAATAAAGCAACTAAAAAACTTAAGGGCATACATGTTCTACAAACTGGGAAAAATGGGTGAGCTGGCAGACTGCATGCTATGTCTGTCCATAGCTACTGCTCAGCACTGTTTTCCCTTTATTTCCTCCTGCAGAGCTGTCAGAGGTCCTTTGGACCATGGTGATGCACAACGGGCTCAGCAGCAGCGGCTGGGCAGGGCTCATCGCCATCTTCATCATCTTCGCAGCATTTGCAGTGCTGACAGTAGCCATCCTGCTGGTCATGGAGGGGCTCTCAGCCTTCCTACACGCCTTGCGCCTGCACTGGTACGTGGAGAGGTCCTCTGGAGCTTTTCCAGATCAGTCTTTGGGAAAGAACAGGCTGTGGGAACAGGTGGGCACAGTGTTAGACGTGCTGTGCCAGTGCATTGGACCATTAGTTGCCTTTGGCAAATGAAGTGAGGGAGACTCTTCCAAAGGGAGCTGAGAGATCCCTGCTCTGACCCGCTCCCTGGAGCAACCTGCTTGTCTTCCTGCACGTGTGGTGGTGATCAGCATGTGAGGCAAATGGCAGGCTGCAGGTCTGTCCCAGGAAAAATGCAGAGCCACTGAGACCCCTTTGAGCTGCATGACAAGGCACAAAGGCAGCACAGCCACACCACTGGCTGTGGATCCCACCCAAGGATCTTACAAGACAGCTGCCAAGGGCAGCTTGCATCATCAGCCCAAGGTGAGCTTCAGCCTGCTTAGGCTTCGTGGCAAACCAGTTCCAAGTTAGCCATGTCGGCCTTGACTGATCATCAGTCCTCAGCTAGGGACCTGAGCCCCAGGCTGTGGTCTTTTTCACTGAGTAATGTCCCAGCACAAGTCATAAACACTGCCAATGCAAACCATGGTGTTGCTGCTGCTGGGCATTGTGCAGGGAGGAGGAGGTGTCTGTCTCCCACCGGTGTGCAACCAGCAGGTGGTTATCCCAGCTCTCAGAGCTGCTAGAGGCAGGCTGCCAGGCAAGGTTCTGCTGACTGGCCTCATGATGAGCATTTCCAGTCTGGCTTGATGGAAAGTCAGAGCTGATGTGTGCCACGTTGCTCCCTGGGCTGCCTGTGTCTCACTGCTGGTCCCATAAACGGCCTAAATTTGCAGCTTAGAGTACATCTTGTGGCCTCCCTTTTCCCATGGGTACCATGTGTCAGTCTCTTGGCTGGCTGTAAGTCCTGCCTTCAGGCAACACTGATGCCTCCCTCTGCTCCTCCCTAGGGTGGAATTTCAGAACAAGTTCTACGTGGGAGCTGGGTACAAATTTTCTCCGTTCTCCTTCAGTCACATCATCAATGGCACTGCAGAAGAGTAAAACCAGTGCATCACTGCTTCCCTCCTCAGACCAGGCTCTGCTTCCTTGTGGTGGCTCACTCTACAGAGTAGGGTACATGGGATGAAAGAGAATGGGACATGACCCTTGAAAGAAGAGCTGTAGATGAATATGTCCTAGCTACACTCCAATATACTGCTGTATCAGCCAAGAGCTGACCTGTATCGGCTGGGCTGGCTGGACCCTTGGCTGAGACTCCACTGATGTCTGCCAAGTACCTGGTCCTCAGCATTTGATGGGGTCAGCTGCCTACTGCGTGGTTGAAAAGAGGAGATGCAGTTTTGGAATTAAATTGGTTGTTAACAATCGACTCACATGCATTTTGCTCCATTTGCTGCCTTTTCATAGTGGTATGTTTCCTTCCAAGGAAAATATGTTTTGTCTGTGGTTGATCATATGATGTGATTAAGTCCCTTATAAGATTTCAGCCCTTCATTTAGCACACAATGCAAACCATCTCAAAGACATATCGTATTGCAGGCTTGCAATTTTCTACATGCTCTACTAAAATATCCCACTTTTTCATCTGATTTGCTCCAGGGCTTGACAGCACTGGATTATAGAAATGTACACACATCATCACTTAACAAAAGTGTTAGTTTTGTGCTGTGTAAACAAAAGTTTCCACATTGGCAGCCATTTTATTTATCTCTATTAACTTGTTTGTCACTGAAGACTCAAGACGACTCCCCTTGTGCTGTATTTTTCAAGATGTTAAAGCAGATTGTGTAGAAATGCTAATACCTAATGATCAGAAAGAAAAGTGGAATCAAAACAGTTGGCATGAATTTGAAGTACTGATGTACTGTGATCTTCTGAAATATTCATGAATTACTAATCCTTCAAACTGAATAGTGTTAATCATAACAGGCTATGTTTTTTTAAACCCTGAACTATGTAAAGAAAACAGAGTACACCAAGGGATTTGGAGTGGAGAGTGCTCCCTTCCAAGGGGTGTGACTGAACAAGCCCTTATTTTCAAAACTCACTGCCGTGATATCCAGCTCCACCAAAAATCCCACGTGGGAGTGTTCCCAGCAGGACACACAGTGTTATAGTCATCACAGGTTATGTTTCTGCAGTAGTCAGGCTTGAGAGTCTCCTCCAGCTACAGTGACAGGGGAGAAAATACAGCCCCAAGCCAAGCAGTTGTCCCAGTTTGTCCCTTGTGGCCTCAAGAAGCCATACTGGTGTTGGGCAGCAGTGACAACGAGGCTTTTTCAACAGCTTGGGTTGGGAGCAGCAGCTGCAGCTGAGAAAGGTGGGCACAGGAGCGTGTCCATGACCCGTGTGTGGCCCCAGGTCACCAGTCCTTTGGATGTTAGTAACCTATGGTACAGGAAAATCCACACAGACAAGGCTGCTGATGGTGTCACAGCTGCTCAGCATATGCACATCACCTTTGTTTCTTCCTTCCAGCCTGTTTTGTCTATTCCTACTCAGGAGAAAAGCTGTCTTGCAGAAAGAAAGGCCAAAGTAGTTTGATGCATTATCAGATGCAGAGAAAACAATTTGCTGTATGGAACAGCGAGTGGATTTTCTGCATAAACACATATTTTATCTTAATTGCAGCCTTCCATGTGATTGCAATGTAACTGAGAAGATGATTACCAGAAACAGATTATCTGACCCTTTCAGAGCTTCTTGGTGTTTGCTCCTTGTCTAAGGTTTACATTTTAAGCAAGAAAAACAAGTTATCCCGTGAATACCTCAGGTGACAAGATGGTCTGTTGTTTATTGTACTGAACAGCAACTCAAAAATTGGGCTTAATTCCGTATTCAGTTCTCTCTCTTTCTGTGTGCAACCAAATAACACAGCTTGTGTCTCACTTGAGCATTTGTGATATGGGATTGATGCTTCCCCACTCCACAAGAGGACCAAGCCCACTGATATTCAGGAAGCATTCAGATTGCTGAGAGGCAGGGTTGCACTGATACACTTTGAAGAGAGCCCTGGGTCTCATCTGTGTTCTTTTTAAGAATTCTTTAAAAAGCCTGAAAAGTTCCAGAGAGTTCTTTGCTTTTAAAAGGTTTTCCTGCAGAAGATGAGGAGGATTTCAGAGTAGAGCAGTGACTGTCTAGTGTGCCTTAGAGCACAGCTGCTAAGCTGAGTGGAACATGTCGTTTAGCTGGTTCTGTGAATGTGGCCATCGGGTGTGGTCAGGTCCAGCAGGGACCACTGTTACAGACTAATAGACCTGCTTGGTACAACAGCCCAGTGTCTTTAACTGAACTTTACCCAGTGCTGGAAGAGGTGTGACTTGTGAATACCTGACCCAAGCCAGGACCCCAGCATGCCCCTCAGGATCTGTGCCCTGGGGAGAATGGGTGCTTCTGTATCCAAAGCTCATCCCATTTCTAGGGAGAAGTTTGTTTCTGAGAATTGGTGGCATGAGTTCAGTCATCTTGTAGGGAACAAACATTAAACAAAACTTATTGAATGACCTTGTAGAAAGGAAAGGCAAAGAAAGGAAGTCAAGCAAACTGGTTTTAGTCACAGCCATTCTTTCATGAGTTTTTATTCCTTCTTGTGAGAGCCATTGCTGTGTGTGTCTGTGCCCTCCTACCAGGACAATTCTGTGATGTGGAAGATGAAGAAAGCCGGGTGTCAGTTCTTGTCCAGTCTCTTAGGTCCTCTGGACTGGTGATAATGAACTAGCTTTTAGACTGAGTTTTCAGCACTTTCCTCAATCTTTACCTATATAATAGCTCTCCATCATGTCCTGGGCTAGCATAGAAACCTTTCTTTTCTCTCTCCCACTCTTTAGATTCTCCTGGACCTTTCATGCACGTAGGCATTTCCATTTGTTCTTCACTCTTATCAGCCTGTGCCTTTCCATGGCAAATAAGTAAAATACCATGAGGTGGTTGAAAAAACGTAATGGACATAATATCCCTTTGAGCAATGCCAAACACTTGGGCCTGAAAGCTCATCCTTGTGGCTTAGAACTTTACGGGAATTTTGGTCATTTTTTTCCCTTCTTTGCTGGGGAGCTGGAATGCTGAAACCTCACCTCATTGCACACACGCTGTCTGAGTTTTTGCAATGAAAACATAATGGTATGGATCTGGCAGCTTGAATCGTGTAGCTCATTCAGCAGATGCCAATAACAGCTGAATATTAGATATTAAGAAGAAGATACAAAATAAAGCTGTGAGATAGCATATGTTGGTTGGTAGCAAATATCTTCCAGATGCTTAGAAGCATGAGATTCAGCGTGGGAGTTACTTTGGTAAAACTATGGCACCATTGCTGCCAGCTCAGTGTATGTATTCAAAACAGAAGGATTTTGGAAACCCTTGTGAGACCAACACTGAGTAGTAAAGGTCAGCACATACGTTCCTAGAGCCCACACCTATCATGGCACTGAGATCTGCTGCACAAGGTTGGGATCCCTGCAGCAGTTTAAAGCCATGAATGCTCCCTGCATTTTTCTACCGCATCAAGAAATTTAGAAGGATGAAGCAGGCCTCATTTTTCTCATGATGCTGGTGCCTGAGTTGGCTTCATCTGGCCTAAGAAGAGCTGGTGGCTGCAGTGCCCGGGTAAGAGATGGCAAAGGTGCCTTACATGGGCACTGACTGCTGCAGGACCTACCTCTGAAACCTATGAGCTAAAATCGTGCTGCTGTTTCAAAAATCATGTGTCCCAGCACCCTCCTTCCACCTGCTTGGAGTCATGCTCACAAGAAGGGATGGGTAAGCACCAACACCCGTGGTGTGCAGTGCCTGTCAAGGACCTGCAGGTGCAATGAGACAAGCACAGGTCAGCACCTGGGCACCCTGCCTGCAGCACCTACCTCTGGGTGGTGGAGGTGGGCGGAGAGGGACCTGCCTGTGCCCAGCAAGGAGGAAACCTGACTCCTGGGACCTGGATCCCAAACAAACAGCATTGCCAACACTGTAAAAAGTTAATAGCAGAGGAGAAACGGTCAGAAAAGAGAAAAGCTCTTCTCCCCCGAGCCTGAGACACCACAGAGGTAAGAAAGCAGTAAAATCTTGCTTAATAGTTGGGACATCTGATCATTTGTATGATCAGATACCCCCACTCTCACTTGCAGGGAAAATTCTCAGCCAGAGAAGGTCTCTGACCTTACTGACAAAGTTTCCAGGTGGTGTCACAAGGCAGCACTGCATGTTGTATGGCCTTTGTGCCTCACAGACCTCTGGTGGGGGTCACAACATCATTCCAGTGGGTTCCAGCAGCACTTTCAATGTACTCTTGCTTGTTCCCTTCAACTGGAGAATTTTTACTTTACCTGCCAGCAGCAGCTTTGTCACTGCTGTTCTTTTGGCTCATGTAATTGGCATTTTGTTGGATTTACAAATAGAGGGAAATTTGTGACTCCCAGAAGATAGACAGTAGCTGCTCCATCAAGGCAAACAGGGCTGCACAGGTTTGGGATGAGCAATACACAGGTTTAGTAGGAATTGTTAGGAGGTTTACTGTGCCTGCACAGATTTCTGGCGTTATTTGAGGTGCTGGAGAGTGTATCCCACCTGCTTACCAGCTGCTATTTGAGGCTAGTGTGGTTCTCACATTAGGTGCTGTCCACCATCCTGCTGCCTCTGAGGGTGTCTGGCTACTGTGGGGTGCTGGAGGTGGCACTGCAGCCTTGTGCTTGTGCCTTGTGCTGTGGGCTCTGCACAGCAGCACCAGGGATCAGGGTTCCCTCCCCTTTTGTGGAAGGGTTGTAGCAAGAAGGCGTGCAGCCCAGAGCAGGCACCAGTGAAATGCTCCAACACCCCTCAGCAAGCAGTAGCAGGGGATCCCTGCATCAGGATGCGTGGGAAAAGGCCCAGGGCTTGATGTTTGTCCTGCTGGCACCGTGGGCTGTGCCTGCCACAGATGTTTTGGAGGAGCGTGTCTGTTTAACCTGACAGAGGTGTGATGTGGCAGCTTACAGCAGAACGTGTTTGCAGGCCCCTAATCATAAGGGCAGAGAAACAGAGAAAAACAGGTGCCCAGATTTTATTGCAAAGTCTTTGGCGATTCAGACACATTAAATCCCTACCTCTTCCCACAGGCTCATCCAAGCACCTTGTTTGGTTTCTGTTAAGACAGTTCCACTTGGAAATAGTCCCTAGCTGTTGGCCATCATAATCAGCTGCTGGCAGCTATTGCTGCCTCTGAGTACATTGCTGATTGACAGATGTAACCAATATCCTTTGCATCTTCCAGGGTGCTGCACTGTAATGATCTGTGACAGCAAGGTCAGTGTATGTGACCATCTAATCTGCCATTAGTCCTTAATGACCTCCTTCTAACTGTACCTCAGTATAGGATCAAGGCATCCATCCTGGAGTACTGTAATTCCATGCTTTCTGTGTTCACACTGCCCTCCCTCTCAAATGGAATTTTGCACCTTTCACAGATGCTCTAGAGAGCATCTATGTATTAGATGCTCTCAGCCATTAATTCCCTCCAGCTCCTGTCCTTCTGCAGCCTCCCAGGTCTCTGCTGGTTGGCTGTGAACGCAGCCTGGGCCAAGCCCAGCACTCCTGAAGGGAGGTAATCAAAGGAGAGGGTGTCAGCAAAGTGCAGATATGTTCAGCTCCCCTCCATAGTGCCTGAGCATGCACTCAGCAGGAAAGATTGTGGGTTTAAGCAATCAGTGTGCTTAATGCCTGCCCTGGGATTAAAATGAGTTTTTCTGATGAGGAAAAGCAACAGTGATAAGGCCAAAAGATCTAGTGCTGAAAGCCAGAAACATTGGCAGAGGAATCCAGCTTCCAGCTGCAATGCAGAATGCATGGCTGTGTCTGTGGATGCCCTGAGAGGATGGGGATTAGCGTGGCAAGGGATGAGGCAGAGGGGCTGGTTTGCAGCAGGAGGCTGTGTGCTGCTCGGGTGTGGAGCTCAGTGCTACCCCTGCCACCCCCAAGATCCTGTGGTTAGGGAACTGGCTGGGTCACCTGGCTCTGCATCAGTGGGGGCTCCCACCAGGCTGAGCAATTGCAGAGTACAGCACCTCTACTGCCCACTCAAACCCAGCTCCACTGGGGAGCCTCCAGCAGGGGCAACAGCTACTGGTTGTATCATGTCTTGGATCCTGGAGATGCAGCATCTTTTAGGCTGGACTGCATTTCACTGACCTCTGGGCTGGGAAAGTCATCACATGCTCTCTTACCTTAGCAGGTCTCCAGTCTTCCCTAAGGCAGTCCCTGGACTTCCCATAAAAACAGCCAGTGTGATGTGATGACTGACGTCTCTCAGTTCAACTAACCCTGTGATGTTTCTACGTGTTTTTCACCAAAACCCTAATGGGAAGGGGTATCTTCCAGTAGCTGCATGGAACACTCATATTTTACTGTATCTGAATGTTTCCACTCCAGTGTGAGAAACTGCCTTGCTGTTTTCTTGCTCAGGTGACTTCATGACTGTTGTGAGGTTTCACAGATAAATCCTAGCCTTGCTCACAGAGACAGTGGATCCCAGCAGGAGCTGAGATGGCCACTGCACCAAAAGAGGCAGAAAATGCTATTGGCTTGGAGGAAATCCACAGAGAGAGAAAAGAACCACCAAAAGGTGGGTTTATATTGACAGGACTAGACATTTGGCTCCTTGTTTAGCTGGGGTAGAGGGAGGGTCCTCAGTTGTGCCACTGCAGCTACTTAAAACCTCTGTACATGGAGCCACAACATCAGCATCCTGCGCTCCCCTCCCACCACACCTGCCAGGCCGGTGACTGCTGCTTGTGACAGTGAGAAGAGCTGGCTGGCTTGGCTTTTCTCAGGCCTCTGTTTCGTGTAAACATTTTATTATATTGGTAATTTGAGGATTCATTTTCTTGGGATAATTCGTCTAACGTTACTCTGTTTCAAAAGCATTTTAAATTGTACAAGGCTGTTCCTCTGTTTGCACTGGCTGCTGTTTCAGCAACCCCCTGTTGTGACTTGCCACCAGGACATCCAGGGGCTGGTCAGGGGACATACAGCTGGTAGGTGTTTCCAGGCCTTTTCCTGGTGCAGTCCCACAGTAGCATGAAAAATGTTATTTTATGAAGAGGAGGCACAACTTGGCTGCTGACAGTTTTTGTGTCTTAATTTTCTTTTCATGTGTAGGGCAAAAGACATTTACAGTTGAAGAAGCTGTGGAAACCATTGGGTTTGGGAGGTTCCATATCATGCTCTTCCTCATCATGGGCAGCACTGGGGTAGGTATCTGCAGCCATTTGTGCTGGCCTGAAAAAAGCTTTCTTTTCAGTTTTCTTATCACCATGCAGTAACAGCCATAAGCACATACTGCTGCCAGCCCATTTTTTTCCTACACATACCTTTCCAAGCAGGATTTCTTCTATTTTCTTCACTGGTGAAAGTAGATTTTGGCCCTATTGATATCTGACCTATTTCAGGGCAGGCTGGCCCAGAGCATCATGGTTTGTCCCTGTCCCTGGCCACTGTCAGGGCATGTCTTCATTCAGTGCCTGAAGGTTAGGTTCAGCCTCACAATGGTATTTTTCATGTCATCTCCATGGCACCCAAATCCTGGGCAATCTGGATCAGAAAGTCTGACATCTTCTCACCCTTGCCTGCCTGAAAAACTTCTTAACTTCCATGGTCTGGGGTTAATGGTGTACCTGTTTTGGAACTTCAGCAAAAGCCAGGTTGGGGTAAAGATGTAATAAGGTCTATCCATGAAGATTGCTGCAGCTGAGGTGAAAAGTCTGAAGCTGTGTGTAAACAGTCAGTTCATTCCTAACTGAAGCCAGCTGCTGGGGCAAGCAGCCAATGGAGCAATGATGTTTTTAACCAAAAACAGTTTTAAGAGTTCATGTTGGATGCCTGAATCCACAGCTAGGTACCCAGCCAAGCAGTTTGGTTTCCAGAGGTAGTTGAAGATCTTCTATTAACACAGCAGGGTAAGAGTCTTCTCTGCCAAGGATGACTCTTTCCAAATTTCCCAGATACACGGTGCACCTGTACCTGCTTTCTAGGTGCACCTTTCTCTCCTCCTCTCCCTGTCACCAAGATATTCCAGGTCAGGCACAGGGCTCAGACCTCTGTAGAAGCACCATGGCTTCACAGGACTGTTTTGTCATGGTGGCTTGCCATGGTGGAACATGCAGGCCTTGTAGGACTGAGAGACTTTCCCCTGTGGGCTTCTTGTGGTTTCCCTTCTTGCTAACGCACACACTTGCTCCCAAAGGTGGCTGAAGCCATGGAGATCATGCTGATAGCTGTTGTGTCCCCTCTCATCCGATGCGAGTGGCAGCTACAAGACTGGCAGGTGGCTTTAGTGACAACAGTGAGTGACTCGTGTTCCTCTCATACAGCTCATCCACCACGTGGTCATAGTCATGGGCACCACCACGGGTTTTGGAAAACACATTTCCCAGCGAACCAAACAAATTCCTAGGGCTCCCTTACAGGACAAGAAGACTGCCACGACTGTAGACATCAGAAATTAAGCTGATGAGAACAGATGTCCACACCCACAGCAAGTAATGCCAAAGCCAAAGAAATCCCCCCTTCTAGGTTCTTATTTTGAAAACCTTGCCATCCACCCCCAGCTTTGAGGGTTGCAGCAGTGAGTGCTTACACAAAGGAAGCCATCCCCCAAAAGCCTCTCACTTGTGGTTCTGGGCACTGCAGTTCATCCTGCTGCCCTGACAACACACAGCTCACCCACAGCTCAAAGAGCAGAGCTGCCCCATGTAGCTGGGAATGGGCCCTCCACAGCTGTGTTTCAATTCCCCTCAGATGGTGTTTTTTGGCTACATGGTGTTCAGCATAGTGCTCGGGCTCCTGGCCGACAGGTATGGCCGCTGGAAGGTGAGTGACTGCCGGGGGCTGTGCGTCCTTTTCCTGCGCTCCACAGGAGCTGTGCACCTGGCTGAGCCTGCGCTTTAATGACCCTAATTCTTGCCCTTTTGCAGATCCTACTGCTCTCCTTCCTCTGGGCAGCCTATTTCTCCCTGCTGACCTCGTTTGCCCCATCCTACATCTGGTTTGTGTTCCTGCGGGCCATGGTAGGCGGTGGCGTGTCAGGCCACGCGCAAGGGTAAGGCTGTGCAAGCTGCCTTCCCAGAGAAGGCAATGGAGGGGCTGGAAGGGAAAACGGGACCAAATTCCCGGCCTTGAAACAAAAAGCCATTCTGTAATTTCACTAAATCCCGGTCAATTGACCTAATTTGCAGTTCCCAAGGACTCCCGAGGCCTGGAATAGAGGGGGCAGCTGGTTTACATTAAGCTGGTGACAGAAGGATTATTAAGCACATATAAAAAACAATTAGACAGGTAATAGATGAGTAAAGGCTGCTTCCTCCTTAAGGAAAAAGAAAAAATCACTGCAATTTTGCTTCAGTAGAAAATTATTTTTTAATTATGTAAAACGTTCCCACTGAAATGAAATTTTTGTCTTGTTGGGGCAGAAAGGAGGATGTGGGGAGGAAAAATTCACAATATTAACAAACATTTCACCAGGGGCCTGGAAATTTTGTTGTTGTTGACTCTCTTATGGAAACAAATGAAACATTTCAGCACCTTCCATGGTTCCTCAAAGCCTGGTTGCTGCCCACAAAGGAAAGCCCCAAACTGGTCACATTGACCCAAAAGCCATTTTCTGAAAGAAAGGACATGGGGGGGAGAGGTGCTGTTGGGAGGAGAAGGTACCTGTGCCTGAGTCATGCATCTCCTGTGCTGCTGGCATTGTCTCCCTCACAGGAGAGCTCCCATTCCCTGGCCATGGAGGCTGCTCATGAGCCTCAAGAGGATGGAAGGAAATTGAGCATTTTATAAAACACTTCAATGGCTGAGACAGAAGGAGCCGCTGAGGGTCTCTTCCCACCTCTCTCTCTGTCCAGATAAGGAAACACAAGTCACACTGGGGTCCTTGAGAAATGCCTGTGCCACAAGCCCCCTGCCCCAAAGGCACTCCAACTGTTTAAAAAGCGGAACGGAGTTTTCTTTATTTCATGGAAAAAAATGCTTTACTAAAATGTTAATTTCTATGATCATATCTATGCCTGTGCTGACACCTCAGTCACCCCACAGGACCTTCCCATAGGTTTCCTGATGCATAGACTGCAATGTTTACCTCCTTGTATCCCACAGTCATGGGCTGGAAAGCATTCGTGCCTTGTGTTTCCTTTGCATGTAATTTGGTGCTAGAGTGGGAGGCATATTGGACAGGGATTCCTTGTCTCTGGGTGCTCAAGGTGGAGGAGGGATGGTATTCATTCTATGAGTTGAGCTGAACTGTTACTTGATTTGTATGGAAATTCTCATTGCAGCTATATTTCTGCTTTTTTTTCCTTTTTTGCTAGACTTATCATAAAAACTGAGTTTTTGCCCACCAAATACCGGGGATACATGTTGCCCTTATCTCAGGTAAAAGTGAACACATCAATGTTTCTTCTAGCTCTGAGTCCCAGGCAATTTGTCCCACTGCAGTTTGGAAGCCACATCTCCAGGACATCAACACTTCTCCCAGACTGATCACACTTGTCTGGGTCTGTGCAAGAGTCCACTGCCTCCTGTGCCTCAGAGTGTGGCATCTGTGTCATTAAAGACATAAACAGGAAGAGGAAATATCTTCTCAAATGATTTGATGCTCCCAACATTGTATGGGGACTTTGAGAGATGGCTGACACCCAGCCTCTTGATTGTCCTACTGACAATGGGGCTGCCTGGTCTAATGGGGCCAGTGCTGATGGACTGGCAGGCGCTGGATCTAGTGGCATTCTCTGCCCACTCCCACCTGAGGTGTATCCCCCCTCCCCCCTCTTTTGACCCCCAGAGACAACAAGTGGTTTATGCAGTGACACCCAGGTGAGGTCTTAGTCCTCTCCTGTCCAGGTTCTGCCAGGGGCTTTGCACAGGGGAGGGTTAGCACAGTCAGTCCCAAATTTGTCCTGACACATGCTGGGAGGGTTGTGCCCACTTGATGGGTCATTGCTTACTGCAGACTTCTGCAGTGGGCACTTGCTGCATGTGCACATGATCAGTGGTGACACCTCTGAATGCACAAATTCATCCCACTGCTGAACCAGACTCTTCATGCCAGGCATTATTTGCTTTCCTACTGCAGTCTCCTTGATCCCAGGGCATCATTACTAAAGCGTCATCAGAAACACAAAGATGTATGGAAGAACAATCTTGTATTTCTCCCCAGAAATTTAGTATTTTTGCCCACAGGCTATTCATGAACTTGCTGTAGCTTTTGTGATTGGTGTTGGCTGAGTTCCCCTGGGTGGTCCCCTGGAAAGGGATGTGTCTCCTAATGGCAACAAGCAAACTTCAGAAGGGAATGTACTCGCAGATCAGAGGCCAGACTCTCTGTTGGTGTAGCTTGGCATTGAGTCTACTGGAGAGCCACCAATTTTCAGCAGTGAAAATCTGGCCTGGTTTTGCCTTCTGAGATTGTAAATTTGCTGCTTCCCTGAAGAGACCTAGAGAACAGGAAAATTCATGAGCATAAGCATTAGCAGAGAAGTGACTGGAAGAACAAAAGTGGCTTTAAGTACAATTGTATCCATAGCAAATTGTTTTTTACCTGGAGCTAATTAAGACTACCTTCACTGTCCCTCCCCAAACTCTTGCCTTTCCCTCTTTCCTCTCACTCAAGCCCAGTTTCTCATACAGCCACAGGATGGCTTAGTTGCACCTCAGCATTCCCTAGCACAGTTCCCCATCTATCCACAGAACCACACCAGAAGAGAAGAAAATAAACAAATTGCTGCCATGTGTTCATGTTCTAACCCCTTTCCTTCTCTTGGAAAGGTGTTTTGGCTGGCAGGATCCTTGTTAATCATTGGCCTGGCATCAGTGGTGAACCCAACCATCGGCTGGCGGTGGTTGATCAGAATTGCCTCCATCCCTGGCATCCTTCTCGTCCTGGTGTTCAAGGTAGGAAGATCTCCACTCCCCACTCCCTGCTGTACTGCCTGATGTCTCCCCAGGCACCATCGTCCTCCATCCCCTTCATCCTGGGGCTCTTCTTGTGTCCTCCTTTCTCCTCCTCAGTCCTCTCACACAGCGGCTCGGTAAGGGAAGTCCTGGTGGGGCTGCTGGGGAGATGCTACCCTGCTGGTGATGGCCTGGCTTTACTGGTCTGCTGTAGCCCTCCAGCAGCCCAGGTTCCAGTGTCCAGGCTTCCAGCAGTCCCCAGGGATTGTGGCGACAGGCCAGGCACCAAGAGGAAGACAGTCTAGATAGCGTATTAAAAAAAAAAAAAAAAGACAAATAATACCTTCAGTCTAAGGCTGGGCACAGCACATGCTCTTCAGCCTTTATATTTTCTAGGGCTGAGGAAAGTAGCCTCAGTAAAGTGTTCACAGAGTGCCAGGGTAAACCACAGCTTCCCCAGGTTTCCTTCTGCTTCAGAAAAATCAGCTTTGGACATGAGCACTATCTGATTTGTGGAGGGTGATGCGGAAAATCCCTGCTTACAGTGCTCATGGGCTGAGCTGTGGCTGGTGGAGGCTATGCAGATGTAAAAGCTCTTCCTGCAGCTGAGTGAATGCACAAGTCCATCTGGGCAGGCAAACGTAAAGTTGCTCTGAGTATACCCTCGTATAACCTGGATGTTTAGTTTCCCTGAATATTTTTCCAGAAAAATTGGATAGAAAAAGTTTGTAATCCAGGGAAAGAAAAGACTGAGTTAGCATACATAGCTTTAAAAGAGGAGTCTTTAATTCATATTTGAAATAGATGTAGTTGTTCATAATTTAGTAGAGCTACCATTTAATAAAAAAAGTATTTTACTTTGGAAAGAGCATCAAATGCTAGTGATGAGCTGCATTTCAACCCCTTCTTCCTTTTTATTAAAATGTCCTTGTAGTGCCTTCTGCTTGAGCAAGTAATATGTGCCTCATCTCATTTTAGAGTGCCAATTAATTCAGGGCTTTTTTTGTTAAACCTGTGTCTTTGGTTTCACCTTTCATAAGCGCTTGACACAGATGGCTCAGTGGCAGACCCCTGGGAGCTGGACCAACAAAGGGGTTTGTTGGGCAGGGTGAGCCCCCCAACATGGGGAATGGGGGGCTGGGACACACAGGGTACCCCAGGGCATGTCTGGGGAGAAGAACAGGCAAAAGGCTGCTCCAGCTCATGGAGTGCCCTGTGCCAACCTGAGCAGGCTCCTGGGCATGATGTGAAGCTGTGAGTAGGACAAGAGAGGTGCAGAAAGGCTTCCTGCTCTGCTTTCAGTTCATCCCAGAGTCAGCACGGTACAACATGTCCACGGGAAACACGGGGGCTGCTCTGGCCACGCTGCAGAGGATAGCCAGGATGAACGGGGTGGCCATGCCACAGGGACAGCTGAGGGAGCCTGCCAAGGTAAGCTGAGGCTGTCCAACCCATCCATCCCAGGCAGGGCTTCAGGGAGGGGGTGGGACTGCCAACCACATCTTGCGCTGCCTCTCTCACCTCTTTGCCTGGCTCCTTTCCAAACAACTGCTAAAAGTGATGATGAAGATGTCAGTTTTCTTTTGGAGAAACAGTACTCTTGGCCTTCAAAATGGAATGGAGTTTTCTGCTTTTTTTTTTTTTCTCCTAAGTTTGTGTTTGCTCACAAAAATATCGGGCTAAGAAAATATTTGCTTCCTTTGCCACGAAAAGGGCTACTGGCAAAGCATTATTCCTTATTGCCCAGCCACCCTGCAGGGGTGTTCCCTCTGTCATGAGATCTGGGGAACTGTCCCTTGGGGTGTCTCTCAGGGCTGTGACTGGGCAGGCTGCAAGGATCCCTGCCATAAGGTCAACCCAGTGCTCCCAGAGGCTTCTCCCAGCCCCTGGCCTGCCTTTGTCCCCACTGTGTCCCAGCACCCCAGATCCCAGAGTGTGGAGCCACAGACCAGCAGAAGAGGGTCAAAGCAGGAGAGACCATTTCACAAGTACCGCCACCTGTACCTGTAAGGAGCTGAGCAGCTCAGGAGTGGATCGCTGCTGGATTGAAATGCCCAAAAACACGTGTGGGTGCTGCAGGGGGGGCAGTCTCCTCCCAGACTTCTCCCCCTCTCACCCAATCTGGGCTCTGCTCACTCGTGGGTGGGAGGACTTAGATGGGTCCTTTGACCCCTCAAGACAGGAAGATTAGACAAGTCCATTGTTCAGGGCCTCAGAATTATTCAGCTCTTTTAAATCCATTTCCTGGATCTTTTTCCTGCATATTCAATCCCACAGGCACCAAGTATTGTTATTAGCAATTCATGCAAGGTGGTGCTATTGTATTGGAATTAGTTAGGATTAAAGCTTCCCTGTAATTTAATTGAATTTATGTGATGGACCCACACTGAATGTGGGAAGGGCTTTTGTTAGTTTTTCCCCTCTCTCAGGCTTAACAAATGATGAGGAAAATAAAAATAAAGTCAACCCAGACCATCCCTGTGAACTTGTCTCCTCTCAGTGGTAGGACCCTGGGGAGAAGCAGGTCAGGCAGGGCCCCCAGGCACTTCAGGCCTCCCAGAAAGATGCACGTGTCCCAAAACTTTCTTCAAAGGCAGAGCAACACATGGGGCAGTGGGAGCTGACAGAAGCCCCAGCAATGCTGGCCCCCCAGCAGCAATCAGGGGCCCCCACTCTGGCACCATTACTGTCACAATGGGACCAGACTTCTCAGATCTGGGGGTCCTTTGGGGCCAGGAGAGCTCAGGATGTTCTCTTCTCCCCTCCTCCATCCTTCTACAGTGCAGCTTCCTGTGGGTATCTTTCGGGAAGCAGGGCTTTGCTCTCTGGAGGTTTGGTGGGTGCTGTGTTGCACCATGTGTGACTCTGTCAGTGCCACAAGCGGCCTGGGGACAGGACTGGACACAGGAGCACCAAGTGCTCTCACAGAACTCTTGCTCCTATATCAAAGATGCCTTTATAGAAACTTCTATTTCTATTGTATGATTTTGCAGGAAAGAAGGGGAAGATTCAAGGACCTCATCCACCCCAAATACCTCAGAACCACTTTGCAGATATGGATTATATGGTAATTTATTTTCTCTTGATTAGCTGTTAATTCTCTTGGTTGATAGCGTGCAGGGAGCAGAAGCCTCCCAATGACTCTGCCTTTAACAGGACACCACTCTGCCTCTGATGGTAGCTGCAGATCTTTGGCAGCTGGAAGGACATGGATCACCATAGATTTGTCCTGTTTCAGACCACACCTCAGACACCCTGCCTGGTTGCTGTTGAATTAGGCAGAAAAGGGCTGGACTTCCAGGATGGTGCTGTGAGTCCTTCCTCAGGACAGGGCAGCTCCTGGGAGCCAGGGGAGAGCCACGGGGCAGAGCCCACACCTGACTGAAGTGGGACCAGCCATGTGCCTGCAGCTCTCCTTCCCTGCCTGGGGTAAACGTTCTCCCCAAGGGCAGCCAAAGGACCAGTGAGATAGGGCTCCAACAGAAACACTTTCTCCATTGCCAGTGCTACTCCCTGGGGTAAATTAAGATTGAGGAGACAGGTTTCATATGCAGTGTTCCCAGTAGCTGCATGCAAGGGTAATACATGTTTCATTGACTTTGCTGTCTGGAATGGAAATGTATAAATAATAAGTCTGCGGGAACCCATTGACCCAAAATGTTGTGAGGTCAGGCCTTGAATTTTTTATGTTGGTTTTTTTTTCCCCCTTAATTTCTATGAGTGTTATAAGACATCTTTTTGGTCTTTTTATCCTTCTTTGTCTCCTAGTCATCCCGGGAGCTCCTGGCATGTTCCCAGGTCTGCATTCCCATCCCCCCCCAGCATTCCCTGCCTTCCCAGGTGGCCCAAATTCTGCTGCTCATTTCTGAAACTGCCTGGGGGGGGTAAAAAAGTGAAAATTACTTTTCAGCCTGCTTATGATCTGGTGTATTCTGAATTATCTGATAATGATAAAGCAAGGCTGCCACCACCAATGCTGTGACATTTTTGACAGTCAGACAGGGTGCAATGTGAGCCTCTTTGGCCAGTTAATGAAAACTCCTCTTGAAAATCCTTAGGCAGAAAGGACATTCACACTCCCCCCCGATCCAGTGTAGGGTTCCTCCCATGGGAAACAGTCTTCCATGAATTGCTCCCTTGTGGGTCCTTCCCATGGACTGCAGTACTTTATGAGCTGCTCCAGTGTGGATCCCCCAGGGGGTCACAAGTCCTGCCAGCAAACCTGCTCCAGCGTGGGCTCCTTTCTCCATAGACCCACAGGTTCTGTCAGGAACCTGCTCCAGAATGGGCTTCTCTCTCCATGGACCCACAGGTCCTGTCAGGAACCTGCTCCAGCATGGGCTTCCCATGGGGTCACAGCTTCTTTCAGGCTATTTTGGCATGAGAACCTCCAAAGGCTGCAGTTTAATCTCTGCTCCACTGTGGACCTCCACGGGCTGCAAGGGTACAGCTGTCTCACCATGGTCTGCACCACGGGATACAGGGGAATCTCTGTTCTGTAACCTGGAACACCTCCTGCCTTTCATTCTTTACTGACTTGGGTGTTTGCAGAGGTGTTTTTCACATATGTTCTCACTCCTTTCTCTGGCTACTGTTGCTCTTGCACAGTTTTTTCTGCTTCTGACAAATATTATCCCCTAGGCACTACCAGTATTGCTGATGGACTCAGCCTTGGTCAGCAGAAGGAGTCAGCTGGCATCAGCTCTGTCAGGCATGGAGGAAGCTTCCAGAAGCTTCTCATAGAAGCCACCCCTGTAGTCCCCACCCACTACCAAAACCTGGCCACGCAAACCCCATACAAAGCTGAACTATGAGCTGGGGTGAGGTTTACTGAGAAAGAGCAGTGCCTGGACAGGGGTAGGAGGGGAGTTCCATGGCACAGGTGACCAGTAGCCTGATGGATGCCCAAGCCACCTCTCTGCTCAGGCTAAAGGGTTCTATCATGCACAGCTGGTGCAAGCAGCAGCAGAGATTCCAGGGCACCCAAAACCTGCTGCATTTGAGTTTCCTCACCTTCCTTTCACTGCAATATTTCTCTCCACAGGCTCGGCATAGCTTTCGCTTATTACGGTGTCATATTGGCCAGCGCTGAGTTGCTGGAGAGGGACCTTGTCTGTGGCTCCACAGCCCCACCACTGCAGGACTCCAGCAGTGACCCTGAGGAGAGCCACAGCCCCTGCCACTGCCACTTGTTTGGGCCCGCTGCCTATCAGACCATGATCATCAGCACAGTCGGGGAGATCGCACGTAACCTCTTCCCCCATCCCTGCCCTGCCACCCCCCTCTCAGTGCTCATTGCAAGGGTTCAAGCTGTGCAGGCACTTGGTGACGGTGGCCCACACGAGCTGGGTGCTGCAGGCAGCTTGCTGGCTCAGCAGGGCACTCAGTGGGGCACACCTCAGGCCCTGGTGTTTGCCTGGGCTGTGGTCAGAGGAACCAAAATCACCCAGGCCTGAGCTGTTCACGCAGCCTGCCTTCCTTGCATGGCTCAGGACAGATTGGTGTCCTGTCTCCGCACAACCACTTTTAGAGAAGCACAGGCTTCATCATCTGAGGGGAAGGGTGGAAAAAAAAGGGGCATGGGGGCAAATCACAGGCTTTGAGTGCAGAAAGGGAACAATAAGGTTTGTGCATTTTATGGGATGTTTGGTGGGCACTGAGGATGCAGCCATGTATCTCTGAGTCACACTGCATAAGGTCTGTCAAGGCAGGCAATCACTGCAGTGAGATCATCAAATGTTTTATGGTTTTCCTTTTTTCCAGTAAATCCTGTGAACATTCTCAGCATCAATCTCCTTGGAAGACGTCTAAGCCTGTGTATCACCATGGGATGTACAGCTCTGTTCTTTCTGCTTCTTAATATCTGCACCTCGAGGTACTCCGGCTCAGACTATGGGTCTTGTTTGAGGGTATGCAATGCTGAGGTATTCTCAGGTCACTAGTCTTTCAGGCCAGTGATTCTTGTAGGTCTGAGAAAAGCCTCTGACTGGCTCTCCTTTTCCTGGGAAAGCTGTGGCAGCAGATTCTATGGTGCAGTGGTGTGCAGAGGGGCTCACTTGTATGACTGAGCCCACTTGGCTTCCCCTAAACATCCAACAAGCTGCTTTCTAGCACAGTCCAGAAAATTGAAAAAAGTGTGAACAACATGCACTGGAAAGAAGTTATATTTTTCATTCATTTTTTTCCTCTTCCTTTCTTTCTGGCATCTCTGCTGATGCTGTTCAGTGACATTAACTCTGCTCCACATGAATTTCTGTCTAGTGCAGGCATGGCTGGCTTTCTCTTCATGCTGCGTGCCTTGGTTTCAGCAAACTTCAACACCATCTACATTTACACAGCAGAGGTGGGTTCTCCTTGAGGTGTGTTCAGCTGCTTGGAGGCTTCAAATACTAGTTGTATATACCCAGGAATGGTGACTGCTAGTTTATGGACTGGTTAAGAGTTACCTTCCTTGAACTATGTGTCTCTGGCATCTTGGTGACAGTGTTTTCATATGCAAGATAAGAGAAGGAATCAGAAAACCAGCTTGGAGATGACAGCAGTAGATGGAAGAGGAGTGCCCTACTAAGCCAGCTGTTGCTCAGCTCCTATAAAACACTGTCTTTGAGGATGTTGGCTGCCACTATCTTCCAAAAGCCACAATCTTCCTCCTATCTAACCCCCACAGTGAGAAAAGAGACTACCACTAAAATGCACATTTCCCAGCACTTAAGGGTCTGTATGAGGTAGTATATGGGGTTATACATACAATTATTTTCCCTTAATGGAAATTGCTATGTTCTGTCTGGAAAAAGTTTTAATCTTTTAAAGAGCTTTTCCTTCGTACAACTTTGGAGCCATGAGTTCTGTGAGTTAAGTATAAATTGTTGGGGGTTGCGTTGTTCTTTTTTTAAAAAAATCAATTGTATGAAGTTAAATGGATTTCCTTGTTAATTGACTAAAATCATCCAAAGCAAACAGAAGTAGCTCCCTTGCACTTTTAAGAGTGTAATATTTAAATTTGCACCTGTTTTAATACCACAATTTTAGTAGTCTTGAATAAGTTGCTGTTGATGTAAAGACCGTTGCTGTACCATAAATCAGTGCTACTCACAATTTAATCAATGATCAAAATCTTTCCAGCCAAGTGCTTGGACTCTTCTTGAATTAACTTACTCAATTTTCTTGGCTCAGTAAAGTATTTAAACAAAGACTTATACAAGTATGCTTGCTAAAATCTGTTGATATTACGAGGTAATTCAGTAAAATTTATATTTAAGTGTTTCATTGGCACAGATGTTTGGGAAGTGTGAAAAATAAACTACACAAAGCACTT
The DNA here is from genome assembly GCF_030490865.1 of Poecile atricapillus. NCBI lineage: Eukaryota > Metazoa > Chordata > Aves > Passeriformes > Paridae > Poecile > Poecile atricapillus. The sequence continues at coordinate 21,073,536 of NC_081288.1, read as the reverse complement.
CTTCTAAGCCTGGATATTTCTTACGAGGATCTGCTTTTCTTTTTATTCTTTCTAAACAAAGGTGCTGTTGATAATAATTAATGGACAGACTTGAGAACCGCAGACAATATCTTTTCCTCCTGCTTTGCAGATACAGGGCCTAGCAGTATAAACAGATTTTTTCCTTTAGCACCCAACCTAACCTATGTGACTTTGATCATAGAGCCAGGAGACAAAGTGGTTGTAGTGGTGCTAAACAAAGGATAATCACATCTAGCTTTGACTTGCCCTAAAACTTTACTTGGGGCAAAAAACCGACAGATTTGTAATGGCTCAAATGAGGCTCGAGGGAGCTTTTATTTCTTTTCATATCTTATCCACTAGGTACCCTTGATAACACAATGTGTCTCTCTGATTAAAAAAAAAGTTTAAATAGAAGTACAGCTATTGTGGATTGCTGTTGCACTAATCCAGTTTCTTTCTGGCCTTTTTTAGGTTTATCCCACCACAATGCGAGCGCTGGGGATGGGGACAAGTGGGTCATTGTGCCGTGTGGGAGCAATGGTGGCTCCATTTATATCACAAGTAAGAGCACGCTTGATAATGTTGGTAAACATTATGCTGCACACTGCCATCAAATACAGAGAGATGTCCCTGAAATTCATCCAAAAAAAGGGAAGGATGTAATCCATTCCCTCCCAACCCCATAGAGTACTTGGGTGGTCGTTGCCAGCTGTAGCATTGAGTAACTCATCACTGAATTTGGCTCACTAGCATTTGATACTTTCAGAAAGCACTTAAGGTTCACAAGATACTTTTTTCTATTGTGGAATCTCTCAGGCATTTATGACCTTTTGTCCATCTTAACTGCTACTTAAGTGCCAGTCCCCCGCACCAGCGAGCTCCTGTTTGATGTTCTTTGGCCTGCAGGTTCTTATGAGCGCTTCTTTCATGGGGGCCCTGTGTCTCTTCTCCTCTGTGTGCATCACCTGTGCCATCTCTGCAATCACACTGCCCATCGAGACCAAGGGCAGGGCCCTGCAGGTGGGTACCAGCACGCCAGGAGCTCCTCTGGATCTAAATGCTGTTAGGGGATGATGCAGCCAGAATCCAAACCCAGCTCTCCTGAGGTTTCACAAGCCTGATAGGCGCTCACAGGAACGCGCTGCTGCAGCAGCTTCAAGCGCTCTTATCCCAGTTATCCAAAGCTTGTTTCTCGTGAAAGAACAAGCCAGGCTGCCAGCCCCAGCCACCTCATGTGTGTGAGCTTTAGCTCGTGCAAGCCCCTCTCTACATCTATCTCCAAGCCTGACTTAAAGGTGCAGCTTCCCAGGCACATGCTCTGCTCTGCCAGGAGAGGGGACAGCAGATGTACAGAGCACCTAAACTACCAAAGTTCTTAATCAAATTCAAGGCAAGAGCCTCACCTTCATCTACCAGCTAAGACCTTATGGTCAGTGTTTTCTATGCAGCAATCAGCCAAAGCACTAAGCCCAAAGATTAAGGGGCACAGTTTAAATTTAGCAGTCTCCCATGGGCAAGTCACACCAGTTTAATTAGAGGAGGTGGTGAACAGTCCTGTGATTTCAATAAATTCAGCTATAGCAGCATTGAGATTTTTTCAGCATGCAGCAGCAGCATGATCACACCACTCTGCATCACTCTGCAGACTGACCTGTACAGACCACAAGACCACAGGCTAAGAATAATCCATATTCTTTAGCAGCCTAGAGCATGACAGATCAAACTAGGTTTATGAAGGCTTCCAAACCAGACATCTAAAAACCCATCCCTACAAACATAGGGCTTGCTTGTCACAAATACCCAAACACATTAATTTCCATGTATCCATTCCTGTTGGGTTTTATGTGCATTTTATTAATTTTATGTCTTATTTTTCCCCCTTTTTAGCAAGTAAAATGAGACCCATTGTTTGATGTTGGATTGGGTAGAAAAGAAAAAGAAACCCCTGGAATCTGTTGCTTCCTGTGAGCTGCATTTGATGTTGATTGCTTCTCCATACTGTTTCCATTATTAAAAAATAAAAAAATACAACTGAACAGTGTAAGAGCTATGATTTGTGTAGACAAATGGTAAATTTCTCAAGGACCTTTCCTATGATTCAATAAACATAGGTTTTCTACCCTTCCTGTGAGAAGACTCTTTACTTCTAGTGCTATCAGTAGTGACACTGCATACATAATATTAAAAAAAATAGGAAAATCATTAGGTGAATTGAGGTAAAGGGAAAAAATACACAAAGCAGATACAGCTAGAAAGGATATAGTACTTTCCTCAACTCATGGAAGTAGTAAAATTTGGATCTCAAACCACACTGCAGTGATGATTTCTGATCATTGTTATGGTGATATTTAAGAATACAAAATGAAAGGTGAGTCAGATGTTTTCAAGTGGATTATTTAGACAGAGTGATTTCCAAGCAGTTTACAGCAGACAGGTAAGTAACTGGATACAGAGTACATCCACTCTTCTCTCCTCAGCATTTTCCACTGGGAGAACAACTTGAGTATGAAGTTGGATCTTTAAGACTTCAAGTGTTGGGGTGGCAGCACCTCTTTATTTTTTTCACTCTCTGCTACTGTAGTATGCACTGATCACACCTATGTTGCTAGAATGGTCTCCCTCACTATTTTGTTCTGCTCCTTAACTTCTCTTTACTGTTTTCTGGTACTCTGGGATGGTCTCACAAGCAATTCTCTTCAGGTAGTAAAAACTTTCCATAAAAAAACTACAGAAACAACGTCAACAGCAACATCAAAAAGCAAACAAATAAATGAAAAAGGCTCTGGGCAGCCTAAAAATCCACCACATGATCAGAAGTTATGTCAAAGGCCTGCTGCAAACACAACTGAGTGTTTTTCTATATTTTAGCGTGCAGTGCCACCCTATGACAAAGACAGGTAGGCAAGATCTCACTCAGCAGGTGAGAGGCAAAACCAGGCCTTTTCCTCATTCCACACATACACGGCAGAGGCACAGAGTCTCTTCAGTGCTCTGTGCACAGCCCCACACCAGGGCTCCACCACTGATCAAAAGCAGGAGAGAATGTGCAGGAAACAGTCAAAATGTCAAACCAGGGACACACAGAGGAGCAGAAATTAAAGACAAAACTGCTCCTTATATCAGCTCAGTCACCTCAAAAAACATCGGCCTAAATCTTTGCAAGAGACTGGACAGGCAGGCAAACATGAGAATTTTTTGTATAGGAGTCAAACAATGTCTAATCTACAAATGAATTATTGTTAGAGGTGTCACAAGTTGGCTCTCAGTTAAATCAGTGCCTTTGAAAGTAATTTGAACAGACACAGAAAAGCTTGCCTTGTTTTGAAAGTCCTAGCGAGGAAGGACCAGGATACTGTTGCTTCTGCCTCTGGCAGGGTTGAGAACCCCACTGGTTCCACGAATGAAAGCAACAGGGTAGGTGTTTTGTAGGTCCCTTGGCAAATTGCTGACAAGGAAAAGTCCCCACCAAGGTCTTGTCTGTGGCACCTGCAGCTGCCCTGGCCACTGAAATGCTCCAGATCCAGTGGTATTTGAGATGAGCTGTGGCAGAATGGAGGAGCAAACACTTGAGATTGATTTACTGCAAGAACTGGGATTCAGTAGCAGCGATCAGCTGAGCTGTGGAGAGAAACCTCTCCAGTTTGTGCTTCCATTCATCTCCTTCTCCTGCCCTGGGCTCCTGGCACTGCTGCCATGGGAGACAGGCTCCCTGCTCCCACCAAAATGCAAAGCATTGGAAATGAAGAGATGAAACATTAGTGTGGAATGGGAAGTGGGAGCAGGTGACCCAGTGAAGGGGAACTTCCTGGGACTCTGCAGCCACGTGGGGAAGAACATGGTAGGGCTCCACCATGGAGACCCAGCTTTGCTGAACCCTGGGCTCCTGCCAGGAGATCAGCTGCTCCTTCTGATCCTGAGCAGGCCCAAATTATCCCTATTTGCTTCTCAAGGAAAAGGCTGGAGCTTGGTGTCCCGCATGAAGGTTGTTTTCAGTCTCTGATGTTTCCTTATTAATGGCTGCCCAGGAAGGAGCTTGTAGATGTGTTTGCTCGACACAACTAGCAGGGCTCGTTACCCTCCTGAAGCAAAGTGATCCTTAGGGTCCCTTCCCACTCAAACCATTCCATGATTCCAGGATGATTCCATGATCTCTCTCTGCATTCATTTTGAATAATTTCGTTTCAAATTTGAACTCCCAAATGTAAATATTTTTTTAAAAGAAATAATTTAAAATTATTCCAGGGAAATAAAGGGGGGGTTGTGTGTGCATCAAACATGCAACAATCATTCCTACACTCATCAAATCATTATTAACTGGAAGCCTATTCCCTCACCTCTGTCCTTGTTTTCCTTTCTTGGAAAACCTTATGATCCCACAGTTTCTCTGAGATACCTACTGGGATTACAGGAAGGCTTGCTCTGTCACAGAGCCAGGAGGGTTTAAAACACTTCTTCCTCTGTACCTTTATCATTTAACTAGCTTTCCCCCAGAATGATGTTGTAGGAGAAGTTTGGAATTACTAGAAATTGATCAGGTTCACCTTTTTTCCTCGTTTTTTCCACCTACTTCCAAATTCTTGGAGTTATCCTCAAATGAGGCCTAGAAAACTACTGTAGAAACATAATTCAGAGGAACATCTTGAAAAGAGAAAACAACATCCAACAGCAGCCAAAACAGTCCCATTGCTATTCTTACCTGGTCTCCAGGTGCTTCTGCCAGAGCTCCCAACATCCATTGTCATTCCATAAAGGTGACGAGGCAGTTTTGGAGGTGTTCTTTGCCATGGGATGAGATAACAAAGTCCAGAAGGTCTTTGTGGTCCCTTTCAAGCCAAACCACACCATGATTCCATATGATCAGCATCTATCCCAATTCCATTCCAGAAATCCCAATTCCATTCCCCCCATTAACCCAAAATTTCCCCTCTTCTTCTTGCTCCACATCAGGGATGTATTGCCAAGTGCCACAGATGTGGGATGCCTCAGCATTCCCTGGGGACGCAGTTCAAGGCTGACCTTGTGGCCTCACTGCTCTAAAATGCCCAGTTGGCCCCAATTCCCAGGCAGCAATGCCTCAAACAGCAGTGTGGGCTGTTCCCTCTCCTATCCCACCACTGGGACAGCTCACATAGAATGTGACTGACTTACTGGGTGTGGAATTCCTGGCTTAAAAAGCAGGTGCTGGAATATCTTTCTCCTGGGAATATTCAGAACACCAGAAGACTCCCTGGAAGCCACTGATCAGGGTCAGAGTCAGATGAACAATCCTGAACTGGTTTTCAGGGGATGCATCCACAGCATGTGGCTGCAACAACTTCAAAGTTGCTCCTTCCCTTTGGGACATCCAGGAAAAATATCCCCATCATGGATCTCTGACAGGAAAAACCTCAGCTCCTCCAAAATCCAATCCACTGGGCTCTAAAGAATAAACAACAGGAAAGATCATCTCGGCACACACCACAAGCTGGGTATCACATTCCTCACTGGGACTGGGGTGTTCCCACATCTCTGTGACAGTCGGAAGCATCCCTGTTTCCTCACTCTTCCATTCAGGAGAAAGAGACAACAGAGCCCTTGAACACCCAGTGTGTAATCCGAACAATCCAGGGAATGGATTCAGCCCACCTTTCTCTGGGGAAAGACATAATGCCCAGTTCTGGAAAAAAACAAAGAGCAGTACCAGAAACATTTCCAGGTACTCCAGAAATGCAGCTCACAGGCTTCTTCCCATGGAAAGCCCAACCTCGCCTGGGACTGGGCTCAGGGAGAAAACCCCATCTGTTCCACAGCCTGGCACAGAGCGTATTCCATGGACATCCCAGGAGGGTGTCCCTGACCGTGGCAGGGGGTTGGAACAGGACTATCTGCAAGGTCCTTTCCAACACAGATAATTTCAGGAGTTTAAGGTGGATTTGAGCCATTTCACAGCTGGCAGTTCCTCCATCCTCTGGGCTGCCTTTCCCATACCCCACTGGGAAGCAGTGGCTCCTCTCCCTAAACAGCCAGTTGCCATGCCCTGCCCAAAACCCACCAGATGACACAAGTGGTTGATCCACTGTCTTACCTGTTTTCCATACTCCAGCACTTCAATGACTCCAGAGTCAGACAACCAGGATAAAACCCAGGTTATAGGTACTGGCACAATGCAGCTGCTGCACTGGAAGGGACAACTTTGGTGGCTCCTCTCCTCTTAGCTGGGAATTCAGTGCTCCCAAGAGCCTGGCAGTGATAATGGATTTAACCCTTCCTATGGATTAATCCTCAACATTCACTACCAAGTGCTGCTGGAGCATCTCTCCAGGGAAAAACTCTCCCCAGTTTCCCAGGCTGGATGGGAAGCTGCTACTGACAAGCTGCATCTCAGAAAAACTTCAGTAATTTGCTGAAAGCTTCTAAAACATGGACTTATTTCCAAGTCTAAGGCAACTCAAATCCTATGGCTCGACAGTATTCTTAATAAAGTCTTGCAAAAACGTGCTTGTGTGTAGGAATTTTTCCTTAACCCAGTTTCAGGCAAGAGTTGCCTGAGATTTCAGTTCAAGTTTAAGCCAACCTGTGACACACCTGTGAGACAGGAAAAACTATTTAATCACTCTTTTTCCCCAGACCCAACATGTTGGCTCATGTGGGAAATTGACAGGAAGTACAGAAACAAGTTCAATCCCACCTTCAAACAATTCCCAAGGACTTGATGACCCCTTGATGTCCCTGGCTTGGGACAAGGCTCTCCTGGCTGTGGCATTGATCAGGGAGAGTGCAGAGGCTCAGTTCAGCAGTTCCTGCCCCACTCCCTGTCCTGCACAGGACCCCCAGGCAGCGGGATCAGGGGGTTTGGTGTGGCTGCAGCCCCACATTAGGCCACAGGTGTCTGGGCACCAACAATGGCCCTTTTATGGGAAACAATACTCATTCTCCCAGTGTCTTGGGGTGAGCTCAGAGGTAGTATCTAGGGCTCCAAGGGCAGCCAGACTCCTAGCTGCTGACAGCTTTGGTCTGGGAGAAATCGTGCGACATTCACACTTTTAGTGGGCTGGGTTGGCTGGTTCTCAGAATATCACAGCAGTGGTAGCAGCTCCCTCTTACTGTTCCTAAGCTAAACTCTTCAGATAAATGCAGAGAAAGAAGACTGTGTTGCCACTACTTAGGCAGGCCCCTCTTTGCACAAATTACTGCAGTTAGATTAAAAGAATTGTAAACGAGTCTTTAAGAAAAAATGCTCAAACATCTCATTCACTCCTTTTCTGCTAATAACAAAGTCAAAGCTGATGCTCTAAAGCAATTTAACAGCATTAGAAAATCTAGCATGCAGGGGTATTTTACCACACACAATACTTCTTGCTCCATGGATGCATTAGCAGTGATCACAACTCAGAGTTAAGCTCTCACAGAAGTGCATACAGCAGCCTTGAGGGTGCAGCTACCTCCTGCTCCCAGCAGGCTTGGGAAACTACTCATGGGAAGTTGGGTGGTTTTTTTGGGAAAAAGAGATATTCTGTATTTTTAGGAAAAGGGACCATGTGGGAACAAATGAAGTCCTCTAAATTCAAAGGAACAATGCATTGGAGTAAGGTTATGGACAACTGTTCACTGATATCAAGCTCTCTCCCCCATACAAACAATGCTGGAAAACTGGTAACAATAGATCAGGAGAAGGCTGAACAGCTTTTTTACCTGTCTTCAATGACTGCTTCTCTTCCCCCCGTTCTCAAGTGGATGGACAGCAGGATGGGGACTGGGAAAGCAAAGAGTTTTTACCCTGAAGAAGTACAAATCAGGTTTGCTTGACTCAGAGGGCCACACCTCTAGAAACAGAAATAAAAGAAAGCAGTGGTTATTGATGAGCTGATTGGAATGACTTCCTAAGTCCCACACATGGAAGAGTGAGTTCTTCCCATGGCTGCAACACTCTGGTGCAATGCTTTCCAGAAACAGGGAGGTTTCCATCACTCTTCCCAGAAAAATCTGGTATTCCAGACCTTGCACCTGGGTATTCCAACAAAATGCCAAACCTGCTTTTCCAGTACAATTCATTATACCCCTGGATCTCCTGGGCAGCCAGTTTAAGGGAAACACACCAGCCCTGTGACTGGAAAACAGAGTATTTCATATTTTCTTGTATAGGTAAGAAACAGTCATGGATTTTGTTTAGTTCTCCAGGGATTGCTTCTCCGGTGTTTCATGTGGCAGTCCATAACTTCTGAGCTCATCATCTGATGGATGATGTGCTTGGAGAGAAATGAACCTGAAAGCTCTGTATAGAACTTCAGCATTTTTCATCACATGTCATCTCACAGACACTGCTGCATCTTAAAATCCTTTGTATTCCTTTTTATGCAGAAAGTTTCCAAAGGATTCAGCTTTCTGAAGCCACAACAAGCACTGCAGAATAGCCAGTGTTTCAGGTGCCCACTGCATTGCTGTTACATTGCAGTTACATTTCATACTTGACCAGGAAAAAAGGCCAACAAATTTGTTATCATTTCTTATGAATATCCACGTTTTATTTTTCTGACTAATTATCCTACTGGCAGCACTTCACTGCAACATTTCAGATCAGTACCAAGATACTTGATTTTTATCAAATCAAAGAGGGTAATTGAACTGTCCCCCAAAAAAACTCTGCAGAAAAATAAAAAATACCTTAGAGCAACGGGTATTGCAGTGGTGAAAATTATGCCAGTCTCAAACAGTTGTGTAGACTGTACAGGATATTCCTACTTCATGCACAGGATTTCATGTGATCTGTGGAGGCAGGGCTATTGTCCTGTAAAAGACTGCAGTTTGGTGAGAAGGAGAGGTAGCAGCTACTAAGTGCTGTATTAGAATCACCATATAAAATATAGCCAAAGTATTGTTACAACCCCAAACTGCTTTCAGTGGGGTGAACCTGCAAGACAGAGGATTTCATCTTAGCACAATACATGGGATACTTCAGAGTCTTTCAGAAGAAAAGCTGTGAAACATTTTGTCTGCCACAGAGGAAAAACTTCCAAGAAGCTGTGAAGAAAGACAAAATGCCCTCCTAAGGATGAGAGAGATGGTTAAAGATGGATTTTCTCAGTGTCAGTATAAAAAGTGTGCTAATCTAAAGCAGGATTGGCCCAGATTATTCCTCCACAGTCCAGGAGAGAGAGAAACCCCATCCACTGAGGTGTCAGCAGTCAAAAAGATAGCAAAATCTAACTCTAGTCCAGGATGCCTCCCATTATTTGACCAGCTGTTTCAAGAGAATATCTTTCATTACTCATGCTTTTTATGGGGGTCCTTTTCGGTTTTTAGAAGCCTTGTTGAGAGCATGTTTGCTTTCAAGATGCTAAAGGCTGTTTTTGAAATGGCTGCTCTAAATTGTCTAAGGTTGAACAGAATATAGCTTCCTTCTGTCTGAGGGGTGAGCAGCTTTAAGAGGCTCATATTTCTCTTAATGTAGTTGGACAGGCTTTCTTTCAGCAGAAGCAGCCTTTTTTAAAAGTCTGCTGATATATAATCTCATTTTATAATCAGAGGTTGCTTCTTAGAAAATACAAAGAAGTAGGCAATCTAGAAGGAAAAGGCTAAAACTCTGGGGTGCAAAAGCATTTAACACCAATACTGGGTATTTGTGATGTTTCCCTTTGGCATGCTCAAATGAAAGGATGAGAAGCAACGGGCACAAACAGAGGAAATTCCAATGGAACATAAGAAAAAGCTTTTTTACCACAATGGTGGCCAGACACTGGAACAGGATGCCCAAAGTTGTGGAGTCTCCATCCTTGGAGGTATTCAAAACCTCATTAGAAACAGCCCTTTACACCCTGCTCCAGGTGACCCTGCCCTGAGCAGGGGTCGGACTGGAGACTTCCAGAGGGGGCTCCACACCTAGGTGGCCCTGCAGTGCCAGGGGGATAATGGTCAGCCTGGCCCCAGGCAGCCAGACATCCCAGACTCACTCTCAGGGAATTTTCTAAGGCACAGATGGACACTGAGCTTTTCAGAATATTCCTGCAACAGTTGCTAGTCAAGGGTTAAAAACAAAGTTATCCTCAGAACAGCATATTCTGTACCACCTTGTGTAGGTCCTTGATGCAGCTGTTTTGGCTCATTTAATTCTACCTTCCAGATGAGCCAAAGCTGGAAGTTTGGATGAGTTCTGGATTAGGATGTCTCTGAAGACCAAAAAAAAAAACTCTGAATGCTTTATGTTCCTATTCTGTTGGCCAGTAGAGGGAGAAAAGAGATAGAAAATAGAAAGTCATTCTTGATTCTCTGAGGCTGAACAGCAGTTCTCTATCAAATAGGCACTATTATTTCGTAGCCCTGGGGCCAAACTTTTTCTGTCAGAGCCATTTGAACAGATAAAAACCACATGATATTTAGTCATTCTTTTAGCTCTTGTTATCACACTGAACATCCTGCTATGTAGCTAATGTCAAGGACTGAATCCAGCTGTAATTTGTCCTGGAAGCTGACCTATTACTTTGGAAAACTAGACTCAGCACAGTTTTCCATACACCTAGAGCTGCATTTGTTGCATTAAAGTCTGTGTTTCATTTAAACCTTTTTCCCCCTAACAAAAATGTAATATGATCAAATGTGCCCCAGCCATTCCCAAGGATTTCCTCTGATACAAAGAGAAAGAAAGCACTCTCAGGTGTTTACTTCCAGCAACTATCCCTGGACTGAAAGGGGACAGCGGAGAAGATCACTCCCTCACCCCAAATTTTCATTGTTTTCAACACTTGATGGCAGAGGGAAAGAGTACTGTTCTGAAGCCCAACCACTTGGCAAAGTGAGGACCTCATGAGTGGTTTGCTCCTATGCAATACTGATACAAATTAACCTCACAAAAGCTGAATTTGCAGGGTCTGCTCCAGCATAGTGCATCACTTCTAACAGAGTTGCATCTGTATGCTGCTTTTTTTATGTAGCAGCAGATTATGTTTCATTTATTGATGAACCAATAAATTGAAAGATATTAATGGACAAATAAGGGAAAATAAGTTATAGTGCAATCTAAAATTAGACCATCCTTGTCTGTGTCCAGTTTCAAATGCAATTATCCACTTGGCTCTGGCCTGATTAAGCCCCGGGGTGAACAGGATCCAGGTTGAACTGCTGCTCTAAAGCTGTTCTGTCATGAAACTGCACAAGCTGCTCCAATAGTCCCTCTTCCACTCCAGAACTCCATTTTGGTAGTTTTAAATAGAGTTCTGCTCTCAAAACAGTATTTCCAGAAGTGCATAAATAGTGTTGAGTCCCGAGTGCAATTTTCAGAGTGGAATGTATGGCACATGAAAGCCACTCAACCAGCCCTCAGTGACACAGTGTCTTCTACATTTGACTTCCTCAGGAACAGCCCTTTGGAAAAATTTTGCTAAGGCTTGAGCCTGACTTTTGATTGAAATATCTGTGAAACTTCTGTCTGAGGTTTGTCACTTTCCATGCACATTTAGTTACTTCTACACAACCTCTTCTAGAGGTGAAAAATGTACACCACCTGCAAGCCTTTCAGTAGAAGAATGGGAAAAGAAGACCTGATAGAGATTCTCTCTCCTTGTTTTGTTATTTTAATGTATCAGATTCCCCCCTGTTGAATTTCATGGAAAATTAAGAAACATGTTTGTGCACAGTTGAAAACTGCAGCACAACCAAGGATGGAGGCTACTCTTCTGAAAGATTAACACAAATCTTAAATGAACACCGAGAGGTGCCCACGCGGTGGCAGCAGAGGAGAAAAGTGAGGAAATGGGTACGGGAAGGTCGAAGACACATTGGTAACCTGAGCTGGAGCATCTCTCAGCTAAGGGCAAGATTAACTTCAAAATTAGGGCTGTGATCCAGCGTGTGGGCACCTGTGACTGCCCAAACCCAGCTGGAAGACTGAGGTCTCAGCACCACTGCAATAAACAAGCACATCTTCACCTGGCACTTCTTAGGTGTGAAGCTGCCCTAAAGAGGGAAGGCAGATGTCTAAGCCTGCAGAACATCATGCCACCAGCCATAAAAGCACGTTTACTGAGAGGGTGGTGAGGCACTGGCACAGGCTGCCCAGGGAAGCTGTGGATGCCCCATCCCTGGAGGTGTTCCAGGCCAGGCTGGATGGGCTCTCTAGCAACCTGGTCTTCTAGTGGAAGGTGTCCCTGCCCTTGGCAGAGGGGGTGGAACAAGATGGAGCTTTAATGTTGCCAAACCATTCTATGGCTGATTTTCCTTCCTGTGCCTCACAGATTCTCCCAACACCCAGCAGCACCTGGAAGTCAGGCAGAGATTTCAGCTGGAAACTGCGCAGCAAGGGCAGGCAAAGGGCAGCAAGGATTGCCAGAGTTTCCCTCTGTACCCAGAGGTACAAACACAGTGAGGTGTGCAGCCTGCCACATATATTAGCAACGCGGCATTTGTCCCTAAGGAATCTCTGCTATTGCTTGTAACTCTGGGAAATAAAAATCCCAACTTCAGGGAAACCTGCAGCTCACTTGCCTTTGGTCAAGTGAGATGGAAGAGCTGATGGAAAAAAAAAAATGTGCAGGGACCTGCTTGGCTTCACAGCCTCATGTGGAGACCACAAGACAAGAGTGGTCTAGATTGAACCTAAACTGTCCAGCATCCTCCACACAATAAGCTGGCACAACAACTATTTCCCAGCTCCTCAGCACATGCGTGCCCACACTCATCTTCTCTTTCCCAGGAAAGCTCTTTCAGCTGTCACAGGTCAGGAATAAAGAAAGATGAGCTTAGTAAAAATGGGTGGACAAGAAAAACCCCTCAAGCAAGTAAATAATGGTTTTCTAGTCTAAGAAGTTATGTGGTATAACTGAGTCTGTTGTATCTTTCAAAAAGTTATCATCTCTGCTTTCCCTTTTGCAGGCTGGGTGAATGCATTCTTCCTTCTCCCTCACCATTTAGAAAGGCTCCCATAGACAAACCAGGTCTCCAGAAGTCCCCAGATTTCTAACTGGTAGTGGGCCAGGTGGATATTTCCAGCCAGCTCACCTGTGAGCACATCTCCCAGGGAGAAGGGACCAGGAGGGGCAGGATACAGCATATACTTTTGCCAACTTTCATGCTTTAACCTTGGATGAAAAGAATGCACTGAATTTCAACTGAGCTAGAAAAGGGAGTGATAGAGTAAGGACTCCTTAGGCTTTTGACAGGAGCTGTATTTCCTGAGGATCTGCTGGGAGAGGAGAAAGACATTTACAAAGGAATTTGGGCCAGGAGCCTGCCATTATAATTTGCTGTAGTGAACAGACACCTACCGATAACACACAGAATTTCAGACCCAAATTCAAAGTCATTAAGTCTGGCACAATTCCACCTGGCTGGTCAGAGGCAGCAGCAATGACCCATCACCCTTGTGCATAAAGGGGCAACATAGGGTGACAGCGTTTCTGTAAGATGCCTTAGACAAGGAAGTGAAAAGAGCTGGAGCTTCAATCCACCTGTGCTTTGGAACCAATTGGGAGAAGCAAAACAAGCGTGGACATAGGTTAGGACAGGGCAAATCAATTAACATCCATATCACTAAGTGCTTTGAATTTTAAAAGGCATTTTGCATGGAAGAGAAGCTGGTTCCTCCCAGTTCTGCTGAAGCACAGGCTGATTTCTATCTTATGTAATCACCTTTTTCAATACACTGGATGTAAGTTATTATTTACTAAGCCAGAAACCACAATTGTCTCCAAAACTGCATGTTGAAATTATTTATGCTACCCTTGACATGCATGAATTTCAGGACCTGCTAGTCAGCAATAGATTTTTCCTGGCTTTTTTACAGAAATATGGCCCTTAATAGGTCCATTCAGGACTAGCAGCCAAGCAACTGTGAGTTCCTCTTGAGCAGGCAGGCCCAGCTAATTTCGAAATGGATTGCTCTGTGAAGGAAGCATAGCACTTCCCAGATCACAGAAATGGTTTACTAGCCCAAGTCTCATATAAAAAGTCTCATGGTGAGAAGATGAACAGTTTTTAAAGGTGTTAGAGAAACCATTAGGTGATAAAAATTCACAGAGCAATTTTGCAAGAGAAAAAAGCGTAAATAAAAAGGGGATAGTTTCTCTCCCAGACCTTCCCGTGAGTCAGCTGCATTCAAAGAGATGTGCCACAGCTACAAATGAGCTAAAGGCAATTAAAAAGTTTGGCTGCCTGTGTCAAACCTTCAGCTTGTACTCATGCACTTTAATCAGAAAAGCAGCAATTACATAAACAGTGCCACTAATTTAAGGGAGAGCAGAGAGTGCAGCCAGCATAGATCAAACCCTGTATGGGTCCTGAGATGGAAATAGCAACTGATCCTTGTTGGTGTGTGAGAGCATTCATTCTGCATCCAAAAAAAAACCATACATACAAAGAACTGGTTCTTGCAAGGATATGTGGAAGCTAAAACACAGCTTCCAACCAGCGCAGGCTATTTTACTTCAAGGATATACTGATCTGCTTTTGAGTTTGTAAGGTTTTAGTTATGCCAATGTTACAGATTCTTCTTGGAGGCTTCTCAGTCTAAATACAAATGTGATAGGCTACGTAGAGCATGAAAAGGGAGAAATCTGAGCCCCAACATTAAGCACAAGATATTCCAGGGAAAAAATGTAATCAAAATTTCATGCCACTCATCTTAATCCAGCACTAGCTAAAATTTTAAAAACCCCCTGCGTATAAAACCAGATGGAGTTTCTTGCTAAGCTACTTCTAAGCAAAGAGAAAAAAAAAAACACAAAGAGAGAAAAATTAATCAGGAGATTAATGCAATTAAGCAGAACTTCCCTCTTTGGTAGGACAGCAAACTTGATGCAGCAACTGCAAAGAGAAGGACATTCCTGGCAGAATCAGGATGGCTACTTGAGAAATTGTGATGAGAAGCCTATTTGGGATTTCATAGTCATATTCCTTGTATCATAAAAAAAGCCACCTTCAAGCAAATCTAACTATTGCCAGGCAGAAGCCCTTCTTCTCTCCCACAGCTTTAGTACACAATCTTCAGAGCCCATGGACCCAGAGAGCCAGGTGAGCTTGAGCTGCAGCTTGGGCTGGTGGAGGATTTGGTGGTCAGAAGAACCTTCTCCTGATTTTGAATTCCTGTGTTGACACTGCAGTCACATGGCATACAAGAGTTACAGCTGGTGCAATAAACACTTACTGTGCCCTCTCTGAGCTGAAAAACATCAGTGCTGTGGGACTTGTGCATGAGGTATTTCTGAAAGGATGAATCGGGAACAACATTTGCAGTGTGGCAAAGCTGCTGTCCAGCAGTCAAGAGCTGTTCTAAAAAACAAAAAAAGGGCAACAATGCTGTGCAGATTAATTTATGTTTTACCTTTGCTTCAAACAAGTCTAGAACTAGAGAAAAGAGCTCATTAGAATCCACACTAACAGGAATTACTTGTCACATTTAAATTATGCAGCTCTCCATTCCCTAAAAATTTATGGCTCCCTCCTCAGTTTTGCAGTGCCCCTTCCTTCAAAAAATGTAAATAATTCTTGGTTCTGCTGTTCCCTTTCCTTTGGGGTATATTTAGAATATAAGAGACAGACTCACTTGTAAAAAGGTGGAGAGGGAAAACTACTCTGCACAAAAGGCTGCAGCTCACCCTGGATTGTGTGTGATTCTTCTCTTACCAAATGCCTCTGTATCAAATAGATGCTCCAAAAGCAGACCATGCAGCAGATCTTCAGGGACAACAAACTGCAGATACCCTACCTGCATTTAAATTCTAGCTCTGCACTGGAAGTCCAAATTACTTTATGTGATGACACCTTCCTTAGCAGATCAGTAGCTACACCCCTTGCACCTGCCTGCCTATTTCTAGGTCAGAAAAGAAAAAATGTTCAGAAGAGTACTAATTGCTGTCCTTCAGCTTTGGCAGCAGCTTTCCTGACCCTCTTCCTCCAGTGAAATTTGAGGTATAAAGTCCCCTGTGGAAGGCCAGGGGGTTCTGTTACCACCACAAGTATGCCTGAGAGCCTGGTTTCATCCTGCAGCTCCATCCATTTCCCAAGGCATGGGGAGGACCATGTATGGGATGAGGCTGTCACTTCACTTGGCAGCACATCCCCTTTCCAGATGTGAGAAGTGACTGGCACATCTGAGAACAGGTTTCCTTCTGCCTAGCTCCTTGCCACGAGGAGCAGGCATGGTAACCCATCCTGCCCCCACTTGCTGGATGTTGTTCCCCTAATGCCACACACATTTTCACAACAGGAAGCCTCCCTGCTCTGTGATACAGCACTAAATTGCAAACAATAAGCTGCTCTATTTGCACAGCTGAAGACACATTGGGGAAATCACATCTTTAAGCCAAAACCCAAACACATTTGTTGTCACCATGGCAGAGCAGTTTTTTAAAGTTGGTTATAACACAACAAGTCAGTCATCAGCAACAGCAGCCTGACAAAATACTGCAATTTACAGCTCTGCTAGTTCAGAGGAACTATTATTTTTGTAAGGACTGACTGATGTTTTCTGAATTGTACTAGAATATAAGGTTTTCTTTCCAAAAGCAGCACGAGATGAGGATAGGAGGAAGAAGGGTTTCTTTTAAGCAACAAAGACACTAGTATTTGGTACATCTAATAAATCAAAAGTTACCCACATGATCTTTTAACTATTGCAGAATGACCTGGTGTAAGGGCAGGCTGAAGCTCCTCAGCCTTTCAGCAGCAGATGGTTGCCAGGCTCACTTGGTTAAATGATATCACTCTGCTTTATCACACACACTCCCATGTTTATATTCCAATATTTACATGGATCATGATAAGCAAGACAGACGGAGAAAAGCTTGTTATCTCCTGTTTAAAGAATGGAGGTGTATGTAGTGCACAGAAGTGCTGAAACCAGAGGAGATGGATGCAAGCAGAGGTTAACTGGCTTGTAATTCATTGATACATGCTGATAGGGCTGAGCATTAAAATCCTTCTTCACTTCCAAGTCTAGCTTTTAGCTACCAGTTCACAGGAAACTTTGAGTCAGACACCACCCTTCCCTCCCCTAAGAAGGTAAATCTAAACCCTTCCACTTAAAACTGAGGAAAAACAACCATTTGGTAACTGGAAACCTGTCAGTACGGCCTCCCTAATGTGAGAGACAAGACTAAGAGCTTGGCATAGATAAATCTCTCTGAAACCTGACGGCATATTTACAGTGGGTAAGCCAGCACACTGAGTTCCAGATCACTTCCTTTCCAGCAAGATAGCACTGCAGCCAGAGCAGTCCATCTTAGCTCCCCATGCTGCTGCAGCAGCTACTTCCCTCTGGTAGTTCAGGTTATCCCAGAGGAACAGGGCCACCAAGTCTGTTTTGACAGATGAGCACCACTTTTGAACAGAACTTGACACACATGCACCCAGTCATGCACCCAGATGCTGAAGGATGTATTTCCTGGAACTGAATAGATATGGGCACTACAGCACCACAAGGTTTACTGTAGTAAAAAGATAATTTCTGAAACAGGGTGCTCAAGTCTGCACTTCCAAAGAGGGAGGGTTTGGAGGGAAGTGACCCCATTCAGCAACATTTACCCAGTGCACATGACAACGTCTTCATTGAGGCAAAATACACAAAACCCCCAGACTGCAATACTGGCCAGCTTGTCATGCCTGTCAAACAAACACATGTGTGGCCACCAAAAACCTCCCTGAAAAAGGAAAAGGAGATGGCCAGAGTTTGGCCCAGGGGCTGGTCAGACAGGGCAGAGACCAGCTCAGTGCCAGCTGCACTCAAACATGTGCATCCCACATCTCCTGGCAGAGGGTCAGCAGCTGTGCCGAAGGAGGGGGTGGCACAACTCTCTTCAATTTGCAGATGAAGGGACAGGATTCTCCTTTCCAGACACTGAGGTGTCCCAAGGAGACACTGGCACCACGAGGTGTCTGACCATGCTGCTGAGCAGCAGCAGGGGTGACATGGGCCAGAGGCCCTGGGCATTGAGATACCATGAGAGGGATCTCATCTCCCTTGAGTTGATTGTCCTTTGCTCAGCCTCCACCTTGGCCTTGCCTTTACCAAAATTTCCCAGCTTCCCAATAGCAGAGACAGCCTGGATCCCAGGTGAAAAATATTTCACACACTGCAGGCAACATTTAGGGAGCAGGGGAAATCTCTCTTGGCAGTGCTCCCAGTCTGAGCTGTCACTGCCCTCAATCACTCACAGGTGCTCTTCCATGTCAGAGCAACCCATACTTACTGCCAGCTCCTGTCTCTCCCCACCCTGTTAAGCATCTCACAGCACTGTTTGCTTCATCCCCACCACCACAGATCTGCCTGTGTTGGAAAGCAAATTCCCATCAACCCCAGGTACAGCTTTCCTGCTCTTACTTCTGACAGTCCACTGCTTTTCTTCCTTCTTAGCTCACTGCCTCATCTCTCCCTCCCACCAAATATCCCACACCACCACTGCAGAGCAGATGAGACAGGGCTTTAATAATGTATGCATTCCCTTGCTGTACTTGCTGGATGCCTGAGAGCACTGTTTTAATGAATCAGAACAGGCTTTCTCCTAATACCATAGTCTGGGGCCACAGCACAGTCAAACTGAACTTATTTTGAAGGCAGTTTCTACGAAGATGAGAGGTGAGACCCTCCAAAGAGACATGATCTGAGGACTTGAGGGAAGACACTTTCCTCAGGCAAGTTTGACCCAGGACATCACTCCTTCGGTGCAGAAGCCTCCCATCATCAGTGTATTCCAAGAGGATATGATGAAATCCATGTGCTTTACAACCTCCTTATTCACATGCTCTGTGCTCATGCACTGCCTCTGTTTAGATCACATTTCCCTGCCTCTTAATGTTTGTCTTCAGCTCTTTTTCTTTCTTTCCCCAAAGTCTTGCCCCAAGTTGTGCACAGCAAACTGAAAGGGATAATTTCTCTCATCTCTGTACAACCTTTGCACTACATATATATATATATATATATATATATTCTAAATTATATGCCACAGCAAAATATTCCTCTAATAAGAATATCCTGGGGTTTAGACAATGGGTACAGGCAACTTAAAAGCTTTCTTTTAAATTTCAGCTCCTGCCATCTCAGACATTAATTTAGTACCAGCACAGAGGTGTATATTATGTTAGTGCTGTGCATACCAGTCTTTATGGAGGGAAAAAAAAAACCAAAAAAGCTCTCTAGGGACATGCCTGCTCATTTCTGGCTCATTAACTTTAATGTCATAGTCACAGCTCTGACAGGTTGGGAATAGGTGATCTTTGCTATTCTCTAGATCATGTCTAGCCTACACTCATACCTTAAAGTCACATTCCTGACCCTCACACTGTGTTTTAACCAGATAATAGGAAGCAAGCCTGCCCAAAGGCTTGCTGTTCATTTCACTCAGCATCACACACAAGCACTTGTCAGCGTGTTATTATAATCATTAACCCTGGCACAGCTGGATGTGCTGGGACTCCAAATGGGTTTCTGCAGCCCCAGGGGTGCCAGGCCACTTCCAGGAGAAAACCCACCCAAACCAGTGTGTGTCACAAGCAGGGGATTGACATCATTCACATTTGACAAGTATTTCTTTTGCCAGAACTGTTCTGACATTGGGCAAGGAAGAAGGAAAATGAATAAATTTCTTTCTGTCTAAACCCCGCCATAATTCAGACAACAGGAAGAGTCAAAATTTCCCTTTTAACATCTGCTGCCAAAAAACATTCATGATTCAACACTTACAACCTGACAAAACGGGGACACTTTTGGGAATACCAGTGAGATCCCAGTCACTGCTCTTTGTGCTGTTCTGATAGAGAACCTTAACTTGTACTCTAAAGTTTTGCTGCTATTATGATCAACACAGCGAGTCCAGAGGTGAGTCAGTCACCTTTTTATGCTATTTATCCCTTTTTTACCCATTTTTATCACCTTCTCAGCCACCAGACCTCAACACAGATGGAGCCTACATCAAATCCACAGATCTACCCTTTCTGTGTGCCCCAGGAAAAGGCACAACCATCTAATAAGAGCAGCCAAACTCTCAAGAAAAAGTTAGCACAGATGGCATAAGCTGTTTACTTTTCCACTTCCCGTTTAGAGTGTCAGGTTCCACACAGTGGTTATTATTAATCAGAGGTCAGCTCCATGCTGAGACCAGTCATCCCTCCCTGTTTTAAACAAACACAAGCCAACCCAAAAACAAGTTTAAATAACCAGCCATTCCTCAGGGATGTTTCTGTACTTGACTTGGTGGCAGTGCAAACTGCAGTGATATGAGGACTACCACCTATGTGGAGTGCCTGGGGTGAGCACTGAATTAACTTGCTGCAGTGCTAGGTACATCAGAGCTAGAAGAGAATCTTGGAATGATCTCAGACAGTACCTTAAGGCAAAGCACATTCAGCACATAAACATTTTTATAGCAGCAGCACTGCTTTGTGGCTGTCATGGTGTACCTCTAGCTGGCAACCAAGCCCCACACAGCCACTTGCTCGCTTCCCCACCAGCAGGAATCAGGGACAGAATTGGAAGAGTAAAAGAGAGTAAACTTGTGGGTTGAGATAAAGGCAGTTCAATGGGTAAAACAAATGCCAAGCATGCAAGTAAAGCAAGGAATTCATTCACTGTTTCTCACGGGGGCAGGCAGGTATTCAGTCATCCCAGGACAGCAGGACTCCATCATGGGTAACAGCTACTTGGGAAGACAAACATCACCACTCCAAACATTTCCTCAGCTTCCCACAGCTTTATATGCTGAGCATGATGCCACAAGGTATGGGATATCCCCTGGGTCAGTTAGGATCAGCTGCTCTGTGTCCCCTCACAAGTCCTTGTGCAGCCCCAGCCTCCCCACAGGCAGGGAGGTGTGAGAAGCAGAAAATGCCTTCATTCTGAGTAAGCCCTGCTCAGCAGTAACAAAACCATCTCTATTACCAACACCCTTTTCAGCATAAACCCAAAACACGGCCCCTTACTAGCCACTTTCTAGTGAAGAAAATTAACTCTACCCCAGCCAAAAGAAACACAGTGGCATATGTGAATGGAGAAGGTACCTCATCGTTTTCAGAGCTAGGGTTTGAAATTTACCCTATTATGCATGTGTGAATGAAAAAGCAAACAGATCTATGTTGATGGAGCTGCAAGTCTGATGCATTTTACTATGAGACATTTAATTGCTGTGCTTTAACTGCTGAAGCCCAAGACAATTGCCCAAGCAGACATGCTCATTCACCCAGGAGTGAGGAGCACAGATAAGACAGAAGAAAGGGGGATGGGGGAAGATTAGACATGGCTCAAATTGCTAGAAAGGCAAAATAGTTTGCTTCCACAAAACAGAAGAGACAGACTGGACACATCTTCCCAAGCTGCAAGTTTCTCTGATCTGAGGGATCAAAGTACTAATTTGCTTAATGGTGCCAAGGTAGCTCTGCTGGTCACGGAGAAAACTGTCCAGCCATGTCACCAGCTGTGCCCTTGCCTGGGAAACAGGAGAGTGAGGGATGATTCCTTTTGTCTTTAAGCTCAGAGCCCAATTAAATGTGTGGGTCCTTGAGCATGTGGCAGACGTGGAGGCTGGGGAGGTGAGCAGTGGTAACAGCAGCACCTGGCAGTATTAGTGCCTAACTGGGGGAAGAAGTGGAAGAGAGATTATAGCAGCATTAACAGACTGAGCAGGGGGACAGGGGGTTCTGGCTTTGTAGAGCAGAATGGAAAGGGGCAGATAGAGAGCAACAGCTAAGACAGTATCATATTTTTACAGGTTTACACTGGGAAATGAGTACAGTAATTAGATCACTACTTATGCATTCAGTCATCAATGCTCAAAATCTCAAATAGATATCATCATCTTAATAATGGTCATTTCTCTTCAGAAAAGACAGATTTATTTTTTTTTTTAAAAGAACAGCCATACTTTAAGCTCTACTTCTCTATCCTCACCCCAAAATCATAACAGACTTACCAGATGGTTTTCTGAGTAGAGTGAATTGAGAGAAAGTCTTCAATGGCTGCTGCAGCCCTTTAAAGGAAGGTCACTGTCACTGTTGAACCTTAAGATTTTATGGGACAGACAGGAGGGTCCAACCACAGAAGATGCCTGGAAAAAAGACCACAATGGGATGTGAGCCTTTTTCTCTTGAGGGCTGTAAGACAGTCTTTCAAAATGCAATGTCAGAAAATATTTCCCTCTTTAAAACACCCTTAACACAAAATCTTCATGTCATTGAGCTTTGGGCTCATGCATCAGGCTCTAGACATGGCCAGAAGAGAACTGGTTATACTTGTAACCAGAATGGTGGCCTTCCTCAAAGAGACAAATAGTTACAGACACCCATAGTAAGCACAGCAAGTGGCAAATGCCCACTGTCTGGACACTTTGGTCAGAAGAAATCCCTGCCCTGACAGGGATTTCCAGTCTATGCTTTTTCTTCTGATGTACAGAGGATACTTGTACAGCTTCACTATCCCCACAGTGTCCTACATAATCAAGTCAACACCTCTTTAGTCAGGTAGGTACCTCCTCACACTCAGCAGAGCTGTAGAAAAAGCTTTGGCCCCCTTTTTTTGACCTGCTGTCCTTGGAAAACAGCTTTGGACATACACTGAAATTTGTCCTCCTGAAAGTTAAAGTCTGGGAAAGAGTATCCTACACAGACTCACACAGTTCCAAGGCACAACCATGCCATGATTAGGACTTCGTATCCAACAGTTTTGATTGCAAAAGTATTTCTAGGAAGGGAAAGGTCTTAGGCTAGCTGACATAACTCCAAGTGTTATCAGAAATCCCTCCAGAAGCATGGAAGTGCGCCATGTAAAAATCCCTTATCTGTCAGCAAAAAAAACTTGGTTAAGCTCCTCCATTTCTCTCACTCCAGCCTTAATGTGAGTGCTCTATCACACAGAAACTCTTTGGTGAGTCCAAATCCTTCGCACACCATCAGCTGGCCATGACAATTAGACAGATTTCTTTCGGTCCAGAAAGTTCAGGACTTCAGGGGGAATAATGGATTTTAATGGGGCTATAAGTCTCCCGTGGCAGCTGCAGCACAAAGCAAAGAACAAAGTCACAATGCTGCATATTTAACAATTGGCTCTTATTTCCCAGGGATAGCTATCAAAATGTGAGCAAAGGCAAAAGGGATTGTAATGCCCTTTAAGAAGACAAAAGAACAAAAATCAAAGACAGGATACTGGTCCAAATCTATTTTGGTCATATTATTCATTACTTCTGAAGTTAAGCTTTCGTATGGTTTAGAAGTCTATGGTATTGCCACATGAATGAAAATTTATCTCTTACCCTAGCTAGGCACGATAAGGGAGGGAAATGGATGAAAGTGCCAGAAGATTTTTAGTAACATAGTTTAGCATTGCTGCTAACAGCCCCTCAGTTCTGCCACGTTCAGGTCTCTGACGTGCTCTGTGGTGAGAGCTTTGCCCAGAGGTGCCAGCTTTGTCTGCTGTTCGCTGGAAGCAGGATAGTGGCAGCCACCAGCTTTCCTAATTCTCTCAGGAGCATGCCCAGTTTTCTAACATGCCCTGAAGCACCCATGGATTCATTAATACCCACAGCACAGATGTTTGCAGGGGAGTTACAAAAGCCAGAAGGACTTGGATGCTCACCTGGTGGCATTTGTGACTGCATGATTCCTTCCCAATGTGGAAGGATGTCAAGCTCATTTCCTTGGGAATTTCTGGGGCATTGATAGGTTTTGTCCTAGGAGGAATAAGAATGTAGAGCATTAAATTCAGCTTTAATATTAAGTTTTGAAAGGACCTTCACCAGGTACTAGAACAATTCCTATATATGACCCTCATTGAAACACATGGATCACGGCTGAGGACAGCCTGAAGAGCAAAACCTTAAAATACTCATTTTAAAAGTTCATCTGGAAAAAAAAAAAATTAAAAAATGTTCAATTAGATAGCAAACCAATTAGGAAACTGACACATTCCTATGTTACCAGACAAGGCCTTGTTCATTAGAAACCTACAAAACTCAAATTCACTTTAGCCTTATTTCAAGCTTCAGCATTTTGCCCTTACTGCATCTCTACTGATAGGTACTTCCCTTGTTATGCACACCAAAATGTCTTCTGGTTACTTTCTGACTCTTTGAATTTCCCAGCCTCTTTCTGCCCTGTCATAACATCATCCCAAAGTTCTAGCTCATTCTGACACTAAAGCCTAATTCTATGTTTCAGCTCCTGGGTAAAAGTAATTTCGTTTAGAGGCAGGCACCCACAAAGTTCTGCTATTCACCAGCTCTAGAGAAGGAGGGGTGGGGGGGGAAAGAGGAGAAAACAGGCTGTTTCAATATGTTGGCACATAAATAGACATTGGAATCTAGTTTAATATAACCAGTCTTGAAAAACTGCCAGCCATAACAAATGCTATTACACAGCAGTGAGTCTGTGTGCTGGAGGATGCTCTGGGGAGCTGTCTGTGAGACTCCTATTCAGGCAAAACTTTGACTGATGGCCCCATTTCTGATAGTATTTTCCTCTGTACTGCATGTAAATAGCTAAACAGCTAATAGCTAAACTATTCTCAGCTGTAATAGATATACTTTTAGAATTGTGCACTTTTACAAATAAGCTCTTGGACGAAGATAGCTGTGGAGTGCTGCAAGAGCTCCTTAGCATCCCCTCTATCTTTCCCCCCTCCTGTCCTTTCACTCCCATCTCAGAGTGAACTGACATGCTAAACTGTACATTTGGTGGGTGGTGGGTGTTTTCTTGATGAAAACAATATTCCTAGCATGCTCCATTACCCTAATAGTCTTCAGCAGGAAGCATTACTAGTACATTTGGTAACAAAAGAGTGTTCTTGTTCAAGTGTCAGGGAAAAAAACAGTTTCTTCCCCGTGACTGAGAGCTACAATGAACATGCACATAGCCCTCAACCACACCCGTTCAGATGTTCAACAGGGCCCCTTCTGTATAGCAGCAGCCATTACCACTGTTGTGATGTTAACAGGATGAGGGTCTACACAGAACAGTTACTATCCAAAAACTCCCTCCAGAGGCATCACTTAATTCTGAAAATATTCGGAGAAACACGTACACCAAAATTCCCCTGCAGTACTCCCAAAGGCTGCTGTTGGATTTCTCCACCACACTTTGTCTATCAGCAAATCTACACTAAACCCACACAGAGGCAAAATAAAGGGGCATGAGGGAAGGGAAGGAAAAACCCACAATGAAATGCGAGGAAATGCTGGGAAAAGGAGTACCCACAGCATACCAAATAAAATCTCTGCAAGATGGGGTTTCTTGAGGTTTCTCCCTACTCTTTTCCTATTACATCCTTCTTCCCTATTTACCTTCTGTGCCAACAAGTTCCAGTTAATTCAATTTTTTTCCAAAAGGAAATTGACTTCCTTTTGCTGCTTGATACAGCAGTTTTCCCCCTTCCTTTTTCCCCTACACTGTATATAGACCCTTTAAAACAAGAAACAAAAATAATTTCCTCCATGTATTTTAAAATGGAATTACCTTGGTGTGCTCTTGCTCCCTGCCTCACTGCATTTCCAAAGAGATTTTACTTAACTGCACAGCATCCTGTACACATGCAGACAGGGAGGCCTCCAGAAACTTCAGCTTGCTAGTAAACAGCATTAAAGTTCTCAGTTCCTTTTTAATTTAGCTCTCTTTTAATTTGTGAATTGTATTTATTTAGACTACTGTCTCAGTGATGGGACTGTGCCTCAGCAGGGTCAAGGTGAGGAAAATAAAGTCTTCTGCATGGAAGTTAATACATTTTTCGGCATGATTAGTCACACACAGACCCCTAAGTGTCATCCATTCCACTTCCAAGAGGCAGATCATGTACCATCATTGTATCAGAGGGTATGGAGGATGGGGGTTCACCTTTGAGATGAAGCTGACAATACAGGAATTCACTGTACAGGAATTCAGGTCACTTATATGGACAAGTGTCCCTAAGGGTGTGCCCAGACATCACAGTTTATTTCTCTGTAGTCCCTTTCACTGTTCTCTGAGGGCCTAAGAGGGCTGTTCTCCTGCTGGATCAATGCAGCACACTGACACAGGGATTAAGGTCTTCAGCCAAGTTTACAGCCTGGCCTCTGCAGCTTAACTAAAGGCTGCCAACACATCAGAACCATACAGCTGTGGCTTTCTGAAACTGGCCCGAGTGAAAGTGGAAATTTCTAGGACTGTATGTCCTCAGCTGGATTGTTGTTGTTACCTGGAACTTTTCTTTCTCTCTGACTCTCTTCATAAATCCCAAGAAACTCCTCTTGGCTGTTCAGCGATGATATTATTGACAGATACTTTACAATAATCTTTGCCATGCCCTTCAGAGACAGTCAGAGTATCCAAGAGCCCTCTCTGCTTCCCACATAATGTGATGAAGGAGGAGCAGATATAAATCCCTGGGGCTCTTCTAGTTTCACTTCTCATGCCCATTCTATGGATAAATGTGCACTTCAGTGATAAAAACATTAAGACAAGACAGTAAGAGCTTTCCAGAAAACCTGGCAGTCCTGGCCATGATTGAAGAGAGTCTAGCAGGTCAATAAAGTTGAGAATATAAATAAAGTGAGAAATGGGTTTCCAATATTTACCCTGTCCCAGTATTACTGGACTTGGTGGAAGCCTGAAGGTCCTGATATCACTAGCAAGAGCACAGTTTACTGGAAAGCCAAAATCATAAAAATCTTAACCTACATATGTCATCTCTATATATATAAATATTTAAAACCCATTGTTTGATCAGTTGGATCATTTCCTAGGGCTCAGCATTCAAGCTGGCACAAGCCTGCAGGAGCTCTCAAAGTGTATGTGATCACATAGCAGCCCTGTTGCCTTAACCTTGGAGACCCAGGCAGAGACACAGGCTAAAAGCACAAAGGGGTGAGCTGCTGGGCCTTAGAGGAAAGCAGATTCACTTGCAAATTTGCTCTGAGATATGCTTCAAATAAATGCCTGGAAAAGAGGTAAATAGATACCAGGCCAGTCACCTGGGCTAAAAGACCTGCCAACCTTTCATACTCACTCACTACTGAGGAAGAAATGCAATTGTTTTTTTAATTGACCTTGTGACCAGATCTTGAGAAGAGTTAGGAAATATTATACTCTTGTCTATGAAGTCCCAGATTCCCCAGAAACACAGGAGAGCAGGCCTAGCCTGGAGCTTCACGTACACACTGCATTCAGGTTCAGCACTCGTTAAATAAGAGACTGTCTTGGGCTGCAATGCAAGGTGTAACCAGGAGTATGTGTTCTATTACCAGCTGTTAAAAGCGGGTGTGGCAGTGTTCTTTGTCTCTTCCAGGACCCATCCTCCCTCCAGGGGGCTGTCTGCTGTTCATGGGCCATGGAGTCTCTCTGCATGACTGACAAAATTACATCATCCCATTGGGAGATGCTCCACCCAGGGGAAGGAGCCGAGCATTCCTACCCAGATATAATCTGAGACTCAGAACACCACAGGCAGACTATCTCCACTGGATTCGCAGCAGAGAGACTGGACCCATTAACACCACCAGAGCTTCAGAGGAAAACTACACCCTCCTACAGGATCATTGCTTCAACAGAACCACATCTGTCACTGCAGGAGGACTGCAGCCACCATTTAATGGGACTGTTATCAACACCCTGACCAACAGGGTGTCAGGCTGTATTCTGACTCTGTCAGTGGGTTGTTTTTATGTTGTAGGTTTGCTTTTGGGCTTTTTTGTACTACTGCATTTTTATTTTAATTCTTAGCAAAGAACTGTTATTCCTCTTCCTATATCTTTGCCCAAGAGTACCTTGATTTCAATATTGTAATAATCTGGGGGGGAGGGTAGTTTACTTTTTTTTCATTTCAAGGGAGGTTTCTGCCTTCCTTAGCAGACACCTGAATTTCAAACCAAGACAGAGACCAAATCAACAGGGAAATATTTGGAAGCATCTGAGTAGTTATAACAGAGCAGGAGGAGAGAAAACAAGATCACTAATGAGAACTGTGTGTCCCTTTAGTACCAAGCATAATAGGGTTGTTTGCCTCCCAAGGCAGCAATTTTTTAAGTCATCCCCTCTGCAGAGCAGCTTTAATTCTGTGTAAGTGTGCTCCCTCCCACAGCCAGGTTTTATGAGCTGTCTGCTCAGATGGCATGCTGACACCATGGTGTGCCTCTGTGTACCTGCACAGGACACCCAGAGTGCAGGGAGGGAAGGGCTGAGCCCTCCTGCTGGGTACAAATCCTTCCAGTCCAGAAGGGAGATGAACATTTACCTCCTGAGGAAGGTGCTGTGGTGTGAACAGCTCTGCACAGCAGCACCTCTGAGAGGGAGGGAGCACATGGGAAGGGGTATCTAAAGGTGCCTAAAACCCTCAGTGAAAGAAAGCTCAACCAAGCTGAGTTACAGGGAAGGTGCCCTTCCTTACTGAGATTAGGCTTCAAAAAAATCCAAAGCTCTTCCACCACATTCTAGGTCAAAAGCAGTGAGTCAATCACAGTTTTACACCAGGACTCCTGCACACACCCAGCGCTTCTGCAGGATGTGGTCCCTGTGCTGGCATCAGGGGACAGCAGGGAACACCAGTGCAGTGTGGGTGCTGCAGTCTGGAAGATGATAAAGCCCCACAGGCTGAGCCACCAGGGCTCGTCCCTAGGTTCATTTTAACCGTTGTTTTTGCATTCAGGTTACTGAGCTTGCCTTGGCTTTGAGCTCATCCAGAGATGAGCAGCTGAGCTGAGAGAAGCCTGCTTCGGGGTGAGCAAGAGGCTTGTGCATGGTTCCAGCCCCCGAGCTGCTAATGATGTCCCTGCAGTTGCTGGCTGTGCTGCACTTCCCTGTGGAGAGAAATTGTCCCCACCTCCAGTTGTTTACTACTTCGGGGGGCCTATTTTTATCTCAGTGGTGTGATGTGGAGCACCAGCATGGATGCCAGTGGGAAGAGAAGGAAAGCACATGCTGCCTGCTAACCAGCTGGCTACTGCACAAGGCTGTGAGCAGCACCAGTAGCACGTCCTTCCTGAACAGATTGCTTTTTAAATCGTGAGCAACTGCAGTCTCCAATTTGTTGCTAAAGCTCGTGTCAGCCAGCAACTCAGGGGCAGTTCAGCCTTTTCATCATCCTTCTTCCTACACAGTATTGGATGCGGAGAAACATTTAGATGCTTAATAGGCAGGAGGAGGCACATTAGTAGGGCAGGGCTGTTTGCTGTGTTTTAGAAGCAGCAGCAAGCTGACAGTGTCTCATCCAAAACCACAGCTCAGTTTAAGCAAAGTACATTTATAAGAGTTTCTGTCCAAAATATGGAAGATAAAAAAGCAAATACCTTATTTCAAGGATGGTAAGGGGGAGAGAGAGAGCAGATTAGGCAACATACCCAAGTGCACAGGAAATCTGCAGCATCAGTGGTAGCAGATCCCTGCTCCTCTACTTCCCACAATAGGAAGACAATAATATAGAGGTCAGATAAAGGAGCCAGCTACCTGTACACTGAAACTTTGAGTCAGTATCTCACTCATAGAACCCTCAGGGCTTTGAATCTTTTGTATGAAGGCCTATCTGAGAGCTGTGTGCACACCACAGCCTCTGCCTCTGAGAGAGATTTACGCTACAGAGCTGAGCAATTCCCTGCATCAAGTGCCTGGCTAGAGAGCCATTAGTGCCTTCAGAGTCAGTGGTCAGCAGCCACTTGTGTCAGATCCAAGGGGATGTCCAGCCAGCTCCCAGCTTATCTGTGGGGATGGCTTGGCTACCATACAAGTGAGGACTTGTTTTGGTGACTGGTTTTAGCTTAGGAGAACATTCTCCCTTAGCTGGCATCTGTTAACATTTCTGTTAGGTCTCTGGGACTAAGGAAAATGCCACAAGGAAGAAAGACAGGCAACTGCAGCACAAAGCAGGGGAGTTCAAGTGCTCATCTGACCTGAGAGTGGACCTGCAGCATGCTCTTTTCTTTAAAATATACTTTAATTTCCTGCTCTCAACTGTATAATATTTTATTCAGCATGAGGGGGAAAAAAAAGATGAAATTTATTCTTATCAGCAGAAGTCTTCCATTTTCTGCTGGCAGCAATAGAATAAAACGTAGGATGGGCAGAAACACATTCTGTCCAGAATTAGGTTTTCCCTCTTAAGAAATGACGAGGGACAAATCACACCTATTCACTAACATAGTGCACATGCAGGGAAGGAAGAGGGATAAAGCTCTGGAATACAAAGGTTTTGCATCAGCAGTTCCTTAGTGCAACTACTTTGAGCCAAAGGGAAACATTTCGCTAGAATGACTAATTAATTTATTTAACATGTACAAAAAGAGACTTGAAGCTATGTCTAGAACACTTCTGAAATCTCTCAAATCTCATCAGATTACACAAGATGAAGTGGTGGATTTCTCTATTTGCCAATGAAACTATAATGTCAAATTCACCTTGACCTGAGTAGGCTCAGAAGGAAGAAACTTTTGGGGAAGAGAGAAAGAGCTGGTGCAGGGAAGTGGTATGACAATGCTGGGTTCATTTGGAGTACTTCAAACAGGTTTTTTCCCTCCAGTTCTCTGTATGAGAGCCCTCCAGTTTAAGAACAGGGGCCTCTTCTTTTTGTAAGATGCCATCACTTTCATGCAATCAGTGCTTATTCACTAGCAAATGCTACTCTTTCTCTGGCAAAATTTATCCTGCAGACTTCTGAATGTGATGCTAATTATATCTAGATACATAAATGCACAAGTTCAGTTTAGAGCACTTTCCCAAACTCTCCTGCCCATCAAAGTGTGGGGCTGGTAGGCATTTTCACAAGCAGCTGCTTTTTACTGAGAAAAGTATTTGTCCAAACATTATACTCAATTTGAGAGTCAGAAGTGTAAAACACAAGTCTTATGCTTCTGAAATTCCCATTCTAATTTTAAATAAGCTTTGTTTAGGAGTAAGTTATGAGGAAAAAGAGGAAGTAGAGACTTGCTAAAGGAAATCACCCGGATTTCTTTTCCTTCGTCTTAAGTTGTCTTAAAAAGCCTACCAGAAAAAATCCCAATGCACTTGGGATATTTTATACACAGGCATTATATTCGAGACTATTCTCAGACAAAGACAACTCGCCTTTCTTCAGCAGTCCCATCCAGTACAGGAAAATCCTCACACCCTTGAGTAGACCCCTTGTTTCTTTGGGCTGGCACTGCCAGCTGACAATGCTGTAAAGTGCAAATGGTCCATTTCTCACATTGCAAACCAAAGGGCTGCCAGAAGCATCCTAGGAACCAAGAGAGCAGACTCAGTGATCTCATTTGGCATCTGCACTGCTGCAGGTAAGAAAAGAACTGTTGGAATCACAATTGCCCATAAAAGCCCTCCTGCAGGAACTGCAAATAGAGCTTCTGGTGCAATTCAGCAGCAGCCTGCAACTGCAAGAGACTGATTTAAAGGCTTGGTTACCACTGAATGAAGACTGACCACAGGCTGAAACAAAATGCGATTAAAGTGTGCTCTTCAGTGTTACACATAATTTATTAGTCCACCATAAGACTGTGATATTGAGCAGAACTCATATTTTAGCTTGACAATGCCTCAGTCAGAATTACTTTGCCTTTTATTTACTCAGCTGTTCTTATCCACTTCCCTTGTGATCTTGGGGAGATTAGACAGCTTTTCAACAGCACCACAAGAACTTTATAAAAACAGTACAAGTCATAGTTTACCTTGACAAAAGAGTGCTGGGAAAAAGAGTTACAAGCAAGTGACAAGGGGAAGTGTTTCATTGGGATCATAGATGGGCCTTGGGAAGTGCAGCTCCTTTCCAGTCCCTTTCCCTAAGTGATCTACAGACATCCATATGCAGACACTTCCGAGAGCACCCACCTCTAATATTTCTTCCCCTGCCAGGACTCCTGGTCTCCCACAGAAACAAAGCCAGCACAAAGGATCCTGGCAGTGATCCCTCCAGGGTAACTGAGGTACTAATTTATCTCACAGACTTCATTCTCAAGTACAGGTGCTCATGTCTGCTGCAAGTACCTAGCTCAGCTCCCATCTGGTTTGGAAAGAAATTTGAGGTTGGGTCTGCACAGAAGAAGAAAATACTTCTGAGAGAAATGTAATTTTAGCAGCATCAAGGGAAATGTTGAAGTCATATCTCAGCATGCTGAAATGGGGATGCACCACAGTGGTCTTCACCTGTCTCATCTGTGACCAAGGCAGAGAGGAACAAGCTGCCTTTTAAGTGCAGCCTGAACGGGTACTTGTAAAGGAAGAGGGGAAAACAATCCCACAAATTATGATCAACCTCCAGAGAGATCATGAAAAGAAATTAAAAAAAGGTGCAAGGACTTGGAAAATCAAAATCCCTACCTCCCCACTCAGTTGAGAAGACTGCTGGGACAGATTACATGGACTTCCTGAGACTAAAGTGAAGGTTTCACCATGCAAACACGAGCCACTAAGGTTTTGCAGAAGCATTTGAGTCATTTGAGCTTCTTTCCCACAAATATTTCTTCCTCTTCCCCATTAGGAACAAAGAGTCAGCAAGGTTTTTATAGACAGATATACTGCTTGGCACTAAGGGAGTAAGATGTTGAGGATACACAGTTATCTCTATTAGATTTTAAGACTTTTTACTGCCAGTAGTAAGAACCAGGTATAAAACACACATCCTTACACTGCAAGTTAGCTGAATGAAACCAGAGGTACTGGATTTCATTTCTCTTTCTTCAGCCTGTGCTACTTATTCGTCATTTTGCCTTGCTGCCAACACTTTTATCTGTACGTATAGATCTGTTTTGAGAAATATTACAGCATCAAATACACCAAAGTCAGCACTTTTAATTGTATTGCTTGGGCTTTACCTGTTCTGTTGATTCTTTTAGAGCTCTACAATGGTCTCCTGCTGTCACAGTCCAGTGCAAGGGTTTATTGGACCTGCATGATAATAGCAAACATATTGGAGTTACTTGCAGTCAGCCATAGAGCTTCCCAATTCAGCAGTCACACATCCCTTCTGGCTCTCCTCTAATTAGTCACTTATTCCCAGGACTGCTGAGCAAGAGTTTCTCACTGACAACTGTGTTGCATCAGTTCTGGCTCTGATAGCAAGTAGTCCAATTTACTTTAATGGATCTCCTGCAAGGAGGACCAAACTGTTCCCATCTCAAAAATCAGTGTTCATGAAGAAGGGGCAGAAGAAAGGTTCTGCAGAGGACAAAAAGGTGTGAAATATAATTTATAGAGGTGCCCTCAGCCTGGAGGAGCAAGGGAGAGGGGCAGAGGGGGCCTGGGACCATGCTGGTCAAACTCCCAGCCTCACACATGGGCAGACTGGTGATAGCCCTGTCACATTGGCAATCTCCAAGTAGCTTCAGGGCAGCAGTGAGGACAGGCTCCTCGGTCCCACTAACGTGCTTGAACACTCACTGGGGAGTAACTGGGGAGAAAACACCGGTGTCTGCAAGAGAGCCAGAAAACTCTCTGTGCTTTCACAGGCAAATTTCTTGTTTTCCTAGATAACCTCACACCGTGGATGCAGCAAGGCAAAGATGTAGGAGAGAGAAAATTTGTCAGCTCTGTCTGGAAGTAGTGGGGCTAGGAAAAACCCATAAATGAAAATTTGAATCCTAAGGAAGAGCTCCTTCAGGGAGCTAGTGAGGCTCGGGTACGGAAAGAGGATCTCTCCCACACTCCACCCTGTGTCCCTGCTCCCAGTAGGAAGAGCAGGCAGACAGATTGGAGAGAATGTACCACAAGTATGGATATAAGTGGCGGAGCACCTATGTATCATGTTTCATCCACACAAGTGCACAAAAGGGGACTTGAGATCATAAAGCATCTGCCTCACCACATAATCCTCTTAAAAGTTACAGCAAAGAGCCTCGACCAAAACAACTGAGCCAAATTTAATTTCTTTACATAAGGGGACATCCTGAAGATGCAACATTGGTGCAGTTAATCCTGAACCTTCTCTTCCTGCCTCCTCTGTGAAAGGAAAGAAATAAGTTAGCTCTTACTTGGGTCAATAGCTCTGGCTTGTCCCCGCAAACAAAGTCCCCACTCTGGAAGGCAAAAGTTACTCATCTCCTCAAGCAGCAGCTGGAACACACTCATGAAAGTAGGAAGCAACAATAGCAAACTGGTCCCCAGGATCAAGGCTCTCCTCTGTAGTGAAGTTTTTAAAGGAAATATCAGACAGAGAGAATTAACAAGACTACTTCTTTCAGGTAGCTGATGTTAGTCATCTCATTTCTCAATGAAAACAAGAAAGAAAGCACTTGATTCACCTCCCTTATTCAGGAAAGTTACCTTGACATAAGGCAGCAAGATCAGCCAAGAAAATAAGCTCAGGTGTCAAAGAAAAGCTGCAGATGATGTGGAAATCGTCAGACACAGCAAGCAGCTCTACTAACAAATGAACCAAAGCGAGCCAGGCTCTAAATTCTCTGAAGCTGTTCTCCCCACCACTTTGAAAATGTACCAGCATGGTATTCCCTGAATTCAGCACTGGTCTGGGAGCTGAGAATCCACAGAGATTACCTGCAGGAATGAACAAGAAGCAGTATTTATGAGAAATGTCATCCTGTAGGCACCTGTGCCTTTAGCTAATTCAGGTTTCTAAAATCCCAAACCATTGGGACTTACTGACTTTCTGATTAGAAAGCAAGAGCAGCCAGAATAATCTACCATAGTTATGCCACATGTATGTAAAATCAATCCTAATTTCTTATAGAGGAATTAGAAGTAAACTTCAACACAGTGTAGATGCCCCTCATTGTACAAAACAGAACCCCAAACCAACAAACCACACTTGAGAATTGAGTTTGCCACCATCACAAGCAAAGTCTCTCTAGAACAGTCTACATGTCCAGGTTAAGGACCTAGAGAGCAGCTGCTAGACTTCTCTTCCTCTTGAGAGCATTCAGTTTACATACCATCTGAAAGTCTTGTAATTGCAGCTGGATAGGAAGATTGCACTTTATTCCAGAGGAGCTTTCCTGTAGGAATCTGAATTTCTGTTGGCAAAGCTCTGCTGAAAAGTATCAAGGGAAATGTTCCAGGATACTGAAAGCTCTCCCATGAAAAAGTCCAGATCCAAATCTGTCAGTCTTTTTACCCCCACTTAAATTGTCGTTTCCAATGGAAAGCAGATTTCTTTTTGCAATTGTAGTGCTAATAGTCGTGTAGCACTTGGTAAAAACATGCAGCTAAATTACCACCACAAAGCAGATTCACACAGACCAAATGAAAAATAGAAAAAGGGAAAAAATAGAACCCTTTGCCAAAGATCACTTGTCAATGGCAAACCAGACAGCTCAAGCCTCTTAGCCAGGTTATTTGGTAAAAAGGAAAGAGCACCAGTCCCTGATCATTCTACTCTGATTTTTGGTTGACAGACAGGGCTGTAAAGACATAACCAGAATTCAATTCAAATATCTTCACTTCTGAGCACCAGATTGCTTTTCTCTTCAAGAATAAATACCAAGCTCTGTAAAAGTGAGTGTGGTGCCTGGAAGCTGTTTTTGAAATAAGACAGGCTATTACAACATGCTTTCTTTTCATCCAAGTAGGAAGAACATCTGGAAATACAGAAATGTAAAAGAAAAAAAAGGAAAATTAAGAACATTTCTTTCACTGAAGACTTTCATATTGTTAAAACTGAGAAGTTAGAAAATATTTCCTTCTAAAAGTGTGGGAAAGAGATGCCTCAGGTCATGCCTTTGCTCCTGGGAGACAACAAAGCAGAGGCAAAGCCAGATCCAGCAGCACACACTTGTGCACTCCACTGGCTCTGCAACAGAACATGAGCCCTGGTTCCATATCCAGCCCTGCAATGGCAGCAGGCTATTTATGGGAAAGCAAGACCTTGGATCAGGATGTGGGGATCTCATGTGCCAATGGCACAACTTGCCACTGTGACAGGCAAAAGGACAAAGCCTCAGGACTGCTGCAGCAATCCTTCCAGGGGTACAGAGTACCATGTTACCAGACAGCATACTTTGGATAAAACATGCCTGTTCCCACAGGGTTTCTAATTTAAGTCTGAAACAATTAGTGCTCACACAGCTGGGTTTCTTCTTCCTCACAATAAATAGTAACTGCATCATAAATGCAGCCCAGTCTAAGTTTCACAGCAAAGTCTTCAAACTGCAGCTGCAAAGTGGACAAGAAAGAGGGGATTCTCAAGACTGAAACACTTAGACTTCTTAACCATGGGCTGGGGAAAAGCTACATTTTGGAAGAATTTGGGCAAGACTTCCCGTGGTGAGTGTGCCACATTTTTTATCAAAACAGTCTTGGTCTGACTGCTCCTTCCTGTGCAGGGCTACAGCCAGGTCTGCAGGGGATGATGATGGCCTAAGATTTGTCTCAAGGCATTTTAGCTGTCATCTTTACTGCAGCACTCAATGCCTTGCACTTCTGAAAGATCAGTGCCCCATATGGACTGCCCTTCCAAGAGCTTTTCCTCCAGGCATGGGAAGTTGTCGCTGTATTGGGAACGGCAAGAAGAACGACACAGACTCTCCTGTGGAGTTGAACTGGAGAATTTCTCTCGGTTTATTGCCTCAGATATTTTTTATAGACCGATACGTGAAAGTACAGAAAAGTAAAACTCTTATTTGTTAGTAAACTAACACATCACCATCATTGGTCAGTGGGGTTCACCACCCCTCGACCTTCTCTTGCAAGAAAACAAGGAACAGACAAACAGCACCTGCAAGGCTGTTTTCTATCTCTGAGGATTGTTTTAATTCCTCCTTATGATTTCCCAGGCCACTTTCTCAGGTGAGACTGAGAAAGCTATGTGGCCTGCAATTTCCACAGGCACAATGCTCCCTGCTTCACAGTTAGCATCCATAGGAAGTGTGTGATTTTTCATTCACTGATTTTGTTTTTAATCCCAACTGCAGGTTCTCACAGCAAACCAAGGAAAAGGTCTCCACATCCTCAAGCATCCCTAGGTTTAACAGTGGGTCATGGTTTAAGCAAAGTAGGCAATTAAGCAGCACACAGCCACTCAACACCACCTCCTTCCCCCACCACTGTTGGGGTGAGGCAGGGAATTGGGGAAAAACAAAGGAAAAATCTGTAGGTCTGTAATAACTGTCATGAAAGTGGAGACAGCAAAAAGAGAGAGGGGGGGAATAAATCCCAAGACAGACAAGTGATGCACAATGCAATTGCTCACCAGCACTGACCAATGCTCATTCCGTCCCTCAGCAGCTCCCCCCAGTTTATATGCTGGGCTCAGTATCCCATGGTATGGAAAATCCCTTTGGCCAGTTCAGGTCAGCTGCCCTGGCCACGCTCCCTCCCAGCTTCTGGTGCCTCTCCTCACTGGGAGAACACGATACACTGAAATGTTCTTGACTCAAGGTAAGCACTACTTAGCAACATCTACAGCATCATTGTGTTATCAATGCTATTCTCATCCTAAATCTAAAACACAGAACTGTATGAGGAAACAAATTAACTCTAGGCAAATCCTAGAAGAAACCAAGACAGTTTTCCACCCCTGTTTTCTCCCAGCAGGGGAGGAAGCATGCTCCAGCTTGGAACAAGGTAAATGGCAGCAGGGCTCATCCTGAGCTTGGTGGGCTGCTTGCTGTGCACAGGCTGCATTGCTTGGTGCAACAGGCAGTAAGAATTAAGAGATGATGGTACTAGGACTGGGAAGTAGTACCAGACAGCCCATGCACAGTGAGAAGCAGACACTTTGGTATGGAATAAGGAGTAGTTTGTGGGGGTTTGACACTGCCTCAAGAAAAAGGCTGATGCTATTGTTTGCAACATCCTCGCTACCTTCCCTGTACCCTTAGACCCATGCTGGAGTTCAGGAAAAAGCTATACTGAGATGGGCCTGGGTGGCTACAGGTTTCAATCACAATGGTCACAGCCGCCCATACAGAGGCTCGAAGGTGATGTCTAATTGACAAAATATGTCCTGAAAAGAATCAGTGACCTGGAAACTTTACAATTTACAGTCTTGTGCATCACAGATGTTTCTGGCAGGATTTTATTGAATTGCTTCCCTGAACAGTTCTTAGTGCAGAGGTTTAAGTGCAGCTTCTCCTTTTATTACCTTTATGACATACTCTGCTGGACCTTCAATGAGCCAGTGGCACTTCATGTCCCTGGGATACAAGCCAGGCTAATTAGCAGTATCAATCTTCCCCTCTTCCACTAACACTGTGACACTGCCACAGCCTGAAACACTCAGCACAGAAGACAATTTAACACATGGTACCTTCAACAAACACAAATCAACAACTTGATTTTTAAGGAAGCCAGACCCATTAAGGAGAGTTGTTATTTTAAGGGAGTCAGGAAGGAGAGAATGATAGTTTTTACACCATCAACAGGGTCACTTGCCTCAGAGTCCTTATGGATGGCCATGAAGGTGAGCTACAGCCACAGCCAGCGTTGCTTCCATCAGAAACAAACTGTGGTCTGGTCCAGCTCTGCTGGCAGAGGGGCTGGGAAGACATGCCTGCAGATTTACCCAAGGGGGACAAGGAATTAGTTTAAGGGTGGGTTAACATTTATCCAGACAGATCTCCCAGTGCTTCACCAGGCTAGATCCCATATGGAAGGCCTTATCTCAGAACAAGAGGAAAGGCTATTTGACTTTCATTAGCTGTAAAATATTTAGAGACAGCAGAAAGAAATTGAGGAGATGGGACTTCATCCAAAAGTTCAACCACACAAACAACCAAATATTCCCAGAGGATGACTGAGGATCAACATTATTACTGAGTTAAAGTGCAGAGGCAGTCAGTATGCACAGGAAACATTTATTACCACTTCAGATGGACAACAGGCCACATTTCTTTGTCTTATCTGCAGTTACGCCGTAACCTGTGTGCTTGTTGTGCCATATAACCAATTTTGAACCAGAGCCAGCATTTGAACTGTGTCTCCAGCAGATTACTGGCTGTGCCAACACCTGAGAAGCTGATCTGGACATAGCCAGCTGAGCAAGGCCAAGCACTCCATTTCTTCTGCTACCCAGGGTCTGTAGGAGAACAAGAGATAGTGGACACAAGGCAGACAAGGGCACATAATTATGCACCGTTGAAAGTCATTTTTGAGACATCCATCACACTGGACTAAATGCCAGAACAAAAATGAACATGACCCTCAGTTTCAGCTGCCTTGCTCCATTTGGGTGATTTCTCTAGCTCTTTAGATTCACACTGGAAAATACAAAATGCTTTCAAGGGTCAGATAGATTTGCTGGTTTTCATGACAATGAATTACATTAAATTATACCCAGAAACCCTCTTACCTCCAAGGCACCCAGACTTTTTGATTATCTCTCTTCCATTCAAATAGAGGGACATGTATTTAGGGTTACATCCAAGCTGGTACCCTTCACATAATTTAGTTAAGAGTCTCGAGGTGATTTTGTCCTCTAGCACAGTACAGGTGCACAGACTAGGAGCAAGCAATGGTAAAGACAGGTTTCTGCATGGCTGAGCTTGGCCTTATCAGTCCCACCACCAGTTGGGAATGTCATGCAACAGAAGTTGATAACTGCTGTCACTGGCTCCACCTGGTAAATATTATCATCTTCCCTCTTGGCATCATCCTGCTGGGGAGGAGCTGCCAGCAGGAGAGGGCTGCCATGAATTTTCTCAGCATTAGTGGGGCCTTTATGCTTCCTTCCAGCAGCAATTGCTGTGTGACTGACACCTCCAGCCCTGTCCATCTCATTCCCCTGTGTCCTGTGGGAGCTGAAAGCTTCTTTGTGTGAGCTGACACTGATATACCCAGACCAAAGGATAAAGGGTACAACAGATCTCCAGCCACAGCATGGCTTGTACAGAACCTGTATCACAAATAGACTTCCTGTCTTACTGCCTTCCCACACAGCATTACCCTGCCCAGCAAGCAGAGCTGGGGATCTGCACTGTAGGGAGCACACAGCCACTGTCCCCTAGGCACTGCTGCCCTGTCTGGTGCCCACTGGAGCTTTTGAGCCCTGGGAAACACTTTGGGAGTGCCATGAGGAAAATTCAGTGTTTGGTTACTACAGCCAAACTGCAGTCACCTGCTGTGAGGGACATTGAGCTCCACAGCCAAGGGGTGCAGGATGAGCCCACCTTCTCCAAAGAGCAGGATGCCTTGGGAACTTCACCCTGCTGGTGCAGGGAAAGGGCTTGGCACAGCAGCCAGGGAGAGAAAAAGGTTATGTGGGGTACTGCACTACAGGCACAGCCAGCCAAGGCACAGGCTATTTCAAACACAAAGGGCTTAACATGCAGCTGAGAGACACCTCAGAGGAGAATATATAATTTCCTTCCCAAAGTCCTACCTAAAAATCCCAAAACTTTCAGTTGTCCCACCAGCTGTCCCACGATGGGCTCATATTCATTCAGCCTCCTAAGACACAACATGGCTACTCCAATCTCATTTTTAATGAAGTACCACTTTTATGTCAGCCTTCCCTTCCTCTCCTAGGGACATTTGGTGTATGCAGATCCTGATAGCTCTGCTTTGCAGAGGGTAACACCCACTTTATAGCCACATGGCTTCTGCTTCTTGCAGTTACTGCTCCCAATTAAGAGGCACCTTCCTGGCTGCAGATATTGCCCCTTTGAAAGCATAATCATTAAGGATCCCTAGGAAAGCCATAATAGGTTGAGTATTAGTTAATACCAGCACCTCAGCTTTGATGGCTATGACAGAAATAACACCATCTCTTTAATAACTTGTATTAGCCCTGTAATTATCTGCACAGAAAAATACAAGTGGCCAGTGGGGAGTCACTAAACCTGTGCCCAGCTATGAAAGGCTCTTCCAATCAGCCACAAGAGCTGCAGCACTTAATATCATGC
Organism: Poecile atricapillus; assembly: GCF_030490865.1. Lineage (NCBI taxonomy): Eukaryota > Metazoa > Chordata > Aves > Passeriformes > Paridae > Poecile > Poecile atricapillus. The sequence goes on along the minus strand of NC_081288.1, from coordinate 21,032,851 downwards.
CCCTCTTCCCTTTCATGTTCAAAGCTGTATTTGATGAGGAGATAAACCCTGATCAGTCCTGCACGCTGCTTCAGGAGCACAACAGCAGCTCAGATTTCTAGCTGGCAAGCTTTCAAAGCAGACTTTTAAGAGAGCAGAGCTGATATGCAGCACTCAAGGGGCACCTCACCAAACTGGAAGGGCTGCATTCAGCCAGAAAAAGGGCAGCTTGAGGTGCCTTCTGCTGCTCCTTCAGGGGGATGCAAGGGTCAGGCTTGCTATTATAACATGGTTTCTGAAGGGGGACTTACATGTTTAAACCTTTGGGCTGGCCATCCCAGCTGGTACACCTTCCTGCTGATTCAGTGTTTGGAAATTGAACAGAACTGCTGTGGGTGGAGAGGGGGGAGGCAGCAATAGCAGGGCAATTTGGATCCCTGTAGGGCTAAACAGTGGAAAAACCCTCCCAGTACTCATACCTGCCCTGTGCAATGTGCTGGGCAAGGAAGTCACAAATGCAGCCACCTGTGAGAAGATGCTGGTGAGCTCTGGGGCCATGGTGCTTCTCACAAGAGCATCCCATCCTCTGGCACAACTGATGCTGATGACACAGCACCAGTGTTCAGGTGCCACCAGTCCTCTGACACACAAAGTTACCCTGTCCAAATTATTTTGGGCAGGAAAGGTGACATTTATTCCAACTCCAGCCTTTGATGCTGTTCCATGACATGCCAGTTTTTCCACAGAAGCAAACACAACCTTGTTTGCCTCTCCCTGTCCTGGGAACCTGGTACCACCCCTGCTCATTCAGCTGTTACCCTTTAACCTAAACCCCACAAACCTAAGCTGTGTTTTTACAGTTCCCCAATCAGACTTGTAGTTTGGCAGCCTGCCCTTTCCCATACACAAACCCCCTTCTTTCCATGAAGAATGCAAAAATGAAAGCCATTTTGCCAACATCAGCTGCAGCACTGATTTGAAAATATTCATTCAAGGTATGAATATAGCAGAGAGCAGGGAGGTTCTCAAGCTACTGCTTGGTTGGAAAAAACGCAAACATTCATGCAAGTACATCCCAAGGAGACAAGTGACATTCTGACCAGCAGCCTACCCTAGGACAGGGCAAGCCTGGCCCTGTTCACGTTGTTAGGACCTGAGAAGCATTTGACACTGAGCATACTCCTCTACTGCAGCCCACTGCCCAGTGGGACTGTCTGAGCAAAGGTATCAAAAGGCTTGAGTGTGTGTAAGGGGACATCAAGGAGGAGCTACCAGCCTCCTGGTAGCATTGCCCATGCCAAGTTCCCTTGCCCACAGCCTGGAGTCCGAGCAGTGAGGGTCCTCCTGGTTTCAGTAGAGGTGGTGGCACCTGCAGAGATGGAGGTGCTGCTGTTAGAAATGCCCAGGGCAGGTCTGGGGAAGAGCCAACCACTCATCAGTCTCCTGCTCACATCCATACTCCCACCTCTCAGACTGCTCCTGCCTTCGTTATCCTGAAGCTCCTTGTAAAGCCCTTGCTCAGCAAAGTGCTGACAGCATTCTCAGTGCTGTTGCTTCAATCTCTCCCCAGGAGAGAAGGAGGTCTGCAGGCAGACAGGACAAACCTGCAGCCCAGAGGAGCCAGGGCAGGCGAGCTGTCACTTTGCACAGCAGGCACAGCGCAGAGCCCTGCACCAGGGCAAGGTCCCTGCCACTCAGATCTGGCTGGGGATGAGGGGCAGCTCCCCCTCCTGCAGGACAGGAGCAGTGCCCCCAGCCTGCAAGGACGGCTCTGCTCGTGACAGGCTTCAATATGCACACAGGAATATTCACAGCAGAAAAGCACTGCCGTCCCTAACGTGCTCCAAGGTCCCCAGCTGCAGCACAATGCTGATCTGCACATCCTTACAGGGGCTGGTCCTCTGGCAAGCAGAGGAGACCTGATGAGCAAAGGGGTGCTTGTATATTCCATTTGGCAGGAGTCACCTTCTCTGGCATTTCTGTTTGGGAAAGTCTCCTTTCCTGTATCCATGACTGCTCCTGGAGCTGTGACCAGGAGACCCTGCCATCTGACTCACCCTCAGACACCTTGCCCCAGCCACTAGCTGCACACAGTGTCCAGCCTAGAAGTTTTCATCCCTGTGGAGAAGGCAGATGGCCTGGACCCCATCCCCTGCAGAGGAAAGGGTGCACAAATGAATGCACGAATAACATGCTTCCAGGAACCTGTCTGATTTACAGGCATAAACTTCCTTCAAGTCATACTATTCCAATAATATCCTTCCCTAAACATCACAGTTACATGTGAGCATTTATATAATGAGAATACAAACTGAAGTTAGTCACATGTAGTTGAATATATACATGCCAAATTGAGAATATATTCGTGCCAAATTGAGAGAGAGATCAGGAAGGCCAAATGTTTATGCAAGCAGAAGGATATTTGGGAACAGAACAAGGGAGGTGGAAGAGCCTAGCAGAGACAGACTGGACTGCCTCTATCACTCTCCTTGGAATGGCTCAGTGCTTGTGGGAAACTCTTTATATGTTTCTCCCCCAAAGACCAGCACTGATCAGATCAAAAGACTCGTGTAGGTCATGCAAAACTCAAGATCCAGTTGAGTTCAATCCAGAATTATATTGGTTTGATTTTCCTTGGTATCAGGAGAAAAATGGATCACAGTTCTCCCTGGAAGCTTTGATGGGGCACTGCAGTGCCCAGCCTTCAGAGGAGCAAAGCAGGGATCCCTGGAGCTTCCACAGAAGCTGTCCAGCCTAGTCCATGCCTATAGACACAACCTTATTTAGCCACATTGTACAGGCACACAGCCAGCCTTCCTCACATTGCCTACTAGGACGCCTGAGCCCTGAAGTGAGCATTTCTCTGCTCTTACTTCCCTTGCTCCTGCCATTATGGCCAACCTGTAAGGCTATCACCATCTCAGCCACTGTTTTGGGACGTGACAGTGACAGATTGTTATTTTATGTTGGCTGATCTGCCATCTGATGGCCACAGGCGGTCATGGCCAGTTGGCTGTAACCCATCCTATCTCCATGAGACACAGAGGATGCCTTTGAGAAGATCAGGAAGTTGGAGACTCGTGCCATGTCCATAACTCTGACACCCTGAAGTTGCCTCTGTAGGCTCTGCCTTTGCCTGCAGAAGTACTGGAAGCAGGAGTTAATCCAGTTTGCTTCTTGGTGGGCAGTACTCTTGCAGCCTGTGGCTAGCTAATAGCCCAGGGCCATGGCCACGGGGAAACCAGTGGCTTTCCAGTAGCTGCCTGAGAAGGAAACAGCACTCTTGTAAGAGGGAAACACAAGGACACACAGGACTCTCACAAAGCAAGCACAGGCAGAGCCAGAGCACAGACCCCAAGGGACAAACTTCTTGGACAATTAATCAAAGCCTAGGACAAGAATTAAACCAAGTGTGCTACTTCAATAAGAATTAAAGGCATGACTGAGAGGACACCGAGTCTGCAGCCCTGCAGTGTTGTCCTGCCCTGGGATCTGGGGCTGGCTTTCAATAACAGGACTTCCAGCCCAGCTGGTTTCAGGAGCAATGCAGAGGATTCCCTGACCTCCAGCTGCAAAAGCTGGATGTTCTTTCAAATGGATAAATATGGTTTTAGTTTCATCTGCTAGCCATCAAGCCACTTTGTGGGAAGCACAGAGCTGCCAGGAGAGGTGCCAGCAGATTTCATTGCTGCCAGCTTGGTAGAGAGAAAAGGATAGTTTATCCTTCACCTTGGCACTCACAGAGCCTCCATGCCATTTTTGACCTTGAAACATCAAGCTCAGCTTTGGTTACCTGCAGTCTGGGATCCTAAAAGACATGTGAGAAGCTTTAAAAGCAACAGGAACTGACTGCCAAGTCTTTTTTTGCCCCATAAATCCTCCAAATTTTGTTATTGGTGCATTTAAGGAGATAAGCAGAGGCCTACATCCAAGAGTTTTGTGGTGATTTTAGGCAGCTACATGTAGCTTAAATTAACACTAGACAAGCGTGTGCCCATTACGGTTTTTCTGCATATTTTATAAGCAATATAATGTCACAGTTAAACTCAGTGCAATCAGCTCCTGCAGAGTTTTTTCTATTCAGCTTTTCTTTTAGCAATTTGGTAGATAGACCCACTACTAGGGCAGTTACCCAACAAACAGATGAGCAGTAGATCCCATCTTTAGCAAAGGCATTTACCCTTCTCTATGGATGCAGCAAGTGCCCTAGTGCAGGATGGGACAAAAAAGTCCAGCTGCTGAATTATTGTTTAATTATTGAATTAGCACCATGCTATTTCACCCATGCAGCCTCTGGAGATGGCAAGTCCAGGCAGCCTGGCAGGCACTCACTTTACTGTGGCTGTCTGCCCCTGAAGCGTGGCCTCAAGCATTTTGCATCAAGGTATCAAGGGTTCAGCATGAGCCTTTGCTTCAGTGCTTTTGAGTAAATTAAGATTTACTTTTTTTCTCACTCAGGGAAAACCTTACTTTCATTTTCTAATCACTTCCAGCCATAAGTAACAGACCCAGTAATGGCAGAGCTCAGCCTTAATCCCAGGAGACTATTTACTGGGAATGGAAAGTTCCCATGCTTCCCAGCAAAGTCTGACACCAGGACTGCCTGGCAATGCAAATGCTGCTGTAATGGGAACACAGCAACAGCACTAACAGCACAACAGTGGAGAGTAAAAGCACTGACTAGTTTTGCATGGAGAAACAAGGAGGTGCCTCATTATGAAGGTCAATCTTGCACATTGAAATTTTTATACCACAGCTACTTTCTCATTATTCAACATTAGTCCTCAAAAAGGATGCTCAAGTTGAGCAAGAAACAGATGTGAAGATGACTGGTCTGCAATTACAATATAATGGATTATAAAAGGGCTGGCAAAGAGACCCTCTTATATCATTATCCCTGCCCATTAAGAAGTCTTCAGCAAGGCTTGTGAAGCTGGTCTTGCATTTAAAGTACAGAAACCAACCAATGTGACTACTAAAAGTGATGGGACAGTTGCCAGGAAGCAGCACTGTGTCTCCTCCTGCCTCAGAAATGTTTCTCTGCATGCCTGCTTAGGTGAGCAGAGTCTTTTAAAGACAAACCCGTTTATAATTTGTGGCTTAGACACCTAGAAGAACCATGGTAGCATGGACATTTCCACACCCTGGACCAGACTTGGAAAGCTGTGCAAAAAGGACTTTCCTCTCCTGAGTGACCAGAATTCAATGACTCGAGGATAAAAGAGATGGTGTCTGCCTCTCCTCCCCTTTCCCAGAGAAGAGGGCAGCACACAGCAGCACAGACCTGCCAGGGCTGCCCTCCAACTCTGCCAAAAAACTGGTCTCAGCTGCAGAGCATCCTCTGGGCTCTCCTGGTCAGTGGGACAAACTCCACACACACATAACTCTTCAGGCTACATAGAAGACATGAAAAAATAATGTTTCTCTGTGAGACAAGATCCCACATGCTCAAACACATTATCCCAGGCTCTTCTGGCAGGTAGGGAATTAATGAGACAAATCCCAGGTGCCACAGCTTTCCTGACTCCAGCTTGAGCTCCAAGCTGAAGGCAATTACATGGAGATAAATGAAAACACAGAGAAATTGTAATTCTTTATAAGAAGCTGATGTGTGCAAAGCTGAGGTCTCCTGTGAGGTACTTCCATGATGTGTGTGCACAGCCATAAAAAAAATAAATTTAGATTTCATCCAGTAGCCTAATTATTCTCAATGAAATTCAACTGGGACTAACAAAATTAAGTAAGAAGTGCATCAGGTTGCAATGACATCACCAGACTACTCAAAGTTTATTTTTAAAAGCTTCTATGCCTTAAGTGCCCTGGGGTACTTAACCTGTACCATTAAAGTCATCATGAAAGATGTTGTCTCTGAACTGAACTGGCCCAGCCCTCGGTCTTGGCTTTGGTCTGAAACACACCCCAAGGAAACACAGCTTTCTTACATCACTTCTGGCACCAGCTGTGCCTTAGGAACGTGGACAGTGAGCATGGGGACAGTCTGACTTAGGGACAAGCTGGGTCTGATTAAGTCTTAGATGCTTCACTGAACTGTGCAGTTTGAGATAATCTGTGGCAATCCCATCTATGTTTTCTAGGGAAAATGCCTCCAGTTCTCACTCAGCAGTGACAAGCCTGGCAGACCCCATGTTGGGTGGGGTAGCAAGGGGGGTGCTGCTCCCCTGAGCCAGCCCAGAACACAACCATCACAACCAGGATCACACAGCAGAAGTGGTCCCAAACACCTGGGACACAAAGAAAAAAATTAACTGCAATTTCTCCCACCAGCTGGAGGTCTGCTTTTTCTATGCCACTGAACTGGACCAAACTCTCCCTTGTCCTTGGTGCTGACTGGCTTTTCCAACAAGAGACTCTGGTGATTATTGTTATTGCTGTAAGCCCACTAGTGAAGCAGAAAATAAACTTTATCAAGGTGGTAAATGATGGAGAAAACACCATTCCCTTAGGTGGTGAGACAAATAACATCAGCAGCAGAAGGACCTGCATCATACTGGATCAGAGTGGGAGGAATGGCAGTTAGCTGGTTATCCCACCTCTTGCCTCAGCAGGACATGTTTTTAGCACTGGCTTCATTGTCAGGAGCAAGCTACTCTGATCATCATCATTCTCCTGCCTGGCTTGAACCATTCCACAACCTATCTGATGCTTATTTCCCCTCTCTTACCCAAAAGACATACATTTTCACATGGGTGTAGAACAGACCAGACAGGGAGTTATGGATACACTAACCACTGCAGGAGGATGTGCAAGAAGGGTTGGACCTGGTGCCCCAGGGAGAGCAGCTCTCAAACTCAGCAGGACCAAGCTATTTGTCTTTCTTGTGTAGCCAAGGGACCACATGGCAGCTGGGCAGCCTGCCCAGGAATGGGTCACTTCCCTCAGCAGCCAAGCAGGGCTGTGGTGAATAGCACCTACACAGAGAGGGTACCAAAGTCTCCCAGTCCCCACACAGCTACAGGAAAGGCAGCCCAAAAATCACTCACCAGGGCAAATACACCAAGGCCTGGCACAACCTGTGGTAACTGACTGGCTGCTTTCACCTTTCTGGCTCCTCAAAAGGGCAGATGACACCAACGCTCACTGCCGTAGTCCCTGCACTGGGGCACATCTCCCCACAGATCGTGCACAGGATTCACCACACAGAAGAAGGCACACAAGCAGAGAGAAGTCCTGCTTCCACCACAGCTCAGGAAAAGTAACCAGTGCTGGAGCCCAGGCCATACTCCACCTCTCACAGGAGGAACAAATCAGCTAATGAGCCCTTTTAATAGCTATGGGGTCAATCAGCATTAGCAGCTGAGGCTGCAGGGCTGCAACACAGGTGGGTTTGGAGGCTCTCCAGCTGTGTCTCACCTGGGGATCCCGGCTCCCTGGGCTCTCCTGTTTGTAGTTTACTGCCTGTTTCCATGGTCAGCAGCTGGATCTAATGTCCCCCCTCACCGCTGCCACCAGAGCAGAGCTGAGGTGCCTCAGGCCTTGCAGGGGACCTGGGTAGAGGCTTCATTGTTGGGATCTGGGAGAACTTCAGGGTGTACAGCCTGACTTTGGAGAGTGCAATTCCCCTCCATGCTACAGAGCATTTTGGATACACCAGGATGGCAGGAAACACCATGGCATGTGCTCAGGGCTTTTGATTCTCTTTCAGGTCCATTTTCAATAGAGGTGTTTATCACCATTATTATCCCAAGTGAGCTGAAACCCTAGAAGCATGCAGAACCATCTGGGAATGTGTGCCAAGAAGAAGGGATTTACAACAAAATTAGTTTATTTTTAATCTCAGGTTTTTTTCTCGTTGCACTCTGTAGATTTGTTTGACACATTCCTGACAGAGGCATAAAGCCTGACATAAAGAACTTATGTCAGTATAACATGTCCAATCATCAAACCTGTGTGAGCACTGGCCCACCTCTTTTCTCATGCTCAGGCTCCAAAAAATGCCTGCTCCAATATTTTTATATGCCCAGACTCAAACACATATGCTGCATAGTTGCTCCCACATGACCAATAACCTGGACTTCAGGGGAAGTAAAGTAAAATGTAAGTCAAGTGGAGTAAGAAACTAAAGCCCTTCCACCTCCAGAAGAACTTGTTCATGGCTGGTCCTAAAGAAAAAGAACAAAACCAGGCACAGCACCTACTTTTCTTACTTTTTATATAAAATAGACATTTACATACATTTTCTTCTGCAAAGACTTTGAGCATAACTCCTTGATGTGAAATCTAGCCATAAATCCCACCGTGAAAAAAGCAGACTTTGCAAATTCCTGCATCACTGACATACATCCAGCTGCTGCCAAGAGTGAATTTATTTTTAAAATATTTCTAATCCACGGGCTGTTTTCTTGTGGTTTTGTTTTTGTTTGTTTGTTTGTTTTCTTTTTTAAAAATATATGCACAGCTAATTTAAAAAAAAAAAAGATACAGAAATAAGAACCATATGAACAACAGGCAATGCAAACAACTTCTGCATGAGAGGAACACACAGCGTGACATCCACTTCAGGCAGAGATTTCTACAGTAATACAGTTGTAGAAGCCATAGCTTTTACAGAGGATACCACTGGGGGTATTTTCCAGAAGAAAAAATTTTCAGCAAGTCAGTACAAACATGGTAATGAACTTTTGCACAAAGTTATCAAGGTTACCTGAAGCAACTTTGCCACATTAAAACACCAGTGAATGCCAAGCGCTGTTTTTTGAAATTTTTTTGATTTTATTTTTTTTTTCTCTTTCGCTGCTGGGTTTAAATGTACATGAAAGCAAAATGGTGCATTTTGAAATTGCTGCAAGAGACTGAAGGTTGGGGGAAAAGCCCTCTAAGGGCTAATTTTTTTGAAAGATTGTGCATAATTGCATATATGAAAGATAGAAATTGAGCACTTGGTCAACTTAATCACATAAAGATTGAAAAGACTTAAGCATACACCAGCTGTTTCAATGAGCTGGAGGACAAGTGGGACAAAAGACCATATAATAGTATAAACTGCTTAATTAATAAATTAGACTGACAATTATCTTCATTCACCAAATATTTTATACCATATCTGGCCTGGTTTCCATAACTGTGGAGGAGCTTTCAAAGTTTTTTAGATCATTTTAGGGGTTTCCAGCCTCCCCTGCAAGTTAGGCTTTTTATTTTGAATTTTTTTTACTTATACTTCTTTCTACCCCCATGCATGCATGCACAGCCCCCTGTCCTCCTCGAGATCTCTGGAATGAAGGCCATTTGCACTGCTGCATTCACTTATGTTTGGCCAAAATAAATTGCCTGCACATTTGATAGGAAAATCTAGTCTATGTAGTCCATGAGAGAAAGAAAATTCCCCCACTGCATCATTTATCCTGGGGGACAGTAGACGAATGGAAGCAAAGAATGCTGGAATTTAAATAAGCAATAAAATGAAATCCATCAGCTGCAAATATTATTCATGGAGAAAGGAAAAAGCAACACAATTGTTATGTTTCTCATTTAGGATTAAAATGCACAGTGAGCACATGAGAATCCTGTCTAACCAGCTTTCCACTAATTCTCTGCTTTAAAATTAGTGAGCACTGAGGTTTAGCCAATGCAACTTGCAGAGAGCATGAACTCTCCCACACCAGGCAGATCTTCAGCCATTTATTAATTTGCAATCTCTGCTGACCATGCTGAGCACTGGAGCTGGCAGAAAACAATGTATTTATAACTTGTTTTAGAAGCTGTGCAATGCTAGAGGAAGAGAACGTTTCCTATGATTAATTAAGATAATATAAAGTTATCACAAGGTAAGTTGCTCCATTTATCTTTCACAATAGCATTCCATTTTGGTGGAGGTAACCCATTTCATACCATACTCCGTTCTTTTTTGCCTGCAAAGACATGATTAATGCCCTGAACAAACACAGGGCTTCAGCATGGGTGCCAACAGGGCAGGGAGTCAGTTCAGAGCTCCACAAAGGTTTAACTGCTTTGGTAGCCCATGGTCTGAGCCATTCTCCAAATCTGCTGCCAGTTTGCAGACTGTCATCCTGCATAGATGGGGTATAAATTGCTGGCTCAGGAATGTGGGGTTCATTACTGAGCTCTCCTCTCTCCATAACTACCATAAACCCAGCTCCAAAATGTGGAGAGCTGGCCTTTCGACACAGAAGTGTAAACTGGTTCAACTGGCATTAAAATCCCTGGATATGTTATCTGCCTAATTCAGGCAAGTGGATTTGCCTTGCCTTCCAACCAAACCACCTCCCTTACTGGGAACATGGTCTCATCTTTCTCCATTTTCTCCAGGTGAGACAGTGTTGCACAGATGGTAATCAATCCTTCTCCAGGATCCCAGAGGGGAGCATCCAAAGCTGTATTATACTTGTACACATACACCAGTTTTAGGAGGTCAAGATGGCTTTGATCAGGTTTTAGGACAAGCAGGAGACAGTAATTTCTACCAGGTCTCTAAGGAAAGACAAACTAAGATTTATGCTGAAGTTAAAAACATAAAACTAAGTCTTCCCCCTCACAAAGCATTGCTATAAAAAATACAACTTCTGTATTTGAAAAAATATGTTTCATTGGCCACTATTTAAAGCCACAAACTGTAGTGAGGCCTGTAGAATATATAATATTTATTTAATATATCTTTATGATGCAAAGTTTATAGTTGATAGACATTTTTAAAGGAGGCATATCTCCCCCCAACGCTACCCCCCAAGCTTCAGGTGGCTGTTAGAGCACTCTGCAGATGCCTCGTCCCTGGGGGGCTTTGCAAGGTACCACTGTCAGGGCTGCACCAAACACTGTTCTGCCAGCCCCCAAATTCACTGCACCACTGCCAGCCTGAGCACACAGGGCTTTGGGAAGCTGCCCCAAAGACACGCTCACCTTGGGGACAGGCAGAGAGCTTTCTGGTCCAGGTACCTCTGAATATCCCAGTAAGGAACCCTCTACAATCTTGCACTGGGTGCTGGGGAACTGATTGCTGTCAGAGGACATGTAAGCTTCAGTTTCCCCATCCCATGGGACTGTGCTGGCATGATGCTACCTCCTCCTGGACATCCTGGCAGCCCAGGGGTGTGCAAAGCTACTCTGCACGGCAGCCAGCAGAGCACTGAGGACCTGCAGAAATGTCAGTTCAGCCAGTCCACAGCCACAACAGTGGTGTGAAAAGACAAGAGAGGGTTGCTGACCCAGCCCCAGGAGCTCAAACCTGCCCCATGCCCCATAGAGTAGGCTGCTTGGGCTGGGAGCAGAAAAGAGTGTGACAGCTTGATTATTCTGATCCCAGTGCTCCCCTGGGAAGCTGGTTTGGAGGGGGAGAGCCCAAACACTTGTGGTGCCACCTCTTCCCCACAACAGTCTTTCACTTCTGCCCAGCTGTAGCTGGCTGGTCTCCCTGGCCAGTGGGGACCAGTCCAACCTGGTCTCAGTGGGTGTAGAGCCATGGCTCTGGCAGGTGCATAAACCCTGGAAGGGCAGACAACTGCACCTGGGCTCCCCCTGAGCTCCAAACGCAGTCAGAGTCGCATCAATAATTCCACAGTAATTTGACCACCACCCACAGAAAGACATCAGACTTTTCAAATGAAGCCAGCACATGGCTGGACCATCCCACTGAGGGAATCTGGAGCGTGCTGGGGTGCCATGGCCAGCTAAATCCAGGCACCACAGGGGTGCCTGCCACACAGGCTTTTCCTGGCAAATGTGTTTTAAGGCATTGCACACCTAACTGAACTGTGCTAATAATGCCAAACCCTGGGCTGCTGGCCACAGTCAAGCTCAAACAAAACAACTTTTCTAGCAGTTTAGTGCTTCAAGAGGAACTAACTGATGACCTACCCTGATGTCCAAACCCAAAGGCACGAAGCAGGATCCCACTAACGCTCCCTGGGAACTGGTGCAAACCAGTGGAAGCAGCAAAAGTGCTGCTGTTGCAGGGCCAATGTTGTCCAGTGTGCTCTGCAGCCACTTGCCTTAGAATCATGAGAGGGAATTATTCCAGCACATTTCATTGGTACTCCCTTTTCCTAACTTCAGACAATATGTGTCACAACGCCCAACCATGTGGCCAGCTGTGAAGGATATTGCCCAATTCATATAAAACAGAAAAAATATATTAATTATTTGATTATTATAAGTTAAATAAATAAAGCTCAAAAATAAAAGCCCCAGTTCTGAAGAGAATTTGTTTTCCCACATCAGTATTTAAAAATATAGATTTATGACTGATCAGCTACAGGTCAATTTCTGTATCTCTTAGGGGAGTGGTAGGAACACTTTGACCAAGTATTTTGTCAGTGTTATCACCATGATAAATGGGCTTTGTCACTGCACACCCATAAAAGAGCCTCCTTCGTACCTTTCCAGGCTAGGAAATGTTCCCTAATCTCTCTGTGGCTTTACTTTACCTCCTATATTTATTAGATAGGTTATTTGCTTTCCATACTGGCTACTGAGCAGGAGGACAAGTAATCCTAGAGCTTCCCGTTGCCTTTGGATGCTTCGATTTTTTTCAAGAGTAATAATTATTTGGCCTGGAGGGAGAGGGCAAAGGGTAAAGCCATATGATATTTGACAAAAGTGACATCATGAACTTGAATTGCTAGAAAATTATTGTCTGATGAGTAAAACATTCAGGCTAGGTTTTCCCTCAAAGGATCATCTCTCCTATTTGTAGAATCATCCTTCCAGGGTGATATTTAAATAGTTTCCCCTTTCTTTAGAATAATTTTCAAGTCATATTTAGAGCTGTAAAAGTGACCACCATTTCCTCAGCATTAACCCCTTGGAACCTTTTTTATGTGACCATTATGACCATCTTTCCTGTCTGCAGCACTTACAATGAAGCCCATCAGTGGTGCTCTACATGGATGAGGTGAGCCTGTGAGGAGTAATAGGAGGTGCTACTTCACCCCTGATGAATGGATGAGTGCTTTGTCTCCATGGTTTCCCTGCTGACAACCAAGATATTGAAGGTACATGTCCCGCCCACACTCCCAGTGTGACTAAAATGGGTTCAGCCTAGACAAGAATCTTGATTAAAGGAAGGTTTTCATTCATACTCCAGCGTGTCCCACAGGACCCAAGTGTCTCCTGCAACTTTGATTGAACCTAAGCATGCATTCGAAGTTTGCCTTCCTTAATTCTGGGTCCTATCAAAGTTCTTTCAGCATTACTTTGAGCAACAGGCTTCTACCACACTCTTCTCCAAGGGGTATGAGTGTCTTTCTACTGGTGACTGATTGCTATGTTTGGTCTTTCTCCTGGACTTCTTGAAACCGTTTCTCCAAGCGATCCAATTTCGCCAGGTTCTCCTTCAGCAGCTTGCTGTTTGGAACCAGTTGTAAAGCTTTCTCATAGTAATCACGGGCAGTGATGTAGCTCCCCTGCAAAGAAAATGAGCGGTAGGTCTCATTCACATTCCACACAGAATGTTCATTCTGAGGGTAAAGTGAAAACATAATACAGGGGAAACAGAGTTTAAAAAACCTGACACTGTTGGGTTACAGAAATACTTGTTCTTTATTAAATGAATCACCAAGTGCTGTTAACCTGAATTTGATGAAACTCACACAGCAAGAAATAGGTTTACATTGTTCTCTCATTGTTGCACCAGAAGAGTTAATTTTACTCAGCAACAGGATAGCTTAAGGACATCACACAATGTGACTCCTTAAGACCCAAACCATAATGATATGCTAAAGTATTCAAAAGAATAAGCAACCACACAGTAGGCTATTTCCATAATTTCATGCCAGTATTCTGCATTAAACATCTTTATTAAATTAATTAGGTAGAGAAGAACCTTAAAAGTCAACTTACGGTGACATTTTTCTAAGGTAGGTCAACAACTGAAGCAGGAAAGCTTTAGAGAGGAGCTGGTTGCTCCTTGCAGCCTGCACTCTTAAAATGAGATCTGCTCTACCAAGCAACCTGGCTGGGAATTCTAGCTGGGGTAAAGAAACTTCCCTCCTTTTTGGATAAAATATGTCAAGGGACTTGCTGTTCACAAACATGCAACTCTTGGCAGTCTGAAACCAATTTAGCTTTCCGTCCTGAGTAGTAGTCTCTGCACCTGGCAGCTTAAGGAAAACCAAAACTGTCATACCTTGATGTGCTCAATGCCTCCCATATTCATCCAGGCCTGTGCTTGGTCTGGGTTGAGCTCCACAGCCTGTTTATAGCTCTACAGAAACATAAAACATTTCTAGGTTAAGAGTCTGACTCTTCAAACAAAACCAGGGCTGGAAGGGAAAGAGAAATGCAGTTTCCTCTCCTGAAGCCATTCAGAATGTAATTCAAATTCCTCTCATATACAAGGCATGAAGTGAATTTCAGTTTCTTTGCAGAAGAGGCATAGAATGTACTGCTTCATGGCTCAGTTATCTCACAGGTTCTCCCTGCCAATGTGTGCTTTTCCTGCACTGTGAGAGGAGCCACATCTGCGACCCTGTCCCTGTCTCCTGCACCACTGGGGTCTCCTGCACATCAAGGTCATTTCCTTAGGCAGTGCCAAACACATTGCCTGCCAACTACAAGCCCTGTGGTTGCTCTTCATCTGCAAGGCTTTAATTTGGAGCTGGCGGCAGACTCTGGTACAGCCACTCACATGGAGGTTTCACAAGGACCTGAGGGCCTTGCTTTCCCTCCACACTGACACTGAGTGTGGGAGAAGAAGCAATTAGTACCTTCTACAGTCTGTCAAACAGCACTATTTTTACATTGTCACAACAGGAAAGGATTTTTAAATCAGGATTAAACATCTCAAGGGATATCGAGAATATTCAGAACAGTCCAAATAATATTTTCTGAATCAGAGAATAATGGAATGGTTTGGACTGGGATACTTCCAGCTCCCTCCTCCTACAGGCAGTGACACCTTCCACTATGTTGCTTCTGTACTACTATTAATAATAGTAAACAATAGTAATAATAATAAATAATAAATAATAAATAATAAATAATAAATAATAAATAATAAATAATAAATAATAAATAATAAATAATAAATAATAGTAGTAAATAGTAAAGCTAACATAATTTCTGAGCTGTCAAGCATCCTGCTTCACAGGATAAGCCAACCTCTCAGTTATTGGCTTCTGAAGTGAGATATAACAACATGGTGAGTTCTCACAGGTCCTCAAGCCTCCAGCTGAGCTATCTGGAGCTGGTCACTGACAGCAAGAGGGGCTGGGGTTGGATGGAGCAAGGGTCAATCCCACCACAATTCTGTACTTAACCTCTCAAAGCAGGGAGCAATATTTCCATACAGGAATGAGGAAAAAAGTTGTAATTAAGTCTGGTAAAGTCAGCAGCCTCATAGCTTTCTCTGTACCAGTGATGGACTCTGAGCTCCTAGGGCCTACAGCCAGGGTGTATTCACCAGGGAGTTTCACACACAATGAGCAAACTGTCTTTTAGCCTGTAAAACCACCTGTAGGTCCTTGACCAGTCATACCTCGAAAGCCTTGTCAAGGAGATTCTGTTCTCTTAGCTGGTTTCCTTTAGTGAAAAAGAGCTCTGATATGACTTTTGGATCCTTTGGTTTTAGCTGAAGCGCTTTTTCTATAGCTTCTAGTGCCTGTGAAAAAGCAAGAGGACATTCCATTCAGTACCTTCTCACTTCTCATGCTCTCCTCACCACTATGGACTGCCAGCACAAGAAGCATCTTCCTCCTTCCCTTGTTTGCCCACATCATTAACACAGGGAAATGAGATTTTTAAACACCTGGGGCTGATGGGCTGTGGGGCTGACAGCAGCAGGAGGTGTAAGTGATAAGAAAACCACACTGCTTAGCCTCAGTCTTAGCATGTAGATAAACTGAAGGTTTTAGTGAAGAAATAATCTAGTGAATGTGTGCTGAGGCATGTGACATGTCCCCAGAGAGACAGAGTGCAAAATTCAACCTGAGCTCCATGTGTGAGCCCTTGGGACAAGGGTATCCCACGCCACGGTACCTTGGCATAGAGCTCCTGCTTGCTGTAGATGGCTGACAGAAGGCGGTAGCACTCCAGACACTCTGCATCCTCATTAAGGATATGGTTCGTCATCTTCTCGGCTTCCTTCGTCCGCCCCATCATGGCCAAAACCTGAGCCTGTAACAGAGCCACGCTGTGAAGTGTTATGATATTAAAAAGCTCAGCCTCTGGGCTGAACCCAGCGGCTGCTGCTGCCCTGTGGTGGCCCTGCCCTGGCCCCACGCTCACCAGCGCCAGTCGGATGTCCTTGTTTGAGGGCTGCAGCGCTGCCGCTTCCCTGTAAACCTGCAGTGCCTCTTCGTATCGCCCCGTGTTGTAATACAGAGCCCCCAGCGGGGACAGGATCTCAGCCTTCCGGGATACCTTCAGTGCCCTGCAGTTTGGGAAAAAGGGATGCTGCAAGGTGCTGTGAGCAGCAAAGTGGAAGGGTGAGGTGGGCTTGTTGCTGGGATGGAGAACCAAAGCTCTGCACCGTCCCAGCCTGGGAAGCACAAATTGCAAGTCCTGGGGAGGGATGAATGTGCCCACTGCAGTGATCCCTCTAGCCACCTGAGAAGGAACAACCTCCCAACTCCCCATGAGCCCACAGCATGGGTGGGGATGGTTGACAGTGATGAAACCTGGGGAATGTGAGCACAAATCTATATGCCAAAAAGAAGGCAAAAATACTCCCAGCCAATCCATCCTGCTGCATACCAGGAGTCAGAGCCTGACTGCTGGAACACTGCTGGGAAGGACAAGAGTTCCTAATAGTGCCAAGGGTTTGGTGCTGAGCTGTGCAGCACCTCTGGCTGTTACTGGTGCAGAAACCACAGACCACCTTCAAGCAGGGTGGGATCTGTGGTAATACAGCCTGCTCCTGTCACCGAGAAACCTCCAACTTCATTATCAGAGCAATCCCCCAGCCAAAAGCAGCAGTGTTCATCCTGGGGGCTTGGGAATAGTCCAGGGAAATCAACACTGCCTGAGCCCATGCTGCCTTTCCAAGCACTTCCCAAAAATAGCCAAATCTAGTTTCAAACAGATGGAGAATGAAGGGAGGAAGCCCTGTGCATGCACTGATAGATATCAGAAGTTCTTTAGCAGAAACAAGCCATACAGGGGCAGGAGGAAACCCTCTCCTCCCACCCCAAATCCTCACCTTTTATACCACACTTCAGCCTCTTTGTTCTGCCCCAGGGAGCGGTGAAGCCTGCCCAGGTTCACCATGGCCACGTGGTGAGCAGGGCTCAGGAGGATGGCCTGCCTGTAGTGGGACATGGCTCTCTCAGGAGACCCTGGAGATGAAAACAGCCATTATTAAACCAGGAAAAAACCCCATGCATCAGAAAAACTCTGTCTCAAACTTAGCACACAGTAATGTTCTGGCTTTCTTTCTTCTATTGCTCTATGCATGGGAACATTTTGAGAGAGAAATCCTGCCTCAGCATTTTTAATCTAAGTGTAGGAGAAATTGCTGTCCAAACTAAGATTTAGGCCCCAATATTCAGAGACGATCCTGAGAAATAGATTTTCTAGGGGTGGATTTTTTGCAAGTTGAGGATACAGTCACAACAAGATGACTCCTGACTGAAAGCACCCCCATTCTTGATCATGCAGCAGTGGGGACACAACCCCTGTGCTAAGGACAGAGCTCACCTCAGAGAAGGGCGGGGGCACATCTGGTGGAGCATCCTTTCACCCTGGCCCACTGGAGAAATGGGCAATGAAGAATAAAGAACAAGCCCCCCAGTATTCCCCACAACACCACCAGAACTGCAAATTGTTTCAGCTCTCTCCAAACAGAGATTATTCCCTCCACCTCTGCTGTGTTGTTCTGAGCTCCAGCTCAGTCTCTTCTGTGTATTGCTCAACAGGACTGGGAGTTGCTGCCAGGGACCAGCTAATTCCCACTCAGGGCAATAAATCCCAGAGCAGGTGTCCAGGTGCCTATTTTGGAGCATGTAGGCACCATTTCTGTGCTGCACAGGAGCCATTGGGTGGCACTGCTCCGCTGTGCGTAAATGTGCAAGGTCCTGCAGCCCATGACACCACTGAGCACCACAAGAAAATACAAGCAAAAAGAGAGGTGCAAGATCACTACCCCAATGCATAAAGTTCTGCTCTTAATATCACATTTTTATTAGCTAAATACAGGTAAAAGTGTAAAGTTCCAGCATTTCAGCAATGAAAATATTGCATTTTTAATCCCAGGGCTCGTTTAATTGGTTTGTGAACTCCAGACCAGATAATCTCCTGATGAAAACCAACACTCAAAGAGCTTTGTCCACCAACAAAGCTTTTCAGTGTTGGCATTTTTTAAACCGATTCACTTCACAATGTATTTAATTCCATTTTGAGCTGGAAAACAGATCTCGAAAACAGCCAGTGCATGTTGGGGCACTGAACATGCTGCTGTGGGAATTTTGTTTTCATAGCTTCCCAGATCTAGTTTGGTTTTTCTCAGACCATCTACAAAACTCAAAAGATACATGGACCCATCTCATCATCTCCTTTGAAGGAGTGAGGAGGAACATCTGTTGAGAGGTTTATAAGTGTTCAAGATTCACCCAAGGCTGAGGATATGTTGTTCAAGGTATGACTTTTTCAAAACATCCAGCAGCAGCCTCTATCTTTCCCCACCACTGAGCAGGCAGATGTTTTTGAAAATTATATCTACAAAACATCCTGGGAAGCAGCTGGGCACGCACCTCAGTCCGTCAGCCAGCCAGCACCTCCTCTGCTCAGCACACAGGGGTAATGTGCATCATTAAGGGAGACACACTGAATGCCTGTGACCACTGCAGAGCTGTCTCAAGTTGTGGTTCCCCAGAGCTGACACTTGCTGGAGGCTTGTTGCACAAAATCCTGCACGTTAATTGGCGTGGTGCTTCACAGCATCTCCCTGTGCCGCCGGCAAAGAGCACAGCCTGTGACAAGCTCACCACCAGCCACTTCCTTCACACCTTGTCATGTCTCTAGGAGGGTTATTGACACATCATGCCCCAAGTATTAAAAGTCAGTGGGTTTTTTCCAGTTGTTTGTCTGTAGGGAAGCGTAGGAGTCAACAAGGAAATTATAGTTTTGACTTTGGCAGAGTCCACAAGTGCAAAAACCAGAAAGTGCTCTGCACTACATTTGAACCACAAATTTTGGCAGGAATAGGACAGTTTATCTGGGTTGGCAAGCAAAGATGAGTACAACATCAGAGGGAAATTACTCAGGAATTTTTATTATTTGCAAGCTTGAATTTTGCCTGCGCCCAAATTCAGAACCTGGATCTCTTTTGCTAATGCCATAATGCCTCTTTTGATTATGAATACTCATTCTGGTTTTGTAATTGTTTCACACTGGTAGTACAGAAGAGTGGTGGCCAAGTGTCAGCTCAGAGGCAGAACAGCCAGTTGCAGACTGACAGGCACCATCATCCGTTCTTCCCAAGCACCACTGGAGCTGGGCACGTGTGGTGGGGAAAGAATGGGTGGCAACCACACACTTCAAGCCTACACTATTTCCTCCCTGAGTCTTGGCTCTGTTCTGGAGGGACCACAATGAAACAGCAGTCAATTTCCACTAGTCATTTGTCAAACTTAGCCTTGCTTATAAAGCTGTCAATAAAAGGTGGCAATTAAAGTGATGTTTCTGTTGTTGTCATGTGAATGCCAGAAAGTGCCAATGAAGTTGGATGGGAACCAGGAGCCCAGAAAAAAAATCATGCCACTACAGAGCTCCTCAAAAACCAATTCACCCCACAGCGTATAAGGTTTTGTTTTCTCAGATGATTGTGGTTTAAAAGCCATGTTCCTTTCTATAGCGGTGGCACTCAAGCCTTACAGTCAAAGAGCTGTAACAAAATAGGGCTGCACGTGCTCCAGAGACCATAATGCTCCATTTGTGTGCCTGTGATTTGATTTGATGTGGCCATGCCTTGCTGGAAAAAAGGCAGTACTGTCAGGGTGCTGCCCAGCTCACACTGAAGAGGGCAACTGCCTGTGTGAAGATGGTGAGAAACACTGAAGGGAAGAGCGAGGCTGAATGCTCCTGCTGCACAGTGCCTGCAGTGATTACGAATTCCAGTGCTTCTGCCCTCTCAGCAGCACAGGGATATTTATTTCCAAGCTACCACAGATGCACATCTATTGCCTTGGAAGCTTTTGACACCCTTTTAGATGTGTACTGCTGAATAAAATAAATCAAAGCAAAGAAGGCAGAAAGGGAAAAATCCCTTGCTCTCTCTCACTTACCGGTATCAACCAGGAAAACACCGTAGTTGTTATGCAGATCAGAGCTCTCTGGACAATTCTCTATGCCAGCCTTATAGACCTCCTCAGCTTCCTTAAGCCGTTCCTTGAAAGAGAAGGAGACTTCTTAGCCATGGCAGAAAGGTTGTCAGCACCATTTGTTGCACACCTGCATTCTGTGACAACTCCCTCGCTGCATGGGAAGCTTGGGGAATCCACACCCACCCCACCTTCCAAGAGGCCAAAATCTTACCCCATGGCATGGATGTGATACAGCTGTCACCTGGCATCCCAGAGCAATTCAGATAGCTTTCCCTCGTGCCTTTGCTACCCGTGAAACACCTGGAAAAGGTGGTGCCTGTGCAATGCCAGTGAGCCCCCAGCTGGGTACACGCCCAGCCAGGAAAAACACAGCAGCAGGGATTGGGTTGCTTCTGTTGAGAAATATCTGTCATCTGGGAGCTGATATGTTCTAATTTATTTGTTTAATGAGCATCTCACTGGCTAACTTCCCCCCCTCTGGAGCTCTGCTGTTCTTTCCTTAAGCAGTGAGGAAAATACAAGGAATGAAAGCTTGCTGTGTGTGATAGCTAGAGAGTGAGTGCAGGGGGATAAAGGAAGCTGGAGAAAGATGGAGGGTGGTAAAAGAGAGGGGAAAACCAGACAAATTCAGATTAAAACCAGGCATTGTCAGTGTGTGAGGTGTAGTTCACTGGGACTGATGGAACATAGCACCATGCTGATTCCCCAGATGCACTGAGCTCTCATTTTGCACAGATTTCAGGGAGGTTTGCTGGTGCTGAACATTTCTAGAGAATATAGATATTTTCTTTGGGAACACCCTGCCTACAGAAAGCATCCTACTGGCTGGGTTCTGTCCAGCCTGAGCTATGGACAGCCTGGTCCTGAAACAACAATCAGGTTTCTCCTTTGGATCAAAGAGAAACTTAGAAAGGTTTCCACTTCCCTCCAGTCAGACCATGCCTGCATGCTCACCAGCATGGGTGCCCTGCTTCCCCCTGCTCTCAGAGCCTGGCTGTCGGGTGTGTTTGTGGAAGGAGGCTGTGAACAGAAGAGACAAGCACAGCGCAGAGGGGTGTCAGGCAAGCCTCCAGCACCAAAGATGCTTTTCTCATTTCTTCCCCTTCCACTGAGCAGCACAGCCCTACAGCAACAAACTCCACAGCCTCCCAATGAAGTTCCCAAGCAAAATCAGCCAGCTGGCTCTTCATTGAGGAGGGCCTGAAGCTCCCACACTCGGGAATCAACCCACACTGAAGTAAGTCCACTCCCAGCTGTGGACTCTCCCCAAAGCCTGCAAATGGCAGAGCCCCCTGGGCTTTCCCTGGATTTAAAATCTGTACCTGACAGCTGCTTAATGTGAGGACTCTTTTCTCACTTCCTATTTCAGAGCTGGAGAGCTGGAATAAATTGCACTGGAAGAGTATGACTTGATCGCAGAATCCCACAGTTTGCCACAGTTAAGTCCCTTCACATTTACATGATAAAGGTCAGCCAGCAAAAAAGATAAGTGTGCAATAAAGCACAGAAACACATTTTTAAAAAGTGCTTAACTTTGGAAATTTTGGATAAATTGATGTGAGTTTGACAACATTATCCTGCAGAGTCAGGAAAAGTGTAGTGATCATCAGAATTGACTAAAATGAAGAGCAATTTTTTGTGCATATTTTCCAAGATTTATGTATTACTTTCTTTTCCTCTGCTTTTAATTCTCAGCCAATGAATGCAGCTTTGTATACACGTATGTCAGCTTATTTTATTTACTGACCATAAACCAAATTTTTAAAGCAAGGAAGGGCTGTGTTAAACTGGATTAGATGGTTCCATGTCAAAACATTCACCAATATTGAGCACTTCTAGCACTTTTATTGTGGTTGCATTGCTTTTTTGGCACCTAACATTCTAACCCTGCATGCCTCAGGCTCATTGCCCAGTCTAACAAAGTGTTTGCATTAAGCACAGTCAGAAAGTGGCAAGGGTGTAACCTGCTATTCCTGCCAGAGCTTTCCCGCCTCGCAGCCTCTCCTCCTCTTAGCAGAAATAGAGTCCTAAGTTCATCAAGGCTTGATTCTTATTAACACTTAATAATGCCACTCCCAGACCTTCATAAAACATTCATCAGCCTCACAAAACTCAGAAGACTGGCATTAAAAATGTATGAGATTTTTATGATATTAAAAAAATTATGCATATGAGAATCTTTCAGTTAACTCCAGGGTTTTAGGTCTGTTTTTCATAAGGCTCAGTTTTTCAGTTTGGTTATGCCTGAATAGGCTCTCCTCTACAGCTAAGTGGGTTAAAAAGTTTATTTTTTTAAGAAACACACACGCAAAATTAGTCAAAGCCAGGGCCTGAAAAGAGCCACCAAGTAGCACAAAATGATGGATGAAACTGAAGCTGGGAAGATGGGAAACTGTGGGGAACCAGTGTTAGAATGTTGTGAACACAGGCAGCAAAAATGTTTGATTTCTGTTACCAGCACCACTGCAGTGATCACAGAAATCAAGGGAAACTGCAATACATTGCAACTGAGTTCCAATTCCAAGCAGAAAGAGCAGCCAGAAGGGCAGGCATTTATAAAAGGAACAAACAAGCCAAACTGTTCCATACAATGCAGCAGTGGTTTTTTCCATGTCAGCTCTGGCTTCAGAATCAGCTATCAAGGAGAGAAAAGGGCAATTACATCAAGTTACAGGTTAATTCCCTGGCATCTGAAACATTCCTCTTAGCAGCACTTTTTACAGGCATAGAAGGGAAGGAACCATAAGGACTATTTCAGATTCATCCCCCTTAATATGGGGGAACATGCTGTGCAGGACTGACCAAGGCAATCCTGTGGCTATTTCACTGTGTCCACACTTCCCTTTTAGCCTTGGAGCAAAGCTGGAGAAGCTGAAGTTGTCATGGGCACGGTCACCTCATGAAAGTTATTTTAACGTGGCACTTCAGCCTCTTTCTATCACATCCCAGCAAGAGGGACCCAGTGGTGCCTCCCCCAAAACTCCACTGTGATGCCATCCTGCAACTGCCTGGCCTCACAGATACCCCTACAGCTGTGACACAGGCTCTGGGACACAAAGAGACAAAAAATACTTCTTGTAACTTTTAACTGTTTTGAACACTATTGCTCAGACTCAGAGGAAACCCCAAAACTGAAAAAATGAGCTTCCCTCATCATCCTTTGGGCTGAAGATGCCAAAACTTCTGCCTGTACCCCTGGAGGGTGTGAATCTGCAGCTCCCAGCCACGGGCAGCAGCAGGTATTGTAGGACAGACCCTGCTGTGGTCACTAGGATGAATGTGGGAGGCAGGAGGTGCACAATCAAGTAGGCACTTGCTGTGACTGAACATGAGAAGGTGTTAAAAGTCTACAGAAAAATCGCTGTTTTCTGCGAAAATTGTACTATCTTTTTTGCCTGCCACTTACTCAAGTCACAAGAGGATGAACAATCCATATGTAAGAGAGATGAATTATTGCTGGACTTACTAATGGCATTTGCTTTGGGTAGAAGGTCTCAGGACTCTATAATGGTTTTATTGCTCTGCTGACCTTGCAATCGATCATTCTAATTAATAATTTCAATTAATATTAAAACCAGGTATTACTGCAGAGGAATCATTTCCTATACTTGCAGCAGACTCTTCATTGATGGGCTTATTCAAAGCAGAGTCCCCATTCAATAGGACTTGTCTTTAAATTCATACACTGTATTTTGAGATCCCTGCAGATAATATTGATAATGTTTGAAATTCTCTTAAAGGGAAAATAAAATAGAACATCTTTCAGTAATTCACGTACATCATAAGTGAATTTTGCAGAGTGCCCACACCCTTAAAGAAGATTAAACAAGACCTCTGCCTATAGTTTTGCTGAACTTCATCCCCTTCCCTTAGAGAGAGAAGATTCCACTAAGCAGAATAATGGAGAACAGCAAAAGATACCATTTTGCTTTGTCTGTATTTATATTCAGCAACCTTTTAAGAAAGCTTCAGCACCCCATGCTGTGGAACAATTACAGCTGAAAACTGAAGGAAAAAAAAAAAAAAATCCGTTTTCAAAAGGTTTGCAGAGGTGTGCTGGAGCTGTGCAGTTGCAGGGAGCCCCAGAGCGGGACCACAGCACAAGGCACAGCATCCCTCTGCTGCTGCAGGTGTGGAGGAAAGGAGAGCTTGGTGGTCCCAGTGCAGCCACTCTCGCCCCATGGCTCCTTCTGAATCAAGGATTTTGTGCCTCAAGTTCTCTTTTCCTCTGTGGGAACAATATTTCACCTCACAGGGACGTTGTAGAAATAAATTATCTAACTACAGAGAGCAGGGAGAGCCTGAGTAATGAGCGTGGGGAACAGGCCTGAGAGGAAATGAGTAATCCTGCCTCCAGAGCACAGCCTGGGCCACGCACAGCAAATAAGGCCTAGAGACACATGAACAATGAGGTTAAATAAAATATTGAACAGCCGCTCATTAAGAGCAACATAAAGCCAGGGAGCTTTCCCACTCCCCTGCTCGTGATCATCGACCACGGTAATGGAGGGCTGAATCCCTGTGGGTGTGTGCAAGGGGCAGAATCTGGGCTGCAGAGGCCACCTGGTCTCTGACAATCCCCAGCTTTGGAATGATTTATTATGCAATCTCCAGGTTGTCTGCGTAGGCGTGTGTGTGAGGGGAAGCGCTGGCCTCTCCTGCTGTCACAACATTCAAGGTGCAATGGATTAAGACTTCGCCACAGACGCAGGGAGCTGCAGAGAGGGGATTTACTCACAACTTCAGCAGCAATTTAACTCAGAGCCACGCCATGTGGGTGTAATTACCCTCTGTGTATGAGCTGCCTCCCATCCTGGAAAAGCCATCTGTGAGCAGCCCAGGAGCTCTGCACAGACAGCGTGGACCCACACCTGCCACCATGTGTGACCCACACCTGCCACCATGTGTCAGTGACCCACACCTGCCACCATGTGTCAGTGACCCACACCAGCCACCATGTGTGACCAACACCTGCCACCATGTGTGACCCACACCTGCCACCATGTGTCAGTGACCCACACCTGCCACCATGTGTGACCCACACCTGCCACCATGTGTGAGTGACCCACACCTGCCACCATGTGTGACCCACACCTGCCACCATGTGTCAGTGACCCACACCTGCCACCATGTGTGTGACCCACACCTGCCACCATGTGTGACCGACACCTGCCACCATGTGTGAGTGACCCACACCTGCCACCATGTGTGACCCACACCTGCCACCATGTGTGACCAACACCTGCCACCATGTGTGAGTGACCCACACCTGCCACCATGTGTGACCCACACCTGCCACCATGTGTGACCCACACCTGCCACCATGTGTGAGTGACCCACACCTGCCACCATGTGTGACCCACACCTGCCACCATGTGTGAGTGACCCACACCTGCCACCATGTGTGAGTGACCCACACCTGCCACCATGTGTCAGTGACCCACACCTGCCACCATGTGTGACCCACACCTGCCACCATGTGTCAGTGACCCACACCTGCCACCATGTGTGACCCACACCTGCCACCATGCGTGACCCACACCTGCCACCATGCGTGACCCACACCTGCCACCATGTGTGACCCACACCTGCCACCATGCGTGACCCACACCTGCCACCATGTGTGAGTGACCCACACCTGCCACCATGTGTGAGTGAGGCAAGGCTGGGAGGTGCAGGGCTGCTGTGGCAGCAGGGCATGCAGATAGAGGCAGAGGACCTGAGCTATCCTCGTTACCTGTTCAGGCAGAGGACCTGAGCTATCCCTGTCACCTGCTCAGGCAGAGGACCCCAGCTATCCCCATTACCTGCTCAGGCAGAGGACCCCAGCTATCCCCATTACCTGCTCAGGCAGAGGACCCCAGCTATCCCCATTACCTGCTCAGGCAGAGGACCCCAGCTATCCCATTACCTGTTCAGCCAACAGTGAGGCCAGGCTTGAATAAGCATCTGCAAACTCTGGGCCATACTTAATGGAGTCCCGCAGCAAGATTACAGCTTCCTCCTTCTTCCCTTGGGACCTGCAGGAAGGAGGGGAGAAAAAAGCAGAAAGAAATATTCCTGTAAGTACATGTTTAGGTTATCTCACTGATTAACTGCTTCAAAGAGACGTGGAAGTGCCCAGCTTGCCCTTTTCAACAAAGACTAAATGATTCATTCCTGCCTCCTCTCCACGATGTGAGTAGCCAGCGTTTCCTCAGCCCATTGCTGTCTCCAGAAGCTGGGAGGATAGAGGCTTTAATGAATCGATACAATTAAGTACCTGAAGGGAGGGTGGCAAGAGGATGGAGGCACTGTGATCTGGGAACAGGATATTCCCTCTCACTTCAGTAGGCTGGAGACACTGCAACACTTCCTTTACTAAAACCTTGAAGAGTCTCTGCATGTTCCTAGAGAAGTGCTCTTACAGATCCACTTGCAGCTCCATTATTTTGAAATTAAAATATCTGCAAGTTAAATCTGCCTGGTATTTCTAAATAATTCCTTTGCAAGTCGATCATTAGGCTAGAGGAGTTCTGTCCTTCAGATCCTAGGGATTATGAACAGAGATAGCTGAGAGGTGGCTGTGCTGATGAGCTAGTTTTTTTCCCAGCATTGCTCTGCACTTATTGCTATGAAAATGGAGAAGAAGGTTTCCTTAACAAAAAACTTGGGATGTTTATTTATTTGAGCTACAATTTCTCCAGTATTGCTCTGTATTTCTCTCCTTTGAAAAATGAGAAGGTTTCCTGTACAAACATCTAAGGATGTTTAGCTGGGCTGAAACAACATTTTCCTTGTGCTGGGTGTACAAAGAATACGAATAGCGGGGCTTAGAAAAAGAAACAAAGGGCTCTGGGGAAACAGAAAATATGTGAACACCTTGCTGCTTTGGCCTTAGATTTCATCTGAGTGGCATGGTCAAGTAACCAGATCTTGTTTATAAGGTGCAAATTTCAGCTGATAATATATGTGGCTTTGCAGATTTTTTTCCCTTTCTAGTTGTGTAACTGGAAGAGTATTTTGCCTGTGCATTAAGCTAAGTAAAACCAGTTGTGCTGGTCTTTTTCTTCTTCCAGTGGTGTTCCAGATAAATTACATGAATGAAGCAAAAACAAATAAAGAACCACTTTTCTCCTACACTAATTAAAGTCTAGCTAGCTTGTCAATTTATAAAACTTTGGGATCCCTTGGCTGGAGTTTCATGACACATTTTTATAAATCAAAACCAGATGACTGCTTAATAAAGGTATTGATGTTTGGCAGAAAATGTAGGAAATGCCCGCTACAGAAATAAAAGGATTAAGTGATCCACTCAGCAGCAGTAAAAGTTCCCTTTAACCACAAGCATTCACTCTGAATGTGGGGCAGCCCTCTTAATTACTCTTTTATTCCAAAATGGCCTCTTTTTTTTCTCTATTTCATCCAAGAACAATGTTTGTCTCCTGAAAGTGGGGGTAAAGAGGGAAAGATTATGGCATCTTTTTATGTGACAGACCGAATTACATTAAATAAAGCAGATCCAGTAGTTTCTCAGAGGACTTAGGCCTGCAAGATACCAAGTGTTCTGGCCAAGCACTTAAACGTGTACTTAACTTTTATGTATGCAAGTTGAAAATTAATTACTGGTTGAAGTGCTTTCCTGGCTCAAGGCCAACACTTTGCAGGATCAAGGCCATCTCTTATATAAATCTCCTGCAATTTGGGAGAGCACAAAGCATTGAAAGAACAGTCCAATACACTAATTTGCCATAAACTGGAGATCTGGAGCAGGAATAGTTGGGTAATGTACATCTTCACTGTGATAGAGAGAAGAACAAATTCAACTGACAGGAGCAATCTGTGACCACTTATTCCAATTTTTACCCAAATTACTCTGTTTTATAATGCCCTCTCTTGACTCTCTCTCCCACACAAGCTCACAGCCTTGCCTCTACAATCAGCATGCTCAAGCTGAAAACCAAGAGCATCTCCTCCGTATTTTTTGCAATTGCCCTGCAGTTGGAGAAGCACCAGGTAAAACCACCCTGCTAAAGTCTGGCAATGCATAGGGCTGTTAGCACTGGAGCAAATTTCACATGCAACAGAGAGCAACCTAGGAATTAGTGCTCTAAAGGACTTGGTAACTTTCATATTTCGTTTTGTGAAGTTATTTAGACTGTATTAAAGCCAGAAACACAGAACTCAACAAAGGCTCTACAACTGTTCTGAACAAATTTGCAGAAAACAAAACAAAATATTTCTGAACAAAATATGCAGAAAAGCCAGAGCCAAACTCTTCTAAAGGTGCACAAAGACAGGACAAGAGGCAACAGATGCCAGAGTAGGAACATGGGACATCCTGATTAGATATAAGGAAATATATTTTTTCGCCACAAGGATGGTAAAACACTGGAACAGGTCACATAGAGAGATTCTGGCATCTCTGTCCTAGCAGGGATCCAAGATTCAGCTGGACACAGCCCTGAACAATCTGAT
Source organism: Poecile atricapillus (assembly GCF_030490865.1). Lineage (NCBI taxonomy): Eukaryota > Metazoa > Chordata > Aves > Passeriformes > Paridae > Poecile > Poecile atricapillus. The sequence goes on along the minus strand of NC_081288.1, from coordinate 21,004,187 downwards.
CCAATCAGACTTGCTCTGAGCAGCTAGCTTGATCTCCAAATTATCTCTAGAGACCCTAAGTTATTATTATAACCTAAGTTATTTTTTCAGTCTACTGCAAAAATTAGACTGGCAGAGTTAGTGAGGGTTTTTAACCACAGTCTCCAATGTGTATGTGATACTGAGGGATAACTGCACCACTTCATGAGACACAGAGTATCCTGCAGAGACCATTCAGAAAGCCAGATGCGGTATCATTGAACATCACCACTCAGTTTGCTTCTGAATGAAAGAAGGAAGGTTTCACTACCTAAAAGGTCTTAAATCTCAATACATGTAATTCCTTTCTGATGTTTTTCAGCATCTCCAGACAGTTTCACAAGCCTGTGTCAGCACACTCACATCCAGAAGCCTGTATCAGAGAGGACAGACTGTCCTTCCTCTTCTGAATACATGGGTGTGCTCAACTGGGACTAAATCACAACAATAAATGCTCAAGACTCATTGTATGCTACTCTACATCCGGAAGAAAATCAGTCTTTTGAGTAAACTCAAGATTCAGTGGAGATTGTTTTTAGGCATTTCATTTTCCCCTCAAAAATGAAGCTGTAACACTCTCAAAGCATGTGAGAGTTCTGAGACTTTTCTTCATGAGGAACAGTGTACTGGATATTGCAGTGCAAAAGGTGTGCATTCATACAGTACCACAAATAAGAAGTTCTTATCCATCTCTTCCTGCAACCTGAGATTGATGTTTATTTCAAATGTTCATGTTCATACATTATTTCTTGTCTCTTTACAGAAATATCCACAGCCTATAAATTCATGAGGTATTCTGAACGATATTTATCTGCATCTCAACAAACCTGAATTTATACAGAGGAGTCAAATACTCAAAACACAAGAAAGCAGCATCAGGCTGCTCTGTGTCACTGATCACAGACCATGAAAGCAGAGAGATTTCTTACTTTTAGGTAGGCCATCTTTTGGGTCTATTTTAAGTAAGAAATCTGTCAGCATTGTTTAATTATCTGCTCTCCAATATTTATATTAGGCAGAAAAATTATGACATACAACTTTATTTTAGAATATGTAAACAAAACCAGAGGCTTATTCAGCCATTACCCTGCAATACTTCCTGAGAACATTCATCTTCCGGCACATAGCTGTCTTCTTTATGTGCAAACAGAAAATGGAAACATCATTTTTCATCTACTACTTCCACAGAAAACAACTTTAAAATTCCACCCTGTGTCCTCAAAACAGTTTTTATTCAAGTTTAAATCACAAGCAATGGAGGCTTAAATAGCTTATTTGCATGGAATAATGAAAGGCAGATTCCCACATGGGAAGTACAAACCCATCCTTCCAAAATCCCGGACTTCCCTTCTCTCAGTACTCCGGAGGAGATGAAATCTAGTATTTGCCATCAGATTTGCACAAACTGTGAGCAGGGATGGGCACAAGGAACTCAGCAGAGTTCAACTGGGAATTCCCCATGCCAGACAATTTCATTCCACAGCCCAGTACAGGCAGTGCTGTTACTGGACATGCCTTAAGTGTTGCAGATCTGTCTCTTCCTGATCTGCCCCATGCTCTGAAGCCTTTGTAAAGAGGACAGAAGATGCTTTTATTGCTTGACCATTTATCTTCTCTCTGACATATATTTAAAAATCAAAAAACACTTCATAATGTCTCCTAACACAGCCAGAAAGTAATATCTGTCTGTAATATTCTGCAGATTTCCATTTTATTCCATTTATTATCCATACTATGCTAGCATTTAGTGTCTTCAGAACACTGGCGGCCATATATATATACACATTTATATATATACATGAAAGGATAATTGTAGACAGGTAGAAAATATAAATAAAGACATTGTTGTAGGAAGGAGAAATGTGAAATCTCTGCCTTGTACCTCTCTGGTCATCTCACAAGTGACCTCATGCTCCAGCATGGCTGATGGTCTTTGCTAAACTGCTGGATCATCTAGGAAAGGTGCTGGCCAAAGGGTTTGGGATCCCATTTTAGGGGAGACATTCATATAGGACCTGTATATATGTAAAGCATCTGCTTTACATATGTGCTAATCCCTGTACTGTGAACTCCACCTGGTTTTTAGCAGGGTTTGTAAAGCTGAACAGGGAGACGAGGGTACTCAGCTTCCAATACAATTAATGCCACCGCTGTGTCCAGATGCACTACATTGTTTTGGAAGCCTAAATGAAGTTTAGGAAATGGGAGCAAATGAGTGTGGGAAAAGGGCAGGAGGATCCTGAGTGCTTTCTCTTGACAAGTTTAGCACAGGCAGCACACACATTTAACATACCACAAAATGTGGCACCACAGAAGGATGCGGAGCACATACAATCCAACAGGACACACAATATCTGAAGTATCACAATGTGAAAAGCATGACATATTGCACAGAAAACAAACAGAAGTTCTAAGAAATTTTCCCCACATGTCTCCTTTGTGCTTTTGCCCATGCAACAAATCCAGTTTTTATCCATCTGCTGGATCATAATAGCCCTTTGACAGGCCAGATTTAAGCCTAATTGACATGGAACATCCTGGTGCTTCTTCTGGCTTATATCCTTTTGTATTAATATTTTATATTAAAAAAAAAAAAAAAGAAAATGTAACAGAGAATAATAATTAAGGCATACATGATGGATTTAAAAGACAATATGTATTTTTAAACACCATTGCCATCTAAAATTAATTTCAATCAACCAAATTTGATGCATAATACAAAGACCTTTATTTTCTCTTGTAATAAGACTGTGCCGTTTTCCCTCCTTGTGAGTATTTTCAGTAAAGCACTTATCTACTTTCCATTTAAGATTACTAATTTTCAATATTCTAACCTCAAACCACCAGGTTTACTTGTAATAGTATTCTGATAATTTCTCTGGTTCTGGACAGACCAGGTAGAACGTCAGCAGCCCACTTAACATCCTTTATACAAATCCATACTCAGAGTTACATTTCAGGACCAGAAAAACCAAGTTTTAATGGCACAAGTTTTAAAGTGCCACTTTAAAATGAGTCCCACGCTAAGTATGTCATGGTTTAACCAGCACAAAGCCCAGTCTGCTCTAAAAGATTTACCAAGACTTATTATCAGCAAAATAAGGGCAGTTCATATCAACAAAAATGTACTTTTACTGCTGTAGTTTATGCAGTTCTGTCAGCAAATACCCCACAATATCCACACAAAAACAAGGACCTTTTTGCTTGTGCTAAACAGAGATATTTTACTTTTTTTAATTGAACCTTTTGCAGATCTTATCATACTGGCTTCTTGTACAGATCTATGTTTAGTCTTTAGATGTGGTTAGTTAAATTAATTTGCATGATTATGATTGTCTGCTATTCTCCTTGCTAAAGGCTAACACTCTAAATAACAATGAGTGAAATAATGAGCTCATCAACTTGTTTTTAACCATCCAGGAATGTAAACCGGCCTTCCCCTCAAATCCAGACCTACCTGCTCTGCAAGGGAATGAACCTTCTGCTGCTCTGAGCATCTCAGCATAAGGTGCTTATGCCTAAACTATACAACTTCCCATACAGCTAATGAGGAGAAGTGGGAACTTGAAGAGAGGGATTTTTTGGATTGTGTTATTTATTCGCTCGGCATCTGATGCCTACCTTTGAAAAATACAGCTTCCTCTTCTGGAAATGTTTACACATCTCCACCAGGATGGGGATCTCAGGTGACTAGCTGGGTTTAGGCAACTCACTTCTGACGCCTGTTTCAGAACAAATTAATTTCCTACAGCTGAAACACACTTTTGAACAGCACCTGGAGTGATGTGGCAGGCAGCACAGGGATAGCCAAAGTAAGCCTCACCTTTGTGCCATCACTTTCGGATGGCACTAAGAAATGACACCATCACCAGCTGGTGAAAAAAACCTGCTTGGGTGATGTGTTCAAGGGCAATGTGAATTTTCTTTGGGCCAGACCTGCATTCAACTTACTTGAGCAGGTTGCCGAGGTTGAAGAGAGCTCGATTGTGCTGAGGGTTGAGCTGAAGGGCCCGTCTGTAGTAATCCTTAGCCTCCACCACGTCTTTGGTCAATGTCCCCAAGTTGTTGAGAGCACTTGCATGACGAGGGTACAGCCTGGGAAAAATGAAATACCAAGTTACAGATGCTCATTAACTGACAAATAGAGCTGATGTCACTGACTCTGCCACCAATGCTGTTTGGCACTCAATAAAGAGAAGAATGTCAAAAAAACGTGTTTTCCCTTAATTTGCTGCAGGTCAGATGGGATCCTGAGGCCCGTTTTCAACTCCTAGAGATTGCAAATCAGATCTTCTCCTATGGTTTGTATCTATCTCCAGGGCAAAATGGAATGCTGAACAGCTTTGACAACCTATCTTACCCTTACAAGCAAAAGGCATAGTGACAAAAGCAGCCTGAATGTTTTTATTCAAAACACTTTCTGCAACAAGCAAGAGTTGCCTTGTCAAAAAATGTTTCCAATGTAAATACGTTTTGATATACACAGAACACAACACAACATCATTTAAAAATATTTGTTGGGTTTTTGAATTTTTTCTTTTCTTTTTTTCATAATAAAACTGATAATAAAGTGCAAAAGAAAACCTGGAATCAGCTGTTGACCAATGTTTTCAGGACTAAGCAAAATGATAAAAGAATCTGGAACCAGACTGCTTAACAACATGAATTCTCGAAGCTTCTTGTAGCATTTGGTTCTGTACAGCTCTCCTTTTATCTGACCTGTTGATCTTCACATCTGCCTGTTTCAGTTCGAAGATTACATTATTGGGCCCAATGCATCTCTGTTAAAATTCTCCCCAAATTAAGCAGTAGGTCATGGTCCATTCAGCAGTTTAAATTCTCCAAGTTTTGCTCCTACATTAATATTTTAATTTGTAGTTTTACTTTCACCAGAAAACTCCAGAGGTGGAAGTGATCCAGGGCTCAATGTAAGTATCCAGGACCCCCTGTGTGATTGGTAGGTGAAAACTGAGGGTCATTATGATAAGGAAATAAATTTTTGACAGACATCCACAGAGGTCCCTGGAGATCAGCTGTGTGAGAAGGTCTGAGGCTCTGAGGACAAGTCATCTGACAGTTCTTTGCCTTAGGTCCCTGATCATGGGAAAGGGATGTGGATAATGACATTAAAAGTAGTTGGCTATGAAAGCACAGGGTTCAGCATGAGAAGGGGCATTTAAAGATAGAAGGGATTAGGACTCTATAGTATAGCCTGACTAAAGTTTGCAATTGTTTTTAATCCAAGACTTTCCATGGTGGGTTTTTTTGGTATTTTTTTGCCTGGAGTTTTTCACTATGTCAGTTCAGCCCTAGGATTTTCTGTGCTTAAGAACCATGAATAATTTAGCATTTTATACACTGCTGCAACATTTTTATCAGTCACATTTTCACTCCACAGCTCATAAATGATTTTGGCAAGGTCTTATTTGGGAGTGAAGCTGGAAACATTCAAGGGAACTCTGGGAGAAATGGGCATGCACCACTAACAAAACCAGGATGTTTCCTACCATTAAGTAAGAGAAAAGCCCGAAGCCCTTTTTTTTACCAAGCAAACAAAGACTGCAAAGCCACACAGTTGAGGAGAAATTGTTCAGGGATGCAGCCATGTGCTTTTTGAGAACTGGTCTGTTATAATAACAAAAGATAAATGTAGTGACCATCACTCATAGCAAATAATGACTACAGAGTGCCAGCATCCTTCCCACACAGGTGAGCATCCTGTCTCTCAGAGGTCACTACTGAGTGACCACCACAGGTGCACTGCCCAGTGTCCACACTTACCCCACCACCTGCATTCAATGCTCAAGCAACTAGTGAAGAGACCCCTAATTGAACTTGTCACAGAGCTGTAAAGAGTAGATCTGTGGTGAGAACTGCAGTTAACATAGAAATAAGCATCACTTTCCATTGCTGAAGTTCCCCAGATGCACTTTGGGGTGTGAGAGGCTTCCTGCGCTTGGAAAAGCACCAGCAAAAGAAAAGATGAGGGTGTAGTGTGGAGTCTTGACCTTAGTCCTCAAATCCATTTGTCATCTAGTCTAAGTCTCCCCAGGTGAAGCAGGCTGGGAGAAATGCTCTCCAGAGCAACAGCAGAGGATGAATGCAAAGGGCCAAGCTTGCCTGCTCTTCAGCACTTGGGATGCAGCTCTGTGTGATACCACGACCAGAATATCGAGAGAAGAACATCTTAGGGCAAATGACCACAGTCTTGTTTCCCATTTCCTCCAAGGGATTTTGACATTGTTTTGGACCAAGAAAAAGGTCTGGAAGTTATATTTTTGAGCCTTTTTACCAGATGGCTATGATAAAAGTGTGCACTACTTCTGTCAGTACTCACACATAAAATAGCTCTAATATTTGACATGAAGTCACTTGAGTTATGAGTGGGCAAAAGGATTTCAGACAATTCTTGGAAAAGTCAGAAACAGATTACCATTTTACAGCCTTAAACCTGATGGTTTTTCTCTCAAACTTTCAGAAATTAATTCTGTTCTTGGCCTTTAGTGCTCCTGTGGCATTTTAGGCCCAGAAGATTTGCTTGCACCAATTTGGAGTGGAATAAAAACTCAAGATTAAAAAAGGGAACTGATTTCACCTTTAAATTGCACAGTTCTGACTGGCAGCTCCATAAAAACAATTCTGAGCTCAGTACTAAAACCTCTCAACAGCAAATCACAGGATGCAAACATGTCTCCCATGTATCCTGGGCTCTATTTCTTGTGTTTAAATTTATTCATTACACCTCATTGCCCTTTCCAAGAAATGTAAGTGAAAACCCAGAACTTCAGCAAGCACAAATTGTCGACTGAAACCTGCTTAGCATCTGGCCCAAAGAACTTAAAACATCTGCAATTGTACATGTCTGAACAAAAGTTACGAGAAATTCTGACCACAGCAAGATAAGGTAGTGGTGTTGGGCTTTGCCACCAGGGTTTAGCTCTTCTATTTCTCTCCAAATATTTTATTTGGATTATTACTTTGTTATGGTGGTAGAACAAGCTGCCACTCAACTGAGTTCAGCAGAGCAATCAAGCCTAAGAGAGCATTGCCTCTGGTAAAGTAACCAGAGCCAGAGTCTGAGCTGGCCAGTCATGGCCATCCATGCTGTTATAGAATGACTGAATCATAGAATGCTTTGGGATGTAAAGAACCTTAAAGACCATCTGTTCCAATGACCATCCACTATGGGCAGGGACACCTTCTACTAGAGCAGGTTATTCAAAGCCCCATCCAACCTGGCCTTGGACACTTCCAGGAATGGGGCATCCACAGCTTCTATGAACAATGTGTGCCAGTGCCTCAACATTCTCACTGTAAAGAGTTTCTTCCTAACATCCCATCTAAACTTGCCCTCTTTCAGTTTATGTTGCTTTCACACCACTCTCAAATCGTTCCCAGGAGTGGTCCAGGCCTGAGCCTAGATCAGGGTTTGCTCCCAAAAGCCAACATGGCCTTGGCCACTGCCTCTCAGAGGATACAAACATTTACTGAATACTTCCAGGTCAATTCATGCCAGCTGGCCTCAGGGCTACAGAATGTGGACCAAATATTTTTATTTTTTATGTATTAATATGGATGTTGAATACAGGACCAGCAGCCGTATTTAAACTACCCTCTGTTCAGGCACACCCACTGCTGTTAATACCAGTTCCCTGGGAATAAAAACACAGAAGAACAGTCTTGTGGCAGGATTTACACAGGGGCATAAAGCTTGACCCCCAGTTACCAAATGAAGCAACATTTACTCAAGAACTTTCAAATGGTTCTGCAAGACTTGTTTGCTTTCACTGTAGTTGATTTGTTGTTGTGGAAGAGGGAGACGTGTACTTCTCCTATTTTGAAGTTATCAGGAGATTTGTGTTGTTTAGCAATACTCCTGGAAGTGGTCTCAATGAATCCTGATATTCAGCTTTATCTTATTTTGATTTTAAGTTCTCTAATGCAAACATTTCCTCTTCCCCATTCTTCATTCATATGTAGAATGCATTTATTTCTTAGAAGGGTTAGAAACACATTACCAAGACAAGGAGGTCTCCAATTAACCTGGAGTCTCTTCATGCCACAAGAATGCTCAGAATTATTTTATAAACTATCACTCTGAAGAAACTGAGATGCAAATGATCAATTTTTAGAACATATCTAGCTTGTTTTGCAACTTCTCTTAAGAAACAATGCTTTCTATCTGGACATATATAGAGCTGTATTTTCCTTGACACCAGCACTGATAATGGTAACAGTCTGCAGGCAGTATCCTTCTTGCTATGCATCTGATTAGGTAGAAATTCCTCTAGGCTTCACCTAATCAAATGCAAGTGCTGCATTATTTATGAAAGAAAGCTGAATTTCATTAAACTTATTCTACAAGTAGCAGTTCATATGAGAAATCCATTTATCCTTTCCTTTAGAAATCAGAATAATTTTCTTTAAAAATCTACATTCAAGGATAATTATAATAGAAGTCTTGAGATAGCAAAATTATGGGAAAGCAACCAATAAAAGCATATTTTAAAGTGGATGGATATTTCATTTCTAAAGGGAAGAAGTGGGATGTTTCCTTGTTGTAGGATGAATAATTCAAATGATTCCTCCAATGCTGTATCTGCAATTGTCAGAATAAATTTCAGCAGCCTACCCTTTACTATTACAGGTGTAGACTGCACAGGAACTCCTGTTAGTAATTATCCCCACTTCTTTTAGGTTAGCAAAATTCCCTCTAATACCACTGAACGAAAGCCCTACTGACTTACACAGTCAAGAGATTTCCAGTTTCCCAAGATGATACCAGGTATAAAACATATACAGTCATCAAAACACTGATGACCATTTACTCTGCTTTTTCATTTAATGCTGCTATTATCTGAAACATGAGGCTTTAAAAAAAAAATAATAAAAATTGAAGGGCTTTGTTTGGCTCCATATCTGAATTATAAGGCAATTACAGAAAGAAGAAAAAGGGAGGAAATTTGTTGTCATGACTGCAACATATGATCCACCAAGAATTTTAATTCTTTTAATTCAGATCGAGAGAGACCACTTAAACAACTGGCAATCCCTGCTCACAGTCCTGCCTTTGAACAGCTCCTGGTCTGGTGCCAGGGGTATTTAGGGGGAGGAAGGCATTAGTGTGACACCTACCCACTTGCCCTTAAGAGCATTATGTGGTTTTTGCACAGGCATTGCTGTGTGGATAGCAAGCAGCAGGGGATGGGGCCAGACTAACATGCAATTAGCCTGGAAAACTACCATGGACAGCATGGAAAAGGCTGTAATGTCATTTTTCAGGGGTCTGGGCAGCCCCCCACAACCATTGCACAATAAAAGAGGTTATTGAAAGCAGCCCAGAGACATGTCCTGAGACACCACATGAGGGTGATTCTTCCTGATGCCCCAGCCCTTCACCACTCTCCAAGGGTTGACAATAAGCCTGTTGAAAGCACATTCCCAATGACTTACAACCTAAGTTCTTGTAACCACTATAAAACTTGTAAGCAACACTGGTCATCATTAACCCAACAGCTATGCCATGGCAGCAGCAGCAGAAAGTAAAAAATTGCCTGCATCATCTTGTATAATATTCTGAGGTGGTCCAGGCATATTAATTTCTTCTGTAAGTTAAAATAGTAAGTGAAAAATGATAAAAAAAATTAATTTTTCAGTTGGAGAAATCTCGTGTGCCTGTTTTTTGTTAACACACCTTTTGATTAAATAACGCATTTAAACTTAGCACTCACAGAGACCATGCCACCATTGAGGCAGCTGTGATAAATCACCCCCTTCCTTGCACTGCCCTGACAAAACAGGCTGTGTTACCTCTCTGTGGCAAGAGGAGAGGAGAGCCTGAAGAGCCAGACCTCTCATCACTCCTCCTCCATGCAAGAGGACACTTCCCACTCCTGGCTCTCCTGGTGCCTGTCCAACCCTACTGCAAACCTCAGCATCCACGGGGCTCCCTGCAGCCACATTAAGCACACGGACTCAGGCCTTAATTACCCAGGCCCAATTACTTGCTGGCAGCATGGCAACTTGCTCTTAAGGCACGTTTTGCCCATTCCAATATATACTGTAATTATTGGCATTGTTTTGCCAACGAAAGTAGGAACGTTATATGAATAACATTTCCATCTGTGCCAAGTTTTAATACTGCCCATTTTATATTTACTCCAGTATACTATTTCAAGCCAATTTTCCAATTTTAATATTACATCACACTCATTTTCATGTATTTATGTAAGTTCTCAATAAAGCTCTATGTCGGGTGGAATTAAAACATGATTTGATGTAATTCTGAGACCAGTCATCCTTCTGGGAACAATTCTGCACTGGCAACAACTCAGGTCATGGCCTCATGATGGCATGGCACCTTGTTTCAAGAGCTGCTCTACATGATGTGGAGATGTGGGTGGCAGATCCTGTGTCTTCCTCAAAAAGGTTTTCAATTTGCAACATTTGAATTCATTTCAAGGAAGGAGAGCTGATCCTGCAATATCTAGCAGCAGCTGGTTTTCTCTTGAAGAGTTCTAGTAGTTGCGTCTCCTCAAAGGTAACACCCTTCAGCTTGGCAGAAAGCTTGTGGCAGGCTGATATTTTCTGTATTTAAAAAAACACCTGGAAATCCTGTTGAAAGTCAGGCAAGTGGGAGATCTAATGCTTTTAGGTTCCTTTGAAAGCCCCAGGCATAATCTTCTTCAGTGAAAGCGTGACAAAGCAGCGAGACTCCTGGCTGTACACAGCATAGCCCAGAGATGGGTATTACATCACGCCCATTTCCACACACTCAGCTGTGGACACAACGCCAGGAATAAGAAAGGGAGTGATCCCATCCCAGTCTGGTGCTGGGAGCTCAAAGAGCATCCCTGAGCAGTGCTGTGGATCCTCATGGCTGTTGCATGGGCCAGCTCAGCTCCTGAGGAAGGTCCTTCTCAGGAAGTCAGTGTGGGGTCACACCTGATCAGCAGGGTCTGCAGCAGGATCTTGATCTAACCTGGGATCTCCAGAGGCCGACTTGATGAAAATAGCAAGTGCTGAATCACAGCCAGGGATCAGTGGAAGGAAGTGAGGTCCTGGATTTACGGCTTCTCCCCCTGCCCACCAGCCCAGCAGGCAGGGAGAGCAGCCCACAGGCACCCCAGCAATCCCTCTCAGCAGGGTGAGCCTCCCAGGCTGAATTGCAGAGCACCCTGATATTGAGGGAAACCTTTCCAGGACAGAAATGGGGGAAAAAAATTATAAAGTTGTTGAATAGATTTAATCTGTGCACTGACAAAAGCCCCGTGAATTCTTTGAGATCCATTAAGGAAAAAACACCCCCAACCTACAGCAATATCCCAAAGCATGCCATTCAAATAACCAACCAGTAGCATACTGAACAATATTACAATTTATAAATTTTCATTAGATTTTTCAAACTTGGGCAGGGATAGAAGCCTGAGAGTTAAGAGTTGAGGAGAAAACCCAGGATTTTAAGTCAAACAATATCACAGCTAAATATAAATAAATAAAATCTTTCCTGCTAAACTCACATGTTCCCTGAAGTGTTGAGGCAACATAAGGTTATCAAACAGGGCTGTCTGCTTATTCTCTCACATAAAGAATTTATGCAGAATCCACGTAAGTCCTGAAAATCCCAGAAACCTCAGCACTCCCAAAGCCCAACAAAAGACTAATAATTCACAACATGCCTGACTTATAGACAGTGTGAACAATGCAAGCACCTCCATAGAGCCCACAGAATCTTGAGGGACCCCAGAGCAAACAAGAGACCATCAGGTGAGCCCTTCAATCAAACATGACACGAGGGGATGAAACACTCTCACCCAAGCAGATGGGGGTGAAATCACGCCTGTCATCTCCCAAGGCTCCCAGGTGCCACGGAAAGCTGTACAGCCCCATACTGTACAGTTTCCACAAAAACAAGGACAGCAGGCTAAGAAAAAAACAGTGGCTGTGGGAATGAGTAACTAACCCTTGGATCTGAGGATATCATTAGCCAAAAGTGAAAGATATACTTGAACACATACAAAATACAGTTGTAAGTTTCTCTCTGCATACCCCACAGAAAAATCAAACTAGATGCCTTGTCCCAATAAGAAAAGCATTTTCATTAGGGGAGCATTTTTCATTACCCAAATTTTTTTCATCAGTCCCCAATACATTAAGAAGGCAGAGCTTTGATGCAGTGACTGAGGAAGGCTATGGAGTTGTCATCCTCAGGGATGAAGGGGGCTTTTCTCTAAGATGATGTGTTTGAAAAGCCAGCAAGTCCCTGAAGGGCAGCATGGAAGGGCCTGCACCCACAACAAGACACCACGGTGTAGGAAGGGACCCCACCTGTAAGCATCAGTGTCCAGGGCTGACACACCCCTCTTCCCTCCCAGCAGGCACACCCAGCTTCTATGGCTCTAAATGCATACAAAACTCTCTCTGCATCAGGGCTCATGGTTGCACTTATACCAGTTCTGTTTTCAAGTAACTAGAAGCCTGTGCATTGATTGATTGTTATTTTGTCACTAAAAAGCAGAAAAACTGAGCAGAGCTGGAGCGGCCCTCAAAACAGGCAGGGATTAGCGCTTTATAGAGAGCAGGTTCAAAAATAAATTACACTGGCTGAAGTAATTTGGCCACCATCCCATGCAAGTGCTGTAAAGGCCATTAAGTCTCTGATTCAAATTAAGGCATCCCTTCCAGCCATCAATTACCATTAAAATACTCAATTCCAGCTTCAATGTCCAGCTTCAGGATAGCCACCACATACCTGTGCAATACTCCTTAAGCCTACTGTCAAAGATCGAATCAGAACACCACACAAAGATATTCCCAACTGCTTGGACATGATCCACCTCCAGCCCATAACATCCACTAACACAGAGTATTACATGACATCTCTAGGAAGATGTCTCAGGCTTGCTCCAAGGGCCTGACCTAAGTAATATCAGAATGTCAGACGGGCACTCATGATTTCGGGAGCAAAAGCAGCCACGGCAATCACAGCAAAGCAGCACTGTGCATTTTTTACTCTCTGTAAAAACAGGCTAACAAATGGTGCTGGTATTTTAATTCTTCCCAGAAATAAATCACAGATGGTATCCAAGGCCACCTGCAGTCCATGCTGAGAGGCATTTTCAAGGCAAATACATTGACACACACACATAAAGGGCTGTAAGAACACAATTTTTTTTACTGCATGGAGAGTGCAATTTAACTGAATTTAAACAACCCCAGATACTGTTGATTTAAGATATATAAAAACCCAGCAGGAAGGTATGTGGGAAAGCTTAGGAAGAAACCTGAGTCTCCCTTGCAGCATTAGGGCTTTATTTCTAAAGTGTAGTGAGGTGAAAGAACAGCCTTGCTTTTTTCTTTTCTACCCATTCTAGTGATGCTATGAACCAATTTTGCTCCCCCAAATGAGGCACACTAGATAATACACAGATAAGCCACTCACACTGTTTTCCCTTCTCCATCCAGCCTGTGTTTGAGTACTAAGGATACATAACCATGATTTCATGACCCATCCTGATGCTACAAACCAGCATTCCTCATTTCCATGCTGTAAGCAATGCCCTAAGATGTATTACCTGCAAGCTCTGCAAGAGCAAGACTACACAAATTTCAGCACCAAGTGTTTTCATATTGGTTTCTTTGCCTCCTGGCCCACTCTCTCCTCTCTGTCAAGGCTGAACATCAGAACAGTTCCCTGAACTGCAAAAAGACCAGCCCAAGAGTCCCCACTTGCTGTCCAGAGGCTCCCTTCTCCAGAAGATGCCACAAGGGGGAATGAAGGTTTCTGCATGGCAGGCTGGTCCCTTCCTGCTCTGTTGGGTCAGCAGCATTTGGCAGAGTAAGTCCAAGGGGAGCTTGTGGCTAGGAACCTGTTGGTGGACGTGTAGACCCACAGAGGTAACGCTGCAGAAGTGTGTGCGCTCTCAGGTACACACACCAGTGCATTTATGTAAATAAACACACAGGGTCACATTACACATCCTGCAGGACTCTGAACTCTCAGGTATGTTTTAACATCCAGAAGGCAAATGTGAATTTTTAGATGATGACCTTTCTGCAGACACAGAAATGCAGCTTAGATAGCACAGAACTATTATTAGCATGTTTATCCACCCAGCTCCAGCAAGGAACTCGGCAACCTCCTGCAGCCCCATCCGCTGATGCTCACATTGATCTGCCCTCCATGGGAAGCACTGCCCTGACAACAAACACAGAGAGGGATGGTAAGAACTGCTTTGGGAATTAAAATGTTGAATGAGTGCAATTGTAGGAGGTAAGGTGAATTATTTTTCTCCCCTCCATTGTTATAAGGAGATTGATTTAATTGATAATGAATGTTCACCAATTGGGTTTAAGGCTTTGCTGTTTTTTCTCTGCATGTCAACCCACGTGCATTGCTGAAGGGCAATGTAAGTCTCAACAGTAACATCAAGCACACAAGGCTGGGGAGAAGCAAGACAAAAGCTTTGTACTATCAACAGCAAAAAAATCTTCATTAGCACATCAGAGATGTTCTTAATATTTGAATGAGGTTGCATGACCTCATATTCTCATTCACGAATGGGAGACAAGTGGTGAGATAAATTTCAGATATCATCACTATTTGATCTCCAGGAGCAGAGGTTCTCCAGAATTCCTAAAAATAACAGCAAATCTGCAGCAGAAGTAGCAACAAGAATGTTAAGGCCAGCTTTCAGAATAGCTGTGGTCGACTCACACCTCAGATGGACTATTTCCAGCCTTTACTTTCTAAAGGAAAAAAACCCCAAGGATCTCCTGGGGTCACTACCATATGTCAGGCAAACCAGTGAGGCAGTCTAATCCAGCAGCATGTTTATAACCCACCTACAATTACTGAATGCCAACTGTTTTGATGCCTTGAGAAGGCTGACCTAGAACAGAGGCTAGACAGAATAAAGAATAAAGTAGGTATTTATCGAAAGGTGTTAAGGGGTATACCTTGGGTGGTACAAGAGCCTGGTCAGGGCTACACCCACGATGGACCCAAAATGGTCACAAAATCAACAACTGGTCACAAGGTCTCACACTTCTATAAGTTTTGGTCCATCTACCTATCAGGATTAATTGTTAATCACTGCTTTAGGTTATGAAGTCCCATCCTTCTTGTTTTCTCTCTTCACCATTGTTTATGGCCTGAAACTTGTAATGATTGTCCTTGGTATCAAGCTAGAAAAAGAGTTTGTTTTGTCTACCTGCTCTGTGAAGAGAGCTCATTAACACTTTATATAAAGCTCAAAACTACACACCTAGGCAGCACAGCATATGAAAAATATAAAAGCTAAAACTTAAGGCATCAGTTTGTCAGGGCTATTTAATGGGTAATTCATCTGGCATCTCTGAGGGGTTCCATTTCCATTCCCCTTATAGGAACTACATTGTGGAAGAGCTTTTCCTACATAGAGAGAATTTTTGTTCTTTTCATTCTCCCCATTTCCAATTCAAACACTGATCTCCATTTTTGCATTTAATTTCAGTTTTCATTTCCCCCCACTCTTAGAGAACATAATTAGATAGCACTAATTACCCATGTCTAGCTAGTCAGGGTGTTTTGTCACTGGTCTCTGGGCTGGGGTGAGGAATGAGTTTTCTGAGGGGCCACCTGCAATGACACTGACAGGTGCTTGCTGGGACTGATTGCCAAGTTTGCCTTGGAAACCTGACCTGCAGTTCCACTGTCAGAGAAAACACACATTATTCTCCTCCACCACTTTTCTGCCCTGAAGCTAACAGAGGTACAGCAACATTTGCCAGCAAAGAATCCCACCAGTCTCTGAAAGCAGGAAAGGGAGCAGTTAAAGCATTGGGGGTCAACCTTCCCAGGATTTATTATCAATTGCTAGTATTTCACTAGGTGACTTGTGTTCACTTCAACATCTTTTCCCACAGTTACGGTATCACAGGAGGAAGGTGTTGCTTTGCCTAGCAGCCACATGGCAACCAGCACTTCTGGCAGAGCAGGAGTGCATGGAAGTGCATCCTTATGTTGGTGGAGTTGGTGGAATGGCAATTGCTCGCAGTTCAATCAGCAGTGTGCAGACTGACAAGATCACTTCTATTCACTAAACAATTAAACTCATTCACTGAGATCAAGCAGACCTGTGCTGTCATTTGGCACAAAACTGGAATAGTGGATGAGCCATCACCCACTGAAGCACTGCAGCTCTTCCCTTCCTATCTCCCAGGAGCTCCCAGGCAGCAAGCTGTGTCCTTATCGACTCCATTTCCTTATTAATTCCCTATTGATCTGCTCACTGAGCACTAGGCAGAAATAATATTTTTATCTTCTGTACTCTTGGCTGTGCTGCCATTGGATTGTGAAGCCTCCTGCGTAGCTTGGGTTTTCTGTAACCTGGGGAGGATGGATCCACCCACACTCACTGGGAGAGCAGGCACTCAGCGAGGGGTACCTGTGGGAAATCATGAAAGTTTGTTGTGTGAATACCTCAGCTGCTGGTCTGCCTACTCCCTGACATGGAAATTTACAGAGTGGTAATTCATCCTTCCAGGTCCAGCCAGTGGCAAAAAATACCCTGAACCATCAAAATCTGCTCAGGATATTACAGCTACTACTTCCTTCTACCTAATTGTGGAGATTGGTCTACAAATCAGAGCAGTCTGTGAGGAGCAGTCTGTGAGGATGGGTGATAAGGGCTGTTTTCTGTGATACCTGTGCATGGTCTGCCACTGTGTCCACCTGAGGCTGCCTGTCCCACACCCAGCAGCTTCTCCACTGCTTCTACACAGCCATCAAATGCAGGCACCCAGCAGAGGCTGCAGGGCCCACACACAACCCCAGGCACTGCAGAAAGGGTCTGTCTGTGGGGAAAACACAGACAGAATTACAGAATGTAATTCTCAACAGCAGAACATAGTGCACTTTTTACTTACACTGTTCTATTGCTCATTACACAGACCCCAAATAATTTCCCTGTGACAGAGGTGGGAGGAAGGAGCAAATATAAGGAAAATATAAGCGCAGAGATACAATATGACAAGAACAAGTAGTGCAGCTTCCCAGGGATGGAGACTTCCAACTCCTGGCCTGTATTTTTGGGCCAAAAAGAGAATGTGCAAGGTGAGTTTTGCTTTTCCAAACTGCCAGCTAATGCTGAAATAACTGAAGTAAGTCTAGTGCTAGCACCAATGCCATGAGACACCAAGCACCTAGAGAAGAGCACGGTTGGTTCTGTGGGGCTCCAAGCTCCAACAAGGCTTCAGATGCTCTAAAACAACACCACCAGCATAAACTGTGCTATGTAATACAATTGAGAAAATGTTTGCAGTCAGTTCTCAAAACAGACTCTTTCATAATTGAAATACTGCAGAGCAGAAAACAGCATTATAATTACAATAAATGGGTGCTGCTGAGTTAGAGAAGATCTTTTGTCTGCAAATCCCATTTACACAAGCAGAGGCAATGCTGGTAGGAGCAGTTACATTACTCTGTGCATGCCACTGCAGGGCTTGGGTAATTTTTTGTCAGCTCCTCTTCTTTTTGACTTGCAATGGCCTTTTCTGGTAAATTGGGAAAAGTTCAGAGACTAGATAGAGAAAAACTGGAGGACTGCAAAACTTTGTGACGCTGAAAAAATCAGCACCTATCGAGCAGCAGGATAAGGGAGGAGTTGATCACTCTATGGAAAACAGACTTTTGGTAATGGGATCTTCAATGTGGCATTGAAAGGTGTAAACAAATTCAATGACTGGAAGCTGGAGTTAAACAAATCAGTCTAAAAATAAGGGAGGACATTTTCAACAGCCAATGTAATTAACCTTCAGTACAGTTTACTGGTGGTTGTGCTGGATTTTCCATTGCTGGAAACTTTAAAAAAAATAAAAGGTTGTTCTAAATTATTTCCTAAATGCCCAGCATGGCAAAACAGAACAGGATGTTGCTCAAAAAAGCTAAAAATCACCTTCACCCAGGTTCAGTCCCTCCTCAGTGACAATGAACTCCTGTCCTCACAGGTCAGCCTGGGTGGGTTAGGAGCCCTTGGAGAGCTTTTATCATAACCCTGTCAGCTGGCCAAAAGACAAAACACACATGTAATTTCTGGAGTTTTCTGTCACATCACACATCAGGAAAGAACATTTCTTCCACCTCCTGGCATGCCCTATGGAGCTGAGCTCTGCCCTTGCTGTCCATCAGAGCCACTCTTCACCTTGTCTGTCCTTCCCAAACACGCTTCTGTTCCTGAAAACACTATTTGTGCACTCCATGCTTGCTTTCCCTTGCCACCACGCTATCCCCCCAGCCCCCTGCATTCATTCCCCAGAGGTGCTTGTCCTTTCTCCCAGGCCCCAAGGACCAGAGGGGAGAGGTTTGGGGAGCTGGGGTGACCTGCTTGGTGCACTGAGCACTGCCTGGGAGCAGCTGAGCTGCATGAACAGCACTGGTCAGAGCAGCAAGTGGAGGGAAGCTGCTCACAGGGAGCAACCCCATCTGTGTGTGAAGGAAGGGTCCTTGACAGATTCCACAGGACATGTCCCATATTACAGCCCAGCCCTGGGCCCCGATTTACCACTCAGCTACAAGCAAGGCAATGCATCCTGCTGCTTCAGCTTCCCCCTGTACAGAACCTCAGCAATGATATTTGCCCTGTTACTGCACAGGAGCATTTTCAGGATCAATTAGTTTAGCGTTCATGCAAAGCTCTGTGGACAGAAGCCTCAATACAAGCAGTAAGTACCATTATTGTTACTGCACTTCAGATGGCTACCACACTGACATTTTCCAGGCATGCACCATTAACAATTTACCAAGATAAATGGCCCAGGAACCTGAAAATGCATTTAGGACAACTACCTCCTGTTTGCCAGCATACATTCAGTTACGTAAATGACACCTCATTGCTCAACGTGTAGCTATGGTAACATTTCTATCTCATATACTGAAGTGCACACACACACACACACACACACACACACGTGGAGCTGGAGGGAAGCCAGGCTACCTCATTTCGTGACACACAAACATTGAGCCAGGGAACTTTCCCAGGCTCCCAAAGCCAAGCTGCTCCCAAGGAGCCAAGGACAAGGAGCAGCCAACTTGCCCAATGCCTGTCAGGAAAGACATGGGCTGAGAGCCCCACCAGGCCCCTGAGGGACTTACTTGAGAGCAGTTTTGTAGTGGTAGATTGCTTCAATGTTACGGCCCTGGTCCTTCAGAAAATTGGCATAGTTGTAGTGCACCTTGGCGTTGTGGGGCAGGGTCTTCACTCCTGAGCTGTGAAGAGAAACAGAAGCGGGACACTGTTAGCAGCCAGGTTACCCCACCTTCCCCTGGGTCCAACCTTCTTCTCAAAGTCCCTCCCTCCTCCTGAAAAGCTTGCTCGTAATCCAAGCACCTTGTCACCTCCTGTGCATTTGTGCCAACACAGCTCATGTTATAACTCTGAGCTTGTCCCACGCGCAAAGTGCCCCGGGCAGACATAAATGTGTGGCAGCAATTCAACTCATCCTGCTCGCTGTCACCGCAGCCACTTCCAGCAGCAGCACTGCAACACTCCCTGTGGCCAGATGCTGCTGTGTTTTAAAATCTGAATTACTAAATTGAAAGACCAAAACCTAAATGGTTAATATTTAGAGGGAAAACATGTAGTGCTTTCTAAAAGCAGGGTGTCTGCTTAAACCTGAGTGTCATGAAGCATCTGATGAAAACCTTGATTTAAACCTGGCCCTGTAGATACCAGCAAGAGGGCATCTTCTCCATGTGCACCAGCCACTCGGTGGAATGCATGGCATACCCCAAGTACCAGCACACGTGCACTGCTTAAGGCTGAGCAGAGTATGGCCCGGAGGTGAGGGCTAACGGCACTCTCACCCTTAGGTAGCAAAACAAGGCTCTGGCATTATGGCACATGACTGAGGATACCTGGCTGCACAGCCCCATCCCTTCCCTTTGTCTCCCCTGCCATGTGCAGACTGAACTCAACATTTGGAATTAATAATGAGGGCACAAAGACAAAAGCAAGCATATGCTTATTTGCTTAATTGAGAGCACAGAAAGCAAGGTACACCTTGCACAGCCAGAGGAAATGCCGTTTCAAGGTTAAACAGAGAAAGAAAACACAGGAGCACGTACACCATGGAAACATTTCCCCTGCAAGAATCCAGAGAAGTCAGTACTCCGTTTAATGGGGGGAATCCTTTCCAGCACATAAATAGGGGCTCTCTGAGGTAAGGGGAAATAAGGATGGATGAATCTGTTCATGTAAAAGCAGACAAAGTGCTGTTTCTTGCTCACAAGCAGATTCCTGCCAGCTGCTCTCTTTTCTACTCCCACCACCTCCAACCCTGCTACCTCAGGTAGGAAAAGCAAGGATTAGAAAATTCCCAAGTCTTGTTGCTTTGCCTTGTCTGTCTCTCCTGGTTAGCTTTGGTTAGCATGGAAGTTAATCATAATGAGACAGGGACACAGGCAGCCCCTGCTGTGTGGTGCACACCCTCTTGCATGGGAGGAATGCACCCAGAGCTGCAGAAGCCCTTTGAGGGGGATTTCACTGCAGAACAGCACTGAGGAATTGCAGTGGCAAATATGATATCCTTTTAGTTATCTGCAGCCAGTGGTATCCAGCATCACTAACACCTACTTGTGAGAGCTTCCAAAGCTTCACCCACAACTGCCTTACAGAGTTCAGCTCAACACAGCCACGGTTTGCCTACTAAAATTGAAAGTGCACCTTGCATTTGGCTTCCTAATCATCAGGTATTTCCAAATTACTTACTGGGAGCACTACAGGAATAAGACATTTTGTGACTAATCGCTGAATTAAATCAGTTAATTGATGCTATTCTTAAGAGAATGATTTTCTATATTAGTTTTCACAAAGATATACTGCACCAGCAGCAAGTAATGTGTGACTGCTGTGGCTGTGTTAATTTCTATTGGCCTTGGGAGCCATTAACTACACACTTACAACCTCTGGGCATTACTGGAATATTAATTCTTATACAGAGAGGGTTTCATTACATCAGCACCAGTGTTACAGGCAGAGACATGGCACTCAAAACTGCTGCTCTCTCAGAGCTGCGTGCAAGGAGCTGCTCTGCTACAGCCTCTGCTGAACCAGAGCAGACTGAGCTCACAGTGAGGAGTACATTACATATGCACGAGCACTTCAGTTCTAATGAGATGCAGTTTTAACTGCAAGATGCATATGTTTAAATATTTTAATTCTGGACTGTTTTCTTTCAAGTAGGATTTATCACTGATTCTGATGGTCCCACTTATTAAAACATCACTAATAAAGCTTCTTGCATCTGTGTGCTTCTGCTGGTGGCAGGGGTGACACAGGAAACGCAGAAATGGGTTTGGGTTCTTAAGATGGTCTCTTCTGCACCACACTGCTCACACTGACCTATTTATTCTCCTCGCACGGGCGGGGAGGGGGAATGTTTCATTCTGCAAATGCAGGAAGCAATGACTGAGGCTGCTTGGAGCCTCTGTGCTGGGGGAGGCAGCAAACGCGGCACTGGATGCAGAGGGGAATCTTTGGGAGAGTTTAGGCAAACACTCCTGCTAACTGATTCCTGACCAGTCGAGAATGCTGTTTGCTCCCTGACAGAGGAAACAATGATGTCCAGAGTGAAAGCCAAGAAGGAAAGGGTGGAGTATAAATAACAAAGCAGAACACAATGTTTTTCCATTTCTGCTTCCCACAAGCTCCTAGCCTCTCACAATTTCAAAATCATTTTCCAATGTGCTTTTCCAATCTCTCCTATTTCCCTGTTCCCCAGCCAGGCACACACATGCCCTTCTGAAAACCCACGGCATCAATCTGGCTCCAGCCAGAAACGAGCCCACTGACATTGGAAGTTACTACTCCAGAGGATTTCCTTCCCTTCTGATTTCTACGACAGCAGTAAGTGACATAAATGGAAAATAAACAATAGGCAAACCTTTTTACGTAACGCTTCCTCCCCGGGGAAAAACAAAAAGCCTGTTAGCCATAAATCAGAGAAATAAAATACCAGTGGTATTTTCCAACCTCAAATACCAGCATCATCCAAATTCCACTTCAGTTGGGAAAAAAGCCCTGTGATCCCCTCTCTTGTATTCCTAAATGCATGTTCTGCTCTACAAGGTGAATGGGTGCAGGGCTGAGGTTTCATTGATTTTCTGTGATATCCATATGAAAAGTGCTCAGTTTTGAAGAATATGAGACCACTCCTGCCTCAGCAGGAACTCTGGGAAACTGATGGTGTCTCCTCTGCTTTGGGAATCACTATCATCAACAAAGGTTCTCTACAGCAAATTATTCTCTGGATGACACAACCACCTTCCTTGGCTTCCTACCCTTGTACTGATTTCACAGATATCTGTGTTGGGCCAGAATAAACTGTCCTACAGAAGATGTCCAAAATGCAATGGGACTTGTTCTCTTCAGCTGAGCCAGCTTTCAGAATTAACAAAGTAACACAGCAGTAAATGCCACTTTTGGGACTGGAGCAGGTTTTGCAAATTCCTGAAGTCAGCAGACCCAGCTTGGGAAGGAGAGCTGCTGACTAAGAAGGCATCGTTTTTGTAAAGCTCTTTTGCTGGTTACAACTGGGTTTCCAGGCACTGTCACAAACGTGGGCAGCGCGTGCGGGCGCTTTCCAGGAGCAACAGGAAACGCGGCAGCTTGACAAGCCTTGGGAAGGTCAGTACAGCGGATGCAGAGATCAGCCCACAGCTCTCCCCTCCCTCTCCCTGGCTTCAGACATTAACACTGACCACAGTTTGAGTCTGACCTTCTGGCCTGTGCATCCACTCTAAAGGGTAGTTCCTTAAATAATTAACAAGTAAGTCCTCCCTGAGCACCTGCCAACGCAGTAAGACAAACTGCTTGGGGCCTCTGAAGATGTCTATGCCTCAAATATCTCTCTATATATTTGGCCACGTCTTATACTTGTGGTTTATTTGCTTCTCATTTAGTCTTGCACACATGCTTGTGCATCTATGTGGAGATGCATCATTTCCTTAGACACCAGCATCCTCCCCCACGCTGCTGCTTTCAGCCGGGACCTGGCAGGATTTCTGCATCCAGAAAACTTGGTCCCTGGGCTGAAGACTGAGTGGCCACAGTGGCCCAGAGGTAGCAACAGTGTCACACAATGTCAAAATGGGGTAAGTTTTGAGAAAGGGACAGAATGGGGTAGAAGCACAAAACTAGGAACACACTGAGTACACAAACGTTTCCTGGACCAACATAGAAAAAGTGCATTTAACATGACAGGCCTCAGCCAAGGGAATCAAGACAGATCAATCCTGGAGAAACAAGCAAACAGAGGAACAAAAAGTAAAGGTGAAAGAAAAAAAAAACCAAAACTCTAAGAGGAGGGAAGTAGTTATTAATCAAAGCAGCAACTGGAGAAAGAAGAATGAGGAATTAAGATTGTGAGTAAAGATCCTCCCAGCACATACTTGTTAAAAAATATCCAACACACACAGAGAATACCAAGTAGGTTGGTTTATGTCTCCTTTCCCACATCTATAGATTTGCTCTGTATCCTCCTCCTGTTCCATCCATTAAAATTTATTGTTGTTTCACATACCTCCATCCACTTCTCCCACCTCTCCTCATCAGCCTCCTCCTTCTGCCCCAAAGAGGAGATCTCTCACTTCTGGGATGACATTATCTTCTTGCTATACTATTCTTCTTTTGCTTTTCCTTTCCATCAACAAGGAGGGTCCTACCACATTACAGATTTGTGAGAGATGTGTAACACCTACCAAAGAAGATCTTAAAAGGGCAACAAAAAGGCCAATAAGGGTAAACAGCACAGTGAAGACAGCTATGAGAAATGAAAGGCGTTCTTTAAAAAGGAACAGCTACAGAAGGAAAAAGGAAAAGAGCATAAACGTCAGCCAGTTAAACATAAACCATAATTAGGCAGACCAAAAGAGATTTAAAGAAAAACTTGCTAAAGCTATCAAAGCTAATAATGGAATACATCAGACAGAGGAAACCTGCCAAAGATCCCCTAAGGCAAATAGATGATGGAGGTCTAAAAGTAGTGCTTGAAGAAGAAAAGACCACAGCAGAAAAGCTAAATGTGTTCTCTGCACCAGTGCTCACTACAGGGAAACTAAAGGAGCTGCCACACAGGAGCCTTTCCTCACAGGGCGAGACCAAAGCACTGTCTCTTACTGAAGTGGCAGTAAAAGAGGCTTTAAAACAAATCAACACCCAGAACAGTTATGAACCCATTGGGCCTGGTAGAATGCATCCAAAGGAAATCAAACATGCAGCTATTAGCTGCAGTAGGTAGCCTATAATTTAAATGAGACTGGCACTAGGGGAATGGAAGTTGATGAACATGACTTCATTTGGCTCCAGAGAAAGGATCTTGACGGGGAAACAGACCAGAAAGTCTGATTTCCACTTCATGTAATTTGGGGAAAACCATCATAAATCCTACTTCTAGCACATTTCTGGATAACTACAGTCCAGCTAAGAATTAGCCTTGTGTATTGCAGAAAGAAGTTATTTGGGAAGTTCTGCTGTTGTTTTATAGACTCAACAGGTACATACATGTTATTGAAACTATGGAAAGCCTTTATAAATATCCAAATACAGCCCAGTCAGTCAAAATCACATACACCAATGTTCAGCACTTAAATGCTCAAAGGGATTTTTTTAATAAAATCCCTCACTAAAGACTTCCTGTTTCTTCAAGGAGTAAGAGGGGAAGATCCTCTCATGAATCAATATTTAGCTGAAAGACAGCAAGTAAAGAGCATGAATATGTGAGCAGTTTTTACAGCTGGAGAAAAGTGCAAGCAGGGTTCCCAGGAGACATGCAATGGCACCTGAGCTACTTCAGGTGTTCACAAAGGATCTTGAAAGGGGAGCAAAACAGGGAGGGGACACTTTTGCCAATGACACCAATGTGACACTGCAAGAATTAACTACACTTTGTTGCAGAAGGATCTCACAGTACTGCAGACCAGCAAAAATGATGGCACAAGAAACACAGTGTTGGTGCAGATACAAGCATCAGAGAGTAAGCACACACACACTCTAAATCTGCATACAGATTGATGTCTAAAAACCTGGTATTTCCAGTCACAGTAGGTGTCCTGGAATTTGTGTTGGGAGTGCTGTGAAATTATAACTCACTGCTTAAAAGAGGTCAAAAAAGGCAAGCAGAAGATTAGGAATTAGCAGGAGAAGAGAACAAGAACCAGAATGCAGTACTATGTTATTGTGCTGCACATATCTCTTGAAAGGTCTGGCCTCTTTCTCAAAAGGATGGATTAGAGTATGAAAGTATCCGGAGAAGACTGACAAGAGGAATCAGAAACGCAGAACAGCTTCCCTGTGAGGAGAGTACAAGACCAGCTGACTTCAGTGTGAAAAGGAGACAGCCTTAGGTGAAGGCACAAGGGCTCAAGGCATGGAAGTGCCTTTATCCTAAGTGACAAGCTGATGGTTACTCACAACTCATTCAGCACACCAGAACTAGGGGACACCAAACTATATGATCAGGCAGAAGGGTCACAGAACACAGGGGGAAATCTTGGTGTGCACACTCTGTAATTTAATGATGGAGCCCAGCTCACAGGATGCTGTAGAAGCCAAAACTATAAATAGATTTGAAAAAGCAGTCAGAGACATTATGGAAGAAAAGTCCATCAGTGGCTTTTAAAAGCAAAAATAGCAAGTAACTCCTGACTCAGGAAGTCTTTAAACTGCAGATTACTGCAAGCTGGGAAAGAACTGGAGAGAAGCATTATTGTTGCTGGCCCTGTTGTCACAGCGCTTTTTTCAGCAGCTGCTGCTGATTGCTCTCAGGGGCAGGCCACAATATGAGGTGACCCAGCAGGAATTTAAGAGTTCTGCCATCCCCTCAAAACCCTGGGGCAGACCTGCCTCCTGGTACTGTCCCCAAAACTCCTGAGCTGAAGAGGGAAGCAGCTCAACCTAGGGCACTGAGCCCTGAGTATAGCTCTGGGCTACCCCAAGTTCCTCCCTGGAGGTTAAGAGGTTTTAGCTCCAGCTCAGAGCTGCACTGCAGCAGTGGCACAGCCTCGGAACTGGGGCTGGCAGTGAACAGTCACACTGCTTAGAATGGAGGCTGGAAGGACAGAGCCCCATTTGTATCCAACTAAGGGGACATATCCTTATCCCTCTCTTCTGACACAGACCCCATAGCACTCCATACTGCCTCTAGAATGCTCCTTAGTAGAAGGAAATGTCCTCCTGTCATCTGCTACAGTTTGACTTCATCGTTCTTAAACATGGGTGACCACAGCTGTGCACAACACAACACATGATGCCTGCAAGTCTGCAAATGGAATTGTCATATTCCCACCTCCCCTTCAGTAAGAGAGTGGTCCACCTTGGAAATCCTCCTACTTTCCTCCAAGTGGCCAGGTTTGGACTGGAGGTGTGTCCCACGTGGATTGCTGTGAGAGTCCAGGCCAGTCACCATGGCTGCTGTGGCTCGAACAGCAAACAGTGTTTGAGGGAGACAACAGGGAACTGAGACTGGCCCAGTGGGTCAGAGTGGTGTTAATAATAGTGCTGAGGCTGTGGGTTTGACCCCATCCCCATATTCACTTGAGAGCTGGACTTGATGATCCTTGTGGGTCCCTTCCAACGCAGAATAGTCCATGAATCATGCAGAGGGAAGAAACCCCAGTTCCAGATTTTTTAAAAAACAGACCCACTAAGAGAGCTCCAACCACTTCAGTAATGTTTCCTGAAGACCAAAGGGTACACATAAAAAATTATTTCATACTTTTAGTGCTGCATAAATTAAACTTTGCTCTGGCCAATAAGTTAGGAAATAAAGCTCAACCCGTGTGCAGATCACCTGCGTTTCTGCAATTACTTCACAATTAGACAACTGCTGAAAGCAGCTGGAGGCAAATGCAATACATTTTCTAGCAAAACACAAAATGAAACAGTCTGTTTCAATGCAAGAAAATACATAAATGAGGTTGTTAACAGAGCTGTTTGGCAAAGAGTAATCAAATAAAATAAAATATGGTACATTAAGTTTGGCACTTCATGGCATTTTATTTTTGTCATTAGAACATTGCTAAAGAAATTTCAATATATTCAGTAGCGTTACTATGGCATTCTGGAATGCTGCAAAAAACTTTTGCTATGTCTTTAGAAACTAAAGTGTTACGCTATCATTAAATCTACAGAATCAAAGTTACTTAAAAACAGCATGTCTTAAAAATGTGATTGTCAGAACCAAAGTTTGTCCATCAGCATATAAACTGCTGACACCAGTTTTTGCACGGTTATCAGAAAACAGAAAGTGTTATTTTATGATAATTAAAATGTTAATTAGATCAATGCATCAATAGCACAACTTTAAAGAAAACTATTCCATGTAACAAACTTACTTTAAACAATATAAAAATGCAAGTATTCTCCTGTGGTCACTCCTACCTGAAAAGGGATTCTCGTGACAGCCAGATTTCATTCTGTTTCACCGTCTTCCAAGAGAAAAGGAGCAGCAGAAAAGCAAAGAGGGTGGGAACAGTAATTCTCCATTTATTTAGCCACGTAGACAGCTTTTTTAGACCATGGACAAAAAGGATGCAGTACCCCATACTGTGAAAAGAAAATAAAAATAAAAAATGAAAAATGTACCAAAAGTTACATTTCAAGTGTCTGATTTATATGCAAGACCATCCAGTACTGCATTTATTATACAATTACAGGGGGTTTTGGACTAATGATATTTTTCTGGGCTAACAAACTTCAATTCAACAGCAGTTTTCCTCAAGTCACTACACAATTTCCAAATTAATCTAAATGATAGACCCAGATGCCAAAAGTACAGTCGCATACATAATACTACCCAGCATAATGGTAGCTTACACCAGCCACAGAAGGCAGCTGCTTTTCTGAACAGCAAGCTAAGAAAGCACCATGTAATAACAGTAATACTGAGCACTACTGGAGCAGTGTGGAAATGACAAGGATTTTAACAGGGGGAAGTCTCTAAACAATCCCAGTGGTGGCTGCTATTAATTCCAGTTTACAAATTGTGAAGCTGAGGCAGGAGAGCGAGTGCTGTAGTCAGTGCTGCTGCAGGAGCAGGTGGCAGAGACCACCAAAAGGCAGAAGTGCCTGTCTGGGTCTTGCACTTGCACATCAAGGCCAGCCTGTCCCTTCTAGTGCCCAGCCCAGAGGAGCTGAGATGTGCTGGCAGATCTTCCTTGCTGCCCTTCCATGAACTGGCACACAGTCATTTCCAGCCCCCAGCACTTGCGTGGCTCTCCATGAATAACCACTGTGGCATTTTCACAAGCCAAATTCAGACTGAAGTCTCACTCCTGAATAAATTTAAATCAGTTCAGTAATTATTTACCTTAATTTGAGGTTTATGTTAATTCCTCCAATGATGTCCCTTCTGAATTAGAAATTCAGTGCTTTTGGTTGCTGTACTTCATAATTGCTAATTTTACTTGTATTTTTTTACAAGGAATTTAAATTTCTATTGCTCAACAAATTTCATTAGCTTATCTAGAACTCTTCAGGTTACTTAGCACCTGATTTAGTATGAGACTTAAAATCTATCTTAGTCCAGGCAGCTATCCCTGATGAAATAAGGGAGCAGAAGGCTCTTGAATAACACTTGAGGACAATCAATAAACAGGGACAAATGCACTTCCCAAACACTGGCACACCTTGAGCCCCAGATGAATCCACACTTAAAAGCAGGCAGGCTGGAGGTAGAGAGATCATTGCACCTGCCCACAGTCTGGCCAGAGATTACAGGCTTTCCTAATCTGTACAGAGACGCTCGAGCAACTTCCCTGCGAGAATGCTACAAGAAAAACTAAGAACAAAATTCCCCTGTCAGAGGTGACCTTGCAGGCAAGCACACAATATGGTGACAGTCAATGTGAAAATCAGAAAAAGGAAAATGTTCCATATTTGAGGAGCTCTGTGTGTGCTTCTTGGCATGGTTTCTCTGCCCTCTTAGAGAGCTGGACACATTGCTATAGCTTAGGATTCCCAGGGATGGATAAGGACAAGAATTCTTCCTTTCACTGAGGAGAAAACCTGCCTTTGTTGTACATGCTGATTAGCACCACTGCATTGTCTCTGGCACAGTACAGGTGCCTTATAGAACACTGAGAGAAGTATAGGGGGAAAATCCAGGGACAACATCAGATTTTCTGATCATTCAGGACTCTTTCACTGCTGTTTTTGAGTTCTCCCAGTTTTCAGAAATGGTTACCTATATATTTATGTCACTCAGTTATGCTTGCACTTTGCTGTAACACATTTCTTGTAGCTGTGCTGTTTGTTCGTTAACTCCTTTGAACATATATATTTATTGCACTTACATTAACTGCAAGCAAACATTTGGAACTATAGAGATGCTGGTGCCAAACAATCCAGCCTTTACAATTATTGAAGCCTACTTTAAAACCTCTGAAAAGCTAATCTCAGTAATAATCCCTCCCTTTCCAACAAGAAATGCCTCAAAAGCCTGCAGATGGTTTTCACTCAGTTATTTTGCCTTTCCTCAATTTTATCCTTCCCTTGGAATTAATTATCTGAAATAAATATTATTTAATTACTTTAGCACAAGGCCATTTTCAAAACAATTTCCCTATACCTTCACATATTCAAGAACAGACCCTTCCTACAGAATCATGAATGCATCCAGAAAACAAAAAATGCAAACGTCAGTGTCTTGGTATTTATGTCAAATCCTGTCCCAGCTGTTGGGAATTTCTGCCTTAGCAGCAGTACTCAGTCTGAGGCACAGTCAGCATCACATTACACCTCCTCCAGATCCTGTGATCTGGAAAACAGAGTATCCACACCAATGTATTAAAGCATCTGTCAAAAAGCCATAATTATATTACTATTGTTTCTTAGTTCCAAAACTGCATGATCTGTCACACCTTACATCACTTGTTTCACACTAGACCCAACAGTCCCAGTACAGAAATTAACTTTATCACAGAGACCATGCCATTTTGAACTAGTGAAGCATCAAATTTGCAAAGATGGGGCTGCTGCAGCAGCAACCTGCCCTGGCAGTCACTGGACCTGGAGAACCCCCACACCCCAGCACGGTTCATCCCCAGATGCAAGTTCATCCCATTTCCCTTGATCCCAACCTCACCAGGCTTCAGAGGAGCCCTTTGAAGCTGCTCTGACTTTTATCTAGTCAGCATCAGCCCGAGCAGTGGTACCCTGGTGGAAAGAGCCTGCACAGGTGAGGCTGCACTCGGATGATGAAGGCAACTTTCCAGGTAATGCTTCCAATGTGTTAATCCTGCTGTGACCCTGCCACTGCCTACAAACACAGAGAACATTTCAAATAGATTTGCTTTTCTTCTCAGAGTGATGGGGGACCTGACTCCATATCAAGCCTTACCACTGTCTTGCCAGGAAATCAGGCTTTACTTACACACACAGAAAAAAAAAAAAAAAAAACCAAACAAAAACAACAAAAAAAACCCTGTCTCAAAAGGACCTTTCATCAAAGAATTGTTAGCCACTTGGAAAACTTACCCTTAAGTACTATATTCCAGACATCTCGGTAGCTAACTGCTACTTGAGGTGCAGGGTTTCAGTTTTGGGGGTTATTTGGTTTCTTAGTTAGCTCTAGCATTTATTTCCTAGAGAGGGAACCATGTCTCCTGAAGGGCTTTTCTCTCAGCATTGCCATACAAGCACTTTTCTGAAATACTCTGTAGCAAAACCAAAACAATGGTAAACAAGCAAAATCTCCAAACCACTTTTCTAAGCCCATTTTCCACTGGATTATTGTAAAACTGCTAAGTTTGTTTTTTGGTGCTTTTTTTGGGGGGGGAGAGGGGTTGGGGTTTTTTTTTTTGGCTTTTGTAGGACAAGCAACAACCTGCTACAGCAGTGAAAAGTCCAAGCCAGCTTGGTCCCTGGGGTCCTGAGAAACAGCTCACCAAATTAACTTGGTACTAGACTTCATGTGGGCTCACAATGAGCATGCATTACAGGAGAACCTGTAACTTCAGAAATTCCAGGATGCAGCAGAAAAGCTGGGCAAATGGACCAACAAGCCAATGGTTTCATGATTCCCCATGGCTTCAGACTCCTGCAGTATTGAAGTGGTACCTTAGGCGTGCCCTGAACTGCAGGGAGGGCCGAGGGCCAGGCAGCCCGGCAGGGAAGCCCTCTGTGCTACTGCCATGTGATTCTGGCAGATTGCACACAGGGAGCTGGGAAATGACACACCTTTTTCTATAATTTCTGTGGTTTGTCAATATTGTTCCACCTCCAAGGAAGTGAAGTGATAGGAGGCACAAGCAGATGGGAATGTGATGGCATATAGACCTTATTTCCAATGGTGCTCTGTATGTATTGCCCTATAGCCAAAACAGCATATACTTAATATTTGCAAACACATCTTGGGTAATTAGATTGCAAATTCAACCTTTCCTTCGGCCACTATGGCTCCTTTCCCAAGGCGAGGCTGTTACTGACTACACTTGCACACAGCTCTGCTCTCCACAGATGAGGTTTCTCCCTTTTTACTAAAAAGTCAGGAACCATTTCACTGTGTTTGGCTCTTGTGGTGATGGCATCTCATCAAATCTGCATGTGCCACAGCCCAGGATTATCAGGATGCTCCGCTGTAGCAAACTGCCTGCATCAGAAACCATTTTACCTCCTCCAGAAATTGCTTGGAGACCTGCTGCTGTGTAAAACTCCTGAAGAGCAAGGCATGTTCTGGTCATGCCTTCTACTGCATTTTTCAAGTTGTGACTGCACAGTGCACAGTCAGAGCAGGCTGAGAGCTGAAATTCTGAGAGAACCAGCCTGGACACCAGCAGCTGCTGTTCCAGCCTTTTCTAACTCGCCCAGGTAGGACTGTAAAAGGAGTTTGAAAAGGATGGGAGAAACTGTGCAGAAAACTTGCTTTCCTCACATTTTTTAATGGTAATTTTGTAGATGTCAAACCTTGTGAACTAGTTGGGGTTTTTTAAAAACTGATTTAATCTCAGCTACATGAATGTAAACTTGGAGTAAATCCACTGATTTCATCAAAGCAGTTACTCCAGATTTCATAGCTCAGCCTAGATAAGAATCCAGACGCATCCATGCATACATATCAGTTTGGGAAAGAGTTGTCTATAAGCAGCCTGTGGAAACATGGAAGAAACACTGCCGTATTCAGGGGCTGCTAATGCAACAAAAGGGATTATATCAAAAGTATACTGAGAGCAGAAAATGCACTTGGCTTCGACATTTCACCCGGGAGGCTCTTTCTGGGCTGCAAAACTCCTTCTTGATTTCCAGCACTTATTTAAGATGACTCCCTTTCCCTCCATAAAAATCAACCCTCACTTCCAAGCTGCTCTGAAGCAAGTTTAACCCTTGTGCTCACGACCAAATGCATGCTCTGCTGCTGCCCTTCAGAGAGCAGCGAGCACAGCCCTTCAGAATCTTGCTGCCAGGCCCAAATGCTGAACACAAACATTCAGATTCTCTGTTTTATAGTTCCCCACAAGCTTCTAAGCCTCAGTACCACACATCTATTACCTGGCATAACACACTTTACGTGCTCCTAGTCTAGCTACTCCAGCTGTGCAGCCTGAGCAGAGGAGAGGCACTGAGAGGAAGAGGCAAAGCCAGCTGAAATGCAGCTTGCAGGCAGGGCTGCTGCTGCAGGGGAAAAGACAGCTCATCCCTGCTAAACTCATCGGCTCTGCTCACACTTCTCTAATGGAGAGTAATTGATTGCAAAAAGCACGCTTGGCATGCCCTGTGGGCTGCTCCTGCCTCACCACAGCAGTCAGATGTGGAAAGGAGCGCTGGCAAAAATAAGCATAGCCAGGGTGGTTCTTTCTGCCCCAAAAAGCACTCTCAGGGACACAGCTCCGGTGCTGAGCAGGGCTGGCAGAGTAGCAAAGATGCCTTTTATGAAAAATGTCACGTTTTTCAAGGTTGAAGCTGCTTGGGCCAGAATTAAATCTGGCCTTTGAAAAAGAATGTTTCCATCTGGAAATAGAGTGTATTCGTATGTGCATGCTAGGTTGCACTTGGGTCATAAAATCATAGAAACATTAAGGTTGGAAAAGGCCTTCAAGATCATCAACCCCATGATCAAAAAAAAACCCATTTTCTGGCCAGAAACTCAAAAGCTGTGACACTTTCTGCAAACTGGATCACCTGGATTCAAACCACTGTGCCAGGTCAGGCCCAGACCTGGGGGTGCACATGCAGGGTTTTGAGTCCTCAAAATTCCTCAGCCATGAAAACTGAAGTGCTGATCTGGAATAACCACGCTCCACTGGCCCAGGTCTTCCAGAAATTCAGAGAAGTTTACCTTGCACTGCCAAGTTTACTGCTGGATTGAGACTTTGCCTTGCACCTGGTACAAGGAGAGCCTAAACTCAGCAAGTTACAGGCTAGATAATGTAACAGAAGTGTCAGCATGGGCCTAGATCAGGTCTAGATCAAACTGCCACCACCGAGTGCTCCAGCAGGGTTTAAATCAGCACTAATTATCCCAAAAAGATGCTGGGGTGTGGCAGATAAACCTTGATGTCCCAACTCTCAGATGAGTGTCCCCTTCTTAAGGGGCAGTTCTAGGCTGCTCTCCCCAACCATCCTTTCTGTTGTCCATCTCCGTTTGACTGTAAGCTTCATCTTGGCTTGGAGAAGTCTTTTGTGTCTAATCTTTTTGTCTAAAGTTTCACTACAGTCAGCACACCTGGGCAAAAAGTTTTGAGTTAACTAAAACATGGTATTTTTCAAAGGAAGATGTGAGCATTAAAGTATCAAAACTTTCTCAGGCAGATGGGACTAGAAGGGGAAAACCTGTTTAAAAGTCATGTTTTGGACTAATGTCCAAAGGCAAGGAGGATGTGGGGTGTGTCTCTGTGCCACAGAGTAAGCCAGCAGCATTCACTGGTACTGAGTTTTGGAGACAATGGGAAAAACATTGTTTAAACTGCCTGTCTCTCAGTAAGGATGACATGGAATTGATATACTTTTTCTTGGTCACTAGAGATTTTGAAAGACTTCAGGAAGATCATCAAGCTATAATATTTAACATACAAAAAAATCCCACTGGAAAAAAAAAACAATCCCTACAGCTCAGGAGTATCAGTGTGACAACCAAGAACCAGCAACATACTTATACTGAGCCTGCTGAATAAAATATCACATTTTCACTGGAGTTAAGCAGGCTTTTCCTGGAATAAAGTCTGCAGGTCATAATACAAAGACATAGCAAATTATAAACACTGGAAGAATATATCTAACTTGGAAAGGTACCTTATGAGTTAGTGCTAAGACTTTGTCACTGGCTCTAAATTAAAAGCTCTGCAGGCCTATATTAAAGATACTTAGACATGATCAGCTAAGTAATCAAAATGATTTACCTCCACTAACAGTGTGATCCTCTAGGCAGAACGTGATGCAATTAGAGAAAATGCAGGAACTTTTCCTTATTAGAGAGAAAATACGGACTAGAAATTAATGATTTCACTAACCCTTGAATAGCTATTCAACATTTGGACACATTTCCCCTTCCTTCAAAAAAGTCACGTGACAAACAAACCCCCTTCATTAGAGTCTTGAGCCCAAGATTTCTACCTGAAATATTTATAGGTAATACAGAAACTTTTCAGGTTTCTAATTACTATATGAATTATGGAAATAAAACAGTTTAGAATGAGAAATCTGACATAATTCCACAGGGATTCCACTGAAATTTCCCTAGATCTGATATACTTCAGTGGAGATGAGTCTGTATGCTACAGTATTGATTTAAATACTGTCATAACTTCTGGAAGTCTATAATCGGAAACCATTTCCTATTCAATTCCATCAGAACTCTCAAAAAACTCCATGTAAGAATATTATCTATTACATTTCACAAGGCATCATCTTAAGGCCAATGTATTACCTTGTAAATAAGAATTCCACTTTTAATCAACATGTCCAAGTAGATTACTTCCACAAGATGACATTAATTTACTATTTTTAAAACCAATATCTTTACCTATCTCCATTATTTTCAAGAGCAGAATAAATGCATTTGAAGGTTTTCCTCTAGGTTAATCTATAATAAAACCAGAAACCTTTCCACTATGGCCATTAACACCCACAACTCCACAAAAATTTAGTTTTTTCCTGTACATGCCCAAAACACAACACATTTCTCAAAAGCGTGTTTTAAATTTAGTCAATATAACACAAAACAGCAGACTAGACCAAACATGCCATGAGCTCATCTTTTTCAGCTTTGCAGAATCATTTTCGTTTTTATTTCTACAACTTTATTGCCTTTTGCCAAAATACATGGCACTGGCATCTCAGCATTTCTTGCCTTCATTAACAGAGGTTGGCTGCTTCCATTTCTCCTTGAAGTGTTTCACAGGGACAGGGTAAGCCTCCAAAGGTAGGAGCTTAAGTTCAGACATGCATTTACATGGTAGCTGCTCCTGGAATTTAGCTTGCCTACCAGGAGTTATTTCTCATTTATTAATGAGAATACTCTCTCTGCCCCCTTTTGAAGGGCAGAGTGGAGTTATTATCCCTTTTTCACAGATGGGAAAGTAGAACTGGGGTCACTTGCCTCAGCTGAAGTCCCAACCACCTCGCCTCCAGCCACGAGCCACTTTGCAGAGTGCTGCTCAAATCAACACCCCGCAGCAGGGACAGCAATCCCTCACAGAAAAGAGGGACTCAGCTGGGGCTGCAGTCTGGCCTATTGCCATCACATAATGGTCTCCCATTTCACTCCCTGTGCCTTCAGGTCTGCACCTGAATCACAGGGAATATAATCCAGTTCACTTCTTTTGAACTTTGGCTGCCCCCAAGAATGAACTTTGAACTTTGAATGAACTTTTTGAACTTTGCCGTGGCCCCCGCAAGAACTGTTGCTCTACAACAGAGCACGCAACAAAATCATGTCTGTTTCAAGTAAATGGAACAGGTGTAATTTGGATTCCATATGCAAATCCCAAATGACTTGTGGATTTAACTTGAAAACTGGGAAAATGCTTAATTGTGTCATTAAATTGAGATCATGGAGAAGATAAACTGGCCCTACGGAGCCAATGAGACTTTCACTGCTGACTTCACTGGGTCAGTGTTTGACTCCAAATGAAAAGAGAAGCTTCTTCTGTAAATCAGATCATCCTTTACAGGATCTGATCTAATACTCAAAGAATTTGGAAAGGCAAACAGAAATTCAGCTCCTGGTGAACTTGTAGCTTCAAATGACAATAAAGAAAGGAGTGGCATAGGAAACTGTAACCCCATTGCACCACTGGTCTTTAGGAAAATAAAGATAATGTGGAGTATGTAACACACTCCCAGAAAAGAAGCACTGGTAAGTCCCATCCCCAAGTGACTGCCTTGCAAGCTCTGAGCACTTCTGCTCAGAAATTATCAGGTTCATAAAAGTTACAGATAAGTCCACCACATACCAGGTTCCTTTCTTTCCCCCTCCAATTACATAAATTAATAATGTTTGGGATTACACTAGTTGGAAAAAATGCATTAGCACAAAGCATTAAAAACATGCTCTATACAAAGGCAAAAATTCATATGGGTCCCTGTTTTGCTACAGCATGAGGAAAACCATTTACCACAATACGTTAATTTCTTGAAAAATACAAGTGTTCTTTTTCCTGTATTCTGGCTTTTTTGCAGCTTTTAAGATAGATGGTGAAGCAAATGCCACCCTGTATCAGCAGTGATCTCATCTGCTAGTATTGTCAATTAGGGCTGCAACATCAACCCTTGATATAGTGAGGAGCTGGCAAAAAAACCCGCCAGCAACCTGTAATTGCCTGTGCTGGGAAAGAGTAACTGTGCACCCTGCAACCCACTCACTGCAATATCCACCAGGAATGAGTGGCCATAAAAATGGGGCAGGTAGCACTGGATTGCCTATTGCTTTCAGCAAATTGGAAATAACCCACGGAGCGATGTTTTGGTTGATTTGTTGGTTCATATGAGGCTGTGAAAACAGCTTAAGTTGTCTAGCTACGACACAAGAGCTCAGCCAGGAGCCACAGCTATCAGGGTAGCAGTGAAAGAGGAGGAAAACACAGAAATTGCTCCAGTAGGAGAGGTCTGATCTGATGAGGTGAGGGCAGCCCCTGCTCTGTGGGAATGTCAGGAGAGCAGGCAACTCCTGGATAGCCCCAGAGTCTGCACTGCTTCTCCTGTTTCTGCACAGTAAAGGGCTGCACCGAGGAAGAGCTGCTGCTCCTGAGTATGAATTGCTCACAACTCAGAATAACTACCTGCACTCAGTCATTATGCATTTTCAAACAATTACACTGTCTGTGGGGTTCTGAGCAGCATCTGCATCAACATTTTGAAGAGGGAAAAAACTGTAATTTAAGTCTTTCACTGATTCAGCTTTTTAAGTGATGCCACTTTGGAAAACTGGCCTAGAGAACTGTATCCTGTTCATCACTCCCTAGGTATTTCACACCCTTTGCCCTCCTGAAAACAAGTTTTCCCATCTTACATACAAGAAAAAACAGAAACAAACCAAAAACAAGCAAGTAAAATCAAAAGTTAAAAGACAATGAGTTGTTTTCCAATGAAATTTTTCAAGATAATACTATTATTAAAAATTCCTAATTTAAACAAGTTAGTGCTTGTAACCTTCAAATGAAAAATAAATACAAGAAATATTTTCTCCAAATATTTCTGTTTAGCTGACCACAATTAAAGAAAACATTCAACCATTTTGACATAGTTTGTATGCTTCTCCCCGAGGCAGGGCTGCAGACAGAAGAGGAATTGTTCCAAATACTCATCAATCCCCAGAAGGCAAGGCCCATCCACATAATTAGACACAGCAAAAGGCTTATTTCTTTCTTCTTTCTATTTATAATATCTTTTACATAAATCCTTGGGTCCTTACTTAATTTTTATTGAAAAGAAACTGCTTGACATTTTCCCCAGGTACCTACTGAGCAATCCTGAATTAGGACTTGAGGCTGTGACACACATACACCACTGTCCCATCCATAAATATGCAAGTGTCACATCCATAAATATCAATAAAAGGCTATTGCTTGAAACAGAGATAGGATGTGCCTTCCAGCACAAGCCCAAAAACATAGATCACCAAATCCTCTTCACCTCTTTGAGGACTTTTGTCAAAATAAAACTGCACAGCAACCTCAGACTTGCTGAGACCAAACCCTGTAGGATAGGAAACCCCCTTTTCAAGATGTAACTTGAGAAAACTGCTACAGGCTGTTCTAAATAAAGAACACAAGCACTTCCTAAAGCCATCGTTACTAAACTGCCATCCTCCCAAGGGAAAAAGCAGAACAAAACAAAAACACATTATTTTTGTGCTGCCGTAGCCATGAATTTTAGAAGTCCCCCTCACCACCCCTGAAATTTTGGATCTGGAGGACGCAAGAGATGCTCAGCTCTCTCCAGATCATTTGTCGAGAAAGTCCCCACCTTTGCCATGCACTGCCAGGGTTTGCCTTCCCTTTTCATGCCAGCTACCTGCCAGTCTGGGTTAAGAGCAAAAACCAAAGCTTACAAAGCAGGACAGGAGTGATCTGAGCCAAGTATGAGATCCAGGGACTCTGACACAGACTTACTCCAGAGTAACCATTTAATCCTTCTACCTCAGCCTTTCTCACTGAATTAAAAAAAAAAAACAAAAACTATCAATCACCTACTTTGTAGGTCATATATTTGCAAAGCCCTCAGGGAGATGGAAAGCATTATACAAACTATATGCACACATGTTAACACTGATTAATTTTCTCTGTGCAAACATACCCTTTTTTCTTCTTCATTGCCCCTCCTCTCATTATATCAGCAGTCTCATCTGGAGGAGGACGAGGAACTGCTGACAGCTGAAGTATTTTCCGCAGTTGTTCTTTTGAGATTCAGAAATGCAACCACTCAACACAGCCCTGTGTTCAGCTGACTGTTTCCTTAATAGCTTTGCTCTTTCATGTGTTTCCTCATTTTCTGTTACATGAATTTAAAGCAATCTGATTTCCAAGTTAATTTGAAATGATCCCGGATCCATTAGTTGAGGGTATCATTTGCAAAATAACTCTGAGAGACAACTTTCACTCGCTATACTTTCAGATGTACCCTCAGAAAACAAAGACAGGGCTAGCGATGTGAATAAAGTCAGCAGAATTTGACCTAAAAAGCATGTCTGTGTACAGAGGCACAGGGATACAGCCTAACTGCATAAAAGCCCTGTAACACATGCAATAGCTCCTCCACAGCCTGAGGTTTACACCAATGAGCAGCATTTTTGCGACAGTGCTTACACCAATGACAATCAGAATATATAGAGTTTTTCAGAAGACTATCTGTAAGCATTTTTCTCAGGATGTTTGAATGCACAATTTCTGAAAAAAATAATTTAAATGTTTTATGGAATAAAATTTCTGTTTCAGTTGTCACAAAGGAACCCAGGTTGAAGCTGAGGACTTCTGTTTTGCCATCAGCTCCGCAATGGCAGTTTCCATTAGATATAACAGAGGCCACCCCCCTGCACCCAAGGGTAGAATTGGGATCCCTAACTTGCAGCATCCACTCATGCTCATGCATGGAACAAACTGTACTGGCACAAGTTTCCCAGAGATGTTGTGGAATCTCCCTCTTTGGACATATTCAAAAGCTCTTTGTAGCTGGTCCCAGGCAACTGGCTCTGCTTGCCCAGGGGATTTGGACCAGACGACCTCCTAAGGTCCTTCCCAACCTCAACCAGCCTGTGTTTCTGTCAAATGGGCAATGTTCTGGTGCACCTTGGATGAATGGCCTCTGACTGCCAGTGCAGCCTCTGGTCTGGGTACTGTAGAGATGTCCCAAGTAACACCTCAAAGCTGTCCGTGCATAACTGCAATTGGAAGCACCCAGATGGCTGAAGTGACAATTGTTAGAGGCTGGAAGCTGAGGGGAATTTCAGAGCACTGGCTGGGGGATGGAGACGTGGCTGGATTTTCCTCCTCCTGTTCAACAAATGCAAATCTCCACTCTGAGATGTGTGTGCAATCAGCAGCTCACAGGCAGGAGCCCATGTGCATATTCCACAACAATCCGGGAGCCTTCTGAGACAGAAAATGTCTCTTGTGTATTTACTGACCACCTAATGGAGTGGGAAAGCTGAACAAGAACCCAATAAAAACATGACAGGCTAACTTTCCAGCTGCAGTCTTTAAGATAAAATCATTAAGGAATTTAATTTGATAATGCTACCAAGAAAAAGAGTCTTGGAGGACAATCCTCAAGAAACAACACCTCACCTCTGTATTGAGCTGTGTCAAGCACACAAAAAAAACCAAAAAACTTTGTTTAAAGAGAAAAGCAAGGATTTTGAGTAGCAAAATCCTCCTGCCAAGCAATCTGCTCTCAGCTGACTATAAAATCTCTCATGCTGTAACGCCAAAACTCCCGGGCAGAGAACACACTGACTCGCAGTATAATGTTTGCAGTAGTTAAAAGGGAAGAAGCAATCATGCCTGCTTTCAGAAAATGAGATGGTGGTCTCATTAGCAAAAAAAATTCAATTGCAATAGTTACCTCGGCATGTAAAGGACTCGCTCTGCCACCACAAATCCCACCCTGAAGAAGAGGTTGCTGGCTGGGATGAATGGGAAAACCAGGAACAACAAGCCAACCAAAACTTCTTTGTGTTCCAGTTTCTGCAATAATACAAAATTAAACAAGTATCAACTAAAAAAATCGAACTTAATTCACCTCTAACTTTCCCCTTTCTTTTGAGGGTCATAAAAAAGCAACTTAGATTAACATTTGGTATGGTTTTTTGCATTTAAAAGAAATTTTTACAAGACACTAGTCTTTGGTCTTTATGCACTCCTGGTGCATCTAATATGCCCAGAAGGTGTGCAAACACTACCCACTGTGTCTGTTATTACCCTTGGTATTTTTTCCAAGGTCAGCTCTATCATATACATGGCACAGCTATCAGCTAAGATAGAACTCATGTTAGTAATATGTAAGTGTAGAGTGAATGCATACATTAGCATGTCTGTGACAGTGTGACTGTATGTAAGTACACAAATGCACATCACATACACACAGACTGCTGTGCTCAGTCCTAAATGTTTATAACATAGAAAAAGTCACATTTTGTGTAAAGAAAACTAGCCCCAAGTGATACATTAATACAGTCATTTTATCTCTTTCAGGGAAAATATCTACACTTGAAACGATACTTTTGCACACAAGATCTCCACACTCATACAGAGGCAAAAATTTGAGACATGCTGTATGCTAAAATTAATGTTTTTCACTTGAGCTCAGTTAATGCCCTCCACTTGTACTCACTTTAATGCTCGCTCTTTGAGGAGAAATTAAATTACCACATGCAATTCAAACCAACTGTGATACATGGGGCCAACACAGGCATCTGGGGATGCAGCGGCCACTCATCCAGCTATGGAGAGACCCAAGTCTCCTGAGCAAGCTAAGCTTCAGGTTTAGCTCCAGCCCAAGAGGGTAAATCAGCTCTTGCTTCTCAAAGAATAACACCAGGATAGAAGTGAAGCTTTAGGCCTGTTCAATCACCCAGGCAGACATCTGTGCTCTCCTGGCTCACATACTGCTTCTGTCTGCAGACATCGCAAGACGCTTTGTCATGCTTAGAAACAGATGCAACCAGAATCACTTAATGGCTGCAGCACTTTCTAATTGTTGTGCGAAATTTCTCAGTTTTGGAGAGCAAATTGACTTCTCTTTGCCGGAGGGAGCTACGTTTAGAAACATTGAACAAGATTTCTGAGTAGAGAAATGGAGCCCAATCAATGATGCGGGGCCAAGCAGTACAAACTGTCTTGCTTTTGCACAGCTGCAGACTGCAACAGCAGTTACCACTGGTCTAGACAGTGGCTGAAATTCAGAAGTCCTACTACTAAAACATATCCATCCTATTCTATGGGAAAGACAACAAGTCTTTTCGACAGGTACCAGAAGCAAGGGTACGAGTCAGGAGGCTCTGATGTCGCTTCAGAGGAGCTGAACCACAGGACCACAAAGAAGTGCACAGATTTCTCCTGGCTCAAAGAGGAATCATGAGGCAGAGAGAGGAGTAGAATTCACGTCTCCAGACTTCTCTACCATATGTGTTTTAAATAGCACCACAGTTATCTATGGTACTTCTATCATCCTCCTTTTCAGTATCTTGGATTCACAGTTACTAGTGCCTACATGCAGTCACAACAGCATCAAAAGTACATTGTTCTCAGAGCTGAAGGAGGCATCAGTCCATAAAGATGATGAGCAAAGGTGCCTGGTAATTACAACAGAAAATTGAATAGGAAAAAGAAAAAAAAGGACTAAAAATTTCTTCTCAACTCTGAATTAAAATTACCAGTTCTAGCTCAGTTTCAGCTTCCCTCCCCACCCAGATCTGGACATATACTCCATTTTTCTCCTGCCATTTGACTCTCCCTTCCCACTTTGTCTGACCTTATTATGGTGCCCATCTTCTGCCACCACTCTGCCCCAGGGGTATGACACTGAAGACCCTAAGGCACAGCAAGGTAAGTTGGGCCTAAGGGAGTGTACTGCTGGCAGATACAACATTCTCAGTCCCCAAGATACACAGCTGCTTTCAACCAAGCCAGCCATCAAATATTTCTCCAGCTGTTGATCACTAAATCAATAATTGGGAAAACAACCTCTAGTTAAACATCTCTAGGAAGGACATGGTGTTATTCAAGGCTGCAGCATTGCAGATAAGCAAAGGAAACAATGCTAGAGAAAGACAAATAAAACTTGTACTTCAAATGGGAAAGAGGAAAATGTGGGAATTAACTCAGCTGAAGGATCAAGTGGATCTGTATACCCTTTTTCTCCTCAGAACAAATCACAACTCCATTCTAATGCCATTGAGGGCTGCCAGCTCAGTCCCTTGGGCAGGGCTCAGAGAGAGAAGCCCAGCACACACAGACCAGCCTCACAGAACAGCAGAACCCTCCATGGTGCTCCTTATTTCTGAAATAAAAAATACCTGGCAGTGCCCTTCTTAAAGCATTCCACTAAGGCAGAGGCTTTTGGGAAGAGCTGGTCCTCGAAGGCCAGGCTTCAGCTGGCTTTGTGCTACGTGTGGTCCTGCCCGTGAGCCAGTCGTAGGGCTGCAGGAACAGAGGGCAGCAGGAACTCCCTCTCAACACAAGCCATAGAAAATTCCCTCCATATGATTTTCTAAATAAAACAAATCCAACCTATACATGACCTGTTACATTTTCCAGGCAAAGAAATAAAATAAATATTAGGACCATTTATTTGGTTTAGCTACTTTGGTCTTATGATCCCACTTGAGATAGTTCAGCTAAAGGTGTCAGAATCAGCATCTTTCAGGTGCCCAGAGCAGTAGTAAAAGCTTTTAAAGAGTAATAGGCAATTTTGTTTGTCTTCTTTCTCCTTAAAATAAAATAGCTAGGACTAGAAATTATAGATCACTGCA
Source organism: Poecile atricapillus (assembly GCF_030490865.1). Lineage (NCBI taxonomy): Eukaryota > Metazoa > Chordata > Aves > Passeriformes > Paridae > Poecile > Poecile atricapillus. The sequence continues at coordinate 20,960,732 of NC_081288.1, read as the reverse complement.
TTCTTTTTACAGAGAGACAATTCCTTTCCTCTTAAAGACAGTGCTTTCTTTTGGAAATACAAAGCTTGTCTTTTTGTGACTGTAGTCTCTGGTGGGGAGGAATCCACAAACATGTTTGAATTAATTTTAGAATGATTTCTCTTGTCAAGGACAAACTGATTCAAAACATTTGTTATAGTAAATAGTGTGGTGGGAGGGAGGAGTTTTGAAATTCACATCTAACTCATTACAATTAGGCCTTCATTCTATTGTAATAAAAAAACCCCACCAATAAAAACAACAAACTTTCTGATTTTCTTTTCATAGACTTATCAAAGAACTAAAGAAAACTATTTCTCCCAAGAGCAATGCAAAAAAGTGTCCCTCTGTCTCAAACAGAATATCAAAGAATCACTCCAAGGTCAAAGATGATCAATACAGCAATGACTCTCAAAAACTGCTTCTGTAGCAATTGGGGGGGAAAGGAAGAAACTCTAGAATTTGCAATTGAAGAACTCTTTCCATTTTACATATAAAACATATTCCTGAGCCATAACTATTTCCTGACTGCACTAAAGCACAAGTCTTCTGCAAGGCAGAGCCCTCTAAGTGTGAGTGCAGGAGTGGCACAGATTACTTCAACATCAATGTCATAACTATGGACTTGCATAAGCCCACTGCAAATTCCTTATTTTTCCCCTCAAGGAAGCACGGTCTGAGGTGCCAGATCCATGAAGTCTGCACTGTGCTGACAGGACTGATGTTCACATCACCTGGCACCTCCAAGGGTCGAGGCACTGGAAAGCAGAGCTGTGAGGACAGCATTTCTCTTGGCTGCACTAAGCTGTACCTCAGGGAAGACAGCAACTGCACAAACAAATCCAAGCAAATTCCATTGTGTTCTGCCTCTTAATGTTTCCAAAGGTGTTTGCATGTGCCTGCCTGTTTGATGGGAAGGCAATCAAATGGGTTTAATTCCTTCCTCTGACAGTTTTTTTTGAGAATGAGGCAAGTGTCACCTCTCCACCGTTTAGATCCAACAGCTCCGTGAAGTAAAGACCTCCTTCCTACCAAAGGCATCGATCCTTCTGACAGTGAGCTCTGGATGGCCCATTGCAGACAGTGAGATGTTATGCTTGGAACACCTGACTGCACGTGCAGAAAAGCTGCATGCAGGAAAGTTGGTAGAGCAGGGCTGTATAAAGCAGTGATTGCTATTACACATTTTCAAACGCTTGCAGCCCTAGGATGTAAGTGCATTATCCATCAAAAGACACACAGACTCAAAGGAGCTGCATGACTCTCTCTGCAGACCACAGACAGAGGATGGCACTTCTTCAGTTTATTCCTAACATCCATTTGTACAAACCCTTAGTGCAGACTACACACAACCCTACTTCATCTACTACCGCTGCACCACTCTCTTGAGAAGCCACAAGTGGCTCAGCAATGTGACTCCTCACCAGCCTGCATCAAACCCCTGGCAGTATCTCACCTGGCAAGAGGTCAGCATCTGCAAACACCCACTCTTGCACTTTCCACATATACAGCATTAAAGATAAAAGAGATGGTATAGAAGCATGTCAAATTCACTCTCCACTCATGCATAAGGTGATAAAAAGAAAGCATTAAGTTAATCAGGAATTAACCTTAGGGACTGATTCCTTCAAAGGAAAAAAAAAAATCTCTGTAGTTGAAAAGCTCACAGAAGCACTGGGTGTTTCCAAGTCCCACCTCTCTGTGGACACACAGATGGGCCATGGCAGAGCTGTACCATGCTCCGTGTGCCATCAGCATGGTCTCCTTTAGGTCACCAGCAGAAACCTGGATGGGACACACACATCTTTATCTACTGTGACCAAACAGGAGGCCACTGTGGAGCTGTAGTTATTTCACTCTGCTGCCTGTACTACTGCTTCCAAGTGAATGATGCCAAAAGTCGGGTGTCAACAGATGGTCCAAAATACTCAAGCATTTGGTAAGAAAAAGGTAACTTACCAGCTTCAAAACTGACTCAGACACCTGTCTTACTAAGCTTGCTCCTAGAAAAAGAGCCACAATTTCTGTAATCACTACACTTTATTAGGAGTTTAATTTTTTCATCTCATTATAGAAAAAAAAATTTAAATCAGCATCTTCAGTAACACCAGCTACTTGAATGCCAGGCTTAGTAACTCGCTCATTTCCTAAAATAACTAATTTTTTCTTGGTGATCATCTAGTTTTGATAGAAATAGCCATGGATTTCTAATGCTATTTTTATAATCACTGCTGACTGCTTAGTAACTACCTGACACACTGATACTATTGCAAGTATTTGGCAACAACAGAAACTATTTTCCAGTTCACCAGTGGCAGCACCTATTCAGGAACTGGTGCACAGGTAAACCAGTCAGAATCTGACCCCAAAACCCTTGAAAGGAGCACTGGCTTCCTCACCCAGGATTATCTGGAGAGAAATCCTTGGTGCACCTCTCAGACCACCCTAACAAGATCATTCATTCTCTGTTTCCAGAGGGAATGAAGTCCTGATCGGTACCAGGTAAAACAAAACATTTTTCAGGAATGCTGAAAATTCCTAAACTCTTTATTTACACGAGAACTGTGGGTGCTCAACACCTCTGGAAATCTGGCTTTCTGTTATGGAATTAAAGCAAAGAGCAATTTCCCATTCCCATAACAGGGCACAGATATATATTCCATAATATGTCACGTTTTATATTAGTATCTTAAGGGTAAAATTTTGATATCTACTATTTTCTTTTTCCCTGTAGAAGCCTGATACCCGTCCATTCAGTTGTGTGTTTATGATCTTTCTCACCCAGGTTTCTGAAATTTCCTTAAGATATAAGCTCATTTTCCCAATCCTTAATCTCTGTAACCTCTAATTCCACTTGACAAGCCAATTTGAGCAGAATGAAGAAGCACACAAATCTTCGAAAGAGAAGTGGAACATTCCAAAAGGAAATAGGAAAATCAACAAATTACTCCAGGAATAAGAACAATCATTTTGACCTTGTGGTGGCTTTTCCCTCTTCCCTTTCATTCTGTGACTGCAGGCTGCTTGACTAGGTGAGGAAAACAAAACAAAACATGTAAAATTCAATGCACAAATTTACATAAAAGCATGATCTTTGGAAAAACAACTCGGTTCATGGTGAATTTTCTCTTAAGAGGGTAACATGGAACAAGAGGAGCCGAACAAAAAACAAAACCCTCAATAGCTTGGCACCCCAATGTTTAACTAAGGCCAAGTAGCCACCATGAGCAATCATTACCTCTCTCAGCTGTAAATTTCTCGCTCCTCATTTCACCTACACTCTCCTGCTCACCCCTACTACTGTGCCATTCCAAAACCTTTCAGCTCTGAGTAGGTCTTGAAATACTAACTCAAATCAGAAGAAGAAAATGGCAGAATAAAAGGAGTAATTCAGCATTAATATGCTGAAAATGGCAGAACTACCTGCCCCCATGATAATTACCTACACCACCCTGCAGGCAGTAAGAGCCCATTTGGTGAGATGCTGAATATCTTCATAGTGAGCCAAATCAGAACTACTTCAAGCTGTGGTTTACCCAGAGTACCACGCTCCAAACCTGTTATTTTCAAACATCTACCAAGCAAAAGAAAATCTGATGCAAAAGGTATTTTGACAATTCTTGTGTTTGCTTTTTTAATCCAAAACAGCAGTCACATACAGACCAAGGCAGCTTTTCCCTTTAGCTGGAGTCTGTCAGCTGGCACAGCGAGCTGCCTGGGAAAGCTTCCCTGCTCCTTCCAGCCCCACCAGGGACCCACACACAGCTGATGTGGCTGCAGCACTCAACAGGGCAGAAACACAGCCAGCGAGCTCGGGGTGCCTGAAAGGGGCTCCCCCCTTCCTCCAGATTTCACTAAACAGAGACTTTCTGGCTTATTACTCTCTCCCTGCAGCAAATATTAACAACAGAAGCAGCACAGAAAAAAGCTTGCTGCTAAGGATTAAGAACATCAGTCCTGACCTTCTCTCTATGTGGAAGGAATTCAAGTGGCCCTCAGGAAAATGAAAGCAGGATTTATTTTAAATGGACCTTTTATGGAAATGATTGTGGTTTCTAGCTTGTCAGATAGACTCCATCAATAAATAGCCTTATTCACCTTGCTGTGCCTTTGAAGCAGGTATTGTTCTGGAAGTGTTGTGGCATATAAATTTTGCTAGGCGTACTTTGTAACTATGCTGGTACTACTGTAGAATATTATAAAAGGCAATTGTTCCCCAGGAAGGTCCATAAGCTGTGATTTATTAATGAAATGCCAAACCTGGGAAACGAGGCAAAGGTCTCATGAGTGCAGGGTAAAGTAAATAGCATGACAGAATACACACAGCGAGTGCTAGCAGAAACAACAGAAACATGCACACAAAAAGAAGATGCAAATGCATTCCTCTCCTGGATGGTACTGAACGTTGCCAGCTAAGAAATTCAGTCTGAAAGTCACTGAAGAATATGCTCAGATGATATCCATACATATAATCCACCAGATAAATTGCAATATGATGCCAATTACAGCACGAAATAAAGTCATCACAATATGGTATAAAATGCCTTGTCTTGGCTAAGAAGCACCATGCAGGGAAATTCAAAAAGGCAGCATCACCTTTAAAATTAGAACTGAAATAAAAAACAACCAACTGTAGCATATGAAAGATCAGGATAATACATATGTCAGTCACATGTAATGAATATAACCTGAAAACCATCACAATTTCCTGGACCATATGTAGCCACATCACATAGAACAGCCAAGCAGGTTCTTTAAAATAGTTATAGAGCACACTAGATGTATGTTTTTAAATCTATGTGAAATGTTAGTGGCATTCCCTCCTCGGACATGAGCAAACTGCTGTACATCATTATGTGTTCAGGCTGAACATGCAGAAGGTGCTGAAAACCACCAGAAGGTACCTTTATAGTGCTTGTCACAAGTACAAATGGGTGAGGGCCATCAGTATGAGGTGCAATACCCTCCCCCAGATTGGCCAATTGCAAAAGCTACTCCTTCGAGTTAGTTTTCCAGATCACCCCTCTGAATTAGCCTGCCACATACATGAGTTTCCCACTATCAGCCCTCCATTTATCAGGTACCACAGAGAAAGTGGAATCCTATCCATCATGAGCTCTGCACACTTACATTCACAGCTAAAACTACAAGCTGCTAATTAGGCAGCGACCTAAAAATGCCATGTGGAGTGGCATCAAACATCTGAAGGGTCTTCCTTTCATGCTCACTGAATTATTATGACATGTCAAAGAAATAACTGTCGTCCTGATGATAATGCCAAGAATTGTCCTCCCTCCAGTTCACCAGGTGCTCCCAGTATCTTCCAGCAAAGAAAGGCAGTGCCATGTGCCCTTGGGTATCCCAGTGGCCATCTGAAGCACCAGATTATTTTTCTGACCTTGTGACTGGCATGTTTGATATCTACTGAGAGAATGCCTCATCCATTTCCTGGTACCTTTGTAATCCATCCGGAAGTCACACCACATCCATTCCTCATAGCCAAGGCTATCTTTGACAACGAACAATAAATAAATGTCATCCTCTTTTCCCAGCTATTAAAATTTCTCTGGGATGCAGGCATTTTCAATAGCACCCCCAGTGTTTATCACATCCCCAGCACACTGCTTGAAGCCCCCATGAGGAAGTTCACTGCAAAGAGTTGAGAGGAACAAGTCTTACTTGGGGAGCTGTTCATAGGGAGCTCAGCAGTTGATAAGTGAGAGGGATTCACACTGTGCAGGAGAAACAACCCAGAGAATGGAAGTTACATACAAGGAGTTAACAAAGCCATTTTTTAAGTGACCTCCTCATTAAGTAAAGAGGAGAACAACAGTGAAGGTGCACAAGCAGGATGAGAAGGAAGGCTTCTCTCTCCAAACAAACTGGAGAGCTGCCTTCTTTGTTTCTGCCCTTTTCAGCATCAAATCCCCATCTAGTAACAGGCATGTTCCAAGGAAAGCACCCATGGGTAGAAATCTTCCACTACTTCTTCACTTTCTGAGGTATAACAATGTTCACAAAATGAAACAAGAAAGCTTCATGCCTTAGATGTCCTTTATCAGCACCACACATACATGCCCAACAGAGTTATTACCCTAATCACAAATGTCAACAAATTAGCCCTGTTTAAAATTCAACAACAAAGGCAGAAATCCAATCCATGCATTCTCTAATTGCAGTCCACAGAAAATATTCCGTGAGTCTCCTGTGAGTTTGTGTTGTGGATGCACACACATCACCTCTTGCCACTGAAAATCAGTTCAGTGTTCACTGGACCAATGCCTTCACTGCTGCCAGAACAATTTCTAGCATTTCCACTCTGCAGAAAAGAAAGCAATGGTGCCACTGAGAATGAGTACAAGGTTTTCTCTCTTACCCCTGCACACCTACACTTTAAAGAGAGAGGCACACAGACTACATGCCTGTTCACTCCACAATCATTCCTTAGGAAATTGCAAGCTATCGCTTCCAGGTTAGACCTTGCAATGAAAAAGGAGAGAAAAATGGCTGCTAAGACTGCTCTGTTTGCTTCAAAAAGAGAGCAGAACATCTTATACTTTACAAAATGTGAGAAATCAACTGATATATCTCACGCTGCCTCTAAGCTATAAAACACTGAGTAATAGCTTGTCTGGGGCTTGACTGAAGGATGGTCCCTCTTGGGGGAAGCAATGCCCTATAAAAGACCACTGCTGCTGCATTCAGAAAGGTGCTTTCCTAAGACCCTAATACAATGAATTGTCCCTGCAGTTCATGTGCCCTGAACTTCCCTCTCCCTGTTATAAAAGGGATTGTTTGAAGTCAAATGGCATAATTTATTTCCAGGAAAAGTGCTGCTTCCTGTTTGCTTTCCTTGATAATTCATCCCGCTCAGCCCAACACAATCATCTTCATACCACTGAATGGCAGTACCATGGTTCAGAGATTGTGTGAGTTGTTAAAAATAAAACAGAAAACAGCTTTAGAAATGTAGAACTGCCTGAAAAGAAAAATATTTCCAATTGTATTTCTAATTATATACGTACATATGCTCCATGCCTTTAAGTGTTCAAAGTCAGATTGGAGGGGGTTCTGAGCCACCTGGTCTAGGGAAAGGTGTCCCTGCCCATGGCAGGGAGGTTGGAACTGGATGATCTTTAAGGTCCCTTCCAAACAAACCCTTCTGTGATTCTATACCAAGGGCTGAGGGAAACATGTCCGAGTTGATCCCCAGGAATTATCACCAGTTCCATGTTCACCGTGGGTTAGTTGGAGCTGAAAGTGCTCATGTGAGCACTTTCTCAAGATGGTTCTGGTTTTACTGGATTAGATACAAAAGCAGACCACTTCACATCCAATTTATTCAGTGTTTGGGGTTTTCAAGGATAAACACAAAGGGATCTTTAAGACTAATTTCAAAACATCTAATAAGTAAGTGCCCAAAGAGTAAAATTCACATTGTTTAACATTAACAGTGGTCAAGCGCAAAACTGAACTTGTCACAAAAAAGTTAAGACTTGCAGTTTCAAATCAAACAGCAGAATTCATAAATCCAGACTGAATTGTTTTTTAAAAAATTCATAAAAATATGATAAAATCTTTTTCAAGCAAACCAACAATATTAATCCTACATATAGTTCTGTCAGCAGGAGAAGAAATAAAAAGCAAACAAAACTTCAAAGAACATGGAATAAGATTGTTCAGAAGTCTTCAGTACTGGGCTAATGAGAATTTTATCATTAACTTCCCTGAGAACAGGATTAGGTCTAATACAAACAGTTCTGTATAGCTCTAGCAGTGAGTAATGAAGGCAGGAGGAATATGAGATGATGTACAACCTGCAGGTAGAACTGGTGAATACCTAATAAGGTGTTTTCCCATATTTCCCATACAGCATCTGTCAATGTATTATCTAAATTAATGAGTCTGCAGTCTCAAACTGTTTGGTTCATTTTCTGTCTCTTATCAGGACCACAGGGAAGATTGCCAGGTTAGACTGAAAATGTACAGGACCTGCACATTTTAGCATAACACAGGTGTTAAAAACCTGACACCCTTCAACTACGCTTTTCAGCCATACATATATTTAAGGAAAATAAACTTTTTGTACTATTTCCAAAGTGACTACCAGCACCTCTCCTAAAGAAGCTTCCACAACTCAACTGAAAGAGAAACAGCTTGTAACTTCCTACGATCCACAAAAAATCCCCTTCCATGGAAGTGCATATCTGACTCCTGACAAGGCTTGTACAACCTCACTTTCATTTCTGCAGTATGATTAATGGTACCTCTGAAATGCTGAATTGGGAAGTATGGCTTACCAAGTATATTATTTACGCTAAAGAACAATTTCCAGGTCATTTCTGATTTCCCACATTCCATTAGTCTGCTGACAAAAAAAATATCTTCTCATCAAGATATATCCAATGTCTAGGTTTTAGAAGCATAGCAAAAGTGCAAATAGAGGAATCAATTTTATTTTCAAAAGGCTCTGCAGATGACAGTTCCCAGTCCTGTTTGAAGTAAGTGACAAAAAGCCTAATGACTATGGGAGAGGCAGAGATGCTTTACAACTTCAGTGTGGTTTGGATCATTAACAATAATTGAACGTGGAAGCCCGGGCCAAGTTCTGCCCCCAAATCAGACCAATTAAAGGCTGAGACATTCAGCTAGAGAGACACTTTCTTCAGTTGAGCTTGCCTGCATTAGTTATTACTGGGATGGTTTTTCACCTCTCTTTGATGCATTCCAGAGGAAAACATGCGCTTATCAACCATTTCATCTGAAGATTAGGAAACAATTTTTTTTTTTTTTTTTGATGCTGTATTGCATGGCTTTTGGTGTTACCTTGAATGCAGAAATGCAGTGTAGGCTGAGTAATGTCATCACCAGCACCAAGAACACTGTGGCTAAGTTCCTCACATCCCAGATGGACTCGACCAAAGGGATGCTGCCAACCTGCCAGTCGTAGCACAGGGTGATCGGTGCCAGCAGGAGCCACGCATTGAAGGCCAGAAGGTAGGAATATGTTAAAAACCTGCAAATGAAAACAGGTAATGTAACATATGGAATGACTGCCAGCACATGAAACATTTTCCTTTGGCATTTACCACATACCACACAGGAGGAGGAAACAACAAAACAAACTAATCAACAACACTGCACCAACAGGCAGCCCCACACCTCTCTGTCAACAGAGATGCTACCATAGAGGAGGGGCACTTTAAGGTAATTTGAAGAAATAACATAAGATCAGTAATATTTACATGGTTTCTATGCACCAGCCTTTGGAAAACCAACAGAACTTCCATTTGAATGTTAGATTTTTGAAGTGACTTTCTGCCAGTTTAAACAATAAATGAGTAACTACACAGGCACATACATACATATTGAGCTTTTACACAGTTCACTTCATCACTGCTGCAATACAAAATATCCCTCCAGCTGGGTTTAACTTACAATTTAGGATTTCTTCTATCTGCACAACACTGAGCAATTAAAGTCAGATCCTTCTCTTTTCTCTTTGCAAATTAAGGCACAGGAAGAAAATACAGAAGAAAGGAGGGACAGGGTGATTCTTAGCTGATCCCATCACAGTTTCTTAGGGCTGGGGCCAGATTGCATGAGATGTGCAACAGAAGTGAAAGGGAAGAAGGGATTTCAAACTGTTGGAATCTTCAATAATCATTATTCTCAGTAGAGAGGAAATTAATGGGGAATGGAAATGGTGAGCATGCTGCCCTCTGGGAAGCATGCAGGGCTTTCAAAGGACTGAAACAGAACATCATATGTGCCACTGGGTTAAAGAAAACAAAAAAAACCAAATCAAACCAACACCACTCTCTGCCCCCAGGCTTTTGCTTCTTGGCATCTACTTGCCAAAAAGTGCATCTAAAGTTTAAATACTTTTAAGTGCAAGAGACCGCAGATTGATTGTTCCAGTAATCATGAAGTCAACCAAGTAAAATTGTGACAGCCTTCAAAGAGACAAACCCATCCTTGGCGTGCAAGTGGAAAAGTCCACATTGTACGCTGCCCCAAAAATGGTAAATACTTAAAAAAAAGAAAAAATTGCATTATATCCTGCATAGGATTTCTCCCATCTGAGCCTGCTTTGGCAGCTGTTACCACACCCAGTTGCCATGGTACCTTGCAGGTTTATTAAAATGGTAACAGAGGATGGCAGAAATGTCAAGGCATGTAGACAGAGTTTACATGTCTCACTTGCCACTTACAAGCTTACAAACGTGCCCCTTTGTGGTCAAAATTCAGCCCCTTACAACAGCACTTACAATGTTAGATTTGTGGCAGAATGGTAAGACACTGAAGCTAAGTGTGACTCCAGGCAGGAAGTTCCCAGATGGGTGTTGGGCCCTAAATTTCTGTGAAAACCTATTTAAATAACTGCAGAGTTAGGATATCAGTTTCTCATCTCATCCAAAAAGCAAACGTCTCCAGCAGCACAGTGACCCAAAAGCAAGGAGGCTTACTGAGCTGGAATGTTTCATTGTAAACAGTCACAGAGGCACATTCTCATTTTCCCACAGATCTTTCTGAACTCCCAGTTCTGGAAAGTGGAATATTCCCACATTTTTAAGGTTTTCAGCCATTTGATACACTTCTCTTCTACCCACACCCTCCCCCCCACCCCCATTTTTCTCACCTTCCCCACCCTGAGGTACTAAATAAACAAAAGGGATAGAAAGAAAATCCATCTTCTCTTAACAGAGGCAGCGATTTAAAAGCCAGTTCCTATTTAAGAGAGCATCCCTCAAAATTATAACCTAATTTTGCTAAAACGGTTCTTATTTGATTGCTCACTCTTTCTAAAGAAACAAATGTGTATTTTAGTCACCAGCCCAGTCTCTTCTGGTGCACATGACAGAGAAACACAGCAACACAAAATCTGGTGAGAGTTAATCACACCAAGGCACTCACTCGTGACATTTTGTGTGGCCTGACCCACCTCTGCTCAGCCACAACAAAACAGACTTCTCCATCAACCTCAAAACATTAGCTCAGAAAAGGCTGCCAGTGTTTATTTACAACTACTTACTTCAAAGCCAAACTAAGATCCATTTCTGGCTTCATTGTTAAAATAAAAGCATGTCTACTTAGATGAATCTGAATTGTTACTACAACTGTGCAAATTTGACAGGAATTCCAGAAGCACTGAATTAGTTTTGCACTTGATGCTTTAGGAGAGCCCAGTTTTTCGAGGGAGTGTCCTTTTATGCCCTGGCATATTAATATTTTCAGTAGGCATCACAATATTCACAGAAGTTTGTATGCAAACCACAACACACACCAGAAAACCTTCCCCTGCTTACTCAGACTGGGCTGCTGGGTAAGAAGGAACAAGAGGACATTTGGAATCTTTGCAGACTGCAGCACTGCAGTTAAGGACACACTAGTTGCTTTTCTGCATCTTCACTGATAAGGCAGGAGCTGATATATCCTTACACAGCACAGAATAAATAAACAGCTTGCTGCCATAACAAATTGAGTCCGCTTAATTTAAGGGGTATTCAGAGTAGCCAGATCAGTGTGAGTTAATGCATTTCTGCTGGAAAGGCAGGGCAAGCTGAAGATGGGAAGACAACTCCAGGCCAGGTTTGTAAGCAAGTGTCTGTTTCCAAGTGCTTGTGAGGTTTCAGTCTTCCTTGGGAGCCATGTGCACAGGTTGCTGCCAGAGGTGGCTCCCAAAGGAGAAGCACAATCACTCCACTCCACTATGGCAATAATTAGTGTTTAAATACTCTCTTCCAACAGCAGTGAAATATTTTAAAGCCTGTGACAATCATTAGCACCTGTACACAGTCAATTGGTTGGCCTCTGCAGACACTCTACTGGAAAACCCTTGTATGTGGCTCTTGTATCAACAAGCCTAAGGAGAAAGCTAAACAGGAGAAAGTTTGGAAGAAACCTCTTACCAAAGCTGACACCTCAAGGAATTAATTTGCAAATTTTGAAAAGACTTGAAGATTCTGAAATCACTCCAGGAGCTAATTACTTTTCAGCAGCCTACCTGCAAATGGCAACAGGAGTATTTTCTTTTAATTAGTTGACTGAGTGAATTACATTTTAAATTAATGATTTTCTTTATATTGCTTCTGGTGTCTGCTGGAATTCCAAGGGAGAAAAATTCCTGCTTGTAGCATCTCCTACTCTCTCAGTTAATCCCATGAAAACCAGAGTATTACTGGTGAGGTGACTGGAAGAGTCCGCATCTTAACTGGCCCCCAGGCCAGGTAACACCATTTGCATTGCAGCAAATTTTTTTATTTGCAAATTTAACATGGATATCCAAGTTTCAGTAGGTAGCAAGTATTCTTTTCACTTCTCATTGTCTCTAGAATGCTCAGAAAAACACAGTTCCTCCTGTAGGTAGCCAGTGTTGTCATGGCAATCCAGTTTGTTTGGTTTTAAATTCTTTCCGTTTCAATGTTCTGTTGCATCCTTTGAGATAAATACAGGATGACTCATATCTAAAACTTGTTGCAGAAAACAACTATCTGAACTGTTTCTGCTGCAAAATTGCATGCAAAGGGTACTACTCAAAGCCATAACAATATGATAGGAAAATACTTGAGGAATTGTCTGTTACCCATTGCTGTAATAGAGACCAATGAGCTTGGAAAAGCCCTCATCTCAGCTCTGCCAAATCCAGGCAATCAGAGCATAAGGAATGTGAGACTAGGTAAAAAAAAAATACAAGATTTTTAGAAATTTGAGGCATTTCCTATCTTTTCTGATTTTGGAGCAGTTTAAGTTTTCTCCCCACAGCACCCAGGGACTGAGATTATACATTTCTTTCTGAAACTGTGCCACAAGAGTGATCACAAAGCCCTGACCATGTCCCACCAAAGCTGCATGGAAAAGTGAGGGCCTGTGACCCTATTTTTTCTACCAGCCACCCAGTTCTGGGTCAATCCCGTTCCTGGCAGACAGCCCTACCCACACAGACCCAGCAGGGAACCCACCTGCAAATGAAATATATCCCAACACTGGGGATTTTAGCAAAGCAAAGGCAAACTATTCTCCTGGTTGGGGAAAAATTCACCTATGTTGAAGGCAGGTAATAACTGCACTTAATTGGTACTTGGGGAAAAAAAGAGGGGAAGGCATGAAGCAGGTGGGGATCTGAGGCAGAAGCAGGAGTACAGTTTTTGCCCATTCAGAAGTCACAGACCCTGGTTATGCTCTTCTGACACAACCTGCACACTGCCAGGCACTCAGGGAGGTTTCAGTTCACTATAAGGGTAAGAAGAGCTTTTTTGTTAGGGAAAAGAGCTTTTCATTTGTATTAACAGCTGAACTGATTTCAGCTCCAGGCTCTCTTCATCCTCTTACAAAGCCTTAAACCCAAGTGTGTTTGACAAGTCACTTCACAATAATGTCCTCCTAGGACATGTGGCTGCAATTATAACCAGGTGGTGGTATTTTGGATATTGTCTTCAAATTGAGTATATTTACATTCCCCCTAGGGAACTCCCAGTCCAGTCATACCTTCCCACACGAGTTTATTTTTCTGCTCTGTATATTGCCAGCCTAAACATTTTATTTTCAGAGCCTCAGAAGGAAAAAATTCCCATTCTGTCCATCCAGCTCATTCAGAGATGGTGGAGTAAACTACACAAACAAGGAGCAGACGGATAAATTCCATTTAACATTCAAATGCGAGTATAAGTTAGACAGAAAATACTTGTAACTAAAAAAGTACCTGTGTATTCCCTTTCATCAAACCTTTTGCATTTAGGACAAAGAGCTGCCAATCAGTAGAGGACAGGAGTAGGAAAGACAGGGATAAACAGAGAGCTGCAGCTTGATGAATAGCAAGGTAGCTCCTCTGGAAAGTGGGCTCCTGTGCGCCAGGCACATGGGGAAAAGTGGGCTGTGTTGTCTTCTACAGCTACACAGCCTGAAGAGCTTTAATCTGGTGAATGGCTCTCTCTCAGTCGTTTCAACTCTGTGGCTAAGGATCAAAAAAAATCTATTAAAAAAATACTGAATTCTTTAGGAGTAAAGATTCTGAAAGAGCCTGTGAGTTTCCAGTGAAACCCAAGCCTCCAGTCAGAATGTCAGAGCTGCAAAAGCTGGGATTGATCTCACACTGTTTTCCCTCTGCAAACCCCCGTGTGCTGTGGGTGAGGACATGCCTTGTGATCACACCTGATCCTCAGCTCCTCACATTCCAGAGTCACGAAGCCCAAATTCCCCAGCAGTGCCCAGCAGTGGGCAACTGCTTCAGAAGAGGATTACTGAGGCAGCAGCAGATGGAGGATTCTGTGGACAGCCACTGAGATCCTCAAGAAATTAAAAACCAGACCTCATAAACCCATTGGGATAATATTTCTGAAAACAGCCCATTGTATCCCACAGCATTACCCACCCAATGCTGGTGGGAGCCAAAGGGATGTTCTGGGCATGCTGCTTTGCCACAGAGACCAGCCACTCTCTACCTCTTCTGTGTGGAAGCATTTTGGAAAGCAAAATGCATGGCCTGTAGGAGTCAATGGCCTCTGCTGTGGCTGCAGCCTCTCTAGTCCATGTGCAGACTCTGGCAGGGAAGCCTCGTTGTGTAAGCAGCACTTGCAGCAAGCACCACAGCCCATTAAAATGCCTATCAAATCCCAGAGCAGCACTACCAGGGTTTATTCATCACACCAAGAGCCCTTGTATGAGAGGGACATGCTGAAATCTTTCCTGTGGCTCTGGGAGCACCACGTTCTCTGCAGAGTGGCCTTTGCCTTGGAGCACCATCTTCCAGCCAGGCCTTCCCCCAGCTCCCAACACCCCTTGAAATAAAGTCCACAGCTCACACTTAATGCATGGGCTCTCTGGCCCCTGGGTAGGCATGAGGTCAATTTTTACCAACATTGTTGCTCTCCCTGTTGTTAGAAGTGATCCCTGAATGCTGGGTGCCTGCAGAGATTACACACAGGGCTGAACTGAAACACCTTTGAGCACATGATAGAAAGCACTGACAAACCAGGCAGAACTTCAGCATTCAGGTAGCATGTGCAAGCCTGGCTGATTAAGAGCTGATATGTCACAGGGGTCTATTTTAATGCTATTTTCTAGCCTAAGGTCCATGAAAACTCCATATCAAAGTAGTTGCTACACTTGACTTCTATTTCCTTGGCAGAACTGGCTGGCACAGGGACCCATTTTCCCAACACAGGTCCATGGTTTGCCTCGCAGTAGTTCATTCCCTTTGAAGTTACAACGGGGCTGATTAAATGCATTGCTCAGAAAACAGTCATAAATCTCTGTGAAAAGGATTATGTGCCAGTTTTTATGTATAAGCACTTCTTCAGCTTTCTGCAGCACTGAATTCTCATTTACCTGATTGAAACAGCAAAGCAATACAGAAAGCCAGCTTACAGAGAGAGCAGTTCAACCACAGGACAATGTTATCTCAAGGCAGTCCAAGTAGAAATGCATTAACTATTTAAGGAAGCACCACAAATAACCTGCTCCACGCCCAGGGTGATCAGCCACCAGAGATCACAAGGCAAATACCAGCAGAAATTAATATAACTTGACTCCCAAATACAAAGGGTTTTTTTAAAAAACAGACTTTTATTTAGAAATTAGAGGCAAGATTTAATCTGTTTCACACAGCTTGAGACATGCTGCACAATGGATTTTTCCCTTGTCTTGCCACCGTGTTGGTAACAAAATCTGTTTATCCAGAGGCCTCCTAATTTTTTCCCCTCAAGAAGGACAAAAGAAAAAAACATTGTGCAAAACATCTGAAGCATGTCAGCCCTCCACTCAACACCCTTCTAACTCTGGAGCTGAACTTTTGGTACACTGGTTTCATAAAGCTGGGTAACCCTCAAAACTATTCTAGTTGCATTCTCTCTTCAACTCTGTCTGATACAATCAAGAATGCTTAAGCAGAGGTTTGGGATTGTTTTTTCTATCTCAAATATTGCTAACCCATAGCAGATTTTGAGATCAAAGTCTGCTCCTTAAGGTAAGGCCACTGGAGACAGTACATCCTGCAATGCACAACAGCCTGGAGGGGACAGGCTTTCATGGCAGGGCTTAGGAATAGCAGGATTCCCAACATCTTCATTTCTGCCTCCTCTGAGGAAGACGATGACAGACACGTCTCATCTTCTCAGAACACCTTTGCTAAGCAACACAATGAAGACCACGGAAATGTGGCTCATTTATGTCACTAAGCTTTGAGGTATTTGAGAATATCACTTGTAATTTTAACAAAAGTAATTTAGTGAGCTTACTGAAAAGCTGACTGTTTCTTAAGATTGAAAAACTGCCATTATTTCAGCATATTATGTCCTTCAATTGTTAAATAAATCATTATCTGTTTTTAATCATTTTAATCATTATCTGTCTATTTTAATTTATACATTTGTGCTGTCCAAGATTGGAGACAAGTTACACAGCACACAGTCGTTTTCTAAGGCCAAACTGAGCCACATCAAAGGTCTGTGCAGCAGTGACCAAAAATCAACGCCAAGTAAAGCATATAAGATGATAATTTTCCCCCAGTTCCTAGCTGGGGAGCTGGATAAGTTGGAGTTTCTGAGTTGGATGTGGTTTCTGCATGTTTAGTAGCCTCGATTTCTTATTTCAACTGGGCAAATTTCTCTTTGAGTCTGCAAAAACGTTCAGCACACTCCTGGTATCCTGCAGGAAGAAGCTCCCCAGCTCAGCCACTTGTTGCAAGACACTTCCTTGGCTTGCTTGGAACCTGTCTTCTCTGAGATTCATTTCATACACCCTAAATTCTACATGTGCCCCTCCTCCACACAATCGTGGGTGCACAGACCTCTCACAACCCCAGTCCTGTAATGTACGCTGTATCACCTCTAAGGGATCACAAATTCTGACCTCACAGGTCACTGCTTTTTCAACCCCCTAACTTACACCTACCCCTGATGTTGGCCCCAATAAACCCTGCAAAAGTTACAATGCTCTCTGTTGGGTTCATCCTGTGCCAGCCAAGACCCCAGCTCCACATCTAACTTCGTGTATTTCACAAGGACTGCCACACATTTCCAAACTACTGTTTTTCTTTTCTATTTCACAGATATCAGCCTTCCTTCTAGTCCCACAGATCCGGCCAAGCCTTAGAATAATTTTCAACTCTGTTGAAAACCATAACATTTACCCTGGCGAGACATGCACAAAAACCACATTTCCAGCTCAAATAAAGACAACTCCCTGAAAACAGAAAACTCCCACTTGCGACCTAAATGATCATCAGAGCTACAAAACAACTTCTCCACTGCCCGAGACTAACCCTTGCTTCAGCTACAGTAACAATGTCACTAATCACTTCAGGAGCACTACCCAAAAATCTTTCTTCTAGTTTCTGGTCTCCACACCAAACTTAGCTCTTCTACTGCCTTCTTCCCTACTCAACCCAACTTGCAGTTACCATCTTGGCTTCAGTGCTGAATCCTAATTACTGCCTTCAAAACCTTGGTAAAAGCTTCCTACACCTGCTCTTCACGTGCTGCTGCTACTGTAGCTGTCCACAGCTGAGAAGCACACACTGCTTAGGAGCTTCCCTGAAGCTGGACCCTAAACACAAAGACTCCTGTGGCCCTCCTCTGGACTCACTCCAACAGGTCCATGTATTCCCTGTGCTAAGGACCCCAGAGCTGGATGCAGTGTGCCAGGAAGGGTCTCACAACAGCAGAGGGGCAGCATTTCCCTCGACCTTCCTGGGAACCACACCTATGCCACTTGAACCTCGCTAGCTCCACCTGACATCCCAGTCCTGCCCTTGGGATGACTGGCACACTGCCAGTTCAGCAGCAGCAGCTTCAGCACTGACCACGGCAAGATAAAGTCTCAGGTGAGAGCTGTGGTTTGAGTCTGACAGAGGAGGAAGGAAAAGGTTTGTTGCCAAGATAAGGGCTGTGGTCAGAGGGTGCATCATGGGCTGTCAGTTCAGAGACAGTCACTGGGTCTCAGGACTGACACTGAGCCCTGCTGCTGAAGGGATGGGTTTCCTGAATGGAAGATAAAGCCTCCTGGGTAAATTGCTAAAATGAGGGTTAAGATCAAGCTCAGCAGAAGTGGAAGAATTGGGATAATTAAAGCGTTTCAGAATCCCTTCTGAACAGTAATACTGCTTTTTACTGGAATGGATTTCCTTAATTAGGTTTGGAGTGGGTAGGTGCTGCTGGACTGCAGGTGGAGCCGGGGCTGCTGCTGGGGCCAAGGGAGGACCTCAGCCAGCAGCACTCTGACTTGTTTTCCCTAAGTCTGTTAATAAAATCTGCAGTGCCAGTGGTAAAAATAGTCACTGCTTCATACCCCGAGAATGACTTATCTTTTGGATTTAGAACACCCTCCACTGTCATTACAAGAAGAAAAGAGACAAACATGCAAAAGAACATGTGCAGCACAGAAGAGGTAACTGAAATTAGGCCAGGATCATTTGTGACTTGGTGACCCCCATCTCAGCATAAACACACCAAAAAGGGACAGCAGCAAATCCTTCATGCTGTGCTGCACCGAGCCTGGTATCAATAACTCCACCAGAAACAAACACGTCAGAGCTTTCCAAACAAGACAATGTGCTTCCTGGAAGCACTTTCAGCCTTGATGGTAATAGGAGCTGTTGCCACGTTATCATAAAGGTTCCCCAAATGAAACCCAGTCCAGTTCTGCAGCAGATGTTGAATGAGGATTGCTTGACCTTAACCTGTGTCTCAGCTGCAATTTCACTGTTGGAATGAGGAGCCAGCAAGGCCAGAGCTGACACACAGGAAGTCTGCTCCCATTTTCATTTGAGACATCAGGAAATTCCTCCAGGAGGCTCCCAAGTGTCTTTCAGTAGCTAAACAGAGCAAACACTCCTGCACATGGCCCCTCCACCTTCACTGCTCAGTCACTGACACTACACCAAGAGTCATGGTCACCCCCTTTTTATACAAACTTCAGCTGAAGCCAAAACTCTGAATGCTTCCATCCCACATCTCAGCCAATTTTAAGATTTTGGATTATGCCTCAGTAACTGGGCTTTCCAGTCCTGTGCTCAGGCAACTAAACTATATACTTGGAGCTTCGTATAAAAAGAAGCACACATTTTTCAGTAAGAAAGCACCTGTAATACAACCCTACAGCACCTGCAGTGTCCTCTGGGGTTCAAATAGTTCTGATTTCTTTCTATTCCAGACAGAGAAATACCAAGAAGCAATTAACCTAAGACAACACAACAAGTTTTTTTCACTGTCATCTGCAAACCATTTCAGTGTAGGAAAATGTAACATCAAGACCACACTTCTGAAAACTTTTGTTTGACTGCTGTCATCATACCTCGTCAGTAAATACGGTGAGAATGAGGCTGGATTGTCCTGCTCTGAGAACATTGGCATGGAACCTCCCATTATCCAGAGGCGGAAATACAACACGAGGATCACCTTCAAAGAAGAACATCTCAGTTAGCAATGCACTACTAAAAAGAGCTAGGACCTCCCCCAGATGTTTTGTCATGACAGCTCTCCATGTTGTGTGTGCAAAGCGAGTCAGGTCAGCAGTTTAGGCAAAATTCAAGTTTGGCACCTTACACAGGGTGGCAAACCTGCCAACCCTCAGCACAGACAGCACACTGTGACTTTGTGTGTCCCTCTTCCATGTCTGCATTACTGACAGCAGCTGACACATCTCAGTGCCCACCACAAAGGCAGCATTCTGAAGGACAAATCTGTCACTCTGCTGCAGTGTAGACTGCAGAATTCTGCTATTGACCTCTACCTAAATGCAGAGGGGAAAATGATGGGTGAAGTCTTAAAAGTTATCATTTATCCATGCTGGCATAGGTGTAAGGATAAGCTCCATTGGTGCTTCTCATGCTGCACAATCCTAATTCCTGGAAGGATTTCTGCAAGCTGCCACTCCTTCACCTTTCTGGTAACCACTTGTCAAAGGACAATCAAGGGGATCTGGCTCCTGGAGCAGCACAGGGAGCTGCACACCCAGAACATTCCCACAGAAATGCTTGTTTTTTCCTGCAACATTCATGCATGGAGAACATCAAGCAGAAGTTTTTCTTACAACTTTTACTGAGCCCTGCATTGGCATTAACAGCATGTCACTGACAAGGCAGCCCAGTGCCACAGAGTCCTGTGTATTTAGGGCAGGAAATAGCTGCAGATGATTACATGGTTGCAAGGGCAACCACTATAAATCAAAAGGTTTGAAGTGAAAACACACTAATATTCTTGTTTCTGCCCATCTGAAGTTGTCTAGACTAATTCCCAAACTTAACTTCATATTGAGGGCCACCATCTGAGCTTTCTGAGTCTTTTGGGATACCACTATGCATTGTTCATTCTCATCAAATGCACAGAAATACATGGCCAAGTCCATTCATACTTACATAGCTTATCACCAAAGCAGCTCTCTTCAAAAAAGGCCTTGCAGTGTACAAGAAATTCTGGTTGTTATTTGCAGTCAGGTAGCTGAAATATAAGGAAACAAACGTTTGTTGAAGTACTTTGGAACACTAACTCATTTTTCAAATGGAGAAAAATGTGTACATTGATTTAACCGCCCTAAATGCAATAATAATGACATAACTCCTACTCTTCAAAGGTCTTTCCTCATAAGTAAAATATTGAGACTAGTTCAAGTAATACACACTATAATGTACTGCAGTTTTGCCATTAAAATCCGGGTTTGGTATGTTTGTTGGTTTAGTTTTTGGGGTTTTTTTAATCTTCAATTAACCCCTTAATCCTCAGAAAAATCCCAGGTGTGTCTCAGTGAGATTGCTGTCTTCAGACTCCCAGAGGACTACACGGAGACATATTTTTAAAAGGTCACACAAACGGCAATTCAATTTTAGACCATGATTAAAATGCAAAGACTCCTTGTTCCCAGCTCTCTGCTCAGTCTCTAGAGGAGAAAAACTATCCAGCAGAACTGATTCTAAGCATTTTTTGGGAGCGTATTCTGCATGCTTAGGTTTCATCATAAGTCTGCTGACAAAGTGCTATGAAAATTAATATTATCATAGACAAACACACAGGTGGCTTGCTGTTGTAGGAATGTTCATAAAACCCTTCCTGTTTCTCAATGAGCAAAATGAAACTGTATTTAGAGACAAAACTATGCATTTATTTTAATATAGAGTAGAAGCACTTGCCAAAGTCTAAGGAACTTTCTTAGTATAAGAAACAGTGCCATATCCATGACATTAATTTCATGGCAACTCCATTCCTATTGAACCTTACAGATGCTCCATCATTGTAATAAAGCAGTGACAAAAAGAAATACAGAAGAGACAACAGGAATATTTTAAGCATATAGTAGGTAAAAAACTATTGAAAAAAATGACAACTTATTTTAAGAAGTTATAAATATCAAGTAAACAAAATAAATTCAGAAGGAAAACATTTGCAGGTTCTTCTGCATAACATACAGTCAGTATCAGGATACTCTGTTTAAATGATTTACAAAAACTGCAGGTTGTATTGCAACACCTTCAAGCAAGCTACCTTTCCAAGCATGAAATTCTCATATGTTTCTCCTGTGAACATCGAGCATATAAAACATATCTTATTTCCTCTCCAAATTCCTTAAGACAGTCTATCACCTAACTGCTTCCACCCTTCAAGTCTTTGGAAAAACAAGACTGAAGCACTTGCTAATGCAGCCAAGAGTGTTTAGTACCTGGGGTTTTGTTCAAATTTTCTATAGTAGGAAGTTTGCAAGCCTGGTCACCATGGCAAGATGAAGAAAAGATTACACTGCAGAAAAAAAAGCACGAGGGCAAAGCCAGCAAGAAACAGAGGCAGCATTTACCAAGATGAAAGAAGTACATCTGGATGCTCTGTACAAAGGAGCTGCTCTTCAGAAAACTTTCCCTAAGTGCCATGCCTAAAAACTAAGGAACTAAACCACACACCATAAAGCAAGCCAGACAACTTTCAGTCTTTGGAGTCTGCTCATTGTGAAATGTTGACGTTTAAGCACCAAACCTGACTTAAATGTCAGACTAGTCTTCAAGGGCTGAACGTCTCAAAGTGCAAAGTTTCTTGAGTTCCCACTGATTTTAATCAGGCTGCAGCAAGTACAAGGCAGATGAAACTAAGCCTTCAGCTTTGTCTCCCCATGAAAGGTCAGGCTGGCCTTCAAGTGCTCACCATGGCCCGGCTCCAAAGCCCACCAGAGCCAAAGGGAAAGCCTCTCACTGACTTTAACAGCATTTGGACCAAACCCCAGGCTTTTGTCCCCTACTGGAGCCCTTTATGAAGCTCAACCCCCTTTTGATTTGCAGCAGGAAGTGTTTGGTTGCACTTTGTTTACATTTTTATGTGTAGAGAGAGGAGAGGCATCTATTCATCACACCGTCTGACTCTTTTCAAGAACCTGTTTTCACTCGCTTTTACTTTTAACTCTCTGCAACACTTTAGGCTGGAATTTTTCACTACAAATGTTTGCTTTAGGTAGAATTATTCTGGGAAAAGATCAACTAGAAGAGTTCAGCTCTTTCTCCAAGGCTTCAGTTACAGACAGTGAAGCACTTTTATCAGTGTCAAGAAGTCTGCCAACTTCATCCTTGAGAAGCAGCATCACCTCGCACCAGTGACCCAAAACTTGTGGGGTGGCCATCATCTCCAGGCCGTGTGTTTGCTCTCCTCCAGAGAAGCCACTCATGGTCAGGTAATGAAGAGTTCAATTAAAAAGTGAAACACTTCCATTTTAAGAAAGCTGCTGTCCCAAAGTCTGTCTGGAAACCACAGAAGATGACATGGCTCAATGCTCAGCAAGCCTGCTCTCCACCCATCAGATCGACCTGCGTGAGCGGCATAAATGGACAGGTCACACTCAATGCCTCAAAGCTTTAGAAGAACCACAGGATTTTTCAGAGCACCTTACTGGGCTACCACTTGTGTCAGGGAAGGTAGCTACTAAAACATCTCACATCTGGTGCAGGTGAAAGAACAACACACAGTTTGTGCATTAAAGCCAAATGAACTGCGAACGGGGCCTGGATGAGCAAGTTTGCTAAATGTCAGAGACACACAGCATGTAAAGAGTGCAGTAGCTTTTTACATGTAAAATTGCAGAAGCTTTTTCCACGCAAAATCTCAGCTTGCAAACATATCTAAGGTTACACTGAACTTCACTCAGACAACCTTAAGATCAGCCAAAGCTCCTAATTTTGTCTTTAGCTAGGAGAAGCAAAGAAATTACTATTTTAACAGTTAAACTGTTTTATACCTATTTTAACAGTTAAACTGGTTTTTTAACAGCTGTCTTGCAAAAAGTCATTTACAGATTTCCATGCATTTGCCAATTTACAGGTCAGATTTCCATGCATTTGCCAACCTTTCCAGGCTGCCAAACATCCCTCTGCTCACAGGAACTACTCCCTGTCACCTGCTCCACCCCAACCAGCACAACTGTGGTGCCAAAAACATACCAAGACACACACAGGCATTCACTCCCACATGGGAGCGGGTGGGGGACATAGTTAGGGGAAGTGTGCTGATGGCAGCACCACACAGAAATATGCTACCTCCGGAGTATGTGAATGTTTTAAGGTGTGGGTCTTCCTAAGAAAATTATAAAATTAGAGGAGAAAATTCAAATCATCAGGTTCATTAAACAAGTGCAAAAAGAGCCCATTTGGGCAGAGGTTGTGCTCCTGCCTCATGCCAGCTTTTCCACAAAGCAACCCAGAATGTAATTGCCTGTTTGCTATCTTTTAAAAGCCTTTCAGGAACACTTCCCAAAGCAACCAGAATCACAACAAACAATAAACCCAAGAAAAGCCTAATAATGCAGGCACTTCTCTTGTGCAGTTTGAGCAGAGGCCAAGGCAGATACTTGGCAGTCCCAGCTTCCTGAAAAGCACAGCTCATCCTGGAATCAGTTACATCATCAGGGCACTCCAAGGTTTCATAATTGAAGACAGCAAGGGTAGGTGACCCAGTAAAATTCAACATGGTGCAGTTTGCAGGAACGTACACTTTGCTGGTACCAGATGGACTCTGGGTTAACCAAAACAAGCTTCCCTAAGAAGCAGGCAGCTTTCTTAACTTGCATTGGAGGCACCTCAAACAGAACCATGTGGGGCAGCTCCTCAGCTGCTGTTCATTGCCATGGCTCTGTGAGCTATTGCAGAGCACTGGTGGAAACAGGTTTATCCCACACTGCAGCTGACTCAGCTTTGGCATAAAACATGAGCTTGCTCTCTTTGAAGGCTTTCTCAAGGGAAGCAAAGAAACAGTGAAGATCTATGATGAACTCTCCATCAGGAATGTCTAAAAGACCAATACAAGTATGCAGCAGAACAAGTGTTGGTATATCAAGAGATGGTTTTGGCCAGGTCACTTCACTCTGAGAGGATCATTGCTCTCATTTATAGTCTTCTTAGGAAACAGATCCAGCTCCCAGCAACCACCAGGGTTTTGAACAAGCACTTTCAAACCCCTAATACTACAGGAAGATACTGGAAGGATGAATAAAAAAAAGCAAGGCTGTTCTCTTATACCTAATTATTGATAACAGTGAGACACCTCTAACCAAGAACATTTTTAAACTCAAAAGGGGCTATTTTAAGTGCATGTCAAAGCTTTAGGTCACTGATAGATGCACACCTAATCCTAAATGAGGATGACAGACTCCCCTGCTGAGAATAAGCAAGTTTTACAGGAGCCATATTCTCTCTGTACAGACCACTTTACCTTTCCTACTTAAAGAGGCCTTCCTTATCATCTGTCCAGACAGCTGTACCTTATATTGAACAAGTATCTTTTCTACCTAGTCCTCCCTGAGGACAGCCCTTGCAGAGAAAGTGTTTGTATGCAATATCCCAGGGAGAAAACCAGAATAAAAATCCATCATGGAGTAAAAAGACCTGAATTTTAAAAATTAAAAATAAAAAAATCAATATATTCTACCACGTCGGGATATTTAACTTGCTTAAAGTACTTGTAGTTCAGATAAATAAAATACCAGTCATAGCTGCAGGTTTGGCAAGGGAGAAGAAAAGCCCTCCTGCTTCTTTTTTTATGAGTAGTCTTGACCTTCCCCACAGCATGTGTGTGGCATCCTTGCTCCTTATCTCCCTGGAGAGCCTTAAACCCCAGCTACCACTGCCCACGCAGACCTAGATGCACAAACACACACAAACAGGAGCAGTTTTACAGACTCTTGGGAGCCATGGAGAGGTTTTATGAAAGTCACAACTGTTTTAATTCATTTTCACTGATAATGTCATGTATTCTTTCATACGTTTTCAATTGAGACAGTATTTGGAATTCTTGCTGTTTATTGGCTTTTTGAGGAAAGCAAGGGCAGGGCATACACAACAGAGAAGGTGATCCCACTCATGGCCTTTCCTTATTCTCTTAGGCACTACATACTTCATCCTGTGTGGGATGAAAGTAGAGGAAGAAAACTGGAGAGGAGGAGAGAGAGGCACAGTAAGGGATCAGGAATAGAAAGAGAAAAAAGGAAAGCAGCAAAGTGCACTTAACAGATGAAAGATGTCACCAAGAACGTGACAAAGGGTTTCTCTTCATACCAGACATTCCACCGATGTGAGGAGGAGACAAAGTGGAGGAGGGCTAACAGGAAAAATAAGATCTCATCTAAGTATGGCCACCAGGTCTCGGGAAACCAAAGCACCAAGGCTGCAGTTTAAAGCTTCCATCGATTCCAGCCATTTTATGTCCTCTGCCTCACACACACCTGAGGTATAAGCTCATTTTTTCCCTGTCCTAGCCCAGTGAAGGGCTCCTATAGACATATTTCAAGTAACTGCACTATAAGCAGCACTGATAGCAGCTTTGGCTGCTCCCCACATTGAGCTACAAATCCCTATTTACTGCTGCTTGTGCTTTTGACAAGCTTTATTCATTCAGGCTGAAAATTTTCTCTTCCAGGAGTTTATGTTAAGATGAAACTGTTTTCTTCCTCAAAAGTATCAGGTAAAACAGTTCAGCTTTTCCTGAAAAAGCAATTGGAGAGATTTGCCCATCAAATTTGCCCATTGACAAAGTCCCGAAACCACTTTATTGGGAAAACTTAGTGGCTCCAGTTTGGAGCAGGAATTTGTTGTTTAGTAGAGGGACTGCAGAGATGCTGCTGGTTTTGATTTCAGTGACAACTGACTGTTTCTGGGCACGTGACAAGCCACTGGGAAAAGATCTCTATTTGCAATCCTCACTAGAGATCTACAGCAATTCCCCAGGGTCTCCAGCTCTACCAAACACCATCTAGAGGGAACTGCATCAGATTCTTCTTGCATTGCTCCTGTAGAGCCATTGAGGTGGGAGACTCTCTCTCCTGCAATGCCTGTATCCAGCCTGCAGACCACTAGCTTGGACTGCAGAGGGCTGAAAACACGTGTCTGAAGAAGAGGCTATGTGAGTATGTGTTACAAGGAGGAGAGGGAATGAAGGGAGAAGAAAGGAAGGCAGGCACAAAAAGGAAATGGAGGGGAAAAAAGATGAGTCAGGAAAATATATATGGTAATATTCAGACCTCTGCTGCTGTCAGAGATCCAGTGGCAGTATCCAAAAAACTGCTGCCACTGGAGGTCCATTCAGTGGTGTCCCCAGTGAGCACAGAGGAGCTGGACCAAAGCACAGGAAGCAGGAAAACCCCAGCTTTCCCCAGAGCTCCACTTGCAAAAGCAGCTGTGCTTTCCCTGAACCAGCCTTGCAGGAGCAGATGAACCCAAAACCAATCCAACAGGCTGACTGCTGTCTTTGTGGCTGTGCAGGGAAGATGTGGCAGCACTGGAACACGGCCACCCCAAAGTACAGCACCACATCCATGGGCCACGCTCACTCTGCAGGCCCAGGCTTGGTAAAGGGGCTGTTTGCACAGGTAGGGAGCACAAGGTCTGCACGGTATCTAAAACACTCCCTAAACACAAAAAACTATCTTACCTGACAGCTTTTATGTGAAGAAAGGAGGATGTTATCCTCCTCTCATGCACAAGGCTCAGTTATCCTGAGCGTAAATTATTGAGGTGTCCCTGGGAATCAAGTGTCCCAGTAAAAATTTATGAACAAGCCATAAAAGATGTGGAAGCCTGATGCCTTGCTTTGATGCTCTCTGTAAAGGGTTTCATGTCACTAAACACACATTGCTCCAGCTAGTCTGTTAATTTACAGAAGGAACCATGGTAGCTTTGACTTATATATGTCCAATTAGGGAATTAAGGATCTAACTTTTTGCTGCTGCCTTTGAGAAGGATGCCAATAAGCAGACTTTAAAAAGAAAAACAACCAACAAACAAAAAAAAAAAAAAATGCAGAGAAAGGGCACAGAAATCTATGCCTGTGAGACTATCACTGGTTTTGGCGTTCCTGCTTTCTACTCCATGCATCATCCCTAAAAATGGGATAGGCACTGATGAGAAGCATAGGGGTAGGTAAGAGTCAGCTGGTCCCGATTCCAAACCTGAGACAACTTTTTAAGGAATTTAAAACATGTTACTGGTACAGAGTTTGACTTGAGGAAGGAGGGGAATAAAGAAAACTTTTACAGGCAAAGCTGCTCTCAATCAGGGCAAATGCTCAGTTGTGGGCTGTTGGGGTTTTTTCCTTACATATATTTGCTCAACTGAATTATATTTTATAAGTCATCATTTGGGGTCGGGTCATCCCCAAAAAAAACTTTTTGGAAACACTCGGAGAGGCACATAATGTTTGAGTTGTGAGCATTTCTGGTAAATCAAGTAGAAAGGGTAAGCAAAAGTCTGGTTTCAGAAGGAAATATGGGCACAATTTGCAAAGAAACGCAGGGAGAAGATCACCTGAACCACTGGGAAATGCAGCCTGAAGAGTATTGCTTTATTTCAAAACCTACTTGTTTGGAACAAGTACGACAACTTTTTACATAATTTACTTGTAATCTGAAATGACTTATAAAATGCAATTTAAATCCATATTTTGTACTAATTGAGGAGAGGGGGGAAAATCAGGTATTTACAATTTGAATCATTGACTTTGAGAGGTCAGGATGAGAAGAGGAGCAGGCATCACACTGCTTTGATGGGGGAGGACTGTGGATCTTCAGGACAGTAAAACAAAGTGTGTATGAGGAGATTGGTCCTTTTTCCAAAAACTTTTCCCATCCTTCAGCTACTTTAAATACAGCTTACTGCATGTCAGTATTAAATACCTCAGGAAGAAGGTATTTCCTTACCAGAAAACTCTTAATCTGACATTTTCTCTACCCTGTCCCTTTGCTTCTGTCAGATTAAATAAAGCAATCCGTAAATATGCCAAAGCCATCTCTAAATACAAAATAAATGGCAAAAAACTCCAGCCTTCCTCACTCTTTTCTCTTAGGAAAAAGTTTGCTATTTTTGACATCCTCAAAAATAGCTTGTTCTTTTTCAACATGAAAGACATGAGTCTGTTAGCAATATAGTGAAGAATCAAAATAACATTCTTCAGAGCTGATATCCCTTCAGAGAAACTTTTTGATGTTTGCAATCAAATGCAACTCAATGCCAAAGTTATACTGCAACACAGAGAGGATCTGAAAGAAAACAATTCAAAAATTGGCAGTCAATTACTTCTTTTGTCAGCAGCCCTGTAAGTAAATTGTGCCTGTGCTATTACTGTTGGCATGAAATGCCAAACACGGTACTTCCAACAACTTTTATCTCTGTTGCTTTTCCGTACAAACATCTACAAATCCTTAAATTCTTCAAATTAAAAATGGACTGGTTCTTTCATCGCATACATTTGTGATCCAGTTATGATAGGGTTCATCTATGAAAAATAAAAATTAAAACCTGCAATAGCCAGTAAAGATTAGTGGCTTACTTTAAATGGATTTCCTCTGCAAAGCTATTCTATATATCTCATCTAAACAGATAATAAATGGTAAAAGCCAAAAAGCACATCAATAAAAAAATAATTCTGAAACTTGGCAGAATTATAAAAAATAATTATAGTTTATCCTATTTTGACCACAATTCAGTCTCATCTATTGCCAGAAAAATAAAACCACATATGTTCCAGTCTTCTTTAAGTCACTAAGATATATTCACTTTGAACTGCATTGGCAACTTGCAAAAAATAAGCAGTAGCAAGAAAACAGCACAGTTTTGTAGTCTGCATTTCCATGGATGTGAGCTTAAATTCTGAAATGTAAAGGCCTGGCAGGCATTAAAGATCCTGCACAGTTTCTCACGAAAGTTTATGGAACAATATTGCACTCAGCCAAAAACACAAGCAGCTTCTGCCTTGGGGGTTTTGCTGCAGGATGGGGCTGGAGCTGACAGTGGGTACCACACCTTCCCACCTGACTGAGAGCCTCTGCCCCAGGCACCCAGGCCAGAAGCACATCACCCACCTGGCAAGAGGGAAAACACACTGGGAACTCTGTTCAGGGCTTGTAACAGTGCTGCAATAAAAACAGTCCAAAGACCCTTGCTTGATTTACTCACAGGAAACAGGAATTTGCATTAAACTAAGAGATTCTTTCTCTTTTCTTGTTGTCCTTTAATGTTTGCACTGCATATGTTTGATCCTATCATGATCCTATCATAGCTTTCTCTTGTTGAATAACTAAGAGAAAAGTACCAGCCAGCATTGATAAAATTGCCAACCAAGAAAGACGGAGAGCTGCTGTTATTTCTGTATTTGAGTTATTGATTAAATGTAACATCCATAAAGCAGCCATCAGAATTGGTATTCCACAAACATTCCTAGAGAAACAGGCTTATTCCAAGTGCCAATCACATACACTCCTGTGGTTAAAATGCAATTAAACAAGTAAAGGATCCAATATACCTACAAGCCAGACAAAAACAATCATGGGAAGCTGAACTGAGGAGTGAAAACAAAGGTAAGATTTTTAAAACAGAATTTAAAAATGGGAAGTGTCGATACAGATTGTTGTTTATTAAGTCATTGAAAAACCTTTCGGGTTACACGTATATGCATTACCTGTAACTCAAGCAAAAGGGCCCTTTTCCAAAATATGTCTCAGGGCAGGAGACTGCTGCAGTGTTTTCTGAGGAACAGAGAAGCAGTGGAGTGGAGTTTACCTAAGTGGCTGCTGGCTGTCAAAGCTTCCTCCAGAAAGCACCAGTTCACCCAAGTGCACTTTACTTGAGCAAAGCTATTTTGTCTGCTTCGGTTTCGTTTCCTTGAATTGATAGCTCAGGGCTATGATGGGGAAGACACAAAAGGGCACTTTTCACAAGGGCCAGAAAGAAAAGATTTTACGAGATGGATGGAGTGAAACAAGGCGAAGCCTTGATGAACATATTGTGCTTCAGGCAACTTAATAAAACTCACATTAGAAAAATCACTATAAATCATCTGCATGAGTTTAAACCCTTGCCCAAACCATACGTGCTGAATTGCCCCATGGGCTGCTCACCTCAGGGACAAAGAAAAGCTCTGCCCAACTCAGCAGTACCTATCACAGGGCAATAGGCCCTGCTCCTTTTTCTTTTTTGGTTACTGAGGGCTTTTTAACTCTAATGATCTTGTTTGAGAGCAGATCCAGGAGTCCCTCCCTTTGCAAACAGCCACCTGACAGCACACCAGAGCAGCTGTCTCAAGAATTAGGACAGAGACATCGAAACACACAGAGGCAAATTGATCCGATCGATCTCTCAGAGAGTTGAAGAAGCACACAGTCCTCAGAGACCTTTATTATTTCACTCTGCAATGAAAGGGCCTGGCAGTAAACTACAGAGAGCCAGTTTTATAAGCTGGGAGGGAAATGATTATAGAACATTATAGAACTGTAGCAGTTCAGGGATCTTCCAGCTGGTTTAAATGATTTGGCTTCCTTACAAACATATTGAAAGGGGAAAAAAAAGGAAAACTTCTGAAGGTCAGCCATGAGTGCTGTAGGTACCCCATGAAGCAGTTAACAATTTATTCTCAAGCATTTAATGTAGAGATGGGAACAGGGGGAAGAAGGAAGAATACAGAGGGAGAAAGGAGGTTACTGCATCCATCTGCAAATATGGATTAAGGAATACCATACACAAATGAGCAAAATAGAGTGAGGGACCAGAGAACAACACTGAGCTCCCTGACCACCCCGAACTCCACTGACCACAGCAGGCAAACACTCAGGTATAAATTCATATTCCCCCAGGAAAGTGCTGAACTGACCCCACTCTGCCCATATCAAAAGGTAACTTTTGTTTCTGAGGGAAGTACCAGCAATTCCCAGAAATTCCCAAAGAGAACAGGAGCTGATTCTTCACCTCCTTAGTTTCGTTTTCCTGTTTCATTACACAAGCTTAGCTATTATATGTGCCATACAGACAGTTTTGCAGGGAAGCAGTAACATATCTAAAATGCCTGGAGAGGAAAGAAAGTGTTTGTTTCAGTTGAAACTTCTCAGTTATTTCAAGCCAGATTTGCAAATAGCTTTGCCAGCCCCACACTGCACTTTCTTAAGCTCCACAAGAAAAATACATGGAGTTGCATTGACCAGCTTTCAGCAACCCAGGCTGGTGGGAACAAGGAACATCTTAACAGCTTCCTTTTTCTATTCCACCCCTGGGAGAAGTGTGACTGTTACTGAATCTAGCTCTTGTTTTGCATTTTGGGGAGGGAGTGGGGTTTGCAGATGGTTAGAGCTAATAAAAACCAGTGTCATTTAAGCAAAGCCTTCTAGGATGGCCAGGTGTTCGGGGTTTTTTTTTTCATTG
This sequence comes from Poecile atricapillus, assembly GCF_030490865.1. NCBI lineage: Eukaryota > Metazoa > Chordata > Aves > Passeriformes > Paridae > Poecile > Poecile atricapillus. The sequence goes on along the minus strand of NC_081288.1, from coordinate 20,929,075 downwards.
GGATGAATCTAATGAATTAATTTTCATCCTGCTGGGAGTCAGCAGGAGTTCGTTCATGTTCCCTCCTTCCTCCAAGGTCTGCAGGCCACCCTCTGCTTTGGTTCCTTGCCCTCGCTGCCTGTCCCTGGGCACAGAGCGAGGCTGATGGCCAACTGTAGGGCTGGACCTGATGCAAATGTGATGAGGATCCTGTGTCTGCCCCTCCAGTAACATCTGCAGAATAGGGACTGTGTTGTACCATATCACACCCCTTGCCTCTGCCAACCATCTCCCAGTTGCACACAAGCTCGCTTTAAAAATTAAACGTGCCAGATACCTCATTTATTTCAATTTCTCTTTCTCTCTTGCTGATCTGTCTTCATGACTCTGCAAGGCCAGATCTGATAAAAAATAATATCAGCATCCAGCAAGTTATGGTAAAGGAAGTCAAAACCCTACAGACCCCATTCCCTTCTCACTTCTGTCAACAGCTGGCTCTTACTGACTTCACAGCAGGAACCATAACTTCTTTCCCCTTCTTTATGATTATTTTTTAGAACAACTCTTGGTAGAGAGCCAGCACTTGATGAAGAATGAGACAATCCCACCGGGTGCTATCCATCAGTGTCCTGCCAGCATTCCTGGCACTGACCAACCTAGCGTTCAGGATTTACAATGCTCGTGTGAGCACACCACTGCTCAGGATCATCACCCCCACCCAGGAGGGGATGCTCCCTCTCCTGCCCTCTCTGCTCTGCCTGGGACAGCGCTCAGTGGGAATCTGACAGATCACTCTACTCTCACAAAACAAAGCACCCCAAGCCACACACTAAAATCCTGGTGAAAGCCATTTCAAACCCCTGCAAGAACAGTGGCAGCAGAGGGGGTACTCAGAAAGGCTAACTTTAGTCAAGGAAAATGAGCCCCCCATGCACCCTTTTTGATCAGCAGTGAATGGGGAGGATGCAGGGCCATCCAACCCTCTGAGTCATCTTCTGGGGACCCTCTTTCCCTCCATCAGGAACAGAGAGCTCATCTCCTGTGGACTCAGTTCCCCAAACCCCACACAAGTCCAGATGCAGCTCAGGCTTGACAAAAGTAATTAGAGTGACTACTGGAGAAAAAACACCTTTTGGATCTGGTATTTCTTGTGCACAAAAGTGCAAGATACTTTCACCTTTCTGGCACACCTGCCTTTGAGTTCACAGCAACTGATACCAGCTTTGATAGAAAAATATGTTGCTGAGCCTCAAAAAGCATTTTCCTTTGCTGCTCTGTGGGTCAGTCAAAAAGATTCATAAAAGGAAAAGCTTCTGTCATCTCACAATACCAGCACACAGACAGGCTACCTTTTGACAGGGAAAAAAAATAAGATGACTACAAATAATGTTGATATGGTAACACATGTTTAAAATCAATAATGAGAAGGCCAGAGGAGAGCTTATCCAGAATCCTAAGTGCCAGCCTGTCTTACAGTGCTTTGGCAGAGGCAGGTCTGGAAAAACAAGGTGGAGATACTTGCCTTAATGCCTGCAGCTTGTCTGTGTCAGTACAATCACACCTCAGCCATCTGCTTCAGCCAAGACCCAGGACCAAACAGTTCCTGAGATGCAGAACTTGGGCAGGCTCTTTGGGAATCACACACCTCAGGTCTGAGGGGGAGCGCCTGGCTGCCTCACAGCTGCTGAATCCCTCCAGAGCATCCACCCCTCCATCATTGCCAAGTTCAGCATGAGCTGCACTGCTGGGCTTCTCCTCTGAGACACAAATTTTGGCAACTGTCACCTCTGTCTCTGTGTACGTAGGCAAGCTGTCCAGCCCACAGTCTCCCACACACACTACCTAGCCAAAGGCTCTCCAGGAATGTACACACCATGGTCATACTTCCCATCAGAAGTTTCTAAGGTTTCACCTCCAGAATGGCAGAATGGATTAAATCAAACAATCCACAGCAGTGCCTAGCACGGAAAAATGGCAACAACATCACCACTGGAAATTAAATGGGAGGACACAGGACACAAAACTCCTTGTGCTCTCAGAAGAAGGAGCTAGCATGTGTGCTTGGTACAACACACCTTCACCAGCAAGCAAACATTTTCTAACAAGCAGCTTTTCATCCCAAATGGCTTCCCTGGAATTTCCAGAAGCACTGGTTATCCAGCCTCCCAGATGTCCTCAAGCTGCTCACGGACACTTTCAAAAGCAAGCGCGTGGAAAATGCAGAACTGTTCCCATGATGAAGCCAACCATTTCAGAGGAACCACAGATGTGACTCCTAACATTCCTTACACTGGTTTCCATAAGTGTATTTTGTAAGCAAGTCAATCATGGCAAAAAAATCCTCAAGCACTGAAAACACTTTTTTTACGTTTGGGTCAACGCTGAGAAGCGACCTCTTCAGCAGTTCTGTCCTGCTGCCGATTTACATCTCAACACTGTGGTAACAACCTGAAACAGAGACCTGCTTCAAAGCACTAATAATGGAGACTGAGAGAAAGGGCTTTCCCAGTCAGCCTCATCTGGCATAGTTTGTATGTAGGATACACTCAGCATCTCTACCCTACTGTGGACTGAAAGCAATCTAGAAGGTTTTGTGGTTTCCATTCCTTCAGCTGCTGAAAAAAAGGATGTGTTCTAGCTTTTAAGACAACAGCTGACACATTTTGAAGTTTCCTTTTAATTTCTATCATGAGAATAGAGAATGGGAAGTCTGTGTAAGGAAATACTGTTTTGGAAATAAACTAGTGTAATATGAACATTGTTCCTAAGATTTCAATAGGGATAACTCCCACCTTCAGGAAGAAAGACACCCGACTCCACTTACTAAAAAAAATATGCTTTTATGAGGCTTAAGTTTCAGGTTACGTGAGCTAAAGAAAAGCAGGGAGTTTTTACCCCACCAAGTTTGGGTTTTTTACCTTTTTCTAAACCTAAAAACCTGTTCGATTATTTTTTTTCCTAGACTCCAAGGCAAATACTTTCCTCTAGGAGCCTGAACCACTGCCAAAACCACACTGCTATTCAAGGATCTTAACATGCTTTGCAAAAACATTAATTAAAACTCACACAGCAAGAAGAAGGGAGTAAGGCAGGATCTTTTATTTCACAGCAAGGAAAACTTCCCCACCAAAACAAAGGGACAAAAAAGATTTGGCAACATACCAACCATCTCAGAGAAAGGGTGCTGCAGAGAACAGCAGAGGGGATGCTGGGAGGGCAGAGACATGCAGGAGGAAGAGTAAAACCCAGCATTTTATCTCTTGGCAGTGCGTTTGCTAGACTGTGCTCGTATTATGCAACATTAAGTTGGTTGAGATTGAAAATGGTGATTCAAGAGTCGGTTTCCTCACTCCTGGCCCACCTCTGCTTTCTCACCACACCTACACAATTGCTGCATCCAAATACACCATCCACACCATCCCAAACAAAGCAGTTGCTAATTACCATCTCTCATTACAAGGACGCCTCATCTGCACTTCTTTTGAGATTTATCACGCAGCCATTATTCCTCTCTGCAGCATGATTTCCCACTCAAGTGTGGCAAAATAACGCAATAGCTATTTAAATGCAATTAGCAACATGGTCTGTGTGTATTAATTTCTTAGTGTCTTCTGGGACAATAATACCTAATCCATAAATACACATCCATTTGCTTAACAAGTTTGTGGACAAAAGAGAAGTAGAACTAAAGGGACAATTTTATTTCTACCGAATTTTACACACTCATTACTTTATAATATGCCAGCACCATTCCCTCAAAGTGAACTAAGGTTAGGAAAGCCCTTAATACATCCTTACCACCATGGCAGAGCCAGAAGGGAAAATAAAGGGGCTCGTTCACATCAAATATAATTTGCTGCTTTTGTCATTGTTATTTCCCTTAAAGAAAACCCCAGAAGCAGCTCTTGATGACTGCTCAGCACTCCTGCAGGCAGAAAAGGTAACCTGCGAAGCTGCGAGCTCAGAGAACAACCCTTTCCTGAAGGCAGCAGATCAGGGAACATTGTCATTCTCTATCCAGGAGGCTGGCACACATCCTAAGCAAAGGTTCTATCCACTTGAGCCACCCAGAGCGAGCATAGCACATGGGCAGGAAGGAGGAATAAAGCAGGTGAAAGTGGGGAGCAGAGCTGCTTGGGTTCAGTTCCTTAACATGAATAGCTCCATATACTACATTTTACTGAACCAGAACACAAGCAGAGTGAACAAGAAATCTGTAACCACTCACACTTGTACATTTTCAGCTCTTTGGACTTCAATACGTAACTGGCACCATGGCTGTTACTCAGAGCAAATAGTGTGGCATCCAGACTTGAAGTCATCTACTGCCTGACACCAAAGGCTCCTCCTTGCAACAGAAGTGCTCAGTCTTCACATCAGGTCGAGAGACTGTAGCATGGAGTCTATTTTTGTTACAGAAAAGAATGTTTTCAGATCAAATTTGTTTCCAAAACAAAGGAATTCACCTTCCAAAGCCTGCCAGGGAGAGGGAACAACAGCATTCCTTCTTCTGCTCTCAGGAAATTACTTACCCAACTGCTAGGAGGTGTTAAGACGACTGAGTCTCCCCCTGATGCCAATACTGAAAGGTGTCAAATGCCTTCATATCACTCTGCTGTCAGAGCATGGTGAGGGAGCTGAGCACCACACATCCAAGCTCATGCAGAAAGTTTATTTTGTCTCCTCTGATCCAAAAACACTTCAGACCACTAACAGATGCAGCTCCCAAGTTATTTCCTCTCTGGCTTTTTTTTCCTTTAGCTAAAAAGGAGTTGGTACCATTGCTGAGCAATGGGTGCCTCTTAGTCAGAGCTGGAGAGCCACTCGCCTGACGCTGATGCTCAGCAGCTGACGGACAGAAGAACCCAGCACACAGAGGACTTCTTTTACCCTGCAGCAACCTGAACTCCAGCCCATCCAACAGCATCCAACAGCAGCTGCTGTATTGTCTCACATGTCCATGGAGACCAGCTGCAGCCAAGGAAAGACCCCAGCTTCAACTCATGGCTGAAGAAAAGTCAGTCAGCCCTGGGGCCAGGCTGAGCATGAGGATGACTGTGTCTACACATCTTCCAAGGGGGACAGAGATGAAAGAAGTGCCCACCCTTCCCGTGGAGATTTAGCATCCCTTTCAGACTGTCCAGCCAAAAAGGAGCACATCACTCTTGTCCAGTAACAGGCAATCTTTCTATGGGACATTGTGGATAGAAATCCATGGCAAAGACAGAAGAAAGGCAGACGTCTCTCTGGGAAGACAACCCTCTGGGACACAGAAGTACACTAGCAGGAAAGAAAAGACAATGATCCTTTTCTTAAACTATGATTATGTTATCTCTAAATTTTATCTCTAAATGTTACAGGCTAAATCATTTTCACAATCCTTCAGACTCTGACATAATAAGTGAACAGCATCCCATCGGCATGGCAAAGGAAGCCTATCTAATACACTTATGGAAAGGAAGCTGGGGTCTCCAAAAGGCCTGATAGAATGGGAACTAAACCCTCTGGGGGTCCAGAAGAAAAGAAGAAGCAGCAATTTCTTCACTAACATGTGGGGAAAGTGTTGATATTTATGTTTTGGTCCAGTTTTAAGTTTCAGTTCTCATCTCACTTAGATGTGTTTTGCACTGGTGTACAACAAGGCGTAAGCATGAGCCACTATACAATATAGTTCAACTTCATTTTTCCTGCATGCCAGTTACCAAGATGAAGCAGGAGGCTCTCTCTAGTGTTTCACTCACCTATAAAATTACCTTAAACATATCTGGTGGGGATCCTGAAGGCATTTTATTCATGCCTCACATTTGTAGTTGCTGATGTTTTTTGTTCTGTGCTTTCTCAAAATGGTTGCAAGTTAGAATGAAAAGCTTAAGTTTCTGAAACTGCTGAGATTCTCATGGCACTTGACCAAAGTGAAATAAGAATGAAAACAAACACTGCAAACATACACTTCTCTTTGGCAAAAACAAAGGCAACTTCTCTGGAGAGTGTCAGCCATTGTCACGGCACAAAACCTGCCTAGACAAAGCCAGTAAAAGTATGTTATTCAGTATGTTAGTCAGTAACAAGAAATGGCAATCCTGTGTCCCCTCCCCAGAAACACTTATGAAATAAAGATTTGCTGTTGTATTCTCAGACTTTAACCTCGAGTTTTGTACCTCGACAGTCTCTCTAGTTCTGTGTGCCCACACATTAACACACAGGCGGGAAAAGGAAGGAGGATAAAAGAGATGCACAAACACAATAATCAAGTGGGCAAGAATTGGCTATTGAGGCCTTTAGGCAAGGGAAGGAAAGCTTTCCAGGCAAGCTTGTCATACAAATAGCCTTCAAAGGGGAGCCTTGGAGACAATCCAACTGGACACACACAGCACTGAGCTAGTCTGTGAAAGGAATTACATAACTGCCTGTGCATGATAAGAGGTTTTATGTCTGATAAGCCAAATAGTCCCTTACCACCTGATGTTCATTTGATAAAAGTGACTGTTTGACTTCCTTAATACAGATTATCTTCTGGATTGTCTTGGTTTTTTTAGGTTTGGGGCTTTTTTCCTTTTACTGAATCAGAGAGTGTATCTCCCTTCTTGCTAAAGCCATAACAAGTCCCATCAGAGAAGCAGCCCAAGAAAATTAGCATTAACCAATTGGGAAAGGCCTTTAAAACCAATGATCTAAAATTCACCAAGCTTAGTTTAAGAAGGTGAGAAGAATCTCAAGAGGCAGGTTCAGCGAGCTGGTGAGATCTGCACTGCCAACCATCCCATTCCCTAAGCTTGCAGCCTTATAATGAGGATACTGGAGATGTGGAAACCTCGTCTGTGCTGAACAGGAACAGAACTACAGCAATCTACACCAGCTGTTCTGCTGCAATGACCCAGTAATCATCATGATTATGTGTCCCACTTACTGGGGGACTCTGCTAGAGGGATTAGCAGACTGTGATCGTCACACTAAGCTCTACTCAAAAAAGCATTAAACACAAGGACCTAAATATTCAAAATAATTTCCTGCTTAAGTACCTCAGTGTTTGGGGTGCCCAAGAGAAGACAATTCCTAACTGGCAGAGAGCATTACCCTGCAAGTGATTGCACAGGCAATCCCACATCTCAAAAGCAGGCCCTGGGAGCACCATCTGGACTCCCCCAAGAGCCCTGAAACGCTATCCAGCGGAAGAGTCTTTGCTAAATCCTTTGACACTGTCTCCTCAGAGCATTTCTCTGGAGATACTGCCAGCCTATGGTTTGGACAGGTGCGGTGTTCGTGGGGTAAAGATCTGGCTGATGACCAGGCCCAGAGACTGGTGGTGAATGGAGTTCTGTTCAGCTGGGGACTGGTCACTGGTGGTGTTCCCAGGGCTCAGTGTCTGGGCCAGCTCTGTTTAATACCTTTATCAATGATCTGGACAAGGGGATTGAGTGCTCCCTCTGTCAATTTACAGACAACACCAAGCTAGGAGGGAGTGTTGACCTACGAGGGCAGGAAGGCTCTGCAGAGGGATCAGGACAAGCTGGGTCAATGAGCTGAGGCCAGCTGTGTGAGACACAAGTCCAAGCAGGGCTGGGTCCTGCCCTTGGGTCACAAGAAGCCCTGCAGAGCTGAGAGCAGGCTGTACTGAGCTGGGGGATCGGTCTCTTCCCCCAGGTAACAAGTGATAAGACAACAGGAAATGCCCTCAAGCTGTGCCAGGGAAGGTTCAGATTGAATATTAGGAAAAATTTCTTCACTGAAAGTGTGGTCAGGCATTGGAACAGGCTGTCCAAGCACTTTGGGGCTATAGTTTAATGGTGAGCACGGTGGTGCTGGATTAATGGTTGGACTCTCTGATCTTGAGGGTCCTTTTTAACCTTAATGATTCTGTGAAAACTAAAGCTGTCTTCAAACATAACCTGGGGGATGACCACACCATACTGAATTCCCAGGACTCCTGTTTTCCCTGAAGCTTCCTTCGTGTCCTGACAAAATTACCAGGTGGACAAGAACACAATGAATCACCACACTAAATCAACATCAGTAATCACAAACCCTCCTGTCCTCCCATGGCAGGGGGACATCTTTTATCAAAACATCTGCCTTGAGTTTGATATGAAAACAGCTCCCTTTTTGAAGCTCTGCGATATGTTTTTTCTTCCTTAATACCCTTTTAAGTAAGATACTCAATATAAGATCTGCCACCCATTGAAATAAATGCTTTGAAGGCAAAAAACACTTCCAGAAATTATCTTAAGAATCTTACTGAACTTTATCAAATCTTGAGTCATCGTTCTTTTCATGTAAGTGTGCACTTCATTACTTGGTAATGGAACAATAATTGCTCTTCAGTTATGCAAGATGCACCTCTAATTTGTAAGGGGTTTCTGGAGAGGTAATGACAGATGCTTAAAAAAAAAATCAAATATGAGAATATGAAAAATCATTATGTAAAAGATAATGGTAACCACAGCGTAGTCTGACAGCTGGGTCACAGTCTCTGCTGGTGTAAAGGCATAATGCAGATATTCTGGTCTTATGCATTCTTAAACACTGAACCTGAAGCCAAATTATTCATATTACTTTGCACTTTAATCTAACTGAATCTCACAAATGAAGCATCATCTGTGTAAGTCAACACCTGACATCCCTGCTTTCCTGACACACTCTAGGTAAGGCCACCAGCAACTCAGCAGAAGGCATTTTTCCCCTCTGAAATTACACTTCCTGATTATAAAATATATTAGATATGAAATAAAAGTATCAATCTATCTATTTTCTGGTTTCTAAAAGTAAATTCAATGTAAAACCTGCTAGGAACTATTTTGTGAGGGACAGTCTTGTGTTAAAAGGGATGATCATTCCAAATTTTCTCCACTCCTTTTCCTCCAAGTTTACCGCTGTGAGCAGGGGCTCAGTGCAGCATTTCAAAGACCACATGTTCGCTCTCAGCCCTTCCAGACAAAATGTCATTTCCAGACTTGGAGCACTTGCGCTTGCTGATGCGTGGCAGCGCTCCTAAGATCAGGAGCAGCACACCATCCAAATGTCATCTGTGTGTACAGATGCAAGATCAAGTGCACCTCCTCATATGACTAATTTTCCAATTAAGATTGAAACACTGTTGTGCTAAAAACACAGGAAGCACATGGGAAGAGCTTGTTCTTGCTCCACAGGGATTTATTATCAAAGATACGCTAATTTTACTCTAATCCAGTTGGTTTTACTCAGCAAAGCTTTTACAATATGTCAATTTTGCGCTGCAAAACGTAACTCTTTTACTGCTTTCCAACAGTTTAGCATGACATCCAAATGAAAAGACTTAAAAAAACAAAGATTGGCAAATGCTTAGAAAGCTCTCTTCATCCACTCTGATCTCCATGCCAGTGCAGACATGTGATTAGCAGGACCCAGCTATCTAATGTGAGACTTGTTCCAATCCAAACACATAAACTGCATCACAACAGCAACTGCTGAGTACATGTACCCAGAGGAAGCCCAGCCTTTGTGTGTCTGGAAGAACGGTAAGACAACAATCACAGACTGCAAAACTTTCAGCAATGAGAGCCCTGTTTAATCTATTGGAAAAAGACATAATGAGATGCAGTGCTTGGCAGCTGAAATTAGATAGATCAGACCAGAAATAGGCACATTTTTAACAGTGAGAATAGCACACTGCTTCAACCATCCACCTAAGGATTATTTCAAATACTCCCTCACATCAAGTCTTTAAAGTCAGGGCTGCTGACAGATGTGTGACAGCTCACAGAGAAATGAGAAATGCAGGCTTCCTGCAGTAATTCTTACATGGGGCTCTGTCTCTTGCACCATGCTCTAATTCAGATTATATGATCATTAATGGCCCCTCTTGACCTTAAAAATCTACAGTGACGCTCAAGTAATGGTAAAAATTCCTTCAAGGTGTCACAGTTCTGCATAATCCAGAGAGATCACAAACTGTGTGACAGCTCTGCACCAACAGCCTGTGTCATTTCCATCCCATCCAAACACGCTGAGGGCCACAGACAGAGCTGGGCTGGACAGCTGGCAGTCAGGAATCAAATTTAGTCCCTTGCTCTTGGGTTAGTAAAAGCTGAAAGAACTGTAAAAACATTACCATGTACCTTGAAGAAGCACTTCCCCCCCTAAAACATCAGTTGCCTGAAGTGTCAAGGACTTTGAAAAGAAAGAAAGAAAACCTGGTCTAATTCACATTTCCCAGCAGAAGGCTGCTACAGTGTGGTCTTTATAAAAATGGCACAGGAAGAACGACAAAAAAAAATCTCTCTTCCCCAAATAACTGAGCAAATCTAAAATAGTTAATCCTGGAAACATTCTCAAAAGATTAGCCATGGCTCAACTAACTTTAACGATGATAATTTTTAATTTAATTTAAAGTTGAATATCCTTGTGCAATAATGGCAGAGATGAAGGACTATTAGGGAATAATCTTGTTTACGGATCAGTGAACTCAGAAAATTGCCAAGGCACTGTGAAACATATTCCTTATTCACACCTCATAATTAACTGAGTGTTCTGCTGCAATATTAAAGTCATCTTTGTTATGAGAAATCTGCTCATTTGGGCTGGTAGGCCACTGAGGTGCTCTCATTCGGTTCTGGCATTTCCAAACTCCCAGGAAAAAGCACCTTCAATCCATAAAATCACCAGACTCCCAAAGTGTAAGGGAAGGCAGAGAAAGCCTTTGGTCCATGACAAAAGCATGGCTTGTGCAGAGAAAAAACCCACTTCTCTCCTTCCTTAATGCCACCTGGGAGCATTTTGCTATTAAAGGCAGTTGAAGGAGGAAAATACAGTTCTCTTAATTAATTCACATTGAAAGGCACTTTTGATGGAGTCAAGAGGCCAAATCAGATCAAAGTAAATAATGCAACAAATAGTGACATGAAAGCCCTGGGACAGCAGCTCTCATGGCTTGCACTGTCTAGATCTTAGCACTCAAAAGTGACAAATGCTGAAGCTTTAAGCTTCCAGGAAAGCAGAGAACAAAAGGGGGGCTCTATCCTTTCAGCAAATTTTAAGAAAGAAATTGTCAATTTACTGGGAGGAAAACTTCTGTTGAGGTGGATCTGCTTAAGATTTGGGAAATTCTGGATTAAGACTCTGCTTTTTATGTCAGACTTTATGTTTGTGAATTTGGGAAAATGCTCAAACTTTCTGTCCTTTGGTTTAGAGAGGTAATGCTTCTCCCTGACTGATAGAACATAGACACGAGGGGATTCTGCCCTTCAACTCAGCCCACAAGCCTTGCCCAAGGTTTCTTTGAGATATTACTGATCCCCAAACAGCAGTTAAGAAGGGAAGGATATCTTGTAAATCCACATTTAGGTAACTTAGGTAACCAGATACAGCGGCTACAGACTTTGATGGTGTCATCTCTGGCCCCAAAATCATCCTGGCTCCTCTTAGCTCAGTTCAGCATCTCAGCCCAGCCATTCCCTTGTAATGGGGAACAGGCCAGGCAGATGCAGCCAAAGCCAGTACACACAATAGAAAACATAGCAATAAAATATACTCAGATTTTTCCATTCTGATTTTTACTGTACATATTACCTGAGCGGACTCCAGTCAAAACAAAAGAATAAACAATAAAAAAAAAAAGTGATGCCATAAATCAGCACCAAAAAATTAAAAAATGCAGCTTGTGAAAATCAGAAGTAATAATATAATAAATAAAAATCCAAGTCCCAGCATCTGGGGTACTACGTGATATTCTGAGACCTTCCCTTCCTCTGCCCATTTCCCAAAGGATCTCATAGAGACTGAAGAGGTACAGGAAAGGGTAATAAGGCTCATCAGACACATGGAATGGTGTCTGTGTGAGGAGAAAGTCAAGAGAACAGGGCTCTCCACCCTGGGAAGGGAGTGCACATAGAAATACCATAAAATTATGAAGGGCCTGAGGAAGGGAACCAGCAAAATTACTTTCTACTTCTTATCACACGAAGTCAAATGGCTCCCAATGAAATTATCACGTTTCAAGCAAACAAAAGGATTCCTTTATATGGTGTGCAATTAAAATCACAGAACTCACAGCAACAAGAGACCCTCAAAGTCAGAGGAGAGAAGGATTCTAAAAAGGAAATGAGGCAACTCCACAGAGTACAGGTCCACAGAGAGTCTTAAACACAGTGCTCTAGATACAGCATCCAGATCCATGGGCTCTAAATCAATGCCTGGCACATGTTCAGCAGCCACAGTAAGGAAAGATAACCCTGTCCTGGCCCCATGCCCGTTCTTCTCTTCTCCGTAAACATCCAGTAATGACCATGGTCAGAACAGAGAGCTAGATGGACGGTCTGGTTTGATGTATTCTTCTTTTATGTTAAATATACTGATAGGAGTTCAACAGACAAATCCTAACTTAAACTAAAATGAATTCTTTGTTGTTTTGGTTTGTTTTTTTCCCTTGAAGAAATATCATTCAAAAATTCCTCTATTTATATTGATGTATAGCACTAGACCAAATGCATGAACAAATGCCTTCTGGATGGAAAGCTATCCATCATCTCCAAAAGCTTGTATGGGCAATGAATGAAGGAATTTCATTTTCCATAGTAATTCCATGATGGAGATGCCAGTCAGGACCACAGGCAGGGTCATGACAGTGAATCCACAGTATGCCAGCCAAGATCAGCAAAGGAATGCTGACCATAAGAGATTGATTAGAAAGACCAGCATTAGAAGCCATTTAGACCACAGACCAGGTGGCAGCTTTCTAAAATTAAAATTCCTGATGCTTTTACCAAAAACATTTGCACTGTAAGCAATTAATCTGCTGAAATGTATGTGACATAATTAACAGTGGAGAGAACAGGGGAGAAGAGGGAGAACAACAACAAGTTAATTGAGTTTACTACCAGAAAACAGAAGAAACATCTCTGCTTCAAATTTTTACGGACAACTCACAGGTGCAGTCATACAAGCTGCTGTCATGAGATTAGGCAGAGATTATGGTAAATACAATTAACTCACCTAGTACCAAAATATTCCAAGAGAACCCAAAGCCATAATTTTACACCAGCTTGGTCCCTACAGAAATTCCTAGCATGGTCTTGAAGGAACTGTATGTGTGTGTATGACAGGATAAAGCTGTGTTTTATGGGAAGGATATAAAGGCAATGTTCCATCTCCCTTCCACCTCTAACTGATAATTACTCTTTCCCTGAATTTTATTTTGAACAATCAGTGGAAAACTTTCTTGTCCAGCTTTTCCTGCTAATTTTCCTCTTTAGAAGAACACCCAGAGGATTTGTTGGTACCTTTCACAGATTAAATGGAACTGTACTTTTTTCCATACCTTTTATACTAGCACAACCAAAGTGCAACCATAGTTAGTTTCAAGTAATAATTTTATGTTTAATATTTCCTCATACCAGAGCTGATTTGCAAAACCAAGGGATTTCACAGGTCACAAAAGGAGAGATTTGAGCAGACTTCAGCCCGCAGCCTGAGCAAAGGACCTACAGCAAATATGCTGCCAACCAAAGCTTTAAACAGAGGGAACAGCTGCATTATCCACATGGCAAAAGAATGATATTTTCTTAAGACAACCAAACCTAACTTTTAGAAAGAAGGTTAAAAAAAAAAATCAAAACGACCACCACAGCATATTCCAGTGGAAGATTATCATTTAAACCACTCTGTGATCAGTTGTGGCAGGCAATGAGAATTTGTAAGGCAAAGCAGGGTGCCACCAGATGCTGCAAGACCTATCAGACCTGGAAAGCAAACACTCCACAGCAACATTCCAACAGCCCAAGCACAAACCTTGCCTTTCATGGCTTACTTTGGCCAATATCTGAATTTTAGCACGGATGTTTGGGAATGTGGAATGCATTTACAAGAGTCCCTTTTGCGCCGCAGTTTCCTGGATATTCACATTCTGGAAATTGCTTAAAAGAATAGAAACAAAAAATCTGCATTTCAAAGATCAAGAGAGAAAAGTGCGTTCCAGCATTTCCAAGCCAAGTAGAAGATTAAGGTTTCTAATGCACTCATTGGAAAAGAATATTGGGATAACTGCATTAGAAATGTGAAAGAGGATTTAATACTCTGCTTTAGATTAAGTTGAAGATTAAGTTTCTAGTCAGGGAAGAATCTGTTCATCTTGGAAAGCCTACAGGGAGGATGGGAGAAACATAACACATGCTAGCAGATTTTATTTTTTTTAGACTTTTTAAACCAAATATTAAATCTCAACAGCTACTTCATATTAAAAAAAATCAAAGTAACACTTATCACACAAATGAAACCATCCACCTAAAGTCACACTTGATGAGATTGGTGTCCTTGTGGTTTTGAGAAAATGATTGCTTGTATCAGCCTGTGAACGCTTAAAACCAAGTAACTTAGTCCTGAGAGTCTGCTGTCCCTCCCTTAATACATTCTGTGATTACCAGGTTCACAGAGGAGACATGGACCAGCTTGGAAAGCACCAGTCATTAATGAGGTAGGTAGTTACAGCTGAGTCCTTTACTCCTGAGAACAGCCTAAAAGTTTTCACAAAGATGTCAAAAAATGTGTCTGGAAGTCAAAGTGTAAGAGAGAAATTGTTCCATTAGATTTGCTACCCAGGGAAATACCTGCAAGTCTCGGTATCATCCATCTTCAGGTGTTGTGGTTGGGGTTTTTTTGTTATTTCCTGAGTGACTGAGATACTGTTCTGTGCCAAACTAACCCAGATTTACTGCAAGGAAAGTGACCTGGCACGCCATTAGGGTTTGTTCCTGTTTCTCAGCCGCTGTTAATTCTTCAACACTGGTTTACAGGGCTTTCAGAGAAAGCCAATGAGCACGGGCACGCTGCTGTTTCAAACACTGCTTTAATGAGACTGCCATGAACTGTGAATGGAAAGGCAGTCCTGTGAAGTAAAGGGAATGAACAGAGACTCCTGTGAGTCAGCTCTGGGACACACAGGCTGCACCTACAAATTGGGGATTTCCAATTAGCAGCACAGGGAACAGAAGAGGCTGACGTACAATGAAGTGACTGCAACTGCAGGGCTTAAATGCAATTCCCATTAATGAGAGAAAAGAACCTTCTCCCTCTGCACACGAATGAATAAGCGATCAGCATCTGTCAGAAGATGAGGAAAAAAGAAACCCAAAAGCACCAAGACCAGTCATTAACTCTTCCTCCTGATTCTGTTTTGTGCAGCACCATTCTTTGTCCCAGCCACAATTTCCACAAAAATGGATTTTCATGAACTAAATCAAAGTCTGAAGAACTTTTAGAAGACTAAATAATCTTTTCTAGAAAGGAAAAAACCCAAAAAAGCTAAGTCATCATCAGCTAAGAAAAATAACATCAGACTCAGTCTTGTACCTTTTTTCTGACATTCAATGTACATGAAGGCAAACTACTCAGTTTATTTGCTGCTTACTGAAATAAACAGGGCCTCTTGGTACTGTCGCATATAAATAGTCCAGGAGAAATTATTTACTTTCCTCTTCCTTCTAGGAAGTACTTTAAAAGGGAGAGAGCTGTTTTTCTGTACTGCAAGAAAAGTGCTATTCAGAACAGTGGCTGAAACACAGATCCAACAAAGGGTGTCAAATTGAAAACCAGCCCTCTTCTATTCAAACAAGTGCATGCACAAGTGCCTACTTTTCCAGCCACAAGGAAGCCAAGAGTGAGATCAGCTGTGGCTCCATGCCACCCCAAGCACCAGAGCAGGCTCCTGCCTTCTGCCTGGTTCTCCATGCTCCCTCCTCCTGGAACCCAGGCAGCAAGCAGAGGGAAAACTCCCGAGTTAGTTATAGGGCAGAGGAGAGCTGAACCCCCAAAGCTGGAGAGATGAGATCAAAAAGAAACTGGGGTTTGCAGCCTGTGGAGCAGAAACCCACACAGAGGGGAGGAGGAGATAAGCAAGGACAGTGAAGGCTGAAAGCTGAAAGAATCTGGAGGGACCTTGCCCCCATGCTGGGCAGAGCTCCCACGGCAGAAGATTGAACCAGAGAGGTGGGAGGAGTGGGGGATGGAGGATGCAAGAGGCAGTACAAGGACACAGATCAGGGCCCTTGAATTGGCTTGGCAAGGACTTAGGGGACAGGAGTACAGGAGGGACCCTGGCAGTGAGACTAACACAGTAGCTCTTGAGGAAAGGAGCAAGATCCAAAAGGCAAAGCCTGAGAGCAAAGACTGGAAGCAATTAAATGATTAAGGAAAAGCAAACAAGAGAAAAGATGAGGACAGCCTGCAGCAGAAGAGGCAGGACAACAAACTGGGGAGAGAGGAAGGCAAAGGCTGCCAGAAGAAGCTGCACATGCTTCATTCCTCTCCGAGTCTGGAAGGGAACATCCTCTCATTCCGCCTCCTCTGTCTGCAAATATCTAAAGGAAAAGGTCCCTCACCTCTCAATACTGACTCCTATAGAGCACAGTCTACTGCTGCCACCAGGCAGTCTGCATGCTCAACCAGCAGATGTCCATGAAGTAAATACAAAGGTGAGTTTGACTCTTAACATCCATGTAGTTCCCCACTACAAAATTTCTGGCTATTCACTTTGTTTGTTCTGAACAGTAAAGGAAGTTACACATCCACAACAATGCCAAAAGTACTTTAGAAGATTACAGACCTAAGTAACACACTGCAAGGAAATACCAGCACTTGGTAGCCTGTACACAGAGGAATTACTGAGAAGTTGTAAATCTGTCTCAGAGCAGGACTTGTATAGCATGAAGTAAATAGGGCATAAGGCAATGCTCCGGACCAGGAAGAAACAAAATATCGAATAGTTACTCATTAAGTGAGCACCATCCATTCTGGGCAATGAATAGAGCAGGGAATGTGCAAAAAAGAAAAAGTCATGTGATAGTGTAACTAAAGACTGTCACAATAAAAACACACAAGGAGGCCACAACGAAGGCAGATCTTTCTTACCTGGCGAGCGCATATTTTTGCAGCACAATGAGATCTAAACAAGTCTTTTTCTGCATGCATGCAACCTTAGTCATCACCATACCAAAGCACTTAACTTAACTTGTTCTTAACTAAACTTCAGTCTGCAAGCAACGAGTTCAGTTACTTGTGCTGAAACAGCACTTGAAGATTTCAAAAATTAAGACACACGATGGTACAAGCATGCCTAAGTGAGAACCCTTGGCTTTGTTTCTTTTTTGGGAGGGGGACAGAAGACAACCAGCACATCACACAAATTGAGGTGGAAAAACAGCATGCATTACTGTGCCTCATCTTCCAGCACATGCCATGGGAACAGAGAGATGTAATTATTTTCCCAAGATTACACAAGGGTTCTCTGGAAGACAGTTGCAGGCCAGAGTGTGCGAATCCTCGGCTGGATCCAAAGCTGTAAGCATAGGGGCACTCACATCTGACATGTTTCTAGATTCTAGCAGAGCCTTCTGGTGGCCTCAGGTACCATCTGTGCATGACAATAAATATTGTCACTGACTACAGGGGAATTCATGGCCTTCAGAAAGGTTCACACAACATTTCCTACACAGACTGCACGGACACAGCAGTAGAGAGAGCTATTGCTCAGACTCACAATGGAAAAAACATCTTTAGAACTGAGCTCAGAGAAGAATAAACCACAGGCCAAACCCACCTCTGCAATCCACCTCCCCAGAGACAGCCAAACTTCATTCATAACTTGAGCTTACTAAATAGCAAGAATGGCAGAACCTCAGCAAGCCTGCTAGAATTAAGAAAACTTGCCACAGAAGCAGCATCCCATGGATCCCAGGAGAGCAATGACCTAATCTGCCATCCTTCAGCACACACTGTGCCTCCCTAGGCCTTGGGACTCAGGGCCCAACTTGCCTTTTGGAGCAAACTTGCATTGTCCTCTTCTCAATTCCATTTTAAATATCAGTCAAGGAAAAAAAGAATTCAGCCTATAGCCAGCAACAATGCAGCACTTCCTTTTCTCTGCTTTCACACAAAGGCAATCTAACACCAACCTTTGCTCAGAGCATCACAGTCTAGGAGCTTGATCCTCTATTGGAAAATCTCACAACCCTGAGGACATGGCCAGTAAGAGAGGAAGGAAAAAGCCTAGGCTGACTCTATTGCTTAATGTTCCAGACTACTCATTTTGCTTTCCTAGAAAAGAAAAGCATTTTGCCTGCTAGGTTTCCAGACCTTTTTCACCACAGACTGAACCTCAAACTGTCCTGGAATTTCTCCACCAGCTTTAGCTGTGGTGTTTGCAAAGCCCTTTAACACTAACTTGCTATTTTGCTGTTGCACAGCAAGGAACTTCGAGGCCAGAGACAAGAACCCAGGCTTTCTGCCTTATTTGTCAGGGGGCAAACATACAACAGAAATAATAGTTACCTTACTGCTTTTCTCAGAGGCTCACACTGCTTTTTGCTGCTGCACTTTGCACATGAAAGCAACCACTGCTGATCTCCGGGGTGTGTGTAAGTGCAACTAGGAACAACTAACCAAAATTTAATAAAGTTGTACCACATCTAACAGAAAGTGTCTTCCTCACACTTTTATAACCCAGGCAGTTTCATACTCCCACTTTTCTATCAAACACCCTCTAACAAATTCAAGAAAAGGTGAAGTTTGCACACATGAAAGCCCACATCTAGGAAACGGGTCACACCATTCTGCCTGTATCAGTTACAAATCTAGGACATAGCATTGCACTGTGTGGCCAGGGGAAGGAAGAGAAATTCAGCTGAGACTTCTGCTTTCTGAACAGTAATTTAATGTTTAAGCAGAAATGTGCCATACTATTGTATTAGTCAAAAATTAAAAAAAAAAAAAAATTAAAAAATCATAGCTACCCAAGGATTGGAAATAGAAGCAGCCAGCAAGGAAAAGCCAAGCAGAGTCCCACATTGTGTGTGCCAGAGCTTTCCCTCCACCTCTCCCTCTGCTCCTCCCTCATGCTGAGGGACAGCATCTGTTTCAGCTCAAACCCTGACCACGCACGCTGCACAGGGACGATGTGTTATGACCTCAACATGTTTTTCCTCACAGTCTATCAAACTTAGGGCCGGCACAGACATCCCTGGAATGCACCACATTCTGCAGAGCATTTCTATCTTCTTTCCCTTGCTACTCTAAGAGGAAACAACAGCACTGCCAGTTTAGTCATCAGATCACATTTATCCCTGCTATAGCCTTTAGGATTTCATTGGATTCTGGATCAATGGGGTTTTGGGCCTGGTTCCCACAATGCTAATGAGTAGTGAGCTCCCACACTCTCTTTTACACATACAACACAAGATTTAAAGTGATGCTGTTGGGCACAGCTCCAGGTACACCTGTTTCTTCTGTAACCTGGCAAAAAAAATATATATAATAAAGTACATAAATAAAAATAAACCACAAAAAAAAAAAAAAAAAAAAAGAAAAAGAAAAAAACACCACAAAACTTATGCAGCCGTTCATATACATGGAAAATAGCAGCATTAATTCCAGTCTATTGTCCACTCCAAGGGAAGAGTCTCCCCATCAACAGACACAATAAAAATGAGCTTCTAGGACACCAAAAAGAAACAGAGATTTCGGTTCCAAAAGTATGCAAGCTATTGTGGAGTCCTGTTTTTCAAGAAGCTTAGTCTGCAGTCCCCAGCTATTTATACAGCTGAAAACCTTCAGTGTGATTAGGTGGCTCAAAGGTGTTCATGGGCTGCACCACATTTAGCAATGCAGAGTGTGAGGCACATAGGACATGGCAGAACCAAAACCAATTTAAAAAAGGAAAAAAAGGTAAAAAATAGATCCCAGTTTCCAGTGGCTTCAACAAATCATGAAAAAGAGTATGAGTGATGATTGCCACTGATACTGGTTTTCAACAGGACACAGAGCACACCCCAGTGAGAGCACTGAGGCCTTACCCCAACCACAAGGTGAAAGTTCCTGTCTGTCCTTCCCCATTTATATCACATGGAAAGGCACATACACTCACAAGCCTCTTTCAGGTTTTAAAACTCAGGGAGATGGATCCAACCCACAAGAGATTCTAGTTACCTCATTTCAGTAGCATATGCCAACGTTCCCCAAAATTGCAATAAACTGTGGTGATAAAACCTACAATTTCCTCCAGACTAACTCATTCCTTACTCCTGAAGGCAACTGGGACTGCAACCCACATATTCACTGGATAGCTGAAGATAAGAGCAAGTGACAATAAAGAATAAAAATATCTCTGCACCAAGAATTTACATAACTAGCTCCAGTTACTGCTAATTAGACCAATTCCCTTAATTCCTCCATTACATTTCCTGCATTTTTCAGTTAGCTCTAGTAAGATGTATAATAAATTATTATTAAATAGAAATGTACTTGATCATATTACAAGTACTTAAAAGTATAGATCAGTGCACTACTACTTTATTCTAATTAAAACCTTACAATTAGTAATCTGGTAGACTAAATACGATACCTAAAGCTACTTCACTGTGCCAAATTTGTCCACCAATTTTGGAGCTTCTGAAATATTTAAAGCTTTTTCCCCCCATCCTTTTGCCACGCAAGAAGACCTACACAAGTCAGACAAATGTGAATTACAAGGAAAAATTGCATAATTAATCTTACAGATTTGACAGCAACTTCATTTTTTCTTTCTTTTTTTTTCTATGGCAAGGATTTACTTTTTTGTCCTTTTTTTTTTAAACAATATATTTTAATGGAGAAATTGTCTTGAGTTCTTCCTACTTCACTCATGTAATATGTCAACAGCACAACTCTCACAGAAGTGCTTCCCTCTCAGCCACTGGGACCAAGCCAGCTCCACTTTGGGCATCCCACAGCTAACCCTCACACAGCAAGTTGTTGCAAGTGTGTTGTACACAGCCAGTCACTTGAGAAGAGAGCAGCTGAGCAGCTTACACCACCATGAGAGCCCCTTTTCAAACAGAAAGCAGCTATGTACATGCAGGGCTTGATTTGCCATGAGCAGAAATCCTTGACAACACTTGAAGAGGCAGCTGCCAAAAAAGCAAATGCCAATTGGCAGCGTGGAGGAGCTCACTCTGAAGCCATCCCACGTGCACGGGCTCTCCATCCAACACAGCCTCTGCAGCCTCTCCTGAAGAGGCTGGAAAACGAGAGGCATTCCCCTTGTGTAAGAAAGGGATCTTCCCAAAAGCGGGGGCAGAGGGAGGGCATCTGGAAAAAGTATAAAGCAAAGGAGGGAGAAAGGAGCAGTAGGAAGAAAGAGGAGTAAAAGAAACAAGGAACAAGATGACAGAACAAGATAGGAGATGTTTTTTTATATTGATAACCTCCTGCTCCCTGTTGTGGGCATCAGTCCCTCCCAAGGAGCAAGCAACAGGACAAGAGGAAATGGCCTCAAGATGTGCCAGGGGTGTTTTAAATTGGATATTAGGAATATTTACTTCACTGAAAGGGTTGTCAAAAACAGACTGTCCAGGGAAGCAGTGGA
Organism: Poecile atricapillus; assembly: GCF_030490865.1. NCBI lineage: Eukaryota > Metazoa > Chordata > Aves > Passeriformes > Paridae > Poecile > Poecile atricapillus. The sequence goes on along the minus strand of NC_081288.1, from coordinate 20,907,735 downwards.
GTCACTGAAGGTATTTAAAAGATGTGCAGATGTGGCATTTAGGGACAGGGCTTAGTAGCAGACTTGGCAGTGCTGAGGTAATAGCTGGCCTTGATAATCTTAGAAGTCTCTTCCAACCTAAACAATTCTATGATACTATCCATCAGGGACAACAGGGACAAATACAAGGATCAAAGAGGACAAAAAAGCTGACAAGTCCTCAGATATTCTCCTCACTCCCTTAACCCTCCTTCCACCTTCTCCCGTCCTCCCTCTCCAGTAGCACAAGAAAAATCACAGCAATTTCAGGATAAAAACGGCTAAAACAAAAGGCTGCTGCAAAATAGACTGGAATGGAGCAGGAGCAGGCAGCAGTACCTGCGAATGGCCCAGATGGCTCTGCTGGGCACGGCCAGGCCCCCACTGGGCTGCTCCTCGGGGTGGCAGGAGCTCCAGGCGCCGCGGTGAGCCAAGCGCTGCTGCTTCCCGTTCTCCCGGCCGGACAGCGGCACCGGCGGCGAGCTGCACCCAGAGGACACGGCAGGCCGGACAGGCCTCTGGTGAATGCCCCCGTTTCTCCTGAGAAAAGGGAGAAAAAGAAGGGAAAGGGGAAAAAAAAGGATTGAAGGACTTTTGATTCTTTGCGCTTTTACTTAGCGAAGGGTTGAGCGCTATGAAATCGGCACAACACGGTGTCAAACTACAACAGACGGCATTTCTTTAATCCAAAACAAAGCTGTTGTGTGCTGAGAGGACAGCATTTATTAGCTCCTACCTAGATCTAATACTACAGCGACAGAAGCTGAGCACTCCTGTATCAAGCTGTTCTCTGGACCTCTGTTAAGACGGGAAGCACCCCTAATTTTTTGATCCAGAAAACAAATGATGTTCCACCACTTTTAAACAGCAAGGTTGGAAGAAGGAGCAGGTAAGCTTTCAGCATCACGTAGAAGGCTGTTTGTTTTCTGCTGCCCCTTAAAGTCAAATGCAGTCATAAAACCTTGAGCATCACAAGTAGATACATAAATGCACAATACATGCAACCAGAGGAGATATAAAAATACAGCACATGTGGACTAGAGAGCTTCATTCCTGCAAGATAAATAGTGCCACATCTGGGGAACTGGCTGCCACTGAAACAAAAATACAGCTCGAAGAGGCCCCCTGGAATGCAGGCCTATGGGAAGGGGGAGACTGAGGAAAGGAGGGAGGAGGAAGGCACAGATTTCCCTCCAGTTAATTAACAGTTGTATTCCCTTTAGCCAGGCAGCTCCTGAAACACGCCTGTCAGGGTGTAAACGCAAGTGTTAACAAGCAAGCTGGCTGTCAGTGCCCAGAAATCTCCCTGGCTGCTTGCCCACCAGTCACACCACTAAGAACTACTTATCCAGTGAAAAGAGGAGGAATCCCCTGCCGATCCATTGTACCTGCCTGCTGATTGCTATTGCTGCCAGAGGGCAGGTCTGAAACGTGGTCTGTCCCCATTAGGGCCCAGAGAAAGGGCCACAAAGGGAGGGAAGCCAGGATGCTCCTGAGAGTCCTCCTTCTCCTCCCTGCAGTTGCTGCTCTCACCTTGCGCCAGCTCTGTTCATTTAATTCACTGCAGAAACACAAATTCAGTGTCCTTTTCATAACCCAGGTACACACAAGCTCATGCAGGGTGTGACAAGTTCCAGAGCTGGTGGGGCAGCACCAGTGGAAACACAAGAAATGATATGAGGAGTGAGACCTCCCATTCTCAGTGAGCTCTTACATTCACTCACAGATTGCATCAGGGATGTTTTGGGAGAGAAACAGATAAAAAACAGCTTCTAATAAAACAAGATTTCTGACTTTGAATGGAGATGGAAAATATCATAGTCATTTGTGACACTAAGTGGGGGTGGGGGGCAACCTTCAAAGTATTTAATTTTTCTACAGTGACTTCTGAGAGCTGCTAATTATTCCAACCAGAATTGGATGGGTATTTTCCCTCTTTTTCCATTCTGAAAGGACAGAAAAATATCAAACCTGTTTTTACCACTAAGCATCATACAATATTTCTAAACCCATGGCACTGTGACCGAATAATCAACAAGACACTGTGAATGGAAGGAGTTAAGCCAGAGAAATTTTAAGATGTTGATGCTTCAGTCAGAACTCCCACACTAAAAATAAATGTTAGTCTTGCCAGGGTAAATTCAGCATTTTAGGGATCAGTTCTTCACATCTGGTCAGTTTACCCAACAAAAGATATCAGGCAGCAAGACAGTAATGAAAACAAAAAACAAATCCAAAATAAACCTAAAACCACAGAATGAAATTGTGGGCCCCTCCAAATTTATCTAAAGTGTACCATCAAATTCAGCAGGGCAAGTCCATCTCCCCCAGTGCTGTATAATCATAATAATACATATTTTAGACTAACAGGTGAAAACACCTGCAAAGCACCATGAGCATAACAAGTTACTTACAATTTGAGTCCATTGTAGGAGAGGGAAAAGAAGTCATAAACCAAGCACACACCAAACACAGTGACTCCAGTTTCTTTCACCAGCATTGCACACGTCCCAAGGAATAAACTGAGCAGCAAAAATAATGGGGAGGCAGTGGGAGGGAAATGTTCCCCAACATAAAGCTGATCCACACTCCTGAAAAACAGAATTGACATAAAATATCTTAACTTCTCTGTTATTTTCATGTTTACTACCATCACACAAATACTGAGACACTTTTCCTTAATGCTTTAAGATGGTTGACATGAACGTGTTAAGACATGAACAATCTAAAATGAGGAAAGGCTCAGCCACAGGACAGGAAGACGCAAATATGGGGAGCTACTCGAATTCTTGGTGCACAGGAGGTGAAACCAAATAAAGTAGACTTGAAACAGTCAGAGGAAGGCAGAGTAAGTACAGAGAGGGCAGAAAAACACCTGCTTTCTGTCATGTGGAACACACATGCTTAATTCTCCTTATGGGACAAAATGCACAAGGCAAGCAAAAATTCCTCCATCCCACTCACACTCCCCTGAGTCAGAGATGTGTCCTAATCATTAACAGACTGGGCAGCAAGCCCCTATCACAGGGGAGAAGGCAGGAAAATACTGAAATCAAACAGGCAGATTCCTATGGGGTCACTATGTTTCACACCCTCGAAACCTTCAGAAGAGAACAGCATTGTGGGCTTGTAGCAGACAGCTCCACAGGGATATAAGCAGTTTCTCCCTGTGGCTGTGATGACATGGTGCTATTTCTGAATGCAAACAATGTTATTTCAAACTGCAAATAATGCAAAAGGTGCAGAAACCCCATCCAAGTAAGCTATTTCTGTATCTATACTTGTTCAGTTACAGTTTTAGAACACAGAGCAGCAAGCAGTGCCAAGTTTTCATCTGAAAAGGATGACTAATGGTCTAGACACACTCCTTAACTCTCTCAGACCAGGTGTTCCAGAGTGCCACAGTCACAGCACACATTTGAAAGGCAGGCATGTGTCTGCTCTTCACTCTACATACAGACTACCTGCCTTGCATTGAAAACATTTCTTTATCGTTTTTACAAGCCCTCCTCTGGTGTATGGCCAGCTGTAATGTCAGTGGAAGAGGGATAGGCCACGCTGACTTCTGGTTTTGTGGGTTTTTGTTCTAATAAGCATCACCAAGGCCACAAGCAGGGGCCAGGATACTTCCATAGAGCGCTGAGCTGTGGGAAGTACCTCTGCCAAAAACCACCAAACACTGACAGCTGCCTTTGGGCCCCTCCTCAGACTTAAGAACCTCATGACGTTACCACGTACCTATTATAGGAGAGAAAAGCCAACAGAAAGAGTAGACAGGCCAGGACATCTGCTCTGCCTACTATACCTGTTACCTGAAAGGGAAGGAGACACACAGGTGTAAAAACACATCTAAAAATGTAAAAACACTCGGTGACTGCCTCAACAACCCATGCTCACTGCTACTATTTTAAGCTTTTGATCTTTCAGTGTTATCCCTCCCTCCGCATACCAAAATGTTACTTGGATAGTGTACAGTTTTGTCTGCTGCACTTCTAGCTTGGCAAAACAAATGAGTAAGCCAACAGTAAAGTCATTCTTTGCTTAATAAAATATTAATAAAGTTATATAGAAAATGCCAATTTTAAGGATCTGTTTTAATTTTGTATAATAGGGCTTAGATGAGAAATGTATCCAATTCCCAGTACTGAAATTTGTTAAAGAAAATTACTTACTATATAAGTAATATTTGAATGAACTTTATCACCAAAAAGGGATAGTGTTATAGTATTTATTCCTCCTGAACAATCTGAGTTTGCAAGAGTTTTTTCTACAGATTAATGAATAAAATCTTTTTTTAAAAAAGGGAATACTGAAGAAGAATAGATAAACACTCTTTTTTACAGTTATTTCAATATCCTATTTCATAAGGATCTAAAAATCACCCATAAAGCAAAAAAAAAGGCCCTTTGAAATTTCACCCCTATTAAGATTACATAATTAAGTTATATTCAGAGCTCTGGCATTTATTTTAACCTTTTAAAGTTCTAACCCAGACAAAAATAAATTCCAAGATTGCCTCTTCTAAAACCTCCCTTAAAATATAAAGCTGCATTATCAAAAGGATCCTAGCTGATTAGTTCACACAACACAGCACAGGGAGTAACTCCAAAGCTTGTGGCTTTTTGTTATTAAGGTAATCTCTCCTCAAAAGCTCTCAGCCACAGGAGCTGTTTCCCTCCCTCATGTACAAAGGCTTGGAATGAGAGCAGTGTGATGTCAATGGTACCTCAGCTAATGAGAGCATTTCTTTTATGCAGTGTGGACTTTACCTTTCCTTCTCAAAGACAGCAAGACTCCTTTTAGCTACAGAAGTGTCTCCTTGTGCTAACAGACTGCAGTTTTGGAATGATTATGTCTTTAAATGTTTCCTTATAACGACTGAAAGAACATCCAATATGAGCTGTTGTTCTGTAAATTTCTGCTGGTATTCATGAACGACTTTTTTTCTGAAGATGATTCTCCTAGCTTTTAATTGAAATAAATACAAATTAATCTGTGGGTCATCACCTCTGTCTGAGAGAGCTCCTCCAGAATACACACTAATGCTACCTTCACTTTTCCCCCTAAAATTGATGGCTATAGGAGACGACTGAAGGCATGCAACAAAATCCCAGCAGGAGAGCACAGCCTCACTGAGGTCTTTGAGAAAACTCATGGCTGTCCATTTATTCCCAGCATGGCTGATTAGGACCATCATTTAGAATTCAGTTCCAGAGCACAAAGACTGCAAGTATGAATACACTTTTTTCTTAATGACTCCTACAAATTATTTTAAATAGACTACATTCTCACCTTTGCTCCCCCACAGCAAAAAATCACAAGTATCACATTATGTATGACTCAGAGGTTTCCTTCAAAAAAAAAAATTAAAATTGTGAAGAATGAATTTATTTTTAGCTTTGGTGGCACATACTTACAGCCTCGGTGTGAATGGGATGCACAGCAAAGAAGAGCGCCGTGACAAAAGCAAGTCGACAGTCCTTGAACACAGCTTTGTCACAAGTATACATCAGCACAAGGGTCACCAGACAGTGTAAAATTACATTCACTGCGTGGAAATAGAAGGGGTTCATGCCAGCCAGCAATATGTTTAACCTGTAAGGAAACAAAACAAAAGCATTGCTGGATTTGAGAGATCTAATAGCAAGACATCTTTAAAATACTCTAAATTATGCCTTTTTCCCCATTTGCAGTCATCTAATGGTAGTGCTATTAAACTAATTACTGAAAATCGCTCTAAACTTCTGGTTTATCTGATTAAAGAGAAAACCATTTCCTCAATTTTTTTATTGTGTGGTTGTGTTTGGCAACCTTCTTGACAGAGATGGGAGAGTCCTGTGCCCTCCCAGAAGAGCTCACTGCAGTGAGACCATGCCTGTGCTTCCTTAGCAGCAAATCACCCTGGCCAGCAGCGTGGCACTTGTCCTATTTCCCTCTTGGCACCTTCTGTGGTTCTGTTGGCCACGTGGAGGCTGTGCAATATGGGTAGCTATTTTCTGCTCTAGAATAGATGCTTTTGCCCAAGAACAGCCAAGACAAGGACTTGGTAAGGCACTGGAGCATCTGCTTGGCCTAACAGGGGCATTTATTCCCATTTAGCTTTCAAAATGGTGTCACACACTGAAGGTTAAGCCTTTATTTAAATGCTTTACTGGCATAAAGAAGTTTGTCTAATAGTTTGCATCATTTTTATAAGGACATTGATGGCAAAAGTAAGATAGCTAACATCACCCTAGACTCAGTGAGACAATTAGGGTTCATTATTTGTGTTGATCATAAAAAAAATAAAACGTAACAAGCTGTTATGACATTTGTTTGACAGCATGTATTAACATATTCTTCTGGTCACTGTTTCTTACAGCCAGCTTGCTGAACAGCTGCTGACAAGCTTTGCCTTACATGCAGTTGAAGATAATTCTCTTAAGTATTAACAACATCTGTACATTTGGACAAATATATGTATCTACACAAATATGCACACATACACATGCTGCCTATCTAGGGAAGGCTCCATATATGAACAAGGAATCTGGAAAAACGTCCTTTAACTAATGTTGAAGGGAATTTTTTTTAAACAAACAACAAGAGAACCAGTGAAAATAAGACTCAATCTAAATATTTCACATGCAGTTGTAAATATGCTATAGGGTCAATAATCCTTCCTGTTGCTAAAGACTCCGGGTCTCCCTGACAAGCATGATGTGACAGCAAGGCCACTGAGCTGTTGCTACTCTAAAAAAACACCTCAGGTTTTTTGTGAGACAGAGGAGGTGTGAAGAGGTCTGTGAGAGCCAGACAACTTTTTTTTTTTTTTTTTTTTTTTTTTATAAATAACTCTCTACATTTCTTATTCATACCCGAGGAAGTGTTAGCTGTTCTGGGCTCAATCTTCCAGGCCAATCCAATTTTATCAGACCAAGAGTCTTACTTGTGCATTCCTGCTGTGGTCCCACTCAAGTGTTTGTGGAGGCAACAGATGAAACCCAGAGAGTTTGTGAAAAAGTGAGATTTTGGCATGACTTGACCTTTCTCTTTGAAGTATGGGTTGATGCAGTTACATTTTGACAAGACATCAGTCTCTGTGATTCAAGAATACATGAAGAGTTGGAGCTTTTTCTTTTTTTATCCTATTTCTCCTGCAAGCCACTTCAGGGCAGCAACATCCATCACTCTCCCTTATTTCTTCCAGCACTGAATGACAAACCATAAGAAATGGCAGCAACAGACATCCAGCCAGAGCTTCAGCTGCAAATACTCTGCAGCAGTGGGAACCCCCAGGCCAGGATCTTGTTTTCAGCATGCTGAGGGGAGCAAGGGGCAGCACAGGGCCACCCTGCCCCTAAAGGAGCCACAGCTCACTCCAAGACACCTGCAGATGTGCACAATCACAAGGACCCACTGCAGGAGACATTCCTTATACAAATGAATAATTTCTGGCTGTAAATCAGCTGGAGCATAGTCCACTGCTCCCCTTCAATGACAAAGTGTGGCCTGGGAACCTGATTTCTGGAGAAAGCAGATGCAGGCAGGTGAGGACAAGTGCTCAGGATATCAGGTGATACGAACTCATGCACCAAAACGGGAGAGATTCTCATTTAGCTGGCCAAGTTGTGAGAACCAGTCACTAAACCCATGACATCTGACAATATTCTTGAAAAATCTATCATTAGTCTCCATGGATCGTGTCTGTCACTTCTCATCCTCCAAAACAGGTCTGCTGGCAGGAGAGGCAGAACTTTATAGGCAAGGGATCTTCCTACCCCCATCAGGTCCCTTATCCCAAAGGTGGGGTGTGCTCTTCACACCCCTTCTTAGGGTGAATATTGAGTCAATGAGGCCTGTAAGCTGTGAGTTACCTGATGTAAATTATTGAGAACAGCTCTGTTAAAGCATCAGCCTCGCAGCTTGGCTGTTCCCCCGTGTGTTCTTTAAATAAATAAAAAACAGCAGAGCAAAACACAAACACGATACCATGCTATTCAGGTAACTCTTCCACTAAACAGCCAAATCAGACTGCAAGTATGTTTTAAATACCATCTTTGATGGTCCAGGAACACTAAACATGAGTGTGTGCAGGTGCTATATTCACACCACTGCTTTTTGCTGCTAAAGCTCTTTGTCATAAGAAATTAGGCCACATGGCAATGAAGGAAACATTCTTTAGTCCTGAAACAATCCCAGCAGAATGCTGTTAAAACGTTAGCAGTGGTTAAATTTATTGTATGTCAAACGGCTGAGCAAATCTGGGTCTTCAAACAGCTCTAATCCAAGTCACAAGAACTTTGCAAAGCTCCCCAGCTCACACAGCCATGGGGGAAAAAAAGGCAGCCTACTTTGGAATGCCAAATTTGCTCCACCGCAGGGGAACTGTGGAGGAAGTTCTGGGCAAGAGAGCCAAGAAGGAGATGGGTAAATAAAAAATTACTTCTCCCCTCTTAATCTTTAATACCCTACCAGCGAGAGTCAGTCTTGTTTACTGGCAGCAGCATGCAGCAATTATACGCAGTAGACGGTTCAGCAAACAAAGGAAGTAAAACAGAGATATGAATCTCAAAATTAAGGAAGAAGTGGTCTTTCTCCAACATAATGTTCATAAACAGAAGTTCTGGCAAGCAAAAACTGCACTACACTGGAGGGAGGTGAGGGTGCTGTTGTCCTTGCATTACCATACTTATACTGCCCCACAAATGGGGAAAATTGTATCATGTGGTCATTTCTGCATGAAGATCATAACCTCTGTCTGAGCTAAAGCACAACTTGTAAAGATATATCTTATGGCTTTGGTAGAGCACATAGTGAGGAGAGGAGATGTTTTGGGCTGGCCAGGCTGTAAGAACAGGCTGCTCCTCAAAACAAAGACATGTTTGCAAACAGCATCCTAAAGATTTGGGGCTGAACACAGCAAGTGATAACATTCCTAGGAATAGAGACCCTTGAAAGAGGAGATACAACCATCTCAGACGTGGAGGTCTTTCCTCAGAGGAGCCACCCTCTAAACACTTGGAGAAGAGTTTTTTATTGCTTTAACATCTCTGCTAGAAGAGTCCCTGGAAGCAAAGATTCTGCTAAACCCCAAAATGTGAAATGGCAAAAGGCAGTTCAAATGCAAAGGTCCTTAGAAGACCCAGGGAAAGGAGGAGAAGAGCACATACACCAAAGTGAAGTCTCTCAATACTGTCGGTGACACTGACAGGTATCTTCTAATAGAACTGATCAGCATCATCCAGCCACCACCAAAATAAAAAACTGATTACAGAAATCTCAGCATTGATCACATGTCCCACCAGGGCAGAGAGGCTGCACTGAAACACCTACTCAAGCCAAGACTCAACAGTGTTTTTGTGCCCAAGTGTTGCAGAATGTGTGGCTCAGCATGCCACACCCAAGGCAGAGCACTGCCCAAACTACACCTCCATGCAGGAGGTACACCAAAATAAGAAAACCCTTGGTTTTGTTAAGGCTGATGGATGTTTGCCAGGAACAGTGGAATAGTATAGCTTGCTTTGCCACCTGCAGCAGCTTTTCTACCATTCCTCCACCATCCACTCTCGGAAAAGGAATTACACAGCTTCACTCTCAGAAAGAGAGACTTCCACAGGCAGCAGCTGTTGCAGGTTCACTGAGTAGAGCCTGTACAACAGCTCTCCAGAAGCAAGCAAATCATTCTATCTCTTAAAAGCAACCTCTATCAGTACCGTCAGGTGTCTTCCAGAGAAGTCATCAGGGACATATCAATTCTGAGTGAGCAATTCTCCACAGAGAGGGCCTGGAAATGGAGTGGGACTCAGTGGGGACTTCATCCTCACAGACTCAGAATCAGAGGGGTCTATGCTGCAAGAGCACAGGCTCACAGACAAATTCCATACATAACCAGTTACAGTACATAATCACCAGCATTCCCCCGCCATCCCAGCGCTAATATAGTGCTTTTCACCCACTTGTACACATGAAGATTCATTCAACCTTTTTTAAGACCTCTTATGATTTAATAATATTGTAAAACATAATTGAAGAGTTTCTCTTTTTATAGACTTTGTTATTATCCCTGGGCAGCTCTTGTTTAGTTTAATCTATTTTATTATTTTCAAAAGACTAACAATGAAACACAACATGTTATGAAATAGAAATGCACAGGATAATAATGGTAATTTGTTATAGCAAGTAACACTTAATGGAAAGTCTCAGAGCATCCCATACCTCATAAAACCCCCACAGTTTTTATAAGAAAGGCTCATATGCAGATTTATATAAATTAATTCAATATATAAGGATGGATTAGGTTTCCTGTGGTATCTTTTCCTGTTCAAATTGTGTGTTAAATATGGCAAACTTTATGCAAAGTAATACCCGCTTTCATAGTGGAATCTCCTTATAAACTCCACAGATGCATGTACTTCGTGCCAGGGAAATGAGCATTTGCACTCCAAAAGAGGTGCAGCTGCATCACTAGCAATAATGGTTAAGGCTGTATGTGGAAACAGCTCAAAGATTAATGAAAAACCTATAGCAGTAAATAGAAAATAAGCCCCTTTGCAGTGGTGTTCATGCAATGGCCAGTTTCCACCACAAAGTGCAACAGCACTTCGTGCTGATTTGTGCTGATAATCTTTCCACAGTACAGTATAATGCCTAAGAATTAAATGGACAATAAGGCTTAAATGGTTTGGTCCTTGATTTGCTATGATGGCTATGGGTGAGAAGACAGAGGCTGTATCAATTCCCAGGCTACAGCAACTGCCTCGGAGCACAGAAGTCATCACTTACAAGAGCACTAGTGAAGTGCAGGCATTCAGAGCAGGTTATTGCTTTCCAGCAGGGGGAGGGAAAGGAAACAAAAATCATAATTAGACTGAGAAGAAACAGCACCTTCAAAGTGGCAAATGTGCCAGGGCAGAATTTTCTAGTGAAACCACAGAGAGTGTGGTTTGATGATCATTCCTGTGTTACAAATAGCAAGAGCACCAATCACACAGCTCTAAGTTTGCCTCCACGAGCAGCCTTGGAAAACTTGAGAAGAAAACAATCCAGATGATGGCAAGCAACAAAGTGACAAACTAGGGGTCATTTTATCTAGATAGTGAACAAAACGCAGTTTGTCTTAAAAATTATTCTTAAGTAGCATCTCAGCAAGAGCTGAGGAAATGAACACTCATGAAACTCTTCAGCAGCCATCCATCAGAGCATGGAGAGAGAAAGGGATGAGACATGATCAAAAACCAAGCTAGGACAATCACTAATCAAGAAGATAAAGCAATAGTAACCGAAACCTAGTATAAAGTTATTAGTCCTAAAGACAGTATTTCAAACTGGGTGTAGTAGTTCCTCACCAAATTTGAAGTAAGTTTGAAATACGCTGAAGACCATGAAGGAAATGCCACTCTAACTTACAAAGAAGCAAAGAAAAAAGGGAAAAAAAAGGTATAGCAAAGTGAAAAGAGAACAGCCTTTTTTTCTTTTCCCTTTCTTTCTTCTTTATTGTGAAACAATAAAGAGAAAGCTCAGGAAAGCAGTCAGAACCAGAGCAAGGGAATGCAGAGAAATGCCTTTAGCTAACCAGCAGCAGCCAGGGTACTTTATTTTCATGGACTCTAAAGAGTATTGACAAGGATGCTCCTGTGGGTAAGGAGGCTGATCAAAAGCTGAGACTTTTAGGTAAAAGATGGCCAAAGAAAATTAATGGTGACATTGGTGCAAGAGGAACAGAATACCCAATGAGAGAAAATCCCCAAGAACTGGAAGGTGTTAAATAGAGACAAGACACCACTGAAGCACACAGCAAAGATAAGAGTGACTGCATTCACCTCAGCCAAGTCAGCCAGGAGAATTAGAGAACTCTCTCCCTCATAAAAGGCTTTAAATTCAAGAGACAGGCAAATTTTATTCAGGGCTGGGAAAATGAGAAGGCAGACTCCTACATGCTTTGTACACACCTCTCCTACTGGGCAAATCCTCATCTCTGGGCTTGGCTGCAAGCAGCATGACAGCACACACCCCCAGCCAGGTCTGCATCCCCCATCCCTGGGCTGGGAGCTTCCCCTCACCCTCCACAGGAGTCCTGTCCTCCTTCCAGGGAGTGCAAGCAACCCCAGAGGAACATAAACTTACGGCCATAAACATCAGACACCTGCTACAAAAATTCTATCTGTGAGGGAGACTTCTCGTGTACCTGGAGCCAGGGGAAAAAACCTAAGCTTTGAGGCACCAAGCTTTGGAAGACACCTAAAATGGCAGCAAAGCATTCTGCTCTGGGTCAAAAGAAAAGCTTATGTGCTTAGAGACGTGTGTGTATTCCAGCTATAACACAACCAGTCTCACCAAAGCATCTGCTTTTCTTCACAATGTCCACCTCATCCAGTGTGGCTACACCAGTACTACATCAATTTCATGGCAGGTATCACAGTAGCAGTGTGGAGACTGACTGCCACAGCATGAGTAGAAATAGTAGACTAAGCTGTACAGGAGAAATACTGACAATCTTAAACATTGTGATGTACAGAGGGAAGAAAATGCTTGTGCACTGTGTATTTAACCTGACACATTATAGCTCCACTATATTACCCTGCGATGTCAAGCTGTAATATAGCATTAAATCAATAACAAAGAAAATGCAAGGTCTTTTTTCCTTCCCCAGGTTGTTCTGGTTTTCTTAAGCTCCCTGTCCTTGAAACTTATGCCACTGATACAGCTGAAAAAACAGAAGGATCAGCTGTAAACAACTAGATAGATGAGAAGGCTGACAGTGAGTTATAGAATCAGTTCTCTCTTTGGCTATGTATTTACATCTCACCCAAGCTCACATTCACTTAAGGCTTTGATCCAAAGCCACTGGAGCCTCACATGAGGCTCTCGATGCCAACCCAGAATACTGAGCCGCTGCTGAAGGGCAGTATTTACTTCCCAGGCAGGTACATACCCAAGCCATCACTGGCTAGCAGCCTTGGTGGACAGACCTTCCAGGTCTGTCCATTCTGCAGTCAGCACCTGAGCACAGCCCAGACTTTTTAATTTATCTTTTTCCCCATTTTTTTTCCCCAGCTAGAGGACTAGTAGGATGGCTCCCTGCACAAACTGTGTGTAGTCTTTTCTGGTGGGAGAGCTGCATTCCCTTTGGCAGCTTAATCCCCCTCCAGCCCCTCTCCTCCTAGGCCACCAGCAGTAGCTGGAGTGGACACTCTTACACCCTTCCCACAGAGCCAAGCACATTCCCAGTGATCAGTCACTCCCACCTCCTTTGAGGAAGACCAGGTATCTGCTGTGCTTCCCTGCCATGCCATCCTCCCTCTCTGTCACACTGCCACACGTCCTCCTAGACTTGTCACCACCTCTTTCTTCTGTCCCTGATGAGCTGTTCCTTGAGGCATCCTTCAGCAGCATCTGCCTTGGCACCACCAACGAGGCTGAGCACACAGGGCCTTCACTTCTTAGCCACCTGCAAACCAGGAGGCTCACATCTGATTAAATGTCTTTAAACCTTGGCATACAGGGGATTTGAAAGGCTTCATTCTCACCATGTTCTAGCACTGCATACCTTCACTGTGCTGCTGGCTACACCAAATCTTCATCACCTGTTTGTTTCTGGGTTGGAGAACGTATATAAATGGGGATTTGGCAGACAGAAAGAGAAAGAGGGAGGGAGACAGCATTGAGGATTGCACCTTCTGCTTCAGCAGCTGAGAAACATTTCTGCAAAACCACTGGAAACAAGGAGTAACTGAAGTGCTACTGAGGGAATAAATGATTCAGTGAACTTCTGTTAGTGGAGGCAAGGTGTAAGACAGAAAGCACACAGTTTAAATATAAAATCCTGAGTGAATTACAGAACTGGCAGTTCTCCTTTTTTTCCCCACCTTTCATCTTAGCACTTTATAAGGAAGACACCAAAAACCAGTCTCTTCTGGGTCCAAAAAGTTGTCTTCTTTAGAAAGAAGTATGTTGAATCACTTCTTAGAGAAGAAAACACATGCAGGTAAATAGCTTTAAGTTACAGCAGCTGGAGAACAGAGCATGAAGTAAGTTTTTATGAAGGACTAAGCAAAACCACTGCCTATCATCTCAACTCCTGCACAGATGAGGACTTGTGCTAGACCTAACAGTTACCCATGTGTAATAGGAACGCTTCTGGACCAACTCATTCAACATTCCTTTATTTTATAGAAGTCAAGAGAAAAGGTAAGAGAAGTTCAAAGACACAAAGCAAACATTACTTAATTCAACAGTCCATATGGAGGCTTTTTTCCCCCCCTTCTGATGTTAACCCACACAAAACAGTGCAGCAATTCTGTGAAAATTTTAAGTTTTGCTAATGGTTCCAGTGGGCCACTCTTTTTTCCCTCTGATCATTCATACTGTCAGATCCAGTGTGAATAATGTCAAATACTTGAGCTCTTCTCACTGTTTGGCTCCAGAGCATTAGTCTACTGGAATGAGGACTGTCACTTATGATTTCCAATTCATCAGGGATGCTGAACTACTGTTACACAATTTCAGCAATGTCTGCTTCAGATTTTTCTGACAGATGGGTGATAAATTTTTTTAATTGAGATCATTTCAGGAATACGTAGCTTATATGTAGGATATGTTCAGCCTAATGAAAAGTCCACAGGGCATTTTGAGTCCTGCCTCTTACTTTCACAGCCACAAAAGGCTGAAAAGAGACTGCAGAAATAAGAATCTGTAGATATAAATTTCAGCCCACCCTTCACCTCTGTTCTGTATAGGCAGTTTGGAGATCTCCCAGATTCTTTTATGTTAATACAGCAAGATGCAAAACAAGCCTTTAAAGATGAAAGATTCATGCAAAAGATGTAGAGCCACTAGGCTGATATTGAAATGCCCTGGATTTGACCAAATCAGGACAACATTAAGCTAAATTAAATAAAACAAGCAAATCTACAAACAATAAAGATGCCAGAATACTTTGGTCCTCTCTTCCTTCCTTTCTGCATACATCGCACAGTTTTCTCGAGTATCCTAAGTGGGTGGAGTAAATTCTAACAAAAGTATTAGTAACATTCATTTCCATTCTGCTACCTATCAGTTTTCTGCTGAGAGTTTTTTACAGGAATCGGGGTAAATCCTTTTTTCCTTCTGCAGGAAGACAGAGAGCAACCAGCAACCTCCTGCTGGGCAAGGCAGGGGTGGATGGCTCACGCAGGCAGAGCATGGCTCAGCCACAGGTTCAGTGTCACTTGGCAAAACCTTCCCAAGGCTTCTTTGGAAGCACTGGGTTTGGAGGATTCACTCCACCCAGCTCTTAACATCTTCCTCTGACACCCTAGTGGTAGAAATTAAATGGGAAAAATGTGGAAACTGGAAGGCTGGAAGGATAATTGGGACACAGTGAATATAATTTCCCTCTGCAGCCAAGGAAGATAAACGATTCCTTCCCTATTCCAAATGTGATGCCAAGTGGTGAACAAATGACTCTGCCTTTGACCCAATGTCTTGGTTGTATGGTTATTATAAGCACAGAGGATGAAATCTTGTTCACAAAAATTAGTGTCACTTCCCCTACAGAAAGGACTAGGCAGAGACAGCATTTCATCCTTTTTTGACACACACCCCTTTAAATAGCAAAGGCAAAACCAGTTCAAATACATACAAATGGGAACTAGAGCATTTAGTTTCCATTTGTAATTAAAGTTTAAGTTTCTTTTGCTCATTAGCATTACAATCTCAATCCTGCAAACTGATCTAGGATGCCAAGTCCAGCACTCCAGTGCAAATATTGCATGTAACAAGGTCAGTGGTGACACACAGAGGTTCACTCCTCTCCCCAGTTACCCCCAGATGTATTAATTACAGGGATCCCCAAACTAGAAGTTTGGTTGGACACACAATGGAGAAGGCACTCTGTGTGCACAAAGCCAGTTCTGCCTGCAACTATCTATTCCCACCTCGCTCTTTACAGAAATGTGCTGAGATGCCCTTCAAGGAGAAGGTACAAAATCTGTTCTAAAAAATCCAGTTTACAAAGGGTCTGTGCTGTTCAGCTCTCCTTTATGAGGAGCATGCCAGCCTGTGCCCAGACAGCCAGCACTGATGGCTCTTGGCTCCAAGTCCACCTTTACAACCAAAGAGCAGCAAGTGTTCTGTGAGAGTGCCAAAGGGATGTTCCATTTCCCAAAACCGCTCTTGCTTCACAGAAAGATTCAATTTCCACGTATTCATGAAATTCTATTTATATATCCGGTGTGCTAATGAGTTACTCAATCAGCAGAGTGAAGCAGGAGCCTGTAACACATCCCCCTGGCAGACTTGCCAATATCCATACCCTTTATTCCCAGTGCCTGCCGTAGTCTGTGAGAGCATCTACCGATCACCGAGCACTAGACAACACTCAGCCACACCACCAGCTCTTCAGCACAGCTCTCTGCAAACACATGTATCATTTCTAAATGCTAAAATCTGCTAAATACTCATCATCGTTAATGTTCCATCAGAATAAATGAAACAGAGAACAAGCTAATGGAAAGAACGACAAACTGTATGGATTGTAACTGAGCTGATTTGCCGCAAATTCTTCTCCTGGGGCAGAAAGCCCAGCAAAGGTTCTTTCTAGGATTAGCAATGGTAGGTGTCACTTTTGCTGCTCAGCCTCCCTTTATTCCTGCAAAACCGAAACTCCTCCTCAACAACTCTGCCCGGTACACAAGGAAGGAACATCTGAAGCGGGGAGGCTGCAACTCCGCGACTGACACGGGAGGCTGGCAGCTGCCAAGAGGGATGCACGGAACTGCACGGTACCCGCGGGGCTGACCCCTCCACTTAGCGCTAAGAACAAAGGCAGAGATGACTACGGCTCTGTTTCAAATCACACCGCGGGAAGTTTCTGGCACCATCACTCAATTGCGGAGAAAAAGTACTCGAGATAGAGCACGGGAGGAACTCGGGGGAATTCATGTGAGCACCTTCCCCAGTCGAAAGCGCTTTCCGAAAAGCTCCGTTTTCCCCTCTTATCCCTCCCGCAGCCCGGGGAGAAGGCGCCACCTGCTCCCAAACTGCCGGGAAAGAGAGGCACTTTGCCGGGAGAGCGGCGGACTCCTCCCGAGCGTCGCCTCATCGCTTCCCTTCTCCAGCGAACTTGCCCCGGGCCGGGCCGGGCCGGGGGACCGCGCCGACGGCTGCGCCCCCGCCCGCCCCCCGTCCCGCACGGCTCCGGGACAGCAGAAATGCTGAATCACGAAGCCGAGGGCGCGGGACCGGGGCCACGGGGCTCTCCCTGACCCCCACCCGGGGCCGGCCGCCCCCGCCCGCCCGGCCACGGAGCCGGGAGAGGGTCCGTGCGGAGGGGGAGCCGCCACTCACTTGAAGGTGAGCACGCAGAGGGGCCGGTAGGACTTGTGGCTGGTGTTCTCGGCCATGCGCTTGCCCCAGAAGTCGTTGGCGAAGGCGGCGGACACGGGGGCGGCCGCCCGCACGTCGGGGTTGTTCACGATGGCCCAGACGTCGTCGTGCACGAACTCGCCCCGCAGGGAGTTGCCGTAGCAGAGGGCGCAGAGCCCGGCCAGCACCGCCGCCGCCGCCGCCCCGCCGCGCCGCCCGGCCGCCGAGGGGCAGGGGGCGGCTCGGTCCCGGCTGCGGGAGCCCCGCGCCGAGCCCGTCACCATGGCGCGGGGCGCCGCGCTGGCTGCCCCGGCTCGGCCGCCGCCGCGGCGCGGGGAGGCAGCGGCGCCCGCATGCTGCGGGGCGGGCAGCGGGACCGCCGCCGGCCACTCGCGCTCTGCCGAGGCGCAGCCCGGCCGGCTGCAAATAAACAGCGGCCGCCTCCCCGCGCCATCCCTCCTCCTCCTCTTCCTCCTCCTCCTCCTCCTCCCCCCCCCGCGCCCCCTCCCGCACGCATGCTCCTTGCCGCGCTGTCACACCGCCGCCACCTCCTCAGCCCGTCGGCGGGGCGGGCTCTGCCCGCGGGGACCCCGCCGCACACCGGGGAGGGGACGCGCCCCGGCACGGCGGCACCAGGCGGGGCCGTGTCTCCCGCGGGCGGGGAGCGCGGTCCCGCCGCGGCGGTCGGGTCGCCGCTGTCCCAGCTCTCCCAGGAGAAGGGTGCAGGGCTGTCCTGGTGCCAGCGCCTCCTCCGACCCCCCCGCGGACAGCTCCCCTGTGGGCTGCGCTCACCTGGTCATCCCCGCCGGCTCCACGGCACCCACGGAGTGCGCGCTGATCCGGCACCGACGCTGCTGCGCCGCATCCCCGCTGCTCCACGGCATCAGCGCTGGCCCGCGTCCTCCACGCTGCAGCGTCGGCTGTACCGAACAGTCCCCCGCGGTGTCCTGCTGGAGGGAAAGGCATTTTGGTGCCACAAAACTTGTTTTCTCTACTCTGGTCCATTTCCTGATACTCCTCCAAAATCGTTTGAAAGCTGCAGTGTGTCCCCACCCTCCCATAGATGACCTTTCTCGTGTTAGTGACAAGCTCCAATAACTTGAGGAAAGGCCACGGTCAGACCATCTATTTATATCAAAACTATGTAGTCATAGATTTCTTAAAAACCAGAAAAACAAGGACTCTATTAATGGGGTTTTACCCTCTAAAGACAACCTTCTGCTTAAAACCAAACAAAGCAATAACACCACTTGGCAAAGAGGCTTTGATTCAATTAGGTGAATGAACGTAGTGGACATACTTTGAATTTTATTTCTTAAGATACTCTGAGCAGGGCTCATCAGCAGCCCGTGCAGTTCCAAGCTGCTCCCTGTGTGTGTGCGTGACCGTGTGGGAAAAGGAGGGGAGCGGAAGCCGTGGAAAGTTCATTCAGGCTGTCCGGGGCAAGCCCGCTCCAGGAGCGCTTTTTCCTCCAGCGTATTTGGCACTTCGAGTGATCTGGTACTTTCCAAGTGCAGCAGAACAGGCTTTTCAGATGCATTTTTGTTATAGCTAAAAATAACAGTTAACTCTGCCTAGGAAAGTGTGTTTATATCCAGGACAGAAGGAAACTCCACAATCAGAGCCATTAATTCAAACTTTCTCTTTAAGCAGCTGATGACATTTAGGCAGTTGGCTGCATGGTGTTTTCATCAGCAGTGGGAGACCACTTCTGATAGTGTGTTGGTCTTTATTTTCACCAAGGTTTCAAAGCCTAGGCATTAAAAGCTGGACTGCCAAAGCCGATGCATGGGAACAGGAAGGGTTTCCAGAGGCACACAAGGACCAGAGCCCACGAGGACCCAGCAGCTCTGGAAGCAGCCTCACTATTGCACATGTGCCTAGGAGGTGGAATCAGGACTTTTTGTTGACATGAATTAAAATAGTGGTTGGGGGCAGCGGGGGGATGTGGAGAGGAATGGACTGTAACATGGACTGCAATGTTGAGGAAGACAAAAACAGTGTGAAAGATTATAGGTTGAAATTGTCTTACAGTAGACTGCACATAATATTTTAAATTCTAAATTACTCAGCTGAACAAAATCTACAATCCCCTAGCCCAGCTGGGCCTTAGTAGGCTGTCCCTCCCAGAAAGACCCCTGGAACAGAGTCCTCACAGCCTTTCTCATCAATGTCTGGCAGCCTTCTGTCCTTCTCCATCATCACAGGCTGGGGGCAGCCCACTGACAGCCTGCCCCTGCCACAAAACAGGGCCCAGGGCTGCCATCAGGCAGCTTGGCCCAGGGGCAGGGACAGGTCTCTCCATTTGTTATCCAGGACTGTGGGACATGTCCCTGCTGTGTCACAAGTCCTGCTGTCCATTCCTTGAGCTTAACTAGTTCTTTATAAAAACCTCACAAAAAATGCAGAGTTCTAAATCAGTAAATGATGGAGAGGTGACAGAAAATAATTTTCCCATCAATGAATTTCCTGACAATGTCTTCTGACAGTATCATACACAGCCACTTAACATCACACAGTACAGCAGACACACTCTCTGGAATAAATAGCATGGCTTCTCATACAGATCCACAACAGCCTGTTCTCTTCCATAACCCACCATGCTTGATTAGCACCAAAAAGAGAGAGATGGCAGTCCTGACCCACTCAGGACTCCTTCCCCTCACACTCCTTAGGAAGGCACCTGTACTGGCCATTGGTTTTCATCTGGCACAGAGATCTAGACCTTGCAATGGAGAAAAACACAATTTATTTTTAAACCATTTTCTTATGTGCTTATTGAAATGTTATGCATAAACATGTAGTTAACGCTGATTTGCCAAGTCCTTCTATGACAAGAAAATCTATTCTCACTTCTCCATGTCAGACCAGTTTTTTCCTTTTTTCCATCAAGCAAGCATCTGAAAGAGACAAAGCAATGCTCCAGCCAGCCATTGAGGAAGACCTCGTATTCTTCACACCATGACCCACTGAAACACTAACATATCATCTTCTACTTTCTCCACAAAGGGAAACATTACCTCATCATGCAGCCATCCCCATCACAGATTACATTCAAGAGGTTGTCTTGCTAGAAGTCCTGTCCACCTTTAAAGAAAGTAACAGCAAAAAGAATTCAGAGAGCAGAACAAATAGTGAACACTGCTGTATTCTGGATGTCAGATTTGTACTATTGTCTATGGCATGGAGTCACAGACACAGAGGGAGAGGAAAGAGAGAGAGTAAGGAGAGAATAAAGAGATGGGATGATTTGCTCCAAAGTTGCTTTGCTACTTCCAAAAATGTTATCTAATAAGAAGTATTTCCTTCTTCTGTAAGTCTTGGTTCTTTCTCTATGTAAAGTAGCCATGTCATTCATTGTTTCTGAAATGTGAAGCCAAAATGCACCTCAGAAAAGCCACCTGAGTTCTGGAATTGTGTGTAGTCGAAGTACTCCAGCTATTTGCCTGCTTTCCTTGTATTTCAATCACAAGTTTTGTGCCAGCTATATAAAAAAGATTAACAAATGGCTGTTAAAACTGGAGACCTTGAAACTGCTAATTGAGCAGAGCTCGTTTCTTCTAAAGCAGGAAAGTTTTGCCTCCACTTGGAGTAAAACATACGGCAGCCAATGCAAGGCAGGAGACACATTTGAGCAGATACACTTCAAAGGGTTGAGCACTGATTGATCTATTATCTGACAATTGCAACTGCTCAAAGGCAGAGAGAAACTGCAAATGTTTTGAATTTCAAGCTTAAAACCGGAGTTCTGAAGAGTTAAGCTTTGCATTGACTGATTAAAGTATAAGAATGCAGTAAATACAATTTAAAAGTTAAATTACCATATGGTCATAGCTAGAGGTAAATTTCAAAAGTAGCATATGTAAATAGTTTCTTGCTGTCTGAGCAAATAATTTTACATTTAAACGAAGTCATTTGGTATCTGGTCCAATTGATTTCTGCGTGCAGTCAGTTACTGCAATTCATTGCAGTTGCCCCAGGATGAAACTGTATCTGCCACGTGTAGAATCTTCAGTGGATACAGATTATATTCATATGGTTAAAAATGAACCAAGTTTGGTATCTTAAATCCAATGTGCTGCCTGTGCTGGAAGAGCTTTGGACAGACAGAGAGCAATCCATGTGGGCCTGAACACCTCCAAGGAGTTCTGTGCAGGCATAACTCTGTTTACTCAAGTAGGATTTGCACTTTGGAGTTACTGGGAGCATTGCAACAGTGAAACGCTGTACTGTGATTTGCTGGAACATTCCAAATTACGTTCCATTTTCCTTGTTACCAAATTGCTTCTAAGTCTATTCAGGTGACAGAAAGTTTCTCTTTGGTGAATTCTTCCTAAAGCCCAGTGAAAGTTCCTGGTTTTGCTTTCACTTTCAGCTGTGGCCAAGAGCCAGAACAAACAGGGGAGGAAAACTTAGTACCTTGGTCCTGTGATCCTTAGGAGCCGAAGAAATCCAATGTCCTCAGGATGACCTATCCTTCTCAAGGGGATATGGTATTTCAAGTTCAGCCCACAACCCCCTAGTAAGCCTTCTCACCATGGCAGTCACAGACTGTGTTAAGTATTAGCCCTGAAAATTCCAACCCCTCAGTGTCTACCAAGTGATATCAACAAGAAGATAACACATGGTAAGCTCTGCTTGGTGGATCCTCATGGGTGCTCATTTCCCACCCCTGACACAGATGGCAAGTAACAGAGAATCAACCCTCTTCACATCCATTTGTCACCTGTTTCATATGCTTGCACAAAATGAGAGATTTCAAGCTCAGAAAAAGCTTGCCATAGTTGTTACTGGATTAGAGGGAATCTCTTTTTCAGCTCATACAACAAATGCGTTTTCTGCCTTTGAAGAGACCTGAGTTAAGCCTTAGTCCATGGGCAGGGTTGTACAGAGTCTTTGAACCTTCGCAGTGGATGGAACATCCATGATTTGACACTCTACCAGAAAATGGTAGAGTGACATATATAATCTCAGTTTAAAGGTCAGGGACAATACAAAGGTGGGACAAGCCCCAGTAATGAGAATAATTGGATTCTTCATCTACTTAGAGGAAGCAGACTGTGGCATAGGCAGATGAGGTTGCCGACTCCAGAAGGTTCACTCGTTGGCTGAGGAGATCTGTACTTTCCACTTTTGTTTGAATGACTTGGGTGTTCAGAAACCCCATGATGAAACTGAGGGTGGAGGAGTAAAAGCCTTTTTCTTCCCTTACTGAGCATGGATCTGCATTTCTCCTCTGCTGGAAGCACTGCAGAAATTTCCAAAGCCAAAGAAAGTCCTCAGCCTTGCCCTTGCCTGACAGATTTTTTTTATTGCATCAGAGCAAGGGAAAAGTGTAGGCAATAGGGCTTGAGTCATAAGAGTTATCACTTGTAACAGTCATCTATTTCTTGCTGATTAACTACAAGACAGTTCAAGCTGAATTTTTATGCACTTCATGGAAATCAGTTAATGACTCAGAACCACAAAAATTAAAAAGGGAAAACCCAACCCAAGACAGGCCCACTTCTGGATAAGCAAATGAGAAATTCATAAGTGACCCAACATCATTTTCACTTACATTGCATAGTGCTGGATGACATTTTCACCCTTTCACTCCAAGTACAAGCAGAATGTTTGTGAGGCTTTTTAAAGAAAATCCTGCTAGAGAGAAGTTGTTTTAAAAGGCTAGCTTTCCTGAGAAATGGACATTAGTAACTCAGACACCACATGATTCCCACGAGGCTGTGCAAGGACACATATATTGTCATGTGGCTGTACAGCTGGATGCTGAGCTGCTGAGGTCAAGTGCAGGGTAAGAAATTCTGACCAATATTTAGTGGTTGGGATTCATATTGCTCCTG
Source organism: Poecile atricapillus (assembly GCF_030490865.1). Classification (NCBI taxonomy): domain Eukaryota; kingdom Metazoa; phylum Chordata; class Aves; order Passeriformes; family Paridae; genus Poecile; species Poecile atricapillus. The sequence continues at coordinate 20,884,549 of NC_081288.1, read as the reverse complement.
TAGGGAGACATTGGATTTGGAAGATGGATCTGATTTTGGTGAGATAAAGGAGGCATTTTCTACTTGGACTGTACTGAAACAGTTCATTTGACCCTATACTCACTTTTCAGAGTTGGTTGTAGGTTCCCCAGTGCGATTGTCTCTCAAAAGTTCATATGTAAAAATAAAAACAGAGGTTAAAGACCCTCAGTCTGTTCCCTATCCAGATTCAGTTGGTTTTGTTTTCTGTGAATCTCTCTGCTGGAATACAGCAGCAGCTCTAAAAGTAACTGATTTATACAAAAGATATTCTGGCATCCCTACATTAGATTGAATTGCATTCACTGCAAAAGGTCTGATAAAATCAGACTGTTGGATAAAATCAGGAAATCTCTACATTTATTCTCTGATTACCAGGCAAGCTCAATTTCATCATGGTGAAGTAGAAGCCAGTGGTTGCAATTACTTTTCTTTCTTTTCATCCATTTTTTAATATTTGGGTTTAGGATGGAAAAATTACAAATTAATAAATCTGCACCAAGTCCAGTCAAGACTCTCCATAATAATATTATTCATATCTCTATTATTAGCAACAGCTGGAATAAATTTTAGCACAAATATTAAAATCTATATTGTAGAATAAGCCACATGGAGTCACTGTAATTTGAGGTGGGTGGAAGTTTCCATAAAAGCTACTGGGAAAAGAATATGACATTATCTTTTTTCAGGTGACTTCTTTGGATTTTATTTTTGCAAGCAGTTACAGTTTTATTTTGCAATAGAAGGACTTGAAATAAGCTTAACTTTCTGGAGTTTATGTTGAACAAACACTCACAATAAACCATAATAAAACAATGCATCAATCATTCACTCTGGGCTCTGCTTCTGTTCGCTGGTTCTTTTACACTGAGGTGTACTGAACAGCTCTGGCTGTGTTAGAGCAAAGGTAAGTGCCCAAGCACAGCCACAACAACCTAAGCCAGCTATGGGAAAAGCTGGGGAGTTTTCCCACCAGTTAGCTTTTGACTGGTTCTGTCCCTGCTGTTTTCCCAAGGCATTTGAGAAATTATCAGCCAGCCAATAAATCAGTTAAAAAATCAAAGCAGAAAAACCCTGTACCGCTTCTCAGAGGAAAAAATCTGAAATCCTGATTGAGGGGGGCAGCATCAGGAGGAAGCAGGATGGAGAAGGAGGCAGCTGGGAATGATTGGAGTAGCTTTCCTGTGTTCCCTTTTCCCTCTCCATTGTTTCCACAGACCTTGCATCTAAAGTGACCCTCAGACTGGGGGTAGGATAAAAGGATCACTCCCCAGTGATCCCTGCTCTTCAGCGCTGTTCTGCACTCACAAGTCTGCTGCGGACAGGTAAAATATGTTGTAATACTCAAGGAATTTTTAATAAAAATATTAATCCTATTTTGAATGGAAGTGATTATTTAGATGTGGAAGCAACAGAAGGACCAGTAGATGTGCTGTGAGAATGGTAGGTGCAGATGACACCTGGGGCATCAAGATGCCAGCGCATCTGTGTGCAGCTTATCAGGACCCCCTAAACTGCAAAACAGAGTGAAAGAGAGGACAGACTATAGAACAAAGCCCTAGAGAAGTGATGAGAGGAAGAAAAAAGCAGGCTTAGAGCCATCAAACTCCCAGACAAAGAGAGAAAAATAAATCATAATCCATAGATGGAACAGGATGAAGAACACATGAGGATGTGAGAGCTTGTGCAAATCCTGGTTTGTTTTGGCTAAAATCACCTTTCCCTCTTCCATCAGCTCACATTGTTACATAGTTCATGTACAGTTCTGTGGCTAGAAATATGGCAGTGAAAAGAATTATGAGCCATATGCTCTAAGAAACACCTTTTATCCAAATGAATGCAAACTCTTGGCTCTCCTGAAATGCTCTAGCAAGACATATGTGTGACTTTCCCCAGTTTTCACTAAGTGCACACTTACTTGCTCAGGGTTTCCAGCTCCTCCTGCTAATGGGGACTGAAGAACTCCTTCCTTTCAGTCTCTCCAAGGAGATGAGTCTTGCTTGCTTTCTTATGCCCACTCACAACCCCCTTCAGTGTTTCAGATAATTTCTTCTGCCTGATTCCACTCCAGCTTTCTTCTCAGTCTGTAGAACTTCTAACCTTTGCATCTCTGTTGCTAAACATTTTAAAAAACAAGGTACTGAGCTATGCCTAGTTTAGAGCTTACAAAATTTCCCATGGCTTCAGCCCAAAGCCATCTGCAGTTCAGCTGAAACACTCCTAGAATCCCTCAATAGGAGTCTGGAAGCTTTCCGGACAGCATTTGGAGCCTGGAAGGCACAGAAACCAAAACAAGTCTCAGTTTGGGAGCAAATCTAGCAAATTCAGTGTTACTGAACCTGCTTGGCAACACATCTCTGCAGGGTTTTCTGTCACCTCTAGTAGACCACTCCTAGCACATCTGCCCCTTCCATCCTCGGGACATCACCAAATTCAGGGGCCCATCTCAGGTTCCTCTGACCTCCCTGACACATCCTAGATCCTTCTTAGTTTTTCCTGTGTGCTGTCCAGAGGCTTCCAGAGATGCTCCATAGCCCAGCATACCTTAACTACTGCCAAGTTCATGCCACAGCTCTGTTCCTTGGGCACAAGGCAACCTTTTCTTTTGTAGATTAGAGGTCACGGACACCGAGCTTCTCTGGAAGCTGCTTCAGGAATAATGAGTGATTTTCTGCAAGACCTAAGGATTTTTGTGACTCTCATCAATATCACCTTCTCAGGGCAAAAAGGCCAACACTCTCCAGTATAAACAAAAAAGATAGTAATAGCAAACAAACCATTCTACCAAACCACACTACACCTCTGTGCACTTAGTCCTTCCTTAGGAAAAGACAGAGAGAAAGAAATTAATTACCTGAGAGCCAATTTCATTTGTATCACTGCTGCTTAAACAGACCTATTGGTTAAAAGGGTAAAAACACATGAAAATGAATACTTTCATAAGGGAAAGGACTGGAGAGGAGCCTAAAGGAAAACTCAGGCGCAGCCCAACTTCAAAGAAATGCTGCAGAGACCCACGCTTTGTAGTTTGGGCCTATTTCTTGTTATCTCTGAACTTTCATAGATTGGCAATTGTAAAGAAGAGGAAAATCATACAGATGGGGGTTAGTCTTTTTTTGGCATGAGGCTGGCGTCTGCCTGGGAAATTAATCCGTGCTAAGCTGCAGTAAGCTGAGCTGCTGAGTTTGAATTCATGTCACTGAGACCACTTATACCCACCACTGGTCTATAAACTCTTATTAGTCAGACCTGACAGTGGGTGACATCTTGATGAAAAGAATAGCCTATGGATCACCATCCATTCACTATCAGTTCACAACAATGATTTTAAATGAGCCATTTTCCCGAAGACCACATACCAAAACATTTTGGGGGGATAAATAAAGTGATACTGGGAGATTTTTGTTGCTGTTGTTTTTTAAAAAAGGATTAGAAGGTCCTAGAGTTCTTTGTCACTGAAATAACCACACGTGTCAGCTAAACTGGCAGAGCTATTAGATGTAGATTCTAGAAAGGGTTCCTTAGATGTTGATGTCTTGGATACCTCCCAAAAGATTTGCTCTCTGGACAGTTGAAGAAAAATAAAATTAGAAGGGAAAAGTAGCTCACAGCCACAGCTAGTGTTTTCACTTTTTCTGAATATCACACGGTACAAGATGTTGATGAGAAAAGACGGACTTATGAGGGGTGACTTGACAGGAATCACATTTTCATTTCCTCCATAAAATTTTTGCAAGATTTTCTCTCTCTCTAGTGGCCACCTTGATGTTGTTGCCTTTTGGAGGCCAATATGATCCTCCCTATGAGAAAAAGATATCCCAAGGCATTTCCTTTTTTCTTTTGCAAGATGCAGACAGAGGATTCCATTAAAATTTTTAATTTGTTTAACTGGTTTCTAATTTTCCAGACTCCTGTCATGTCATAAAACTGCCTGATGAATGACAGCGCCCTGCTAGGTTTAGCTGGGGTGTAATGTGAGCTCCCAGGGATGGAAACAATAAAACACAATTCTCTGAGAAATGGGGTTTTGCAAGAGACTGCTAGCTCTGACTTCACCACACCCTTTCATTTTGTTAGCACCAAGTTGCTGCTGGATTTTGTTACAATTTCTATCATTATGAGCCCTCAGTTCACAAAAGTAGGAGAGAATCCTCCAGATAGCTCAAGGTGATTTAGGAGGATAGCTGGTAAGTGCCATGCTATGGACTTGCTCTGCGTGTACAGGAGCCAGAGCACGGGCTGTGGAAGGGCTCAGCCAAGGCTCACACAGCACAGCCCCGAAGAGAGGATTTCAGAGGAATCAAAGGACAGCCTCTCACCTCCCTCCTCTTTCTTTCCAGTTATCTGTACATTTTCAGATGACCGTGGCTTGGAAAGAAGAAAGAAACAAACAGGAGATTTAATCTTTCAGTGATCATTGTCACATGCTGGTTTTGGAAACTAAGTGACAAGATGTTCACAACACAATTCTGTTCACTGTCACTAACATGGTCAAGTTGTCCTGGAAGAGAAGCTTCCTCAGAACTCAAAACTGATTCCTTGGCTTTCTACATAAACCCAGTCAGATCTGACTCACTCCTGCAGAATATCCTCCTAAATATCCAGGCAATGACAGCAATAACTATTTTTGCCCTGTCAGGCTGCCTGCGAGTAATCTAATCGGATCTGGAACATAATCATTCATAATGAATTGGTCCATCTAGCTGAAAGTGTCACTAAGCAACTACAACAGCAAGCCTCCAACTTTGGGCACCACCCTGCCAGCTGTGGCAGCCTGGTCTCCCAGCTGTGCCACCTGCAGCACAGACACTGACCTCTCAACAGGTCCCTGGAGTGCCAGCTATTTCTCTGCACTGGCCAAGCACAGCTACAGTGCACAGCAGAGGCTGGAACAAAGCTTTCCCCAGCCTTTCTGAAGTTTTCATACTGACTTTTTCAGTCTTTGTGCTCCGGGATTTTGAGATGGGAGCGAGACAGGACTTGCCTTGATATCCTGAGCTATTCCCACTAAAATCCTGTGCCCTCCCACTGCTGACCTCAGGACAAGATCAACTGCAAATCAACCCTTGAGCAAAATCTGTGTGGGAATAAAATAGGACTGTTACTTCTCTATAGCATCTTGCAGCAGCCTGTGTTTGTGTCAGAGGCTGCAAAGCAGGAATGTATATGCCCTTACAGTGACAGCATAGGGGATTTTGTTTTGGTTTTGAGTAAAAGACTGATAGGGTAAAGGCAAAAGTGGGGGACAGGTCAAACACAGCTAATGAAAAAAAGTAGACCCAGTCTTCATCCTGTTTTATTGCTTGCTAATAGAGTAATGTTTGGCAATAGCTTGTGTGTTGTAAGGTTTAAGGTTATCAGCAGACTGACTGCAGAGAGCTAGTTAGAATTCATCCTGCATCTGGGACTGTAATCTGGCAATTTAAATGAAAACATGTACTCTGCATAGGTGCATGACATAGACCATTACTATCATTAATACAGCAATAGTCATAATAAATCACATATCCAGTGTGTTTGTTATTGCAAGGAAAACTTAATTATAATTCTCAAGCTGGCAGCATTTGATTTACTTTTTGCTATCTGTGTAATTAGTTTCCAAGTTACAACTGCAGAATCTTAGTTGAGGTAGAAGGTGTGGAGCTACACCTGCAGCCATCGCTCTGGCAATGACAGCTTTCCCTTGAGGATATTAATATTTAACACAAAAATAAAAACCAAATAAAATTCCCTGAAAGGGGGGACTGCTTGGAAAGCGCGTCTCAGGGAGCCTCCCCTCGCACTGCTGAATTGTTTTTGGAACAAGGAGCTCTCTAGTGTCCAGATGTAATAGTGCAGCTCGGGAAGAAGATGCTGTGAGGACACAGCCTGATCCAAAATATGTGCCAGTGGAAGGCCTGGGTCTCTTTTCGATCCCCCATGCTAATGTGCAATGTGAAAAGCACTACTTAGCATCACTATTGTCCAAACCAATACAGTACCCAAAAGTTTTAAGGCACAGCACAGAGGCCTCCTTCATGCCCCCCCATCTTTCTCCACCTGTTAGTTAAAGGAACTTCTGTTGCACTGCTGAAGTGGCTCCTGCTTAGTCTGTGGGAAAATGATGTGTGTAGATATCTGTCTGCATCCAGGCGATGAGAAAAAGGTTTAAACTTCTACTTTGCTCCTCTCCAGGGACAACAAAGTGCCTGCCATTTGTGGGTCTAAGGCCATGTGCTTTCAGGTAGCCTATTCTGTATGAGTAAATGACTAATTGCAACCCTTGACTTTTCATTTATGCACCTGATTATGTGAAATTGTCTCATGATCACTAAACATAGAAATAAAATACCAAAATATGTGTGGATAGTAGTGTCCAAGGGCAGATCACTTCCCTGTGTTTCTAAAGTGAAGACCTGTTGTGTTCTGGGGCTGCAGGATCATGTCCAGGGAGGGTACAGTTACCAGTGACTGACGTGGGACTCCAAGGATATTGGGTTCTGCTCAGGAAACCATTTATTCAGCACAGGAACAAACTCAGATCCAGAGACACTGAATAGAGGCAGGGTGGTGAGTTTTATGGGACAGAACCAGGGTGGAGTTTAAGGTCAGGGACTAATAGGAACACTGCAAGGGAGAAATCCCAGGGGCTCAAACCCAATCAGAGCCCCTGGGCTGCCACCCCATGAGGGTCTGGGGTGGAGCAACTCTTCCCAGGCTCATAGGGCACATCCCCTGAGGCAGAGGATGGAATTCCCTCTGGCTGGGCTTTAAATCCACGCCTCTCACTTTAACAATCCTTATCTGAAACTAAATTGTCACTGTTGGACACAAAATTATTCACACAGACGCAGCTCAAAGTGTGGTGAAAGAAGAGGAGAAGTTTCTTTGTTCTTTCAGTATTTATAGGTTTCCAACCACGACTGGGGATTGGACAGTCAGGTTACCACCTTCCCAACCACACTGGCTGTGAGAGACGTCCATCAAAAGGTATATCTTTAATGGAATGTATAAACACTTATGTTTATAGTTACTTTCCTGGGAAAGTGGCTAGAAATTATGAAAACAATATCAAAAGTTCTGATTCTCAGGGCGGCACTAAATTTTTGCCTCCCTGGGCAGGGGCACCTCACAACTGCCCCATTTTTAAATTAAATTTTGATTAGGAGCTTAGGATGTTTCTAAAACTTACACCATAGAAAACCCAACCCCCCCACAACCCACCTGCCTTGCTTTGTGGGACACTAAAGACACTAGCACTCAACAACGAAACACATTAAGCAAACAAGCAAAAACAAAATTAGAAACAAACAGTTCTCGGACAACAGCCACAAAAATTAAGCAGGGGTGGTAGTTAATAAAAACATAAAGGTTTTTTAGTTCAGTCTCTTCCAGTTCTTGATTTTCATTTTTGAAGGATGCAGTTCTTTGATCTCCTCTTGGAAGGGGCAGAGTTCTTGGTGCTCAGCCTCAGCTCCTGTCCCAAACATGCCGGTGCCACCACTCCAGATGGTCCTGGTGAAAGGCCGGCCTTCAGATCTCAGGTTACAGTTTCAGTTTCCCCAGAGGAGGTGTTGCCCACGATGGAAAAGGCACAGCCCCCAAGGTGGAGCAGCCAGAGAAAGGGGTGGAACCAGAGGAGAAGTTACTGTGGGAAGAGAAGTCTTAGGGGACTAAAAAAAAGGAGTAAGGCAGGAAAAAGGGATCCCAGACAGCATGGCCAGGGCCATCATGGGAAGGGGGTGGGTCCAGGACAGCATGATATTTCCATTTTCCTGGACAGGGAATAGGGAATGTGGAAAGACAGGGGGTGAAGGGGGACACGGAACGGCAGGCAGACGGCAGCAGACCCGCATCACTCTGGACATTCTCTGTCCCTTGCCTGCCTTCAGGAAAACGGGATGGGATGGCAGAGAGACATAGGGGTGACAGGGAGTCAGACGCAGCCCTGAGCCATCTTGGCATTTTTCACCCTTAGGAGCAAAGGAGAGGGGAAGATATGGGGATGTATACACCAAAAAAAAAAAGAGGGACTTCACAGAAGCCAAAAACCAGTCCACAGGAAGAGCCAAACCATCCATAATTGTCCATAGTGTTAATATCATCCACAAAGGTCCTTCCCATGTATAGAAAAAAACCAAAACCATCCATAATACATCTCGTTGGGTGATGTTAGATGTTTGTCCCATCACCTGGTCTTGGTCCCCCCCATAAGCCCTTTTTTCCCCCCTGCCCCTGAGGCACTCTCAACCTGACCCTCCTGCCAGGTACTCTTGAGTCCTTCTTTCTAAGGCAGGGGTCTCGCTGGCTCTCAAGCCATCTGCCAGGAACTTACAGGGTGTCTGGAGCCGGTCCTGCTGTTCTCCTGGTGCTTCGCTGGCCGCCCGCATTCTCCACCATTTGTTGCATTCTGGGGCTGCAGGATCATGGCCAGGGAGGCTGAGGCAGAGGATGGAATTCCCTCTTGCCAGATTTTAAAGCCACGCCTCTCACTTTAACAGTGCTTATCTGAAGCTAAATCGTTGCCTCCCTGGGTGGGAGCACCTCACAAAGACGGTAACATTTTAATTTGCAGTTGTGCAGGTTTGAGCCCATGCTGAAATAACAATATATTGTCTTCACACTGCTTTTAATGCTTGCATTTTGTTTTTTCAACATATTTGCAATGAACTCACTAATGTTGATAAAAATGGATTAAAAATCTCTTTGGCTATCACTGGCTATCACAGATGGAGAATAATGACTTGACAAATCGGCAAACTGAGATTATCTGCAAATATTATGAGAGGCGCTTGAAGCCCTTATAAAATACATCATCACTTTTAACAGCATTTTGCTATTACAGCACCTCCCTTGTGGATTCTGCGATTTAACATTGCAAAAAAAGTGATGCCAGAGCTGAAGCTTTGCCACGGAAAAGCACCATCTTGTGCTTCCTATGCTCTGCTGTCCACAGCAAGGTTTATTCCACAGTAGAAAGTGAATTAGGATGCAATAATTAACTAAATGTGTTTCAAAGGCAAGAAATCCCGAACAGGGCTAAGATGCTCACCTTTAATCACTGCAAACAAAACAACTGTGGCATTCCTGCAAGTTGCTGCCAGCCAGAGGTCACAGCCCTTTGCCTTCAGATGGGTTTGCAGCAGGTTTTCCTTTCCTGCTATTGGCCTTCCTTGCCTGAGCTCAGCTTGCAGAGAATCCACAGTTCTGGAAGCTGGAAAACAATTTCAGCAATGAAAGCCACAAACAACAAAGAATCCTGCAAGATCTAGGTCAGTCAGGACAATAATAGTTTTTTCTCCACTTAGTATTTTAGCTCAGTATTAAGGTGATCCTTCTTGATAAAAACAAAAACCTATCATTGCATTATTATGTCCAAACACCCTATGGAATATCTGGGATATGGCAGCCCATTTTCCATGAACTTTTGCAAACCTGCAGGCATGGTGGCAATGGTTTTACCATTTTCAAGGAACCATTTTTTTTTTAAAGGAAACAAAACAAAACAAAACAAAACAAAACAAAAACAACAAAAAAAAGCTGATATTTTCTGACCAGATAATTAAAGGAGCGGTCTGCCTCCTCAGAAAACTTTTTGTAAAAACACCCTCTGATGGTTAATCTCAAAAATGTGGGCTCCATTTTCCTCAAGAATTAGGTTTAAAGTGACTTTTAAGATTTTCTTATTGGAACTCCCTGCATAATGCAGGGTGTAGGGTTTCTGCAAAGTCCATGGCTAATTTCAGTTTCATTTGCAGTGTTGGAGCACACAGAGTCCTCACTCGCTGCTGATTGAATTCAGTCCCCCTCAATTGAATTCAATTGCTATTGAGTTCAAGAGAACTGGACCAGAGCCTTAGAAAAAAAGAGCAGTTCCTGGAGACCCAGCACCATTTGTCAGGTAGGACTTGGTGTTTTACACTCTGTCACGTTTGAAAATGATAAACTAGAAGATGTGTCAGATGTGTTCCAACAAGAAGAATAAAATCCATAATTCAGGACAGCACAGAAAGCACCTGGTTTTATGCTGTTATGCTTCGTTTCCATTTTGAAAAACAGAAGAGGCTCAGAGAAGCATCTGCTGAGCTTCTGAATGGGTTTGGATCAGCTGCAAGTGCCTGTCTGCCAAAGGCAAGTCCAACTCAGACACGAAACCAGGCAAATCTCAGGGATGCTGGGTCAGTTTCACATTTACATCCCAAACCCATAGCAAATCTGGATTGGTGGCAAATGGATCTGACAAAAAGAAAAAAAAAAAAAACACAAAAAAGCAGAAGCTTTGCATGTTCTTCACAAAATGAGATTCCTAAATTCAGACATTTGCAGGAAGGACTTAATAATTTCTGTCTTTCTCTGTATTTATGGATGCAGAATTCTGGAAATCTCCATCTGATAAAGACTTTCAGGTGGAGAAGAATATTGTTGTTCCAGTCCTGTAAGGTAAGTACATAACTAATGTAAAACTTCAGACTGTGGGGTACCTACAGCAGCTACCTGAGCTCACTTAGCTACAGTCTGAGGGCACAACAATTTCACTGGAAACTCCAAGAGGAAATTAGTTTTTGGACTGCCACTGACTGCACAGAAGAAATATCTTCATCTGGTTGGTATAGAGGGCCTCCTGAAAAAAAAAAAAAAAAAAGTTGCCTATAGTAAAGAAATACTAAAGTGCTTGCCTTGCTCTCAAGCTCAGCTGTGAGATTTTTCTCCTCGGCAGGGAGCAGTGGCAAACTGATGAAGGAACAGATGTGGTAAGTGTGGAATCACTTCTGATCTGCCACAACCAGCACGGATCAGCCAGACCTGGCAAAAGCCAAGTTATTTGTCATTGCCCAGGGAATAATAAGTAGACATCCACATGTAACACCCATGGATACTGGCAGAGTCTAGGCAGGGTCCCAAGCTCCAGATCTGAAGGAACCACTGCAAGTAAAACCATCACAAGGAGCAGGCGTCTTGTGGGCTTGGGTTGGCATTGCTAAATGCAGCTCCTGAATTTACCATCCCACCTCACCACGGCTGCCTAGTGAAGGCACTGAATGGTGCAACCACAGCTTCAGAGCTGGCTTGGTCTCTACTGCTGTGACAGAGTTGTCTTGCAAGGCTTGCAAGGCATCTCTGCCCAACACTTCCCACAGCTTCTCTTCCCAGGGTGACAAATCTCTGCAGATCCATAACAACTGCCTTTGTCCTGAGTGACAGCGATGCTTTTGAAATAGGCTCTAAGCTCCTCTTACACTCTTATCCCAATACAGAGCTGTGCACATAACATGTAAACAACATTAGCAAATCCAAAAACAAGAGCAGATGCTTTATCAAATTTAATAGCTACAAAGCCTCTTCATAGAGCAAGAAAAACATGAATTGGTCTGCTCAGACCAGAACTTTGGAGAAATTCACAGGTTTAAAAATTTAATTTCTACTTAAAAACTAAATAACCATAATAATTGATTTACAAACAAAAAATAATCTAACTAGCTAGTTGACAAGTTCTCTAAAGAATTGTGAAGGCTTTCTTTTGCCAACAGGCTAGACGCAGCAGCACACCCTTTAAAGCTTCTGCCCATCACCTTGCAAGCTTGCTTAGATTTTTCCTGTGCTCTCACTGGGAGCTGGTAAGATTAGTGCAGGCATCACATCTAAATCCTTGGCAGACCTCCTCCAGCCAGCAGCACCGTGGTGGCATGGTAAGTGTCCAGAGTGGGAGACAGCAAAGGGCAAGGGATCTGCCCTTGTTGCCAGTGCTGGTGTTGCCAGTGTGTCATTCAGCTGCTTCTGCTGAAAATTAGTCTCTCTCTTTCCAGTTCTGATGAATATTGATGAACTTCACGGCATCAAAAGAAGCAAAGGCAGGACAGCTGTTTGAAGGGACAAACACTTCAGTTCTGGATTGGAAGAAAAAGAGACAGAGACAGCAGAGTGGTTGTGACGAGCCAGGCCTTCTCCCTCGCTTGTCAAAATGTGATTTACAGACACACTTCCATTCACCCTGTGGCTGCCAGTTCCCACATCCTATGTCCACAAATCTCTCTTGTTAATTGGATAGGCAATATGTGGGCTGCCTCCTCTATAAAAAGCTTCTTTAAACTGGGACGCTTCCCAGCTCATTTTAATAAATCATGATTATAATTACATTCTTTTGCTGCATATTTCTGCAATAAAATCCATATCATTCACTTACTGGCCTTCTTTAGAGTCCAACTATCATTTTGTCTTGCTTCTGAAGCTGCTTTTCTCGCCTGGTCATTCAAAGACTGCCATTTGCTTTGAACCTCTAAGCTAATTCAGCTGCTTTTTCCTTATCTTCACAGCCTCTCCTAATTCTGTCCATCCCAACGATCCTACTTTTTGCCATCAGTGACTCACTCCCGATAGTTCTGCTCACTAAGGCTGTCCCACTGCCTCAAGAGCCATTCCACCAGCATGCCAAGTGCATCTGAAGCTGCTTTTCCCAGTGGTCAAAAGCTGCTTCTTTATATAGCAAAGCCCTTTGTCAATGGAAATTGGTTCTCTTCTTTTGGGGAAGTGGCTGTTCTCCCATAAGGACTTCAACACACAATCAGCTCAGCGTTGCTGGGAAGCCAACAGAGTCATCACCATCCCCATGCCAGTGAAAGAGCTTTGCCAGACCCTACAAGAAAGTGCAATCTGAAACTGCATTGCCCTCAGGACTGTGTAGGGAGGGGAAACACAGCTGCTGAAACATTTGTGCTGGTTGCTGTGAGAAAGAAGTCAAGAGGTTCAATTTGCTGAAGTTCCTCGCAGCTGTAATTCCCCTTTTACACAGCCAGAACACAGGGAGGATGCCCTGAGCCAGATAATCACACTCTTTGGGGTTTGGAGTGCACTCTGGAGAAGTAACCAGGAGCCCCAACCCTCAGCTTTAAATCTCACTTGATCATCACAAAGCTTCTCTTGGTTTTCCTTTTCCTAATGGTTCTGTCAATTCTAATGCCTAGAGGTGACAGGACTCATCTTAGGAGCCATGTTTTGGAAAAAGATGCAAAAATTACAGAGAAGAAAAAAGAGAACAGACAAGCTGGATGAGATGTGGGTCAGATGAAACAGTGTAAACATTCAGTCTTTGCTTCGAAACAACCAGAATTTTAGACATGAATGTGTGAGGAATCATCTTGTTTTATGGTTCTTAAAAGAACTTATAGGTTTCTTTTTTTAAGACCAAATAATTTTTAAAAGTGAAAACTTTGTCACTCACCACCTCAAAAGCACAATGTAAAAAGTTTTAATGTGCAAAGTTATAATGTGTGGTTGTTTTTATACTGACAGTTGGTTAGTTTCAGATTCAAAACAGATCGAGATATGCCTCTTTTTTGCATAACTCCAAGCTCAGCTTCAAACATGTAAGTGGGAAAATAAACATTAAAATGAATCCTTAAACTTCAATTACTTGGAAGATGCAGAGCATGAAGCATTCAAATGGCTCTCACTCAGTGACCCAGTTAAAATATACAGATCAGTACTGCAATTTGGTCGCAAACATTTCAGACACCTGAGGCTGTGGGGGCTCTATCCTGCTCCCAAGCTTTACTCTGACCTTGGTGTTCTAATGCAGCCCAAAAAAAACAAATATATGTCAAAAACACTTTTGCCTTGAATGCATTTTCATTAGGTTGAGATCTTCCTCAGGCTTTATTAGCTTTAGACATGTGTCAGAGTATCATGCAATCATTGGTAATATGAGGCAGGAACTATTTACACTGGCACTGAAAATTCAACTGCTGTGCCACGTTATTGTGAAATAAAAATGTATTATATCAGATAATAGAGAAAAAAAATCTCAGTATTTTCTATTGCATAAGAATGGCTTTGCTGAAGGAGGCACTGGTCAAAGTATCATTTAGATTCTAAGAGAAAATGAATTTCTTTCATTTCCCATTTATTAGAAGAGGCATATTTGAGATACAACAAGGAGTGAGATACAACTCTATATGAGTTGTCAGTGTGAAAACAGTGTCCTTCCCCTGCAGAAGGGTAGCAGAGCACACAATCAGTCTGAAGGATCTCATGAAACTTTGCCCTCAAGTTGCTTGACTTCCTCCTAAAAAATTCTCTCACCATTACCTAGGAAGCAAAAGTGACCAAGCTGAAACCTTTTCTCCTCTCTCATTCGTCTCCTCATCACTAGCCTTGCTATTTTTAAGGGGAAATGCAAATGATGGAAGCTTACAGCCACTGTAACACTGCTGGCAACACAAGGTAATACAAGCAAGAAGGGATTCCAGGGACTCCAGCCCTACTGCCTCAGTGGGAACCAAAGGATTAACCTCATCAGCTGACAGCAACAGCAAAGGCTTGTTTTCCATGTGGTTCATCTGCTAGTGGAAAAGCAGCAGGATGTATTTGGCAAACATTGCATTCTCAGTGCAGTAACACACTGTGGCTGCATTCCCCTTCTTTCCAAGGCTGGCTTCAGGTTTCATTTCTTTATTTACTTCCATATCCACTCACAGCTGCTGGGCAGGGTCTGAAGGAAGCCTGATTCTGCAGTGAAGAGTCACCTTTCCTGTAGCTCAGCAAGGATGGGCTGCAAATGAGACAAGCAGCCTGATGTTCTCCAGGCACCCTCCATGCAGCTCTCTCCCCCTGACATCATTCGGGGACCAATGCCAGCACCTCTGACAGCTCCTGGTCACATTCATCTCACAGAGCCTGTGCTCACCTCCCTCTGCTCAGCTCTTGTGGTGCACTTCTTAATTGCCTTTGCAAATGACAGATTGTCTGCTGCCAGGGAGGGCTGTGAAACAGTAACCTGCCTGCTGGTGCCCAGGTGGGAAAGAATCCATCAGCTTCTCCTTTCATGGTGGTTTGAAGGCGTTCCCATCTCTCCTCCAGCTGGCTACACCAACCCTCTTTCTTTGCCCTTTTGCTTGTACCAGGGCCAGACAAGTGAATAACCTGATGTTTGGGGTGGTGAGAGGGTTCTTAAGGAGGGCAGGGGCACATGGTGGGGCATGGGGGCTCACAGAGAACCTGCCAGAGTCCCACAGCCCCACTCCTTTCCGGCTACTTCTGATCTTCTCAGTAGATGTGTACCACAGTCCTGCCTATTAAAGGGACCGGGAGACTCTGCTGTCTCTGCGACCCCCATTATGCTGTTCAAGGTAACCATAAGGTCCCACCTGAGTCTTCTCTTCTTAAAGCTGAACAAACCCATCTCCCTTAGCCTTCCTTGAACATTGGAACTCCTGCCTACTGACCATGGTAGTGGCCACTCACTAACATTTCTCCCATTATCAATACTTGTTAGGAGCCAGAACCAGGTGTAGTCTCACAAGTTCTTAACAAAGAACAATCCCTGCCCTGACCTGCCAGCTGTGTTGGCATTATTGCACCTTGTGTCTTTGCTCTCCTTGTTGAAATGACACATTTTTGACTCATGCTCAGTTTCATTTCCCTCAAGACCTCCAAGTCCTTTTAGCTTAAGCTGATTGCCAGCCAACCAGTCCCCAGCTTGTATTGTTGCATGAGGTTATTTCACAGCTGCAGGACTTTACCTTCTTAAATTTCATACCTCTGTCATCCAATTTCTCCAGCTTGTTCACATCCCCCTGAATGACAGCAGTCTTTCCCTCCAGCATAAACTACTCCCAGTATACAAAATAACTGGAAGCAGCATCATGGAAGAGATGATAGTCAGCTTAATGGTACTGTAAAAAAACTCAGAATGGAGCAGGACTGACAGCTCTGCTATATCCATCCTTCTGCTGGAAAACAGACTGTGCTGCTGTCCTTCACGGGGTAGTTGATGCCCTTACTTTTCAAGATGAAACCAAAGGATGATGTAGTTTACAGAGGAAGCTTAGAGAATTCCTCTGAGAAGCTTTAACAAGGACTAGTAGAATTAAGGTGCCTTTTTAGCTCTACCTTCTGTCCCAGAAATTAAAATTACTAGCATAGCCCAAAGCATGAGGCACATCATGCAATCTGGGAAAAAGGATGCACTTTCCTGCGACCTTAACTCAGTCACATAGGACAGGCAGCAAAAACAAGCTGCTTAAAATAACATCTAAGCAGAGTTTCCCTGCATTTTTCCACAGGGGAAAAAAAAATAAAAATAAAAAAAGGGAAAACACCAAACAGCTTTATTTCCTCTTCAGAGCTGCTTACTCATTCAAATAAAAAGACAACAGCTAAGTAGCAACAAGCAAGAATTAAGGAGAAGATAATGCTGCATTCTTAGTTGTGCAAAACCTAAATACCCATTGCTTAGGGCAAAGCAGAAGGTGGCTCCTCTCCAAGAGCTGTGCTGACAGCACTATCTACACCTTCCCCTTGCACACATAGCACTGGTTTTGACTCAGCCCATATGGATTGCCTCTCACATTATGTTAAAACACCATGCAGGAAATCAATTATTAAATCCATTAGAAAGAGTTGAGCACGTGCTTGTAAAAATCTGAAGAAAATGAGAAGAAACTTAGCAGCTTGAAGGGAAAGAGTGCAGCTTCCAGTGTTGAGACCTGGAAGGCAGAAAGAGAAACTGTGAGGACTCACCTATCTGAAGGCTGATAGCTTTACTGAGTAGCCAGAAATCACCTTGAGGGGCAGCAGCTGTGGATCACCCTCCTCTCTCCCTCTGCCCAGCCTTCACACTCTCACAGCTGCTGAGCTGAATAGATCAGGAAAATCCCACCACTTTCAAAGCACAGTTTTTTCTGAGCCCAAAATGGAGTAGGTTCTTTGGATCCAGGGTCTTGCTGCTATTGGAGAACTGGCAGCACTGAATCAGCTCCACCAGCCTCCACAAATGGCAGGGACAACAAGCTGTGGTGCTTGGGAATCTGGGATACCCTGCAAACTGTGTCAGAAGCCATTTGCACCCACCCAAGGTAGATCTCATCTCTGTAGGAAACAGGTTCCTAACATCTATCTCCCACCAATTTCAGGATTCAGCTGATTCCTGTCTCCCATGGCATCTCTCTGCTGTGAGGAGAAGCTGTTTTTGGCTTCTCCTGAGAGTGCTCCCTGCTGAGTCTGCAGCCACAGACCCTCTCCAAGGCTCCTCATGTCAGAAGCACTGTACAGTGCAGGATAGGATGCAATGGATAATTTTGCTAATAAAAAAGCTATTTCAATTTCCTTGAAACCCCAGGATGTCTCCAAGCCATCTTCTCCAAGGAAAAAAAATGACCATATTTCCTTTAGGGGATGTCCACTTGCAGCAGCCCTTGCCAGCCTAAAAAAAAGAGATGCTGCCACAGACCACTTCAGTGACCAAGATTTTAGCAGTCAGGTGGGATATTTGAGATCCTCTTCCCTAAATTAGGGCTGGGCTAATGACTCCAATGCCATTCAATATCCTGTCAGGTAAATCAGAAACTTTGGAATCTCGCTATTTTGTGGGACAGGAGAATGGCTACTGTTACAAAGCCCCACAGGCTCCTGTCCTGAGATTTAATAAGCAGGACTGGAGGGTTTCTGCTGATTTTTGGGAGTCTATTATTCAGTTGCAGGGAGTCAAAACAGGCCCTCTGTTTGAGTCGGGATCAAGTAGTTTCACTCCACTATTTATCCTACAGTATTTCATCAGAATAATCCTTTACCACATGGCAATTTTCATTGGGGTTCCTGCTTCCTTGGCTCTTCCTTATTTGCATATAATCAGAGCATCTACCTTGCTTTCCAAAGAACATTTCTTTCTCTCAAGAGGGCAAGCTAATCTTCTCATTTCTTCATTTTCACTCAGTGAGCCATCAAACCCAGGGAACAGAGTAACACAGTCTGTGTAGAGGAAATTCACTGAACTGCTAGCAGCTAGACTTGCCTGAAGGATTTTTTTTTGTCCCAGTTTAGCTGCTGGGCCCACTTTACCCTTTGGATGAAAAATACATCACGCGAGTGCTGTTGGCTTGTTGTTCCTGGGACATAAGAATAATCAGTCTGACCACAGAGAAGTGACATACATTGGCTTGTAAGGATTACCTCTCCTCAACTCCACATCTCCTCTTGTTACAAAAAAAAAAAAAAGGAATGCCAAAATGGGAAACCAAGCTCTTGTTCATCTTTCATGCACAGTGAACCTGACCTCAATTACCTGCCAAATCCATAAGGACATCCATGTGGTTTTCCCTCCAGAATGTAAAGCCACTGACTTTGCTTGGTGTCTGCCTGACAGCCAGCCAGAAGCATCCAGGGCAAGTGGCAGAGGCTCAGTAAAATAGATGTGCCTCACTCTGAAATAGATATGGCAAGATGAGCTGGCAAGGAAGAAGGAGCCAATTTGTCTCCGGCCCCTGTAAAATCCCAGACTGTGTTTTCAGTAATATGATCAGATTTGGGGCTATATGATTAGATTTGGCAGTTCTAATAGAGTCCATCTGCCAGCACTATAACTGTAAACACAACCAACATCTGAATATAATAATAATAATAATGATAAAAAGTAATGTTACCATGGCCCACACCCACTGGGACATCTCATTTTTGCTTTGGCTTTAGGATAAAGGATGATGAGGATGTTTGGACCAACAGCTTAATTTCAGCCAGTGTTTCTGATAAGTCTGTCACCACATTTGTCTCTGGAAAATATTAAGCATAACATAGGGCTCATTCCTGATGATATACAAGCAGCTTGTTTTTCTCATTTCACCACAAATTTTACTTATATATACATTGCAAATAGATTGATACCACACACAGAGCACATCCATAGAGCCTGGTTTTCCAGTGTAATACTAGGTTTCTGATCTTGTACCTAAATGAGTTTTGCCAGAATAAAGCTGGCTCCTAAAAAGAAAGGCTATATTATGGACTTGTACATGTTACTTATGCATCCAACCAGAAATGCTAGTACAGGCAGACACCTGGCACAGATGAAATAGTTAAATCTGCCTCCTACTCCCTTTCACAAGATCCTGGTTTCAGTTGCTTGCAACTGTCAAACATTCAGTGTTCAGGCAGAAATTTTGCCTGTAATATGCTTGCCTCAGGCTAAATATTTTTCAGAGAGTTCCAGCAAAATTAGCCCAGCCATTTGGAAGATGAATTTAGGGAAAACTACAGTGTTTCACTAATATTAAGAAAGGCTCTGCCTGCCTTATTTAGAAGTTCTTCGAAGCAAGGCTTTCAAACACTGAAAGGAAGCACTGAGCTGTATCCCAGGAGTGGATGTGCTGCTGCCTTGGAAATCTGTCAGCAATCCAAAAGAGACGTGCCCAAAGCCAGCAGTTCACACTCATCTGTTTCTGTGCACCAGGCCCTCAGTTCCCCTCTGAGCGTGGAGAAGGGATCTCTGTGCTCACACAGGGCATCATCACACAGCAAACCCCCGGTGGGTGTTTATAGCACCATTTACAAGGAGTGATCAACGCTGTAAGTGTTCTGGGACGCAAGCAGGTCGTGTTTGCCCTGTTCACTGCAGGCTGCAGTGAACAGAGGCTGCTGAGTTCAGAAGGCCAGAGCTGCCAGCTGGGCAATATGGACAACCAGCAGACTTTGGAGAATGACAGAAAAAGGGAGTGAGAAACCTGCCCTAAGTTAAGGTTGTGTGGTTTTTTTATTTACTGGGGTGTTTTTTGTTTGGTTTGGGGTTTATTTTTCTGTATTTTTTAATAAACAACTACCAGCAATGCCCTGGTTAGCACTGCCAGAAAGTCTCTTCTATTGTCTTTGCTTAGGCAAAGCTACATTAATTTCAGCTGCTCATCTCTAAGGAAATACAGAAAATACTGCAGAACAATGTACTTGGTACATGAGCAATCTTTAGACAACAAGGAAACAGTAAAATTTCGGCAGGATCAGGCCTCTGGAGTTAAAAGGTCTAATAGCCCACCACTAATTTAAAACAGAACTAAGGACCAAGCATTTTCTGTAATTCTTTGCTTCTGGGGGTCACTGTGGCATAAGACAAACCAGCAGCATGCACAGGTGACACCTCTCTCATGGTGACAGCACCTAGATAGTGCAGGTAGAGGAAGGTGACCATCTTCACAAGAAAGAGAGTGATGGACAGGAGCTGAGACAGGAGGGATGCCTGTGGATCTACTCTTTCACAGCAACAATCAGGAATCAAAGCTGATCTGAAGAAATCCCTTGCAAAGAAGGTGACCCACCTTCTTCTATTGGTCACAAAGACCGGCCGTTCCCAAACCTTACAGCCCAGTGGTTCACAGTAAACCCACAGCACATCCTCTCTTCTTCAAACAGGATATTCCACCTTTAACTTACATTTAATGTGATGTTTAACATATCTCTTGCAGATGAGCTGCTGACCACTCACTACAGTCACTGACAGACGTGGGCTGCAGACCACCCTGCCAGAGAAAACAACTTTTCAGTGCTCTGGCTGCACACTCTTAACTCAAGCAGAGATCTCTGCTAGATAGTCTAAATAGCTCAGCCATTTTGCTGGCCCCTGTGAGGGTACATATGGTTCCATATGCTGGGAAAGCTGGTTTTTTTTCAATTTTCTCCTAAAACTAAGTGTATGAATTTATACACAAACCAATGTTAAAAAAAAATATTAAGAATCAAGCAGTTAAAAGCCAGGAACTGGCTGACAATGTCTTGGTCACACAAAAGAGAGATCTAAATAAACGTGATTTGATAGCCAAAAAATGTTCTCTGTAAGACAGGGAAGATAAATAGAAATAAAAGAATGAGGCTGCTTTGTGTGAGAACAGCTTCTTAAATCATGATTATCTTTCCAGACCATTTCATTCTCTCCTCCCTAAATTTCTGCCAAAATGCAGCTAGGTTTAACATGAAGATTTCACAAAAGGTTAATCTTAGCACTTGAGAAGTAAGCAAAGTTTGAGCTACAGAGGTGTTTTTCTTAGATCATTTTGAAGAGTTATAATGGTGTAAATTGAGTACCTTAAATTTACCACACTGAAAAGCTGCAGTACTACATCATTCTTGCTGCAATTTTTCTTCCTCTGTAAAGATGACATAAATCCCAGTGGTGGGTCTGCTACAGTGTTGCACTTACCAAGGTGAAATCTGATTTCAGCAGAAGGAGGAAAAAAGATTTCTGAAGGAATGTGTTTAGGGTTCTGCAGACAACCCTATGTCCCACTCCTGCCCCCTCTCCTCTGCATCAGACACATGCCAAAAATGTAAGAGATACCTCCAAGAGGCACTGCTGAGAACCCATCAGAGCCCAGCCTACAGGAGACACCAGTCTAAAGGCTTTGAATAATGGGCAATACATGGGAGTTATTTATTTGTTAAAAACAAATAAAACACCGCAAAAAACACAACCCCCAAGCCCACCCCCCTCAAAAAAAAAAGATTTTTAAGTGTGTTAAAAACACAAAGAATTCATATGAAATCAAAACAAATTCAAACCTTTTTCTCTGAGAACTCCTACAAGCCCTGCAGCAGCCTGTCTCCAGCAGGCTTCACAGAGGCTTATCTGCAGGTCAGAATGGGCCACTGAAGCAAACAGCCTTAAAATCTGGTGACACTGCTCACACAGATCCTCTTGTGGGGGTGAGCAGGATTTCCAAATCCCAGCCTGGCTGGAAACTTGCAGAGGAAATGAGTACAGGAGCAGCACAGGCTGCCAAAGGCTAAATGCAAAGGGACCAAACTGTAGGACAGCCACCCCTTGAGGCAGGGGTGGAAGTAGAAAGAGAGGGTGATGAGTAAAGGAAGGCCCATTTAAAATGGGAACAAGTCTCAGTCCTATCTGTCAAGTTCTGTCTTTCACCAGTAAAGGCTGTGTTCTTTTCCTCAGATGTGTTTTCAGTAGACCCCCAAAACTGCAGACATCAGTGCAAGCAAGATGATAGCTCTGGAGAAGGGCCAGCAGAGTTCAAAGTCCCTAGCTGGAAACCTAAGCAACACTGACAAGCATTGAGGGAAAATTTATGAGGTCCTGATTGCTAAAAGCATATGTTTGGGATCTAAAAAAGTAACAATTATGCCACCCACGCTGCTTATTCTTCTCTTGTCTGAGGAGCTTTGGGCTAACATGTTGAAACGTAAACCAACCTGAGCATATTTTAGATAGGATTTATGGCATTCCCAGACTGACATTTAGAATCATGGCTTGCAGTTCAGCATACTACTCAACAAGCCACCTGCCTCTATAAATGTCACTATTTGGAATCAAACTTGGGTTTCCTATAACTCCTAGCAACTCCAGTTCTTTCAGCTCCTCCCTGTTTATAGGGATGTTTCATGGCATACGGCACTGAAAAAGACAATTTGTAGAAAATAAAGGTTAAAGTCTTGTGTAATTTATCTTGTTTGAAAGCAGTGGAAAGAGGCATGTGAAACCTGCATCCCAGTAAAAATGCAGGACTGACCCACAAATTGGTGCTAGCTTGTGCAACCAGCAACCCTGTGAGGAACCAGGGAAAAACCCACTCACAGTGAAGAGCAATGGAACACCAGGTGGGGTGACAGGCGGCATTAGCTTTTCATACCTGGAGATGCCTGAGCCTTTCAGAGAACACCAGGGGTGCCCAACAGGGCTCTGTTTGGCTGCGTGGATTCTTCTTCAGAGTAAGTCCTGCAGAAAAGCAGCCATCCAGCCACATCCATGGGAGCAAGCAGTGAACCAAGCATGGGATGCAGGGAGACAGAGGCTTGTCAGGACTGCAGTGTGCTGGAGTGTTCAGACTGCACAATGCCTGCACACCACACCACAGTCCCCAAAAACTGTCTCTCTTGAGTGCCTCCAAGCTCCTCAGAAGAAATGAAGGCAGCACTTGGAAACAAACTTCTGCCCAGAGGCAGCTGCAGCAATGGCTCCAGCACTGCTTGTACAAAGCACCTTTGAATCTGGCTACATGCTCAGGCAGCTTTATTGGAATCATGGAATGATTTAAGACTGAAAGGCAGGTCTCCAGGTCATCTAGGCCAATGTTCTGCTCCAAGCAGGACCAGCTACCTTATGCCCTTGTGTATTAGGATGAACACGCTGCCACAGCTAATCTGTTGCCTCTGAAGATCACAGAGACATTACCTAGACATGTGCTCTAAAAACAGGACATTTGCTACACAGCCTTAGGGTGTGAATTCTGTTGGGCAGTAGAAGCCATTGGCAAATTTACTGCATAACTGTATCACAGTGAAGCACAGAGTGAGCTCTCCATCAAACTCTCATCCTTCGATAATGCACAATTGGCAATTTCCTGCTTTGCAGGGAAGGAAAAGCACATCATATGTTTCCCTGCAGTCTAGGCACACCAGAAACCAGTGAAATTAGGTGGTAAATAGCTCTGGAGGAGGAGACCACTGTGTCTCTCTAAAATCTCCTTATGAATAATCCGGTCAGAAAACTAGTATTTCATAACAGAGACATAACAGATACTGTTCTAACAAAGTTCTCTTCCACTTGACAGAAGAGGCTTGCCAGACAATCATATCTTACTACATTGTGGTGTCTGAAGGTTTCAGGTATCTTCCTGCAACTACCATCAACAAGGTTTTGAATACTGCAAAGAAGAGGGAAAATAAATCTGTGCCTATCACCTCATGCAATCAAACCTAATAAAAAATTTAGCCTTTTGGGACTGAAAAATTGACAAATTGGTGACATACAGAATGAAAACCATCTTGATAGCTAGCTGAGATCTGCCTGACCTGATCTTCCTAACATGATCACTATTAAAAAAGAAAAAAAAAAAAAAAATCACATGTACATCATTCTTGAAAATCACAGATGAAAAATTATACATTAGGCATCCTCAGGCACAACTTTTAATGGGAAACACGTTTTGCATTTTGTCACAGGTTTATAAATGGCTGTGCTCCACTCCTGGAACTTTTCCTCTACGGTTGACTCTCCCTGTGCAGAACAGAGTCCTGCAGGCAAAGACTGGGTGATGGCACATCAATTGCTGAAA
Organism: Poecile atricapillus; assembly: GCF_030490865.1. Lineage (NCBI taxonomy): Eukaryota > Metazoa > Chordata > Aves > Passeriformes > Paridae > Poecile > Poecile atricapillus. Next base: position 20,860,733 of record NC_081288.1, on the reverse strand, counting down.
TGAGTTCTTGCTTGGCACAGGCAAGATGAGTAGCCTCCTTTGTACAGCCATTACTTGAACATGTGAGAAAAATGAAGCAGAGATTTCTAGAATCACATGAAATCTAATATATAACACAAAAAAGGCCCATACTAACAACACTCCTGAGGATAAGCCCTTATGTTGAAAGTAAGATTGTTGTAGATGAAACATCATCTCCTTCCTGCAAGTGCAAGGAACAACACATACAGAAATAAAGCTATTATATATCAAAGGCTGCAAATCAACATTGTGACTCTTACAGCCAAGGCTTTGCCATTCTGAATAAAGGCATTCTGAAGGCATTCTGTCATTCCCTGAATTAAATTGAAACAGGACCCAATCTGTAGGAACAGAAAGGAAAAGTGTCCTAGACTACTAATGGCTTTTCAGAAAGGTGCCAAAAGGGATGACTGACATAAGTTACAGCATCAGAAATCATAGAAAGTGTTTAGACATCTTTTTCTTTCACATACTCTTTCCTTGGATGCTCAGTTGGTCTAGGAAATCAAGGTGATGCTGGGTGTTGAGATTGTCAGCCTGACTACCAAACATACTCTGCCAGAAGAAATCCAAGAACACGTTCAAGTCAAAAATAAATCTATCTTATTCTAAAAAGGTTACATTTCTAAATGCTACTCACCTATAGAATGGTACAGCTGAACCCAACACGGAGCACCATGACAGAAATATGTAATAAAACCTATAGAAGCGTCCTTTGCTATCAGCTTTCCTAGGAACTGCTGGACTCAAAGCAGCACTTTGACACCATCAGAGAGATTGCACCATTTAAACAATCACACCTCACAAAGAGCTTTTAGTACTACAGAACTTTGAACTCTAAACAAATTCAACATGTTAGTTAAGCAATGAGGGACACTCTTCCTCTCAGTGTCACTCCTGTCTCTCTCCTGCTTTCTGGCTCCTGTATCAAGTCAGGCACATGGTGAAAAAAAATATTTCAAGCCAGTGGGTGGCAGTCAGTACTATATGCTGGATGTGCTGCTGATAGTTTGAATATATCAGATATTTTTAGGTACTGTGAGCAGTTCTAGGCAATCAGCTATTGCAATCAAGAGCATACAGAAGCTCAGTCACATCAGTTCAGTCAGGATTTTAAGTATTCAGGTTTTGCAACTCTGTCAGAGGATGTGCTGGGATGGTACCAGAGGAATTACTCCTTGCTTTGGTGTAGACATTTTAAGCAGAATTTTACAGGCATTTTCAGAAGAATCATCTTCCTGAGAACTCCCCACTGTGCTCAGCTTAGCAGACAGTGATTTCCATAATAGCAGCTTTCTGTGAGGAAATAGGAAATGTGGCTCTAGGTGGAGATATTCAGAGTTACCTGCCACAGTGAAAATCCCTGGGTTCCAGCAGGCCACACCATTTGCGAAATGACACAGATTTTATAGGCAGGAAGATTACAGAGCAGCCCATCTTTGTAAGAGGCAAGAAGACAACAGAGGCAGCCCTGGCGTGGCACACTCAGCACCGTGGACAGCGGCGCAGACGTCCCTTCCCTTCCCTTCCCTTCCCTTCCCTTCCCTTCCCTTCCCTTCCCTTCCCTTCCCTTCCCTTCCCTTCCCTTCCCTTCCCTTCCCTTCCCTTCCCTTCCCTTCCCTTCCCTTCCCTTCCCTTCCCTTCCCTTCCCTTCCCTTCCCTTCCCTTCCCTTCCCTTCCCTTCCCTTCCCTTCCCTTCCCTTCCCTTCCCTTCCCTTCCCTCTTTCCACACTGCCCGTCCCGTGTCCCTTTGCTGGACCCACACATGGCAGGCTTCATCTTTGTGGTGGAGATCTCGGTTTGGTACCAAAGGGAAAGCGTTTCCCCCACAAGTGACACTAAGGATTTAGGAGTTCCATCTGAGTTCTAAACTGGAGAAAGAACAGGCTCTGTAGCTGTATTAATAGCTTTCCAATAAACTTCTCCCTAAACTTGCCTCTACCTGTGTATCCTCTCTTCCTCAATGCCTTTGATGACATTATTGACACATATTCATCAATGACATTGTTATCTAGACCCTCCCACAGCCCAGTCTCTCCTATGTGGCTTTTCAGTACATCCATAAAGAGGCAATACATTGTACAAATAAACATTATACTAATTATATATTGTATAAGTATATTCAGTATGTATCTGCACCTCCAAGGGAGGCATCACTGCAAAGACGTGAAGTCTGATAGCGAAACTGGAGACTGGGAAGACACAGTTGTGCTGCCTGTGTGTCTATCTCTATGCTATATTTTGAGCAGTTTCAGGTCAGGAATGTGCCCATGCCTTCCCTGACAGTAACACGAACTAAATGCCTGCAGGTGCCTTTCACTACCCTCAAAAGCCAGTATTTCCCTGTCTAGCCTTTTCTCCTTTACCAAAATGCTCTGTCTTCTTGGAAAAGAACAACTCATCTTGAAACCTCCAGAGGTCCCTCCGTTAATTTGGTTCTCCCATGCTTGGATCTTTTGTCAAGAGAGATCTTTTCTTTTTCTTTCCTCCTGTGAATAATAAGCCACCTGCTTCCCTCAGCAAGCAGAATGTACCAGACACCTGCTGACACTTTGCAGTCCAAACAGCCACTGGTTTCTCATGTGGGTTCTCCCTTTACACCTTCCCTTCCCCCACAGCTCTATAGTTTGTGATGCCACAGAACTCTACAGTTCATGCTTCAGTTTTGGCCTCCTCTGAGGAAGTGACATACCCTTGCAACTGAAGCCAACACTCCTTGAAGCAAGCTGTGGTTTCCAGAGTTAGAAACTGCATGGTAGTGGGACTCATGCCTAATGCTTATTGCTTTTCCTGCTCATTTCCTTTCAAATGCAAAGGCTAATTATCCTCTGCTGGAAGCAGAGCCACTTCATTCAAGATTATTGCCATTAACACATTTTAAACAAGTCAGTCACCTGCCTTTCTAATGATCTCTGCCCACACAGGCCAACCAAGCTATTCTGCTACCCTCAAATTTCCCCTGCCCATCTTACAGAAAGAGCAAAACGACTGGCTGGATAAAATTGTGAGCAGTCTTATCTGATCTCCGAGCTGGCTGTGTGTTGGGCAGCTAAGCTCCCTTCCAACCTGAACTAAGTTCTGGTTCTAAGTCTTCAAGGAAGGATAATAATAGAAATTGATAGAAAATTCAGTTCTGTAACGTACTCCTTTAAGGACTCTGTTTCTTTTCTTTAGGGCTTTCCCTGAATTCTAAAGGACAGATCGGGACACCACCTGGCCAGAGGCTCAACACCTTCACTAACTCAGAATAAGAACCTTACATACCTTTAGGTGCTTCTGTCCCGCAGAGTTCCAAGATCTTCATGCCAATGGCTGTTATAGTCCACAACCTCAGGATCTCATCCAGGAAGCCGCAGGATTCTGGGGACCAGCATGGAACACCAACAAGACGGACTCCCGTTCATGAAACCATTTATTCAGCATGGGAACAAACTCAGATACAAAACAAAGAGCCCCAAACAGAGGCCAAGCAGGGGTTTTTGAGGGACAGAACTATGGATGCTAACTATGAAACAGAGAAGCACGGTGCCTGTGGAAATGGCAGGCCACATAGCTTTCTCATTCTTGCCTGAGAAAATGGCCTGAGAAATCATGGGAAGGAATTAAAAAAAATCCTCAGAGACAGAAAACAGCCTTGCAGATGCTGTTTGTCTGTTCCTTGTTTTCTTGCAAGAGAAAGTCGAGGGGTGGTGAGCCCCACTGACCAATGATGGTGATGTGTTAGTTTACTAGCCAATAAGAGTTTCTTTTCTGTACTTTTCACGTATCGGTCTATAAAAAAGATCTGAAGCAATTAACTGAGAGAAATTCTCCTGATCGACTCCTAAGAGAGTCTGTGTCATTCCTTTCGCTGTTCCTAATAGAGCAACACAGAACTCCTGAGGGTCTCCACCTTTGAGGGTTCAGGGTCAGGGACCACTAGAAACACAACAAGGGAGAAACCCCCAGGGACTCAAACCGAACCAGAACTCCTGGGCCGCCCTTCACAAGGGGTTTGGGGTGAGACAATGCTTATCTGAAAGTAACTCTTTGCCTCCCCAAGGCACGTCACAACAAATGGCCTTTTTCCAAAACTTTGGTTTTCATAGATTACCTTTCAGAGCACTGATGAAGTGCTGACTTGAATGGCCCCCAAGTTTCTTGAATGCTGTAGTACCATTTACCTGGGTTAGAGAATCCACAGTAAAAAGCAGAATTAAAAAGCACCAAAAAGTCATGCTAAATGGCGCAATTAAGGCAACATAAAACACTTTCAATCAATAAGAAGAGCTACAGTTCAGCTCCTGGGCAAGGAAAGATTCTAATTTATCATGGGAAGACAAAGCATATGCATCAAATTAGTCATGTTTGAGAATCTCTCTTATGCACAAACATCAGCAAAACTGACTATCCATTTGCATACAATCAGCAAATAAGATGTGGAGACTTCTCTAATTACTGTAGGTTATTATCCTTCTAAGTGTTTCTCTTTCCCTTCAAAATAAATCCACCAGGGGCGCACTCACATATCCACCCAACATGGATGGTTCATTTCCCTGAGCTTGCTTTATGAGAAGGAAGCAGGCTTTGCCAGAGGATGGTTTCTGATCAAAGCATCTGATGCCTTAGGAACACAACTCTGGCTATCCCTCACTCTCCTACAAAAACCTAACAAGCCTCCTAATCTAAACTAAATGTCTAAAATTATGTAGTGTCTGGATGCCCAGCAGCCTGCTACCAAAATGCCTCAACCCTGGAAGGGATGACACAAGAGAGGAGAGACACCCCTCTAGATTAGGGTGAGGAAAACTTTATTCCCACAGGCCTTTGCAACCACATGTTAATACCTTTTGGGTTCTGCTATTCTAATGGTTTGTAAGAATTGGTATCACCCCTGTTCAGCCCCCATTTATCATTTATGTATATTTCCCAGAATGTTCTCACTTCCCTTTACCCCTATTGGCTGTTTTACCACATTGCTCCACCCATTATCCCATTGGTTCTCCCAGTCTCTAGCCATTCCCCTGCACCACTTTCCCTTGTCCCTATTGGACCTCGACCATCAGAGCCACCCCTTTTGCCCCTCATTTAACCCTCTGCCCTTATCCCAATCTTGCACTTTTCCCTGGATTCCTAAACAGTCTGTGGGTAGCCAAACAAGACCCATCCCTTCGCTTTTATTGTCAGTAATCTCTAGTGGTGTCCTCTGGGCCCCGAGGGCACGGATCGCTCTCATGGGTTTGTTGCAGCACATGCCGTAACACTAGTGTGTTATTTATTTTTTGTCACCTACCTATTAGCATTCCATATCCTACTGCTCATCTGTGCATCTTCAAAGGTCCACAGTTGCTGATTTTTGCCCTCTATTTCTGTCCTCAACCAAAAGGGGGATATTTTTTAAAAAAGTAAGAAAATGTTATTGTACAAAGTTCTGTTGTGAAACAGAAACCATTCAGAGAAGGATGAAATGCTTCCCCATGCTTTAATATAGCTTCAAAACTTCTTTAGATTATGAACTGTTAGTGTACTGTTAGGCAATCTCCTGCCACAGAATTAATCTTGGACTCAGGTAGCCCATGACACAAGTGACCTTGGATGAAAGCCACAAAAATGGCAACAAAATCAAGTAGCACACATCCTTTGGCATTAAGTAGCTGGTGCTGCAGCAATACTGTCATAAAGTAAAATCCAGAGTTAAAAGTCAACTACAGCTCCAAACCCAAATAAAAAGTAGAAGCAAATTAAATCTTCCCCTGCCCAAAACTTTATAAGTTTATAAGCAAAGCAATACTCCTTTTTTCTTGTCATAGTTAATCTTGGATGTGTTTGCCTCATGTTTTCTGCATCTTCCCCAACCTCCAGTACAGTTATAGAATTTCATCATATGATGATTTGGGCCTTGATTGATCCTGAAACACTGAAAAAAAAAATTGCACAAAATCTATTTGAAAACATTTTACATGAAACTGTACCTAAAAAAAGAAAGAGAACAGTAAGAGAATTTCATGGTCCATGCTTTATGGGAGCATCTACTGACAGAAAAATCTAGCACAGTTCTTGCTAATTCAGCAGATCACAGTCACAAACCCCCAAGAGGTGCATGTGTGATAAGAAGACAGAAGAATCCAGAATCACAATTAAGTGAGAAGATTTCTGTGTTTACAGAAAGCAGAAGCTGAAGATCTAAGACAACTTCCTGATGCCCTGGAAGATCACTGCATTGTGAAGCTACAGAACAGACAGCAAAGGGAGAGGGTAACAAAGCCTAATCAGAACAGAGACGAACACAAGCACTCCTGTGACAGGCAGCCAGGCATGATTTGTGGCAAAACCAGCTGCTACTTCAGACACACAATGGCAGTGGTTTGTGTATTTTATTAGAAGAATATCAATCACTGATAGAAAATCACATAAACAAAAAATCAAATGAGCCTTCACCAGATTTAGGAAGAAGCAACAACAATAACTGAAGCAGCCTGAGACTCTGCAGAATTCTCTCTTATTGACAGAACAATCTTTGGCAGCCAGGAAAGTCCCATTAGAGCCTCCAGCCTGGTGGCTCAGACAGCCCCGGATTCCTAAATACTTACAGATCAGAGAAGCGCAATAGGAAAGAATTTGCAATCTCTTTACCTTAGTCCTACCTTCATGTAATCAGCAAACATTTTGATTAATGATGCATTGGGATAAATATTCTGTAATTGAACAACTGGAATAGCTGCTCTTCTTTGCAGTGATTTCCATGTTTGCTGTTCCAGTGAAATCAATGTTTAGGGTATTTCTTGTCTATGGATTCTCTCTTGGCCAGGCTGGCTTTTCATTTTCCTTCCATCACTATGGTGCAGACATATCTTTGTCAGTTTTTCTTCAAAACAGTAGTAGAAATTGAGGTAATCACACTGTTCACCCTAACTGAGTTGATTCTTGTTTGGCAGAATTATGATCCTTGTCAAACTGAGGAACTAGACTCCATGTCTGTGTTTAATCTCACCTCATGCTGACACATTTCTGAGTGGTCTATACATAGCAAAGGACGGTGATAACAGGTTCAGTTCAGTGCACAGTCAGATGCACTGCTGTGTTCTCCAACTACTCTTGTTGCAGTTTTGTTTAACCCCTGCATCCTCCAGGAAGATCCTTAGGGCAAGCAGAACATGAGACACCGGGTGTGCTCTCCCTTTTGAGTACACAGCTCTTGCAGAGCACAGCTACAGGTGCTGCTGAGAGCCCAGTGCCAGCCTCATGGCTGTGCTCAAATCCCTATACAAAGGTGCAGGCAGGTGTAAGGCAAGGTATGTTGTGTAAAAAGGACAGTATGGAGTATTTCTATTTAATAGAAACTGCTTAAGGTATCCTTACTTGTTGTAGTTGCACATTTTGCTCTACAAGGTGCTTAGAGATAGAAGGCCAATGTATTTTAATAAAAAAGAATAAAAAATCCATTATTCATATACTGATATGACCTTTCCATACTCTGTATTTTGCTTGGAATCTCATTTACATGACTATGGAGAGTTTTCCTGATGTGCACATGTAGCTTGAGCTCTGCCAGAAAAAAAAATTCAGCAGGAAACTGCATGACACTGGGTAAAGTCCCAGTAATTTAATCAAATGGGTAATTAAATAATTTAAATTGTTAATTTAACATACCTGGCAACAAGAGAAAGCAAACACCGATCCTATTTCACCCTTGCTGGGGACCAAATGAAACAAGTTGCCATTTTAACAGACTGGGAGTTAGAATTCAGGTTAAGAATATGATTCCAGTCCAGAAAAGATCAACATTGTCAGAGGGCAGGAGGCAGCATAGGAGCCAAATACTTACTTCGGTAATAAATACACTCTTTAGAGCCTATTAGAAGTGGCAGTCACAACCTACTACCTCACAACCAATCCAGGATGTTTGTTAATACCTGCAGAGGGGCTTCCCAACCTGCACCCTCACACATGGCACAGATGATACCACCAGTCATTTGGACTTCTGCTTCCAATCCATCAGGTTCACTTCAAAGCCTCAAGGGGAATTAGCAATTGGGATGTCATTCATCACTTTGCTGAGAACCATTTTTTTTCCAGGAGAGCTTGTCATACCAAGCAACCCACACAAAATACAATTAAACAGTGTCACTGCTAGACAGATTAAAATTGCAGTTCGATAGTGGAACTCGCTGTTGCTGAACAATTTCATAAATTAAGTATGTTCTGGCAGAGTTTCTGCGGAAGGTATTAGCAGTGATCCAAACACCAGGACCTAGCAAATTGCATGGGTAAAAGGCTAGTTCCTTTAGAGCCAATAGCAAAACTCCCAGGCATTCCCTGAGAGCCAGAATTTTAATTTCTCATGCCAGCTGCAACACGTTGCTGTGGCTTTGGGCAAACTACACTAGTTCAGCCTCCCCAGTTAAAAAACGTGGCCCCCTAAACACTGCTTTTAGACAGACAGACTGTGGAGAACACACAGAAGTGGCCCATGCAGTAAAGGTCAAGCATTATCAATCAATGCAATTTAGCAAACAGGCTACTTCAGCAATATTTTCAAGAGAGAAATACTCCACTGATACAAACACCAGGCTTGCAGTTGCAGCCTGGAAAATTCATTTCTTGTCCTGTGGAAACCTGGTAAAAGTGTCTTTTTTACAAATTCCATGCACAGAAGACTGGCCGAAAGTTCTGGTGCAGGTGACTATCTTCACTAGTTTGCTATTTTGAGAATTATGTTGGGGTGTTCTGTGTCAAACAGCAGTTATGTTCTTTCACAGCCAATGCGTGTAAATGAACAGTTGCCATCACAAGTCAGAGATTAACAAACACACTGCTACACAAATGCACGTATTATCTCTGGATAACACACACATTTGTTTAAAATTAATTCTTGGGTGTTCTTGCAAAGAAATTTTATGGCTGTATGAAAAGCAGCTATAAAATGAGATTTGGCTCCTTGGTAGGTGGCATGTTACATTTTTTTAAGAAATATTATTCTTCCCATATAAATGCACAACAGATGTAACATTCGACCTAAGCAATAAGATTTATTACTGTTTTTAAAGCAAATTCAGCACAGCTTAAGAGAACACTGTACAGAATTCTTTAAGCTAGGAAGAGGTTCTTCTTGTCACCAATGCATGTGTTGCATTTGTCAACTCTTGCCCTCAAAGCCAACCCACAATTTAATATTTCAGACTTTTTACAAAGGTGATGATCCTGCAATTCAATCTGCTAATGTAGCACATAGCAGGCTCCCTCCAGTCACAGGAGTCCTGGGCTCATCTCTTTACTTCTAGTATCAAAATAAATTTGCATGGCCTCTTTGGTCTCTTTTTGAGCCCCCAAAACATTTAATGTGATTTATGTTAGGTGTTATTCCAAGAGCACATGCAATCAAAAGCAAGTGTCACACATTGTTTGGCAATGAAAAATAAACATTACAGCTGTGATCAAAGAACGTGTCTTGCTTATACGGTCGTACATTAATTTCTTTACCTCATGCACTTTTGTATAAATATTTACATTTTCATATTTTCTTCAGAAGCCATAGTTTTTCTGTTTTCTAAAAATAACCTGCTTATGCATAATCTTCCCCTTTCAAAGCATTGTTCTTCCTTTTGTTAAATTCATTTTCAAGATCTCTGTGCATGAAAAGTGGCGAAAGATGGATATGTGCAACTTCACTAACAAACACGTTGAAAATACCTAAAGGTGAGGAACAATTCTTGGATAAACACCTCCAATGGTAAACAGTTTTGTAAGAAATGAATAGGCCTTTATGTTATGCAGTAATTTTGCAATTTGTATAAGGGCACGAAATGTGAAAAATAAGGCATACCAGAGAATAACAATAAAATCTCATTTCAAGAAATTTTTTGTTGCTCAACAGCTTTAACTATCAAGTAATTTTACAGTTTTTGCATTTTGCTTCATGTAACATAATCCAGATGGTCCAGCAGGCAGCCCCTGACCGACACTTTCTCAGGTGAAACCTGCAGGTGACACTGTTGTATCCACGTTGGAGAAATCCACGGATCTGAAAGTTCAACTCCTACCCCACCATGAACAGAGCCAAACACTTAAACTGTGAACCTCTATACAGCCCATAAAGCGAATTCTAGCATTAATATACCACTTCCACCTCATTTTGCTGTTATGAACAATTTGTAATCAAAACAGTTTTCTGATCTCAAGTTCAAAGCACCACACCAAATCTGGGGCTGCCCAAGCACATTCTCTTCCCAAAGGGAGGCATGGGACAAAGTTCTTGGATACTTCCCTAGAAGACCTAGGCAACATTTGGAATGCTGCAGATCTCAGATCATATCAAAAGCATCCCCTCAATTTAGATGGATCCTTTCCCAATTCATCACAACTACATATGCCTGCAGATTCTCTCTGAATTGGTGCTCCCCAAAATTCTTCTAGTCCAATAGTAGTTCATCTGCCAGCTCCCTAGACAAAGAGCTACTTTCAGTAGCCCTTTAGGAGGGGTATGCTGATAATCTTTAAGAAAGATTGTAATCCCACTGAGTGTCTCATGTTGGTGATTGCATATCAGTCAGGACAAGCAGTTTCCAGACTTTTTAAAGGAATACATCTGATTTCTGACAGAGAAAAGTCACATTAAGTCTTCACCTCTCATTAATGGCTGTCAGTCAGGGTACTACATCCATACAAATGATGCATATTGCATTTGCAGTGAGTATCGGAAATAGATCCACAGGCCAGGAGAGTTTCTGCCTGTCTACTGCCCAAGCACTGCTTTAATTTTCTTTCATTTTACACTGGTTTTCCCTGATTGGTTTCACAAAAGTAGTAGCAGTAGAAGAGGTGTCCAAAGCAAGCAGCTTGGCCTGTTCACACATCCTCTTTACGATATAGTTTTATGCTGAGACTTTCTGGTACCTGGAATAGTGTCTGGCTTCCTTAAAAAACAGTGGGAACATACATCTCTACTGTATCCCACTCACCTGGGTTAAAACCTGATATACCACGGAAAACAATGCTATTTTCACTCCTAAGATCAAGAAGTTCATAGCCATGCCTGCTTTTCTGCAGTGAGGGAAAATCGATTCTCTGCCTACCTGCAGAGACAGCCTCTTGGACTTGAAGAATGTCCTCAATTAGAGACAGAAATCCTTGAGGAACTGACCACCAGACTGCCAGATATTAACCAGAGACTGACTGGGGCATATCTTAGAATGAGGACTGGGCACTTTTGCTGGCATTTTTGCCTGTTCTTTGAGCAAATTTCAGTACAAGGTGTGGGGATTTCAAAGTACCCATATTGAGGAGTAAATCACAGAGAGGCTCATCAAACCACAGGCAGAAGTGAGGGGCTTTTGAAATTCTGTATCATCTGTGTTTGTCAAATGAGAGACTATTCTACAGAGAGAAATGCAACTGATAAATTGCATTGCTTCAAGAAAAAGATTTTATAAAAATTGTTTAAGGTTTACCTTTTCAGGTATTTTGAAAACTCCCTGAAATATCCAATAACATTGTGGCTGACAAAAGAAGAAAAGGAGGGAAGAAAAAGACAGAAAAGTATTCTGGAAACACAACAGTTAATCATTCATGTTTTCTACAATTCCTTTGGCTCAAGAACAATCTCAAGACAGACTCTGGCTTTGTAGTAAGAAAAAAAAAATCCTCTACTGTCCTACCATCTCTCCTCTACAATGTATGATGGAATCCAGAGTCACAAACTGCCAGGACTTCACAGGCAAAGGGCATGTCCTAAAGCACAGCATTTCATGACTCCCTGACACCACACAGGCAGCCTTTTTCCCTAAAGAAAACAATCTCACAGTATCATTTTGTGTGACATTCTTCAAATATTTTGACTTAACACTCCCAAAGCACATTCATTTCAGTCAGATTGTGCACATGTGGGTTTTGGGGGGTTGTTGGGGTTTGAGGTTTTTTAACCTTTTCCTCAGCTTGATATTCTGCACTCTTCCTGGAGCTGGCCATTGTGATTAAAGATTCCACTTTGTAATGAAAGAAAGCAATGTACTTCAATGCTGAAAGAGAGACAGCAAAAAGAGGCAGCCAAAACACTTGGTGATTCTTATTTTCCTTTTACAAGTGACAAAACAGCATATGCAGTTCAACACCCAGGATCAGTTAATTTTATCTGGAAAAGCAGCTTATGTAAGTTCACATTTGCTATGATTATAACCTCCATAACACTAATTTCCTATGTAAAGCCACTGTGGTGCCCACACAGATCATCTTTACACTTTGGGAACATGGGCAGGGGGCAACATAACTCACCAGTTATCAGCCTTTGTTTTATTTTGCAATACATTCATGATTCTGTCATTCCCATAGCAAATACATCATGCTTGGTTGGCAGTGCTGGTATCTGATATTCCACGATTACCTCTTCAAAGTGAGACAATAAATGCACATTTGTGTTACTCTCCCTTTAATGTAGTACAAAGCTGGACACAGCTCAGAAAGAAACACCTAAAATCCATTACCTACTCATGATCATGTACAAATGGGTATTTATCATGTTAAAAGAGAACCATATGTTAAAGTGGAGGCCAGAGCCCAATAAATCTTTTTGGATGGAAACCCTTTTCAAAAAAAAGGAATAAAAAATTAACATTTGCTTTTGCCAGTAGAAACATTTGCTCATGAATCTTCTGGGAAGGGAAAGGCATTTAACCTTTTTACATGCCATTCCCTCAGACATCTCTGACCCTACTGCGAAATAGACAACAAAGATTCCCGACTCCACACTGCTGATTAAACTCTTGTATGAAACATCTGGATGAAATTTTCCTGACAGCTGATTTGAAAAGTATACAAGAAGCAGAACTAGGGAGCAGCTATAGTTCAGCTGAGTGACACCAAGATGATGCTATGCAAAAGCAGATTTTACCTTGAACACATCAACTCCTAAATATTACCTGTGACTGTGCAAGCAACCTCATTAGCAGAAGAAAAATAAATTCATCTTCTACTCTGCATGCCAGTATAGAGAAGGCAAATGGACTTCGAAAGAAACCCAGCTTGAAAATCTTTTTTCTTTTAATAAAGTAATAAAGGGTTTAAACAGTTTACCTGCCTAATACATAACTTCAATTGACAGGTAAGAGAGAAGTTGGAAGTGCCCTTAACTTCCAAAAAATGGTTCTTTAATTTGTGAATGATTTAAAAACTTCTGTGGTTTCTGATAAATTCCCCAACAAACTGGATGTATTGCTTTCCTACTTACTCTCTCAGTCAATACACCCCCATGCCTAAATTAGCAAGCAATCTGTAATTTTCATAACCAGACATTTAAAATAAAGGATATCCTGGCCCTCTGCTCCTTGACCTTAAAGAGCCTGTCCAATGCAGCTCAACAGACTGTACCTTTTTGGAAATACGGACCCTGGAAATCTCACAATTTTCCACATGTACAACAGGCCTGCAAACGAGACATTTTCACTGTTGCTATTAACTAAGCATTAGTGAAAAACCTAACCAGTGAACCAGGCCAGCTTTACTCTGTAGCTGCTTGGGAGAGGAAGGCAAAAAAAAGAAAGAAGGAGCAGCAGCAGTGAAACAGCCTTAGAGTCTGACACAAAGGTACAGGAAACAGGAAAGCGTAGGGAACATTCTGCCCCATAGCTGTCAGGCTAGGAAAATTCCAGAAAGAACAGGCAGAGATCCTCTTGCCTTTTCCAGAAACCAAGGCACAGAGTGCTTCAGATTTATGAGACACAACCAGAATGACAAAATGTAAGCTTCAGCACTGCACAGGGTGAGCAGTCTGTAATTTACCGTAGCTGTGGAAAATTTGATGGGGTATGGGAAAGGCTTTGACTTTTTATTTGGGACACTGCTGTAAAGAAATAGATTATTAGTATGTGTTTAAAATTGATTGGTGAATATTTTTAAATCATAAAGAAATTAACACATAGAGACAAAATCTGGTCTAAACATTTTATCTCAATCCAAAGTTCACATTCTAAAGCACCCCTTCCACTTTTTGCTACACCACTGCAATCCCAGTAGACCTAAAGGAAGGGCACCTATTCAAATTAGTACTGCTATCACTTCCTCTCTAAATGAACTTCTCCACAAATACCTTGTTCTATAGAACCCTTTAGGTTGGAAAAGACCTCTAAGATCATCAAGTACAACTGTTAACCCTGTGCTCACTGCTAAACCCTGTCCCTAAGTGCCACATCTGTGTGTTGTTTAAACACTTTCCAGGGATGTTGATTCTTCCCCACTTCCCTGGGCAACCTGTCCCAATGTGTGACCACCCTTCCCGTTAGGAAATTTTTCCTAATATCTAATCTAAACCTCCACTGGTAAAACCAGTCTTCAAAATTTAGGAAAAAAATCTGTCAGGTAAAGAAATTTCAGCATGGAACAAGAATAACCAACTGCAATGCAGACCAGAAATACAATCAGAGAGTGTAATAGTAAGAAGTAAGTTTGAAGCTGTTCTTCTTCTACCAAAATAAATAAAATATTGGAAATATTTTGTACCACATTATTCAGTTCTACCACTGGAATGGTAATGAATTAATAAAACCAGAAGAGATTATCCCACGTATAATCCAATATTCATCAATAATAGCAGAAATAAGTTGTCACATAGAACATTCTACATAAGAGGGCCACACCACTTGTCCAGGCAAGTGCTAACACTGATGTAGATTTAGAGTAGCCACCTGCCAGGCAAGCCATTGCAACTCACTTGAGTTGAATTCATGGCTAAGAGAAATAATTTAAGACTACTGCATCAAGGGAAAATCTGCCATTTTGTTAAGACCCTTTGACATAAGCAGTGTATGCTTTGTAAGTCCAACAGACACCTCCCTCTACACATTTGGTCTGCACCAAATAGGGAAGGTGTGCTAATATTCTGAACCCAGCAATTTGTATGCAACCAACAAACCATTAAACTGAGCAGTAAAAAGCAGGTGATTGGAAAACATGGAACCAAGGCTTACAGTGTATCAAGAAATGTCCTTACACTTAAAAAATTATAATGCACTCCAAAATCCATTTGTTCAGGCAATCCATGTACAACAGAAGGCACTGTTATCCATATGAATCTATCAATTCTGCACAGCAAAAACCTGAGAAGTGCAACTCAATTAGATGCAGCCTGGCCCCTCCCGGTCATCCAGGTTCCTTGAGGACAAAAGTTTCCTTTCAGTCCATCAAATTCTAAAAACACCACAAGAATTTGTACATTACAGTAGCTGGTTAGAAAGAGCATTCTGGTGGGGGAAGCACACCGCTATTTTCCAGAAAACCTTCAGCAGCATTAAATTACCCTCCCCTATCACTCAGAAGTCACGATGATTTCAAGAAAATGTAATGATGAGACCCTTCCCATTGACCTTTGTAGCTGATCCTTCAGTTGCCACCGGGAGTATTTCCAGCAAAATTAAATGCTGTGATCAGTCCTTTGTTGTCAAATGTGTAGCCACTTTGTTGTTCTATTGTCTTAGTCTCTAGAATTCAAAGAAAAAGGATATGAAAAATAGTCTATAGAGAACACCTTTGTCAGAGGCAATACAGCTCAGCTACAAATGTAAAATTATGGAAAAAACTCTCAGTCAAGAGCCAAGTCAAAATTTCATTCCCTAAATGCAATGACAGGAATAAATTACACTCAGGTTTTCTCTAAAGGCATAAATGTGCACACCTCTATAACAGAGTTGAGCAATTAATCCTTTACCAAATCAGTCTATGCTCCACTATTCTGCATTCTTTTTGATTAAGTCTGAATTTATTTTCCATGATGCACGCTTTCTATACATCTAAAACTTCACACTAACTGAAAAGGCAATATAAGTAGTTAAAAAGTTAGAAAACTTTTAAACACGTAATAATTGATAGTAATCTTCATCAAATGTCTGTCTGCAGATAGATATTGCCTTAATTTTGTTCTTCAATTCAAATGTCAGATAGTGTAAAACTATTTCCTACCCTATTCAAACAGCAGCAGAAGTCAATGAGAAGGCAATTAATTAGAAACAACAGTAAACTTACTCTGAATAACACACACTTCCAGGCAAGGAATAATGTAATCATGATATCCTGCTCACGCTTCCTAGAAAACGTTAATTAGCACAGAAGTTGTTGTTACAGATTAGAAGCAGTTCCAACATCTCTGCAACAGCTGAAAGGGGCCCAGGGAAGTGACTCACCTGCAGCAGTTCTCCGGTGCTCTGCTAATGTATAAATCTCCTGCAGCTGTTTCTTCTGATCCTCACTCAACGGTGCAGTCAGGGAATGGTACCAGGCTGCATCCCGGCTCTGCACCGCTGTCAGGGCAGCAATGGAGGAAAAGTCATTGTAAGATTGAATACAAGTTCATTTCAGAATAACAAAATAAAACACATAGAAATTCTGGTTGGTTTTAAAACAGAATCTGCACTGCAAAACAAGATCAGTATTCCTGTCAGTTTTCTTTGCACAGAATTCCCACTCTAACAGAGGCAATCCATTTTAGGGAACTTAATTACATCCTCTGCTTTCTGAAACAGAAAGTTAACCATGGGGCCATTATTCATGACCAATGTGAATTGAATCTTCTCATTTAAAACTCATGTGAAAACTAAAAGCAATAGGATTTGTGAAACAGGAAAGGGAGAAAATAATTTCTCAATTAACATCTAGAAGGTGACAAATATTTCTCTATATAGGAGTCCCTCTAGTGACCAAGGCCCACTTATTTAGGCTGTGATTGAAAAATTCTGAGGAAGAAGGTGAAGAGAATTGATCTTTGACTATATTTGCTACCATTTGTTTTTTGCAGCACTAGTAAGCCAAAAAAATTGTAGGACTAACATTAGAAAGCAAGATCACATTTTACAGTATCAGCAATCTAAACTATTACTCATAACAAAGAAAAGGGTTTTCCCCAGTGATGACCACAAACATCTCCAAATTATTTCATCATGTTATGTCATTCTACCAAACAGCAAACACATACTTAGAAGTGCTTGTGTAAAAAATTGGTATTCATCAACACCATTTTCAAGGTCAAGAGGTGTGCTGAACCCTTCAAGAGCAGTCTCTTCCAATGCATCTTCATCCCAGTCATCATCATCATCATCATCTTCATCTTCTTCCTCTCCACCTCCAGCACTGCCACCTCCTCCTCCACCATGGTTCTCTTGCATTGCCTGGCTCACTTCATTTGTTTCATCCTCATCGCTAGGTATCTCTTCTGGAAAAGCATTGATATGTTTTGTAAAACAAAGTCTGAAACTAGAAGGAAACAATGACTTAAGAATTAAAAACAATTAGTAAATCTAGGTTTTGGCTGGAAAGGGGACCATCTGTTAACACCCTTTCCCCAAAATCTTAGAAAAATTAAGCTCTTAAAACATTTCCTACATTCAAGATCAATTAAACTTCTGTTTCCATGCAGACCTGAGGAATGTGAAACAGCCCTCTTTTTGCTTCTTTCATTTATGCAGTCATTGTGCAATTATAGGGTCCAAAATTTTTGAGGAAATGTCTTCCACAAAATGGTCCACCACTCTGCTTTTTAAATTACAGAGACTTGCACAGAATTCACAAATATACATAAAACCATGAGAAATCCATCTGTAGACCAACTGTCTGCCTTCTCTTCTTGAGTGTTGCCTTATTTGAACAATTTAAACCAACACATTAAGTTTGTGTTACCTTCCATTCTGCTTATGAAATTATGACGCCCTGAATGAAATGCAACTACAACCTACAATTCGAAATACTGCTCTTCCTTACTTAAGGAAAAGTATTTCTGACTTACAATCAAGATTTAAAAAAACCCAAAACCTTCATTCCCAAACCTGCAGTTCTTCCTGTGTTAACGGTTTAGAAAGAATAAAGATGACTATAGATGCAGCAAGCAGGGACTGAATCACAGGACAGACATATGAACATTCCTGTGCTGTTTCCATACTGCCTTCCAATGTATTGAGAAGAATTCTGTGATTCCATTACAGAACAACCATGAGTGGATCAAATGTGAGTGGATTGCATAATCTGCTTACATCCAATCTAATTTTCAGACCTCAAAACATCTCCTCCTTGTCAAACACATTTGCCTGCAATGTTGTGCATAATTCCCTCCCCACAATTCCCTCTGTAAATCATTCTTTGATGCTTTTTCTCTTCTGGCAGACACAGAGGTTATAGGCCTGTGTACTCAAGGAACCTAAGCTGTCTCAAACCCCACTCTGGAAACACCTTTCCATTTGGACAAAGAAGACCTGCCAGGATCTCCTCCAAAATTCAATCAAAAAGGTCTTTCAAACAGTTGTGTAGTGGAACAGCTTCTTTCCAGGAAGCAAGCATATACCTAGTGGAGTCCTGCCAAACTGCTGCCACCTATGTGAGAAAACAGGGCATATTCACAACCCAGAAGAGTACACCTGCAAGTTACTCTTGAACCAATACTACCCTTCCACAAAGTGTTAGCTTGAAACATTTTGATTACACTTTGGGAGGAAAAATCAACTCCTAAGATGGTATTTCAAGCATCCAGTAAGCCGAGCTATTTTCAGCAGACTAATGAGTCTTAAAAACGAACTGCAATTTCTTACCCCCTTTAAATTAAATCCAGACAAAATCCACAATGTGAAAAGGGGAGATTTTACCATTATCTTCTGTAAAGTGTTTTTCATCTTTAGCATGATCCTCATGTTCTGTGAGCTCTCGTGAGGCGCAAACTTGTTTTAAGCCCAAGAAGAGGAGGAGGATTGAAGGAACAATCTGGGCAGCCACAGCATCCACTGCAGGTGGTCGGTTCTGCAATTCCATTAGGATGCTTAGTCCTATTATACACATCTTTCTGTCATGGAGTCTGAAACAAGGCACAATTGTCAGACAAAAAACAGATTTTCACTGCAAGAATATATAGAGAACATTAAAATCCTGGTGCTTGACATAGCCTCTGAGACATTGTCTTCTCCCATGTTCAAAGTCTGTGTTCAAAGATCCTACACAAACTATTTTCTTCCTTCTGAATGCACAGTTCCCACTGTAAAGTACTCATCCAATAACAATTAAACATCTTTCAAGCACTGGTCAAATTCCTGGAGCAACTTTTTCTGATTACCAAATGCAAAATCTGTGATGCTAAATAAATGTTTAATAATTATGTAGACTATCTTCAATAAAGCATTTGATACAGATTATCATTATTAAATAGGATGGAAAATTAATTTGCCTTGGCTTTGATAGCAGTACTGTTTCAGGGATGGAAACTGGCAAAAACTATTAGAGAAGAGCACTGATAAGCGGGAATGCATTGAATGGCAGGGTGCATTTATGGAATGCCCCAGGGGTAGCTGTAGTTAAATTATGAGAAGTCCATCAGAATGGCTGTCTTATACATATTTCAATATACAATTTCTAATGCTAACTTGAGACACATTGCTAACTCTGGTGAAAGCAGGGAAATAATTCCATCCTATGGAGAATAACTGGCAGTATACTCAAACTAGGAACTTGCAAATGAGTAGACCTCCAGTAAAACAAACTGCAGACAATTGAAGGGAAAGAAATAAATGGAATTAGTAGAAGAAAGATTTTTGTGTGACCATAGTCAAGAAAGTAGGTAAGAACCTATGCTCTAAAACATAAGTATTGATTTTCACTTCAGAAACACAAGTTTCTGCAAACAGGATAGAAAAAAATCTCTAAATGCCTCTGCAGATACTCTTTGGTTCTCCTTTACAGGAAACATCAGAAGTATTCAACATGAAGCTAACATTACAGAATTCTGTTATTATGGGCTTGAGAGGAGCTTTTTTTGCTTGAACTATTCAATTTAATGCTGACACCTTCTCTGCAAGCCTTCTGCAGGACAAGTAATGCCAGCAAAACCTAGAGAAACCAAGCAAACATCCAGAGCTGGCAGAAAATGGCCATCCTCTAAACTCTTAGGATACTTCCACTACTGAACCAGTTTTACATTGGCATGAAGAGAATACAAGTTGAGAGAGAAGAAAAAAGATGGGTACCACAGGCTGCAGTAAAGCTAACAGGGCAACAACCAGCTCAATCCACCACTTCTAAAATCGCTATAGAAATATAGCTTTTAAGTGCTTAGCATTTCATTACCAAAGTTCCTATAGAACTATTAAGCTACTGAACTATTATATCCTTTAAGCAGCACAAGTGATCCTGTATTGCAGCTTTCTAAACTTTACTTGTGCTTAAACAAGGTTAGAGATCTGGAGGGATTTCATGACACCTCCCACGTTGTTAGTCCTGTTAGGATTTACTGAAGTGATTCATTCTCAAGAGTAGCTGACAAGAGAAATAAATTATATATGACCATGCAGAACATTATGATCCCAGCAGACCTTCCGAGAACAACAAAGTCAACCAGCATATCAAATGACACACTTTGTCACACTGGGTTTGGCTGCTTAGTTACATGTGTTGAAAAACACGAAAGTGCAAGCAGGAACAGAGAGTCCCTGTAACCATAATCCTTTATTTTCAGATGGAATGGGACACAAAAAAGGGCATACAAACCAGCAAGGGAAACTGAGATAGAGGAACAGGGTCTGCCTTCATGAAAAAAAAAAACAACCATAAATCCCTTACTCCTCTCAGCTGAAATTACCTACTCCTGCATGTTGAAAACAAGCCGTTTGCTCTCATGCCAACACTATGTAGACCAAAAGCCAAGCTAAAGATAATGCTACATATAATTGAAGGATAGCTGTTACTTGGAGAGCTGTCCGTAGTGCAAGTACAAATGGAAAAACAATTCTCTACCTCCTCTTTTTGTCAGCACTGTCAACCAAGTGTGACAAAAGCTCTGTAATCTATGCAGAAGATTTCTAACCTGCATCTCAACATTGGGAAGCCATGAAATTTCTTCAGGATCCAAATGTCCAAAGAAGCAATTTCAGCCACGTGCATCAGAGTAAACTAACAACTCAGCACTGTTTTTTATCATACCTTTGACAAAGCTACCATTTCACAATGCCAATTGCAAAATGCAACAGTAAAATTTTTTTTAAAAAAATCCTAGTAATTAATGGCTTAGCTTCATATTAAATTATCATTTTGGGACAGCAAATCAAAGTACAAGAATGAAGTCCTTCTGTTTGAAAGGAAGTCATCATTGGGAAACAGCCCAAATGACCAAAACCCACAGCATATTTGTCATCCTCCACTTTAAAGCTGCTACACAGAGAAGTTGCAAGAATGAACATGCCTGCAGAATATGGAAGTTATTAGAAGGCCTTACAGGACAGCAGAAATTCAGGCATTGAGCCATCTTTACTGAACCTGAGCCAGAAGGAGACTTTTCTTTCACCTGCCAGCAGAGACAACAGCAGGAAAAGCATCTGCCTTGACTGAAGTTCAGTATTCTACTATGCCCCAGCTGTATTAAGGACCCCTAGGACTGAACAAGCAAAATAGAGTTTTATATATTTTCATAATAGCAAAGAATGGCTTCAGGACCATTCCGTTGCTATCAAAAGGCTCATTATTTCAGCACCCTTCCATCTGCTCAAGGGAGCCTGGATATGATTCTCCTTAGTAATTTGTGCTTTGAGATCTGTACTTATTTGCTCAGAAGCACACAATAGCCCTCCCTAACAATCAAGGACTCTGCTTATTCCTCAGTGGTTTATCAAACCTGGAGTGTTAAACACATAACACACAGCACTGCAATGCACAACTCCAAGCCAAGTCTATTTTTAACAAGCTGTGTGTGGTCCTCATAATCTGCAGGACCTCTTCTTGCTAACACACTTTCTTTTAATACAGCACAAAGGATTTTAAAATCTTTTGTATTTTAAACCAAACTGAAAGTATTTCAGAGAAAAATCGCTAAGCCTTTCCTTTTACTGGTTTGCTGTGCTCCTTTATGTGATAATCAAGTTTCTTTCTACTACATCAATACAATTCCTGGACAAACTGCAAATAATTAGCCATTTCCTTCTAGTTGCAAAGTTGGAACCAACATAAAACTGGGACTTTTATGTGCAACTCTGAGAATCCTAGCATTTATAACTATTCAAACTCCTATAAAATATATAACTCTATTTAGCTTCAAAAAACCCCAAATCATTTACTGAGGGTTTTTTTGAAGCAAGTGAGATTTTCCTTTCACCCTAGTTACCATAGAAGAATTTTTAGTATAAGAATAAGCATAAGTCATGCAGAAATTTCAACCAAACCTCAGCTGTCAGGAAAAAGGTAGAAAGTGGTAAGAAGCAAATGTTTCTGCAAAAGGCTTTCCAGTGTGAAGTTATTGTAGAAAACATTTAGAAATAAATACAATATCCTGTGGCATATAGGCACTGTCAGCACACAACTACAGATATGCAATATCCTCTATGACATACTGAATTTATGCAGTCTTACAAGGAGTTCTGAGTACTCCTTGCCTGGCTAATTTTTAATATGCCGACTTTGTAATACTTTTTCAATAGTTTCAGTAGTTATAATAACATGGTAGAACAGCTATTTATCATACCATAACTGCTTTTCCCCTCCATTTTTTCCATGGATTCCATCTCATGTGTTCACATGTGGTGCTCCAAAATACTGCATTCTTTTGGCAAACACCATTGGCTCCAGCCTGAGCATGTGCAGCCATGAAAACCCTACAGCTGGCAGAGCAGGATCTATGGGAACTAAGACTTCACAGGAACAGAAGAAAGACACAGAATCATGGAATGGTTTGGGTTGGAAGGGACCCTAAAAGTCATCTAGTTCCAAGCCCTCTGCCATGGGAAGGGACATCTTCCACTAGATCAGGTTGCTCAAAACCCCATCCAGCCTGACCCTGAACACTTCCAAAGATGGAGTGTCCACACATAAGAGTGTGAGATTTATGTGGACAAAGCATCTTGAACTGCCACTGTCACCACCATATTCCAGGTTTACTGCATGGTTGGCAAAGAAATGACAGCAAGATTCACCCGGCCTTGCACCACCACATCTGGAGGTGCATCTACTTTGATCTTTGGTCCAGTTTCTCTAGGATCTGTGAGTTTACCAAATGACTTGAATCTGGACCTAAAACTGCCTCTTAATGGAAAGTAAGCTAAGTGTAAACCAAAGCAGCAAATAGCAGCTGATGAGAAAGAGCACTGTACAAATAACGGTGCCCACTGCTCTCTGACAAAGACATGAACTACTTAGGGGAGAACTCAAGAAAGGGTTTCAAGAACACTAAATTTTTTTTTGCACTTCTGTCTTTTCCTGTTCAGTTAGGCCTCTGAATCTGGGGCTCCTTTAATACTCATAAGAAAACAAATGGTCTGCTAGCAGCAGTGCTCTCCTGGGGAAAAGGGAAGAAGCCCCTTACAGCACATCACAGTGCCTCATCAGCAGTACTACTGCAAAAGCCCTACCCTACACCTGGAGCCACAAAGTGCGGAGACAGCACAGAAGGGAGAGTGACTTTTAGATTTAAGCAATATTACAGATAATTATTTCTCTGCTGGTAGCAGCAGATCAGAGAGAGAGATTTTTAATCCTCTGCTGCCATTCAAGAGCAGTCTGAGCAGAATGACAGGTCTGACAACCGCATGTTTAACTTTTCATTTTCACAGGCTTTGTTAACCTTTGTCTCAACTCCAAATATAAGTTTATTTGAACAGTAGTTTCAGTAGCTGATGCTTTTTGAAGAGCAACACAGAAGAATTGAAAATTATGCTGTAGCTCACAGTACTATTTGAGATTGGAGCCTAGTCAGACCTTCAACATTTTTCCTCTCTGAATCTGACTAGTTTCTCACTGAATGCTCCAGGATGAACTGTTTCAGGCTATAAATCACTTTCAGTTTACCATCCGTAGGGAATATCTTCTTTCCTATCATCTCTGTATGCACTCAGCATGTGACATGTGGCAGAAAAAAATGAAAGTACAAAGAGATGAAGCTCAAGAACTTCGCTTCAGCCATAGAAGAAAATTGCTACGCAGAAATCCTAAAATATCTTGCCCTTTTCTAAAGCTGGTATATAGATATAAAAATAATTTAGTAGTTAACAATAATATTACCACAAGATGTGGAAGAAGTAACCTAAGGCAGACATGACCTAAGCCTATCCATCATGCACCTGAGGGCAGATGTCAGTAACAAAACAAAACTCAAGCAGGAAGGTGAGAGGTAGCTGCTAACTACATCTGTCTGCTTTGCCCTTAAGTGGATTTGAATCTCACAGTTAAGACACCACATCTCAGCTGAGAGGCAAGCACTGGCCTTCACCTCTGCTCAGCATCAAGTGCATGCTTTGCTAGGTGATGACAGACTTTGTTCCCCTTCATTAACTTCACAAATGCTCAACTCCTGCCTGAGTGCACACCAGCACAGCACACACACATTCAAGGGAGGTCACAGTGACGTTTAAGTTCAGCAGTATACTAAACAGCCAATAGCAAAATGATAAACATGCAAGTTGATTGTGAAAATTCATTTAAAATTAGAGGTGGGTTCACTGGAAAGAGTAATGTTTTTTTTAATTAAATGGAGCAGTTAAAAATAACTTACAAAATACAGAACAGAAAGTACGTACACAGTGTTTTGGATAGAGAGTTAACATGTTGTTGAAAATCAGCTGGCCAATTCCAAATATTGTAAAAAAAACAACCCTCAATACTTGCCCAAAAAAACAGTCTGTGTCATTCATCCATTGGTTTATGAACTGTGCAGTGATGGGCTCAGGATTGTGTGGAAATCTGATGTTCTCCAAGGTGTGCAAAAGGAGGTCAGGATTGTAGTAGAGTGCAGCTATGGCAACTTGAAGACACATGGTACGAAGTTCACTTGTTTTAACTCCTCGAGTCAAGCGCTCCAGAACAGCCTCCACAAAGAGGGGAATACACTGGCCATATAATGAGAAAAAATAGAAAAGGAAAAAAATAAAAGAAAACAGTCATTAGACATGTTGCCAGATTATACAAAATTGTATAATACTTTCACTAGAATTAATGTCCTGAGTTATCTGAAGTTCAGGTATAGAACCAAGGAACACATTCTCCTCACTTTCTAGCCTCTGATCACAAGCTTATAAACCTTCCCCAAAACAGCTCTTCTCTGAGCTAAAAATTGCAATGTTATTCTGAGCACAGAGGAGAGAGAATATTTGGGGCCATTTGGTGGAGTTTGTTCTAGCATTTAGGAAGAAAAAAACTTAGACATTCTCATCTTTAAAGACACCAAACACTTTCAAAACTAACACGCATTAGAAATTAAACTATCTAGATCTGTAACACAAGAAGTTTTTCCTAATAAACATAAAGTGATGTTAAACTTTTTATAAAAGTTTAAAACTAGTTTATTCAGATAAAAGCAAACATGCACCAATTTCTAAACAATGAAATAAACATCTTCTAAACACATACATATTTCAATGGACAAATGTATACTTTACAAAAATTTGGGAAGCATTATGAAAGTTTTTGTTTATGAGTTTCAGTTCAGTTGCAACCATTTTAATTCACAGAGATGTACAGCTCAATTAAGCCTTCCACCACATACTTATTTCAATGCATATGCATTGAATTCACTTTAAACTCTTCCAGATTTCCTATAAAAATAAAATCTTTCAGAGAACATTTTAATCCTCAATTACTTCAGATTTACGCTAGTAAAGTTATATCAGTTTCATTGAAATTAAATGAAAATGTATCACTGAAGTCCATGGATTGCACTGTGACAACATTAAACATGATACGTCAAGGTAATTTAGGCTCATTACATGAGTTCAAAATTTGGTCTTTAACAGGAAAAAGACTACTTTCTAAAAAAGCGTTCTAAGAAACTCTGGAAAATTGTGATTATATTTCTCCCTGCAATCACAACCCAGCCATACTAAAAAATCTGCATTTCCAAATGCAGTAAATAATTTAAAACATTAAAAAGTTCCTATAGGTTGGAGAAACAACATCAGTTGGATATATACACTTAACCACTCAGTCACCATAGTTTTAACTGTGTGTTTTGCATCAAAAGGGAAAATTTACTAAGAGATAGCAAAAAAGGACAATCTTGCACAACATACCATATCCTTATAATTTAGTCCATATCCATTTTGTGGTCATGCCCATTAATATCTTGTCTCAAAACCAAAACCTTACAAACTTTCCTGAGTTCATTTACTTCTTTATGTCTTTCTCCCCACCTTACATTTCCCTCAAATTCTCTAATTCCAGCTGTTTCTCTCAGGAGTCATGGATCGTTAGAAAGCAGTAAAAGAGAAAACCTGTTCAATATGTATTATCACCTGGTCAATACCCCGTCCTTTGCACTGAAGGACAATCACTTCTAGGAGTTTGGCTGCATGGCACTCCGCATCTTCTCCTGCATCTCCTGTCAGTACCTAACAATCAGAGTAACAATTTAATTTATCAGTTGTTATGGTTTAACAAAGTCGGGTTTTCAGTTGGGAGGGGGGATGGTTCCCTGGGGGGACCTGGCAGAGCTAATCAGCTGGCTAGGTTTGGAGATTGACACATGGTTAAACCACTTAAAAGTGTTGAATACACCTCTGTGGAAAAGCACATTTAAAGACAAAAATCACAGGAACGCTCTCTTGGCTTCCAGCCTGGGAACAGGTAACCGGCCTGGGAACAGGTAACCGGCCTGGGAACAGGTAACCGGCCTGGGAACAGGTAACTGGCCTGGGAACAGGTAACAGGTCTGGGAACAGGTAACCGGCCTGGGAACAGGTAACCAGCTGGGCCCAAGCCCATCTGGAATTGGCTTGGCCCACGGCGAGGCGAGGCTGAGATTTCTGTTGCTGCCAGGCCATGCCAGCATGACTATCCCAACACAGCGAGCAACTGCATGTCCAAGGAAATCAGCGAGGCCAGGGCAGCACTGTGCGGCTGTGGCTGTCTCAGCATGGCTCTCGAAATGAACTTTATTTAGTCTGGGACCAGCACCAGGAGTGGCCCCACGGCCAGCCCCGAGGCCAGAAGTGGCTGTGGCCAGGATTGGCTGTCATCAGCCCGGTCTGAGAGTGGCCGTGTGGCTGGCACTGCTCAGCTAAAAATCAGCGTGGCCGGGGCCATCTTGGCATGACTCCTAAAGGACCTTGTTTGCTTAGCCACTTTTAGCCAGCTACACTGCAGACAGAAAATCAAAAGCAGCAGTAGCAGTTTTTTTCTTTTTCCAGGCCCTGTGTGAAGGAAAGGCGCAGGGGTGGCACACAGTGACTCGCAAAGTGCCGGCGGGGACCACATGATCAGCAGCGAGAGACACAGCAATTCCTCAATCGCAGAGCCTAGATGAGATCAACCTTTCAACACTGCAGAACTCTTTTTAAAAAACTGTTTCAATTAATAAAGCTTGAGAACAAACGGACCTATAAACACCAATTCTTTCCTGAATCAGGAAAAGGAAAGGGTGAAGACATGTAGAGAAAAACAACATAGAACACTGAGGTCAGTAAAGGTGGAGTCAAATTCTAGTCAGGAGGGGATTGAGGAGATGCCTTAGTCTTAGACTGAAATTCTTTTGTGAGGCTATGGTGAAGAAATATTTTTTGGTACATCAGACTTTGTTTTTCCCTGTAATTCATGGAATACATTGGAGGGATAGAGCATTCTAACCACAGCCGTGAGTAGAGGCACCAGTGTTGAAGTAAGCAGATATTGCAGCAGAATCTTGAACACAGAGAGACGAGAGATGAGAAACCTTGCCCCAGGAATAAAAGAAAGAAACCCCTGTTCCCAGAAATAGATGAGAAAAAATTTCCTTTTATGCTAGAACAGCTCATCCTTAAAATAGCACCCCAATAAGTTGACGTGGCCCATAAAATC
The DNA here is from genome assembly GCF_030490865.1 of Poecile atricapillus. Lineage (NCBI taxonomy): Eukaryota > Metazoa > Chordata > Aves > Passeriformes > Paridae > Poecile > Poecile atricapillus. The sequence goes on along the minus strand of NC_081288.1, from coordinate 20,832,977 downwards.
AACTGTAAGAAAGCTGCAAAGCATTGGAAGGGACCTTCACATGGCAAACAGGCTTCTATCTCTGAGGCGGCTGATTCGCTGTGACATTGAAGACACTAGAGAACTGTTTCTTGTAGAGAAGTCTCCATGGCATGGGGAGAGAGACTTCTCTCCCTAAGTAGACTGAAGAAAGATTAATATAGAGGTGGTAAATTGACTGAAAGTTCCAGGTTTTGTTTCCTTACGTTGTCAGTAGGAAAGAAAAGAGAGTGTGGGGGGAGGAAAAGTATTCTGAAAGCTTATTCTGATTTTTCATAACATTTTTTCTTTTAATACAGTTAAGAAAGTTTTTTTTCTTTATACCTTTTAAAGTTTTGAGCCTGCTTTGCCCTCCTCCTCCTAATCCGTATCTCACAGCAAGAAATGAATAAATAATTTCTAGTGGGTGCATAAGCATTTGGCCAGCACTAAACCCACTACATAATTGGTGCGTTGGCCGGGAAACTCAAATTAGCAAACTGAAACCACTACGTCAGTAGTCACTGACAACACTGAAAGCAAGTGCTCCTGTACCTGAATTCATCCAAAAATCTCTACACAGCATATGCATATGTATTCATGCTAAATTTTGTGATGAATTGAGACACATAATTCATCTCTACAGATATAAACAAGGATAAGTGGCTAAAGGTGAATTTTAAAAACAAGAAGAAATTGCTGTAGTTCTTAAAGAATGCTACATTCTTTATATATCCTCACTTTCCCTTTTTTAGAAAGAAATGTCTTTTATAAGAATCACTGATGTTTTCCACATTGTGTTTCCATTTTTTCACTTCAATTCTAATAGATTAACAGCAAATTAACAGCCTGACAAAGCAAAGTGCTATGTTTAGGCTAGTTTCTGATTAAGAACAAGGTGTATGCAATCATTCTATGTGTAGGCACATACATATGAAACTGAGCACTTCATCTCAACCTCATGGTCACTGTCAAGGACCATTTTCTTTCAAAAGAACAAGGACAAGACAAAATAAGAGAAATTTTCACATTCAAATACTCTATGTTTCTCAAAAATAAGCAAGTAGCTAGATGCCTAACACAGACTAATGCCCCAAATCAGAGGAGGACTGCAGGACAATCTCATGCTTTATTATACATGAGAGACTCAGCATAAAAGAGAAAGAAGATAAATGTAGGAAGAACTTCAAATGAGTTCGCACCTTAGCTGACAATCACAGAGTCCAACTGCAAGATACACAACCCAAGGAAATGAGGCTTCATTAATTCCCTACCTACCAAAATAGCTCTTCATAGAAGAGTCAAGATGAACAGCAACTTTCTCCCACACAGATTTTTGCATGTAATTTTTTTAAAGCATGTCACTTAAAAAGTGTGAAGGTGTTGCATGTGCTCAGAACTGATTCAAGACCAAAATTCACTTAGTTCTGAAATGCTTGACTACCACATGGCAGGTTCAGGTCACTCAGCTCCTCTGATTGTTATGTACCAGTGATAAGTACAACAATAAGAATCAGAAGCCTTACCTTTTTACACATAGAGTAAATGATTTCTAAATGCTTTGGGTTAGACAGTAAAGTATCAGTGTCAATGGTCACATAATTATGCAAGAGAGGCATCATATCTGCAGAACAGGGAGAACAAAAGAGAAAAATATTACAAAAAGGGATAACCAGAGAGGTAGTCCTAAAGGAGAATTCATTAGCTTAGATTCTTGAATATGGTTGGAAATTCAAACTCTGCCAAAGTCTTTTCTGGAAGAATTCTTAATAAAATGCACTATGCAGGGTGCATTCTTGGAACTAGAATAGGACTACATTTTAATTAATTAATTTGTAGTTTCACACTAACTTTGAATATTCAACTTTCTCTGAGTTCAGGACCCCTACAACAACTGATCACACTGACAGATTTGAACATGCTTCTCCTACTTAAATATCTCCTGTTACACTCCCACACTAAACAGACGGTCAGGCCATGACTCAAATACATGATCATTTTAAACCAAGACACTAATGGAAGGGACCCTTACCAGGGTGGGTTCTAGAGAAAAATTCTCAAACAGTGAAAGCATCACTAGAAGAGAAGTGACTTTACCTGCAAAGTATTCAAAGCAATCCTGCTGGAAAACCTCATACAGAACACCTAAAAGCTGCCACATCTGAGGTGAAATCATCTGGCATGTTAAGCTGAAGGCTAAGGACAGAATTTCTTCATAAAACTCTGCAAAAGACAAACAATTTGAAGCAGGATGCTTTACAAAATAAATTTAACTTGCAAGTACCTTGAAATCTTAAACCGAGTCCTGAGTCACATAACAACTAGAAGACAGCAATTAGAAACTAAATCATACATAGAAAAATAAAACAAATTGTAAAAGATTCTTTCAGATAGGCCTTTTGTTGGCTACAGTTACAATATGCACAGTTTCCCACTATAAAGACCAAGAAAACACACCAAAAAAATACAGCAGAACATTAAAGACAATGCTTCTAATCAATTTACTGAAAAATGTATTTTTTTCTCAGCCTTTGTTTTTTTCTGCAAGGTCTTATCACAAAACCATAACTTTTACTCCAGCATACTGATAAAGCAGTAATTTAATTGCAGATGATGTCCATAAGAGACTAAAGTAATTGTAGACATTGTCCTTTACCACAATTAGCCAGAATAATAATCAGAACAGCATCTTCAGCTTTTAACCTCCAAAACACAATAGCCAATCTGACTAATGTGCATGAGTAGATCAGGAGAAACAAATTACAGTGGTAAAGTAATAACTTTTTTCTTTAAAGAAACACACACAAAAAGATTAAATTCTGGTCTGGAAGATAACAATAATTAATTTACATGTTTTTTACATATCTCTAAAACATACCTATAACATGTTTCTGCAAAACAAGGCCAATGATCTGTAAACAAATGCTCTCGAGCTGTTGAGTGATCTGAAATAAAAATATAAAGCAGTTTATTTAAAAAAAATTAGAAATACAGCAATCAAATAAATATATTTACTAATTCAGTTTGAGAAGTTCTTCAAATCAAAAAGGCTTTTATCATTCTTTAAATGCTGCATTTACAATCACAGTATTATGAAATAAGATCTCTCTGATGCAGAAAGAGCCTCTTTACTCTGAACATGTGATATGTGGACATACATTGCACCACAACTGAAAGACCAATTCCCAATAGAATTGGAATTCTATCCAAGAAATTGCTGGGTAAACTAGAGATATGGGTCATCACTGTAAAAAACTAGCCTTATGCAAAATATTTCTTCTTTCATTCTACTTTAACATTCTGTAATACAACTAGATGCTATGAAGAAAATTAACTCTACCCCAACCAAAACCAGCACATTCTAATGAAGTGTTTACCAAGTAAGGGCTAATAATTTTACTCTTGGGACATAAATTCTCTTGAAGTTGAAAGCTAAACAATTAATAAGTCACAAAAGTAAACTGGCCTTTAGATTCAAATCTTTCTGAGACGGCTTGGTACCATCCTGCTGCAGTAAACGCATGTTCATGCCAAGCGATGTGACACACACAGAAGTGCTTGTTGTCATGAACGAAGGGAGGAAAGTACAAAGGAAAATCTCACCTCCTTGTGATCTTCCACAACTGTCAGGATTGTGTCAATTGTGTGCAAGATGCCCATGGCCATAACTGTTTTGTCCTCTACTTCCTCATATTCCTCACTCTGAAGTACTTTACCAAATATTTCAGCCTGTGAACAAAACCAAACAACAGCACATTCAAGAGCAAACTCGTGTTTCTAATTTGTCATTCAAAACCAAGGCAGTTAATGCAGCAGCAGCAATGCCTTATCTGTAAGAGCTGTCAGCACTGAAAAATATGCTTGCTACTTTTGAAAGGGGAACATAGCAAATTAAAATCTCCTTTTTTTTTTTAGAATTCTACAGTAAGTCATTTGAAATGCTAAATAGTTAGAGCTCAGCTCATTAAAATCAGTGACACAAATCAGTATCTTTGAAAAATCTACAGGTTTTAAAGATGCTTCATACAGAAAAAAAAACAAATACTGCAAATACTACAGGTGGACTCTCATAACAATTACTTTAAACAGTGTGCACTTCAAGCAGAGCTCATTAAAAGTTTACCAAACTACACATGTGCTTCTGACTGGACTGGTATTTTACTATTCCTCTTACCAGGTGTTGAGTCATGTCCACAGCAATAGTAGCGACTTCCTGGCTGTACTCATAGATCATCTTCTGGATTACATTCGTGAGATCATCGTTTTCTGTCTCTCTGACGATGTGCAGGAGCTCCTGCATCACTGGCCTTACATAAGGCTTCACATATTCCTTGGCTAAAAGAAACTAGGTGAAATCAACTATCCATAAACACAAATATACAGCATTTCCAAACTCCCAGATAGCTGACTAGTCTTGAACAAAATAAGTTTTTTTAATTTGAATTCACTAAGGAAATAAAAAAGCCAAAAAAACATACCCAAGGCAATTTTACAGTCCATAACTAGTAGACAGAGTAAATAAATTGTGTAATACTGAAATGTTACCTACAGCAAAAATCCAGTTTTGAGAGAACACTTGCTGTCATATATAAGCAGTGATCATTTTTAAACATACACACTCCTTAACTTCACTAAAAAAAAACCAAAGATGAGTGATATTTACTAAAACAAACATGCTGATTCTAACTTCTTTTGTGCCATAAAAACTTGAAGGTGGAATTCTGGGACATAATGAGCAAGTGAATCTGTCTAAACATGATAAAATATTCTGAAATCTATGTCTTTAAATGACAGAAATGTTTAGGTAAATCTGCACCACCAACTTCCTCATCTTGACAAAAAATCAACAGATCAGTGTGTACAGCTGATGAATCACTGTCACATACCTTGCTCTTGGTTGCTTATTAAGGTCTGAAGGGCTATGGCTGCTTCTACTTTGACAGGCATCTCCTTATCATCAATCAGGCTCTTCTTTGCCAGCTCTACTGCATTCCTCAAGTTTAGCTCATTGTGAAATTTCAAAGCACTGAATGAATGAAGTACCCAACAGGACTGCAAGGCAAAAAGAGAAGCAAGTCAAGGACTATGTCAATTTTAAGAATTTTTAACTGAGTCAAAACCACTGATATTATCTCCCTGTTTGCATGCATTGCTTTTTTTTTTTCCCCACTTAAATTATGGTGTATTCTTTCATTAAATATAACACAGGTATTGCACTCAAACAGTTCTTTATTATACTTTCCCAAATTAAAATAAATTCAGTGTGCACATATTTGCGTTCATAGGCTTTGGTCCTTCTGAGGGAAATAAAATCAGAAAAAAAAACAATGAAAACTGTTTGTCCATGACTGATATTGGCACTTGGGGATTTTCTTCAAGCAACATTCAAATTGACATTACCTACTTGTGAAAATCCTGCCTATTCTTCACAGCCATCTCTGCTAACGAAACATGGCCACAATTGCTGCTCAGATTCTCAAGTTTGATTGAAGAGGTGAACATTAATACAACACAGACCTTCCATCAATTAATTTAACCAAAAAATCATTTTTAAAATCAAAATTATGAAAAAATACTGCACAAGAATGTTATTTTAATTTTTACAATGTATTTACCTAATTTCTTTCAGTAACATTCAGAATAAAATCAAACTGCAAAGGAAGGAACCATGGCAAATACTGGAATTGATCTAACAGGTGAACTTACTCGAGCTCTGAGGTATCCCAGGTTAGACATGAACAAGGGAAACACATGATTCTGTAACATCAGCTCCATTTGATCCTTGAAAACACTCTTCTGTTGGAGTAAGGAAAAACTGATTTTGGAGACCATTCATTTTACATGCTTCTTTCTAGCCCATAATGCATTTCAAATACCAACCATGGGAAATACAATTATTTGTCTATATAACAACGATATCCTCCCACAAAGAGAACTGGATCCCTTACCTTGAATAGAACCAACTCAAAAGCACAGCAAGTTCAAAATCAGGTAAGTGAAGTGAAAGAACTGTACGTAATTCAACTTGGCATTATTCATTACAACATGTGAACTGTAATTTTCATGTTACTTAAGGAAATTAATTCCAGCTGATTTTTCTTAAAAACAACAAGGATCAATAACCTAATAATTCCATTCTTCCTACAAAGGATACACACTTGAAGATAAATATGAGCTTAGCATGGAGTAGGTCTGAGTTTCAAACGACCTAGTGTTACTATAAATATAAAACTTACTATTTTGGACACTACAGTAACAAATCTCGGTTTTTTCCATGTTTATTAATGGATGAAGAAATTCCTCTGTGACAGAAATTTCCTTAGCTGAAGAAGGATACTGGATGAGAGCTGTTCTTCATTATTCCAGCCTTGGAAAATCCCAAAATACTCCCAGGAAGCTAGAACCAGCATGGAGATTTGAGATTTCCCTTATAGTCCCAGAATAATAGAAAAGATACATGCTAGGGACATGGTTACCATCCAAAGGAATGATTCAATGGCTAAGACAGAAGAGGGTGAAATGGGACACTCAATGCAACAAATATCTTATGTGATCACGTTTTATTTCAGCAATGCACACAGATTTTTTTCCACACTCATTCCACAGCCTTCACAGAGCTGGGTGAAGGACGGAGCAGAGAAAAAATAACAGAGAGAAAGGAAAATACTGTTCCTTTGTGCATACTGGCCAGAAGTTTGTAGGCACTGAACTGGAGCTGCTGTGGGGAGCCAGGTGACTCAGGTAGGGCCATTGTGTCTGTGAGCTCTTAGACTCTGTATCTCAGTCAACTCAAAAGCCAGAAAGCACTTACAAATGCAGGATTTTATATGGAAACAGCTGATGGAATGTTTCGATGTGTCAAATCCCAAACACAAGAAATTAAAATTTTAAAGGGGTCTGCAGTGTTTGGGGTTATTACTCTTTTATAAAGTATGGCATAACATCACATTTCAGGACTGAAAATTTCAAATAGGAGCAGAATACTGGAATAAATCCCCTTCTTTCCCCTCAGAACAGAGATAAATACGTTAATATGAAAGTCTCCTCACAACACAAACAATGTTGTCCTCTTCTACTGTTATATTCCCACATGAGGAAGGGCATCTAAAATCCAAAATTATCTACAAAAATTCTGCAAAAGTTACTGATGTTTCAGGATTTAAGACCAGAAAACAGACTGGTAAAAAAAACAGATGGTAAATGTTGGTAAGATGTCACCTGCAATATGAAGACACATCCTGCACAGTGAGACAATTCAGATAAAATAGAATAAATTACTTTTTAAAAGAAGCCTCCAGCACAAGATCATCATTCTCATGCTGAAAGTGATAATGTTTTGGCAATTACTTTTGACATGGAGCAAAGGTGTATTTTGGACTCCACCATCCACAAAAGCACCAAGCAAACTGTAGTCAATATAAATTAGAGAACAACAGTGTGCATTAAATTTGCCTTCAGATTCCAGAAAAATAACCAAAATTCTGAAGATACTGTCTATAAAAAAAATGGAGGGAGGCTCTTTGTTCTTTCCAGCTTTTTTTCAAAACTCCCAGCTGGCAGATGATATAAGACTTAAAGCTACATATTGAAGAGTGAAAAAGTTGGAAAGCTAGACAGAACATTCCTGTAACATGTTAAGTAAACCTTTTCCTGGAACCAGAAGCAGCCCATAACAGTGCAGGCTGTTGGGGAATTTCATAAAGAATCATAAGCAATGTTGCTGATGGAATGCATGTTTGCTTTCTTAACACTTCCATTTTACTAGTAAAGCAGGAGGGGACCAAGGGACTGTTGTGTAACAAACAAACAGAGCTTTGGAAAAATGTGAGAAGGAAAATCTGTGTATAAAATTGTGATATAAAAACCAGGAAAGAATGTTAATATTTTCAAATAAACACTCTCATATTCTGATTGCAATCAGAGTGCAACCTCTCCACAGACTTTATAAATATGGCTAAGGGCTAGTCATACTTTAATAAAGTAAGACTATTTTATTTTAAATCACTGTTGATAGCAAGAATTGCAAACTTTTTTCATTTCTTTACCCACTTACCTTCAGTAAAATATCTGCTAGGGATCCTATAACATGCAAAGCTCCATCTTTTTTCCTTGGATCAATGTTTGGCTCTGTCAGAATCTGGTAGCAATATGCCATCATTTTTGGTAATACCTATGCAGGACAGAAAACACACAATCCCCTTTAGTCATGTTATTTTAATAGCATTGTTTAAAAAATTCATATGACATTTTCAAGAAGAAATTTTGTCTTGGCCAAAGCATGTGAGGTACTAAATATAGCATCTTTAAATAGTTAAAGTGTAAAACTTTGGAATTTTCATCTTTTCAGCCAAACTGGTCAAAATTAGATTAATCTCCTTGAAATTTTACATTACTAATAGCAAATAACATATTTTTGTTACTGTCTTGAGGCAAACAAAAATGGTGATGAAAAGGCAAGAGGCTCAAACAGCACCTCGCCCACTTTTCCCCTTAAGTTCTTTTCTGGCTTGTCTCACACATAAATATAAATACATATGTGTGTGTACATATTTTCAAGGAGACCTTGGTCTAAAACCTCATAAACTTAATTTGCTCTATTGATTTTGGCAGTAGTTTCTAAAGCTGACTAGACATAGAAAAGTTTCTTGGCAAAACCAAAGACTGAAAGTGATTTCCACACCCATTATGTCCGTTTCCAACATGCCACTTTGATGGTCTAAATACAAATTATAAAAATGAGAAGGAGGATCAGTGCACAAGAACTGTTTTGACAACACAAAAGTAGAAAGGTCATATTCCATCTATTCCACCTAATGTAAAGACTGTGTTCTCCTCTTAAAATCCATCTGGAAATGGAGCTCCATGATTACTAGATGTTAAAATGGAACGCTGAAAAACATCTGCTATTTTAGCCAACTGTGCTTTCCAGGGTTTGCCTGGTTATTTTGTACAGGTCACTGTAAATACAGAAAGATCTACAGAAAAGTTACATCCTCATTTAAAGAGTAACTGCATGAAATGGGTTTTGTCCTTGCTAATTTCATTGCTGTTATTTTAAATACCATCAGTGAAAATTAAGGATCAGGTGTACTTTCCCTCCTACTACAGTTTGTGATGCTGAGAACAGCTGTGACAGAGGCTGTTTGTAAGCCTGGGAAAATCTATTCCAATGTATCTATTCCAATCCATTTTGTACCTGGCAGATGCATTTTAAATCAGCAGGAAGAATTCACTTAGTATTTATACACACAATATTTTAGCTCTCCCCAGATTGATAGCATTCAGCCAGGAAACATTTGACAATGTAGCAGCAAGTATATTTTTCAATACTAGCTTCCTGTAGCATTTTCAAATATAAGGAGAAAATACTAAGAAAATTCAAATCATTAAAAGGCACTGGTTTCATACCTCTTTCCTCTTCTTTGCAGCAGTGTAAAGGAGATTCTGTGCTGCTGTTGTGGTGGATGCATAGTCCTCAAATACATCTAAAAAAAATGGTGAGAAAAAAACATTTAAAAAATGTTTTTTGAATAATATATTTCTTATAAACCATCTTCATTTTGGGATATCACAAAATCTGGATGATCATATAACTTCAAAATTATTAACATGAATGTCTTCACTTTGTGCTTATAGAGTCAAACCCAAGCTTATGTCACACACCTTACTTCTTGCCTTCTAAATACACTGCCACTCTTCGTTTCCTTAATCAAGAATATGCTATTCATTCATTAGCTCTTTTGAGACCATATACAAGGGACAAAAAAATTCTGTCTCCTTTTTTAATTAAAACCCCCACAGGAAAAACAATAATACACTCCAGTACCGTCTGTATACCATGTGTACACATTTTTGACTTGATTTTATTAAAACCTCATGGGAAACTTTTTGTACATTAAATCTACTTAGATCTGGAGTAGTTTCATATCTGCTGAAAGGTCAAGTTTTTTAGTTTCTTTCATTGCAACTAAACCTCCTCTGTTCATATTGAAAGTATAATTTATATCTTGAAAAAAAAATCTGCGCTGCAAACATGTTCCAAATCCAAACATCTCCACACAAATTGAATTAAAGTAAAAGATCTTAAAATGCTATCTTAAAATGTGATTCAAATTACATACCAACTTTTCCTGAAAACTTTAAGATAAAACATCATCACATCATTAGGAAATACTACCAGACCACTGGAATTCTTGTTCCAAATGAAAAGGTGCCTCACTAAACTTCCATTTAATATACTTTGACACTTGAGTGTACTGTACTTTGAGTGTTTTTTTACCTTCCATGGTACAATCTGAATCTGTACTTAACTGCCTCAGCTACACATAAAAATAAGGTTCACTACCTACACAGAAAGAACGGAATTCACACACCAAAAATCAAGGATGTATTTATACCCTAGTGATCAACACTATATGGTAATTAATTTGTTGCATAACAACTCTCCAAGCTTTTTAATTATTCTATGAATATTTAAATTCTGCTTTCACATACACTAATCCCAACTCAACTAATTAAAATTAACCAAATGCTGCATATATATCTCTGTGGTGCCTAGCTCACAGGAGTTTTCCAGCTAAAATTGCTGTACTTTTAAAGTACCCTATTCCTTTTCAATTACATGACTCTTTTAATAAATGTAATTATTCATAATATGGCCCTACGCGTTATTCCCAAGATTTTGCACAGTCTCTTTTGAAATAATATATATATCTAATTGTTTTACAATTGAGTAGTAATAAGTGGCAGAAAAACGCTGAAGGCATTGACAATTTTCAACAGGGAAAGAGAAAGTCAGGCCTCTTCTGGTCAAAGTGGGAGCTGCAGGAACCCACAGGCAGCTGGCACATCTGCACATCAGGATTCTGAAACAGGCACTAACAAGGGAGCAAGCCACTCTGTCTGGGCTGCTCTAAGCATGTGTGAAGTAGGAAAAAAACTCATTTAGTTCAAAGCTACCAACCCAAACTCACTTGATCCGCCACCTGCTTTTAACTACAGATTGGTGAGATTTAAGAAAAAAGTTTTCTTCTTATTATTGTTCAGGTGAAGAGAGACATTACAGCAGCCATGCTGATCACTGGAACTACAGGGCACAGTTATGATGGAAGCAAAAAATAAAGCCAAATTACCAAATTTCATGCGGATATATTCGTATGGATCTTCTTGCCAGAGCTCCTCATCCTCATCTTTGTAGCACATTAGAGAGAATATCACCTCTTCTGTGATAGTCTAATTTTAGAAAACCCAAATACACGTAAGTACACATAGAATCAAATTCCAGTATGGTTGCCCTCCACTATGCACTAATTTATTAGACTTATTCTTCTAGAGAGTTACATTCCTGTAAGCAGCACTCTTTTATTTTGTCTGCCAGAAACAAATTCACAGTATTATAGGTACTTTCCTTTTGAAACAGTCCCAGACAGCAGCAGTAATTATACAATCTATCTTTATAATATTACATTACCATGCACAAAACACACTTCAAGGCATAGTCTGTACACAGCAGAATATTACATTCTGCAGAAGGATCTCACCAATGCAATATTTAACATGAGAATGAATATCAGAGTCCTTTGCCCTAAAAGTCATGGAATTAATTAACTACAAAGGGGATCTTATGATATGAAAAAATTAAAGAGCAGTAAAGTCACTTTTCATTTGTTCTTTAGTTCACTTGCAAAACATATCCTTAAAAGAGGGTTTAGCTCCTCTTAGATTAATGTTCTCTTTGTGCACTGTCTTTGCACTACAATCAAAAATCTATGACAATGCTGAACACCAGTAACTAATAAAAGCCAGAACATTGTGATTTTCTAGCAGACTGTAAAAATTAAAATAAAGAATTTATGGAACAGAATCTTTGATTGAGTTAACATTATATGCAATAAAAGGTAGTCATATATTGCAAAACTCAAACGCATTTGTGTAGAAACACTATTTTATTTTCCCAATCAATTGCTGAATGATTCATGAAACCTTCCCAAAAAACACAAAACTTGGGGTGCTGGGGGTGTTCTTCAATTCCTCTGATGACATGCATTGTTTATGACTGGGTTTTAAGCACTGACCTGTATGTGTGGCTTCATTTGCTTCCATGTTATAGAGTGAATCACCCCTTGGTTCAAATAATTCAAAGTTTGCTGAAGAACACGTGGCGCAACATAGTCCTTTTGCCTGTACTGGTCTAAGATTCTTAAGAGAACCTAAAGAAATGACAAATTGGTATTTTTAAATGAAGACTGAAAATTCTGTCTCATGCATAAACATGCAGTGCACTTCCTTAGTGAATATACATGAACAGATGAAGTAGTTTTACAGCAGATGTTCTAGCATTAGAAATCATAATAATGCCTTTGATCCAAAAATCACAAATAATCTAAATATCAAGGTTCTAATCCTGCAAACATTTATGCAGATGTCCACCTTTACTACTAGCCCTACCATGTGATCACTTGTGATTATAAACCAAAGATACACCTCGATAGCGAGAGGCTCACAGTTTACAGAGGCCTCTGCAAAATTTGAAATAGTTAGAGGAAAAGGCACCATGAGATTTTCAAGCTGGTGGTTTTTATACCTGTTAAGTGGTGTCTGCATTCATATTTAATGACAAGTCCCTAAAGAAGACGAATTACTTTGGAAGAACAGCGATGAGAATAGAAATACTAAACCAGAAAAGAAAAATCGGTTCACCTAAGCCTCTGAATCAGAAAAGCTGCAAACCCTTTAACTTCAATTACCTATTGTAGCCATCAGATAGTATCATCTGGCATGCTATTACAAACTCTTATCACACAAAGCTTCCTTGGTATAAAAGTTTCCTCTACTAAGAAAAAAAAACACCGTACAAAGCTACTAATCTTAACTAATGGCAGGGGAATTATTATTAAGTGCAAAGAAGTGGCATACACATGAATAACAATAAAAATCAAGGAAAACGCACAACAAAATTTTGTGTCATATGCTTTCAGCAGAACAATTCTGCTTCGTAATTCCTCAGAACAGATTATAATAAATTTTATTTTGAATATAGTTCCTTCATTAGAAATACTAAGTTTGATGTTAAGACTTTTATATGAAATGCTCCAAGGATGAGAATTGTCTATATCTTATACAGACTCTAGCACAATGTCAGCACTTACCAACTGATGAGTATGTAACAAAGGCTTAGTAATGTAATACAACAGAATTCTTACTAACTCTGCAAGGAATCATGATAAATCACTATTTAAGAGCCAGAAATTGAAGAAATGTGCACATCATCCAGTACATTTATCTTGAAAGCTAAACTGTCCCCTCTGTAACATAGTTTAACACCTTAACAGACAAACTTTAAGTATTTCAAATTATAACTGCCCATGGGAGACTATTTTTCCACTCAGAAGTTACAGATCACAAGGAATTCAGAATATATATTAATAGATAGAAATAAGGCTATTTCCCTTTTCATTTAAGTTACAGGCTTACCACAATCATTCCCCTCCTTAGCTCTTCCTGATGGATAAACTATTCTGTTTTCAGATTGGATGAAGAAAAGTAATTTTGTTTAGCAACTTTATCAGAACTGAACTGTCTCCATACACCATGTTAAACACAAATAATCAGCATTCCCTAACAAAAATGTCCTTGCAAATGGTGAATTTAGGCTATATTTTCACATAATAAGCTTTCCATGTATAAAATAATGTTCATTGCTGTTCTCCAGACATCTTCTAATCTGCTTGTATCTTCCTGAAATAAAACAGTATCATTGGATTAGTGGGCTTAAGTTTTTTGCAGCAAAAGCACTTGGGAAAGACAGGCCTGAAAATACACCCTTCTATGAAATGAGGCCTCTGCATCAGAAGTGTTACTCTCAGCTGTATCTAGAGTGCTTATACACGACAATAACACCATTTTATCAGCACTCACCTTTTCTGAGAGTTTTCCTGCAGGGTTTTTTGAGCTGCTGAAAATTTGTGTTATTATACCTCAGCTGTATGGCACTGAGTTCTAAAGAACTGCTCAATCACTACATGGAAAACCTGCCAGACTCTCTTCATTTTTGTTTAATAAATTAACCTCAATACAAGCACACTGTTAAAAATACATTTCTCCAGTCAAAATACATTTCTCCAGTCAAAATAATGCAATACATAAAAAATGAACTGTGCTTACCTGTTGTATGCCCACAGCATAGGTTTTTAAGAAGAAGTCTGAGAATTCAAAGTATTCTTTAGTAACATTTCCAGGACTTCCATATCTTTAAAAGAAAAAGGACACAGATATTTACATTGTGAGAAATCTGTGGTGTCAGGAAAATACAGTACATTCTTAACCATAAAGGACTCTGAGTAGTCTTACATCAGCAAAGGAAAACTTTACCACAGGTTCCTGCTAAGCCATCCTTTCCCACATAACACTTCACTTCCCTTTTTGTTTCTTAAGTTATCCTAAGGTAAGATGTTGGGGAGGATGAAGCAGGGAAACCTGAATGTGTTTGTTTAACAAAAGATTCTGAAGGCATGAGGCCCAGAATTGAGATAGAAATGAAAGCCTGCTTTGAGTCATAAGATACTGAGTACTGGTTACTATATGACCAAAGGACAATAGCCTAGCCAGTTGAAGGAGAATCCCTGCTGACAAACCAATGTCCTGTTGATAGGAAAGTCCAGAGGTAAAGAAACAAGGATAGAACTTGTAAAGCTCTGTGAAATCTAAAATGCAACACTGTATGTTAATAGAGGGAAGCGCATAGGCTGAATGTAAATTCTTTAGTGGGTGTGTCTCATGGTGATTGGTTACTAAGAATTAGAATATTCACGACAGAAAAAGATATATTGGATTGTAACAAGAACTTCGCTCTCTTTACTCTTTACTCTGACCTCTTCGCTCTTACCCTTTCCCTCTTACCCCATTACCCCTCTCCCCCACTCCTAACTCTCAGCCCCCTCTCCCTGCTCCTACCCCTCTCGTCTTCCCTGCTCTCTCCCTCTGCCTTTTCCCTCTTTCCCTCTGCGCTCTTACTCCCTCCCTCCCTCATCCAACCTCACCTCCCCTGTTCTACCTGCTCTCTCTCCCCTCCCCCAGACCACGTGGACGCCGAGGCTGGTGGCGGACACGGGTCTCCCCTCCTTTTACCCTTATAATAAATTGCTTATACTTGAACAGCTTGACCCTGGAGAAGTCTCTCACCGCGAGCGAGAATTTATATACTCCAATAGTAAGATACTATACTCAAGTAAACATGCCTGACTTTTTGTCACAAGCTCTGTAACCTCCATGTTTACGGATTTCTTTTCAAATCTTCCCCTGCTTTTGTGTTTGAGAATATAAACACTTCTAGCTGGGTGTAGTAAAATAAATAAGTAGTTAGATTTACTTTTCCTGTGGGGCAAGTTTCTTGCCGTCTTAAGGGAGTCAAATCATTTCACTAAGAGCTGAGACCAGTGGCTGTGCCAGTGCAAGGCAGAGGACAGCAGCAGGAAAATCTCTTCTGTGACCACGAGCTGTCCAATGGATCAAACTGTCCTGTCTACTTGCAGGTCAAGTAATGGTACAGACTTGTAACCCAAGGTTTTAGGTTTTAATCAGTTTGTTACCGTTCAAAGAGACGAGCTACAATATGCAATGCCCATTTCTTGCACTTCCACCACACCAGCTCCGGTCTATCATCTTCATCAATTTGCAAAGTCTCCTACAAACATTTATTTAAAATTAGTTATGTCATTTTTTGAGAGCAATTATGCTTTAAACATTCCTTGCTGAGTAAACTAATGTAAACACACAGCATGGACTAAAGCTTTGATTCTGCTAACAGTTATATGACACTCAGGAACTTGGAATTATCTTAATTAGCCAGTATAATGTGTATGTGCAATACCTGCACAATGTCTGTACTTTAATTTCAAAATTATGCATATTTAAAAAATGCAAATTCTCAGATACACTTGAATACTACATCACTCTGGCTCAAAAATCCAAGGATAAGAATACTTAGAAAATCTTTACGCTGACTGTTCCTCAAACGCCAACACACAAGTATCAGAGGTCTTTACAAAGCTAAAACTCACCAGTGGTACATTTCTATCAATGATGGTCCGGAAGATCTCCATCCACTGAGTCATAGTCTGGTTATTCACCAACTGGAGGGGCAATGCATACTGCAATAAGAGAAAAAAAACAGGTATGAAATACTATTTTTCTCTGTAAAAGGCATATATTTCTGCAGTAGTTACATTCTAAGGAAGATGAGGTTATAAGTAAAATTAAAACAAATTAAGTTACATATCAACACTACTCTAATTGCATCTCTCTTGGTAAAACCTGAAGAGGAATTTCTGAGCAGACATAATTTGAGGAAAGTTCCTTAGTCTAAGAACTCACCAACTCTGTTTATTTTCTTCACAGCCCAGGTACCTTTTAGGACCACAGCAGTATCCATATTACAGTGTTTGGGCACACCAATAGCATTTTAGCAAAAAAAATGTATTCACCACTGACAGAATGAGAGGACACAGTCTTAAGCTGCTCCAAGGGAAATAAAGGTTGGATAATAGGAAAAAATTTTTTACTGAAAGAGTGATAAAGTACTGGAATTGTCTGCCCAGGTAGATGGTGGAGCCACCATCCCTGGACGTGTTTAAAAAAAGACTGGATGTTGTACTCAGCACCATGGTTTAGTTGAGGTTGGACTCAGTGATCTAGGTCTCTTCCAACCTAGTGATTCTGTGATTCACTACTACTACGTAGCTAGCTACTATCCAGTAAACCTCCCTTCTCTAGAAAATCCAAAGAAAAGACTATATTCAGGCAAGTTACTGAAAAGAAAAACAGGATTTTAGTATTTTTTAAATTGTCCATCCATTTAGTAACAAACTAGTTACTTTAAGCACCTTGAAGTTACAAAGTAACTTTACAGTAACTTTAACTTAAGTTAAAGTTTAGTTAACTAAACTGTACTTTAACTTAAAATTAAAGTTACTTTACGTTATTTTAAAGTAACTTTAGTTACTTTATCTATTTTAAGTTAATTTACAAATTTTCAGGCTGTTGTTTAAGAAGGATCTGGTTTGGTTTCTAGTTCTCCATAAGTACTCCTTCACCAAACTCATCCCAGTAAAAGCCAAACTCATCTCTCTAAAATGCATGTGCCTCAATACATAGTATCTGCCAGATTTTCAGCAGATAATGAGAATGCCTCCTAGCAAAGTATTTGATTGCTCCTAGTGCAGCATTTGACAATTACACTACAATATTCATTACTGACACCTTCAGAAGCCACACAGTCCAGGTATCCATGCAGTTCATATCAGGCTATGTGCAACTTTATAAAAATAGGAACATTTCTCTAGTGAGCTTACAGATACCATATGCAGAAGCACCCTACATTCATTAAAAATTTAATCTGGGTGATCATGTGACCAGCTTCAAAGTAGAAAAATCTATAAATATCCTATTTCTATAACAACTGCTTATTGTATGTGACTTTTCACATCCTAAAGGGTATTCTTATTCAATCACACCTCTGAATGTACTGAAAGGGGTAATTGTGCCCAGCAAAGTAGAAGTTTGGTTTTCCTCTACACAGATGCCAACCTGAACAAGAGCATAGAAGATTTTTAAGATTTGTTTCTGAAGCAGTACAGAGTAATGGGAGTTATCAGGCAGAAGCTGAATCATCTGCTGCTGAATTCGAGGCAGAAATATTTGCATGGCTGCTATGAGAGGATCTCGCTCCTCTGCCTTTTTGTACCTGCAAAAGAAACAAAAATGTTGGTCCAGGATCTACACACTGGAGATTTTAGTGCCTATTCCCCACCAACAATTTAATTTCTAAATTAAATTAGATTAAATTAAATTCTAAATTAGTGCCCTAAAAAAAAAAAAAAGAAAGAATATCCAGGCCTCACTCAATCACTCTCCCCTCCTCTAATCCCCATCTGAACCTCTGTGCAAATTCACTAAAAATACCTATAAATAAAAAAATGGAAAACAACAAACATTGCCTTACACAAAGACAGTTACTGAGAGGTAGAAGTATTGTTCTTTACTACTGAACTGTCACCTCACAGGAGAAGGGACTTGAATTTCTCTGCTGTTCATACCAATGCCAAACTCAAGTTGGGTGCTGAACAAATGGGAGTGAATAGCCATTGAAAGGGAAAGGCAATTCTTTGCTTTGGAAAAGATACTTTTTTCTCCATTTACATTCCTTTTGTGTGGTTTGTCTACGTTCCTAACAACAGGCAATTAAAAAAAAAAAAAAGAAATAGAGTGATAAGCCCCATTACACTGCTCCTAATTTATGCTTTGTGGATTTAGACTACCAGGAAGATGCTACTAGTAACAATATGCAATAATAGTATATGCCAATGACAGCACTGTATTCATGACATAAAAGCAGAAAATAATTTGCATTCATACATCTAGAATTTTGGGTATCTTCAAACAAAAGAAGTTATAAACCTAAGGACTTTTTTTTTACAGCCAGTTCAAAAATAAAAAGCCCCATGAAAAAAGTCTCAGTAAATTAATACACATTATTGCTGGCAACTCTGCTTTCAATTCACTAATGATACAAAGATGATGAATATTTTTCATTTATTTGCAAAAAAGGAAGCATATGATAATCATTAATTCCCATTTTCTATCTGAATTCCCTTGCAGAACTGCCAGTTTCTTAATAATGTCATTTTCAGTAATCAGCTTAGATTGAAAGTACCTATTCCTCATCTACTGATGGACATCAACTTACTCATAAGTCTTCACCAGCTGATAGAGACACAGGAGGCTCCCAAGCCAGCTCCCACTGTTTGGAGACTGCAGGTAGTATCCTATCTTGTCTACCACAGCTGTCCAATGGCCAGGGAAGTCATGTTTTATGATAGCACGGAGGCACATTGTCAGCTGGGCTCTAATGCAGTGGGGAGAAAAAAAGTAAGTGAATAAGGTAGTGTCATAGTATTTAAATTAAAGGATAAATCCCAAATCTTGCTTTATTGGCTACAATATCTATACTATGCCATAAGTATCGTACATATTTTGACAGTATTGAAGAGTTCTGGGAAGTAGCAGGGGAAAAGCAAGAAAAAGATCTGACAGGATTTAACTGGAAAGAATAAACTAATTTCAGAATATTTTAGCTACTTTTCTCCCTCCCTCCTCACAAGTATAAAGCAGTATTTTAAAAGAATTAATTGCTCATTAAACCAGCTAGCTTTGTGCTTTGAAAATGAATGTTTATGCTTACTTATCAAGCTGAAAGCAACCACAAATTTGTATGTTTTCATTAAAGAATAATGGCCTGTGTTATGATCCAAGCCACAGATTCCTCAAGAAATTAAAATTTTCCTGGGATCTTCTAGAACAGCACTTTCTCAACCTCCAAAGCATATGGCAGAGCCAATTAGTTAAAGAACAACTGTTTCTCTCCTGCCACACACTTTTAGATGCCACACAACTGTGAGACAAGGCAGAACTGTTGATTGACTAAACTGAGGTGTGACTAAAAAAGCAGAGCAGCACTGAACTAGAACCTGTGGAGAAATACTTCTGGTTCTGCTAAGCAATGAAAAACAAAGCCTGCAGAAAATATCAGTTCCCATCCTATAAGCCTCATTTTAATTAAAGGGGTGAACAATCACAGACTGTAGTATTAAGAATCTGTGATTCTTAAGTATTCTTCCAGCAAAAGCAGAACTGCAATCTTCATTCTTTTCACACCTTAAAACCAAGAACCTTAATACATAGTTAAATACTGGGGTTACATATAAAAATTGATAACATAATTAAGAAAAGGGCTACTAGAAAAAAGGAATCTTGAACAGTATTTCCCTGAATGGTTAATTCTATATTGCAGACAGCCCTGTATATACTATCTGCCTTGAATCAGCCAAACAGACAGGCTGTCACTACAGCAAGTGTTAACAAGACACTTTGACAACACCCTTAGAGGATAAACCACATCACAGGGCTCGTGGCCAGGTTACTACTTTTCTGAAAAACAATCACATATGAATAAGTGTAAACACATTATTATTACTTTTGCAAAAAAAGTATTGGTCTCATCTCCCAAAATATCGAGATTCTCATATCAACAACATCCAGACCAGCAGGTCTGAACACCTAAGCAACAGAAACATCTCTGTGCAATGTAAAGTACCTCACTAAGTCAGGAGAACGAATTATTCCTTCTACAATGTTATCCCGAATCTGCTGACGATCATTTTCATGAATATTAAACGGAAAAACTGCTTCTCCAGGAGGTGGCTCACGGTCCGGCCAGTACTGTGTCACCATGTTCTTCAGGTAAATGGCAGCTAAGTACAGACAGTGGGGAAAGAATAGCTTAATTCTACACATTGCCCAGTGCTCAAAATGTAGAACAACTAAAAGTAGAACAAAGAGTTGAAAAGGAAACTGAAAACCACCACCTGAATTCTTAACAATTATGGGCACTGAGCACAGCTGAGTCAGAAAAACATTTTTCCTATGATTTCACACAAGATCAGGCTCAAATACCTGATCAGAGCAGAACAGGATAATATTTCCATCAGTATCTATCCAGGTACATTCTTCACTACAGCAGTCTTCCATATGAACATAATATCCCACCATTCTAAACAAGCCAACAAAAATCTACTTATCTGTGTTTTCACTCATCCCTAAAACAACAACTCAAGCTCAGTAAGTGAAGTTTTGGAAGGCTCATATAAACAAATCACTGCACACACAGATGGGACACACAGCTTGGGGAAATGCCCAGTATGAAACTGGCACGTGGCCTTCCTTCTATTCAGACAGAAATGTTTGTTGTGAATTCCTTAAGCTTTATTTCACTATTAGGATTTCCCATAATCCCTTCGAATTGTTCCCTTCTGTTTCACATGAAAAAAACAAGAAAAATAAAGTTAATCTTCAACAGAAAATAAAGCATTTATGCATCAGTACTAAAATGCCTGAAGGCATTCTTCAGGAAACATAGGAAATATGGTATGAGGCATTAAAGGAATGTTCTTAATAAACTCTTATGCCTGTACACTATTTTGGTTGATTGCTAGCTAGGGTTTTAAAGTATAAATAAGATATCCTTGGTGATATATTTTGGTGATAACAAATAGCAAAGTATGAAAACATGTAGTGTGTAAAATATTTTATAGGAGCAAAAGGAAAAACAGCTCTTTGTCTATACATGCCAGACTAGTCAGACAAGAAACACATCCTGAAAGACCAGCCCAAGACTTTAATGTATTTTGTCCACAGATCTTGTTGTTAAACAAATTCTTGGCTTTTAAAAAATTCCCAGGGAAATCTGTTGGCTTGCAAATATGACTTAAATGTGATTTTCCATTTTACACCCCTTTTCTGTAAAAAAAAAAAGAAAAAAATTACATTCTACACAGTTGGTTTTTTCCCTGAATGATACTGAAATGAGAGATTAATTTATAAAAATGACCTTATGGAGTTTAGATTAAGCCTCAAACTTTTCTACAGAATGGACTAACAACACCATTCAAAGCTGGATTATCTTTGAAAAAATAAAGGCCAGCATGACAAACAGAATATGTCAGCACGCCCCAAAGCACTCAGGGGATTAATGGGATCTCTACAAAAAAACCCCAACAGTGCTTCTATGGGAAATGCTGTTCCACAGGATAAAAACACAGCTGTGAATGAAACAGTATTAATTAATTTACTGAAAGACCTGAACAGTCTCTGTATCTGACAAAAATACTATACAGGACTAGTTAAAATGGATTATCAGAATTTAGAATCTGATCCTCCACAAATGCATACCCTAAAGTTATCTGCACCGCTGCACCTGAACTCGCACACAGAGCTGAGCAATCCTTCCAGACATGCTCAGACTGTAACTGTGCAACTTATCAGCGATGTGACCTTCCTTTATATCTACGTAAATAAGTCACCAAGATACTGACTAAATGTATGTGGCTACCCCTGATCTATGAACTAAGGAGTTATATCCATTTTTCAGAAATTTTCAGTTTTCCAGGGAAAACAAATTCAAACAGAGAAACATGTACTCAAACGTGATACCCTTTTCTATTTTTAAATTCACACTTGTCTTGGAATCATTTCTTCTTCACCATGAGGAGAAGTAATACCTAAGGGTTCTCAGTTTTGAGTAAAATCATGCTTTTTTTCATATCAGTATCACAGCAATCCGGTAGGGATCACTATACACACAGGGAAAGCCAAAGTAGGACTCCATCCTATACCCATGGTTTTATCTGACCCTCATGAAGGAAAGCAATAGCAAAGATAGATCCTTTTCATTTCTTCCTTCAGAACAAACCTGAACTGACTTACATGGCAACAGTTCAAGAGTCTGTTCAAGCAACAGACTCACTGAAAGAAAATGGAAGTGATTTTATCTTACCTGCTTGACGCACTGGAAATTCAACTTGATCGGATACTATGATTTGCAGGAGACTTGGAGCAAAGTTGATGATCTTATAGGACTGAAATACATAGACAACACAGTTAGTGAGTCACTATGTTTAAAGCAGACTGTATTAGCAAATGCTGAATGAGAAATACAAACTAAGGATTTTGCACTGCTTTTGCATCCTCCTCATAACATATGGAAGGTTTCAGGACTTGTATTTACCCAGATCTGCAAAAATCCAAATAATTACTTGTAAAAGCAAAGCATGTCACAGCATACGGGTGGAATAAGTAATATGAAAAGGTTCTCAATTAGAGATTAGCGATAATGAATATTTAAATGATTCTAAGAATACGTAGTGAAAAGCACTAGATATCTCTCTTTGATTTATTCAACTTAGCCCCATAAGTCAAATGGATATTGACAAGCTTCATCAGTACATGCCATTAATTTGCAAAATAGTTTGTCATAGAACAGCAATAACAAAGAAATTTTAAAAATTAATTTAGAATTGTTTTCAAATGTAAACAGCATCTGCGTTAGCCATATACAACTATCTTTTAGCAAACTAGATGTATAGTGCATCTCGATAAAAACTGGGCAAACAGTGGGACAAACATGTTCAATCAAAATCAAGTGTAGGCAGATAACACTTCAAAGCCCACAGCCTTCATGGGAACTTTTCAAACACTACATCAGCCATGCAGCTGAAGAATTTCAAAGAGAAAACAATGCTCAGTGAACTTCAGAGCAAAGTACACCAGATTTAAAAGATGTGACAATCTGATAGCATTATCCTGCTGCCATCCACCAGGGCTCCTCCAGCGAGGAATCGCTGACTCAGCGTGGTGTAGTTACTACTAAGCCTTGGCAGATCAGTACTGGTGGGACAGATCTTTCATCTCTTGGATCCATGCATTTTATGTTCAAAGAGAGAGGTTTCTTGGAGCTAGATGGCAGCAGCTTTCTGTATTTCACCTTTTATAGTATTTCTTCCCACTAGATTATGCCTGGCAGTTCTGTGGTTTTTCCCTGAGCTGAGCTTTAAGCACAGGTATAGAACATCCTCCCATAAACTCTGCCTCATTCAAAGCGTGAAATAAAAGATACTTTCTGCCCTTCATGTCCCCAGTTCTTTGATCTACCATATCCATAACAAGGTAAAATTACACTGCTTTCATGATGTCTACGTGTCCCAGCTGCATCGCTACACTATCATTTGATAATTTTACCAAATGACTTAACTTTCTGGCCCTCACTTTATTCACTGTAATGATAGTGTAATTCTAACTCAGAGACTCATTTGATGTTTATAGAGTAATCTGAGATCTGAGATAAAAGCAGTAGTGGCAAATCAAAAGCATACTCTCCTGCAATTTCCTCCTCTATAAACTTTAATTATCCCTAAGAAATGCTCCAAATAAAGTAAAAACTGTAACATCCAGCACAGGAACTCTATTTATCTACAGACATGCTGAACTGGTTGAAGCATACTAGATTCCAAAGATCACTTTTAATCCAGTATCCTGAAGTACAAAGCTTGCCCTTCAGTCGCTACTGGACAACATTGGTGGGTTCTGACGGGGTCACAGTTGTACAGATCATCCACCAGCACCCAACACCCAAGTTGCACAGAGATACGGAAAGCATGAGAAATCCCAGCAGCACAGAAAATCAAACCCATGCATGAACTCTAATCGTCCTTTTTATTCTTGTTTTTGTTCAGTGCTTGTATGATGTTCTTAGACCCAATCTACAAAGCTGTTACTACTATAAACAAACCAATTAAAAACACAACTTTAGGGGGTTGTTTTGTTGGTGGTGGTTTCCTGCTGCAATCCCGCAGTACCACGTTTAGGCTGGACACAGTGCTAACAATATTATTCCCTGTCCAGTTTTCACTGAATCTACGTTAAAATCACTGCTCCTTCAGGAAGCTTTATGGGTACCACTTGTGCTGGTGTACAACTGCTCTCCCTGAAGTTTTACCAGGACCTACACAAATATGGTTGTTTGTCTCCGCGCCAGATATGCTCAGCAAGCACCCAGAGTGACAAAAGCCCTGTTACACAGACGAAGGCACAGTGTCCCCGAGGGGCGCCCATCCCCACCAGCACAGCGCTGTCTGCGTGTCTTTACACTCCAAAACACCACCGCCCCTACAAACATCGCCAGGCCCATTAAATCCTTCTGCTCCCTATTATTGTCGTGCACGTAATTTACATTTTTACATAGCTCTGTTTACTACTCGTTATCAGAAACAAGAAGACTGTAGAGATCAACAGAGACTGCGAGCCCACGTTAGAAACAAGACACACCATTCTGTTGTATTTGTGAAGCTCAAATTACATCCTGCTCGTTTGTGCAGCAACAAACCCCGGTCAGTAAAACTACATGCTGTTTGCAGTTTTTGGAACAAGGGACTTTTTAAAAAGCTGCATGCAGCAACATTTTTCCTATACCAGCACATTCTCGTTTGTTTAGTTGTCATGCTAATCGTGATCTTGGGATGTGTCCCTTCCCTGCATAGCTCCGGACATCAGCAAACAAAGCTGAACCCATCACAGGAGCAGAGCAATTGTCAGGTGTATGCTGTGACATGGAAATGGACGTGGAAGAGACCTTGGAGCTGGATGAGTTCAGCAAGACAGTTCTTTATATCACTGCAGCTGCACCTTGACAAAAGGAGAGCAGGAATATTGTCAGCGCCACAGAAGGAACACAAAACTATCTGCTGATTGTGAAGAGCTGTGCCCAGGAGCCGCAGGGAGGCACCAGATGGCTGAAAGAGACCTTCAGCACAACTCCCACAACACAGCACGGTGCTTTGTGCACTTGGTGAATAATTACACTGCCTTGAACCCACTTAGTTGGGATCTGGTAAAACTTTCTGAAAGTGCTGATCCATTGGGGCATATGTTTAATTTGAAAGTGAAAGTTTTTGAAAAATAAACTTTCACTGATTACTTACAAAGAGCAATTCTTTTAAAGCTGTGTAAAACACAGGCTCTTCTTGTATGAATCCCAGATCACAGAATTTATGTTAAAAGAGAAGCTCACTTAATTATCGTTGGGATTAAGAGGATGGGATACAGCAGTGTGCAAGGCTAGCAGCTATACTGGGAGAAGCATACAGCATCAGTAAGGTATAACTGAGTAAATTTACAGCAATGAAGAAAAGATGCATATGACCCATGCATGTTGTTCCATCTGTGTCCACTGTCTCAGGATCTGTGCATTGCAGCTGCACAGCTTTTTGCACTGTTCCTTCGCCTTTGGCCTGATGTATCCTTCCCCGCATCACCATCACAGCTCCAGGCCTCAAAAGGTCAGAGAACACATCTTTTTCTGCCTATCTCCTCCCATTTGATTAGATACATAACATATGACATGCAGGTGAGCCTCAGAGGGGCCAGTGAAAAACATCAAATGTTACCATCACTTGCAAAGGGCTAGAATACAAGAAGAGATAAGTAGCAAAAAATACATTAAAATCTCCCCAAATTGATCCTACTGAAGCAAATAGTTCTCACATCTAATGTTCAGATTTGGCTCCCAGGTTCTCACACATCATACACTACTAAATTCATTTCATGAAGCATGACTCTTGTGTCTTGCTTGCTGTCACATTCAAAGACCACAACTGCCCCAGAACCACAAGAGCCAGTAACCTTCCCACTATACTGAAGTCAACCACAGTGTTCAAGTGCAGAATGACACTGAAAGGTTCTTCTTCCCCTGCAAAACATCAAAATGCTCTAGGACAATGGATATGGGAAATCTGGAAGCCTTCCTTCAGGTTCTGTAAGCCAAGATCCTTCTCCACCAGTGGTAAACATCATTTTTATATCTCTGAATACAACTATGGCACATAAAAACCTCTGAAAAAACAAGGCACTGCATCTTTGCAAAAACACACAAAAGGAATTTATATCTTGAATTCACAAGCAATTAACGTCGTATAAAGATAATTTCAAGGCTTAGATATATCTGATTCAAAAGCTCAGCTACCTGGTTTACCAAGTCTTATTTTCTGTTTCTGAGTACTGAAAATGTATGCTTAGAAATTCCATCGGAAAACTTATGAGTATTTCTGTAGTTGTTAATAGCATTCTAACTCTTGTTTTTTTCACACTGTCAGTCACAGAAAGTTGTGAAAACAAATCAGAACTTGAAAAGACACTTTTTTCTTTCCCTATGTACCAAGGTATTATGTGGGGAGGCGAAAACACAATGGTTCCACACAGAGTGAAAATAAGCTTGTGTAAGAACCCACCTGAATTTCTTTCCTGTATGGAGTATTAAAGAAACTTCACTTTCCACATAACTTTTAATTATCCAAGTCAACTTCCTCATCAAATTGGTCTCATATTTCTCCCTCTAGGAATCATGAGATGGTCACTGGTACTTTCAGAGTGGCCTTAAGATCCCTGCCTACAATGGCAGTGAGCTCAGCAAAGACATGGAAAGATACAGAAGGAAGCCAAACTTTATTCTGGACTCTTCTGCTTTTGGGTAATCTTTTCACACTTCTTCCAGCGCTGCTACTCAGTTGCTGTCAAAGCCAAATTATGTAACTCCTACTCAATATTTAAAAAGCCCAACTGTATTTCTGCAATTGAGTTCTTGTTTTCTCCTTTGCTACAGGCCAAAGGAATGTGTTACAGCATGTTGAGCCACTGCAGATTAATGCATAAAAACTGTATGGAAATCCTACCTGAACTGGAATTAGAATGTGTGTTCAGTAATCAGACAGTATCTTTCACAGCCCTCCAAGAACTGTCACATGAACCCAGTATATAACCCTAATATAAATAAATAAATGAACCCAGCAAAAGTCCTCGAAGTCCAGGAGACAGATGTAACAGGAGTAATAGCCTAGAACAGATATTGACAAATGATATGCAGAAAATGACTATATTTCTTGGTATGATAACTAACTGTTCTACTAAGTACAGTGTGAGTGATAAATATCATCATCAAGTGCAGTTAATTACAGGGCTGAAGTAAAAAAAGGCAGGGCAGGTGGGCAAAAGAAATAGAGGGGGATGGAAAGACAGGTGCACTTAGAAACCCAAGAGGCTAAAAGGGAAATGGCAGCAATTATATGACATAGACACTGACCTGGCAAGAAATTACTGCTCCAGTTTAGCAAGTATCAGAATTCAAATAAATCCCACACTTAGAGCTGTGTTCAGATCACAGAGAGAAGTGAAGTTTGTTGATGATTCAGAAGTTGCATCAACCAAGGAGAAGGATCAGAAAAATCCTAAGAACTGAATGATCTACAGAACTACACCAACAAAAATGGAGCACTGTAAGAGGCCAAAGTACACAGTCAGATACTCAAGGATGACAGAATTTCTCCTAAAAACTTGAGGTTTCTGAGGGAGGAACAACAGAATAACAGGTTTGGTATATTGAGTGATAAGAAACATGTATATGTTGGACACAAAGAAGATAATTGTAGATTTAGTATTTAATGAGGTATTAGCGGCATTGAGCACAAGACTTTCTGAACACTGCAAACACAAATGACCAGATTTCACAAGAAAGATTATTTCAAAGAGAAGCCAGTGCAGAGAAGAGCTGTGCTCCTATTACTAGATTTCAAAAATTCAGTTTTTTGATATGGCAAAGGAAACATAGCCTGCTGAGGCTAGAAAAACAGGCCTCTAGGGGATGTACCTTTGAAAAGAAATCTGTCAGAGAGGGTACCAAGAAAGCCGTCCTAGTTAAGAAGATTGGCACAAATGGATATAAATGAACCATAAACTAATTTTGTCTGAAAACCAACACTTGTTTCTAGCTGCAAGAGGAAGAAAATTCACAAGCAGCCTTCTAATAGATATAAAAAGGACAAAAAAAAAAAAAATCCTGATTCCATTTCTGAATGCAGACAGCAAATTCATTGATTCGGGTGTATCTTTACACAGGTGCAGGAACATACAGAGGAGAAAGAATAATTTTCAAACATGCTGGGTCTTCTTACAGGTAGAAAAGCTTTCATTCATGTAAACTCTATTACCTGTGTGCTACACTGTAAGCAAACTATGGAGTCAGGACTATTAGGATATTGTTCTAAAAGACTGTACCAGTACAGCAGTGAGATGCCTATGGCCAGGCACTGTCTTGATGCACTAGCAGGATTTGCAGTGTCTGGGAAGCTCATAGCACTACCTGGATTCAAAGCCAAATGCCAACATACACTGCACATGAGCTAACATGGCCAAGCTTTACCTCAACACTCCTGAACCTGTCTCAAGAGAAGCATCTGTGTAACTATGACACACAGAATAAAGGTGACTCTTGGAGGCCAATGGCTCCATCACCACTTCAGGTAATTATTGCCAGAGAGTTTTCTGTTTGGTTGGTGGATTGGTCCCTTAGCTAGAACATGGTAAATGCTAGAACAGCATCGGGATTCCAGCACTTGCAGGAACACAGGGGCATGTCAACACTGCCATCAGATACACAGCAGGGGAGTCTGACATGTTGCTTTGAGGCCTTACTTCAAAAGCACTAAAAAGCTTCAAGATGTCAAAGTCCCACGTCAAGCAACATTGCTCAGGAGCACTTTTGTTCCTCTCATCCAAAGAGTCATGTCAAACCCAGCACTGCATCAGCACATTATGTCAGATACATCATGCTTCACCTAGTAACAGGAAGCCTACACAAAAATAGGTATGTCTCAATTCCAGGATTCATTCTTCACAATAGTTAGAAAAAAGAAAATTCATCAAGTATTTTAAAAGAAAAAATCTGCATCTCAACATCAATAAGCCTGCTTGCACTCTTGAATCTAAAACCTGTGTCTTCCACGAGAATTACACTATCCATCACTTAAACTTAGAACATTTTACAGCTCTCAATCTTCAAATGCTTTCAAGACTGTTCCTGAGCTTCACAGTACTTACTGGTGATGACAGCATTAGGAGCAGGAAACCAGAACCTGCCTCTTTGTTCTGAACAGAACACTGAAGTAGCAGTGGTTTTTATTGTTGTTTCACTGCTGTGCAACAGGCTGCTGACAAATATTTGTCATTTCCTTCTCAGCCCTTAAGAGTTGGCATAAAAACAGATATTGATGGATTTTTAAAATAACTGCCAAGAAGAGAAAAGAAGCCTTGCATCCTTATCTAAATATTCACAAGAGCATTCTCAATGTCCAGCACTTAATCCACTGATTCACTAAAGGAATTTACCAACTGCTAAAGCAAGGATTAGCTATATCTAATTCAGAAGGAGTTTTAAGTTGTCTAAATATAAAACTAAGCTGGAGGAGCAATCCTGAATAGCATAATTCCTGACAGCCAATTCTCACTGACTGTTTTGTTAACACACAAACACAGCCAAAAAATCCCAAGTCTTCGAAGAGAATTGATCAAATATTCCATCAAAGCATAGCAATTAAAGCTCAATTAATGCTGTGCGAGGGAACTTTCTCTTTTCTCGAACGTTCAAAGGTTGGGGTCACAGTTTCATTCAGCGCATACTGCCGCTACTCCATGGAAAGGTTTTTCCCAGAGTGGTTGGGCACTGGAACCGGCTCCCCAGAGAAGCGGTCACAGCACTAAGCCTGACAGAGTTCGAGTTTGGACAACACTGTCAGGCACATGGTGGGATTCTGGGAATGGTGCTGGGCAGGGCCAGGAGTTGGACTCGATGATCCCGATGGGTCCCTTTCAACTCTGCATATTCTATAATTCTATGATTTATTCTATTTCTAGGATGCCAGAACATATACTGTCCATGAAACCCAATGCGCCTTCCTCCAACTTTCCCTTGCCGTGCTGCTGAACGGGACAGAACGCCCCCCCGAGCGTCACTGCCGCCCGTCCCCCGTGAGCGCCAGGGCGCGACCCGCGCAGGGCCACATCAATGTCATCCCTTCCAACACCGAGCGGCAGCGCCCCGGCCACGCCGAGCTCCGGGCTGCCGCACTCGGGAACGCCCGCCCTGGGGTCCCAGCACCGCGGCCACCGCCGAGCGAGGGCAGCGACCCGCCCGTCCCCAGCCGCGGCCGCGCTGAGGGCGGGCGGTCCCGCCGCGGAGTAGGGGTCGCCCCCCCCCCGCCCCTGCCGGCGGGGAGGGACGCCCCCGTGCCGCGCGTGGGGCGGGCCGCCCGCGGGTCCCCCCTCACCTGGTTGAGCTCGTTCTCAGCGGCGACGCGCAGCTTGGGGTCTATGGTGCCCTTCAGCGCCTGGATGATCCTGTTGGGATCCATCTTGGCCTTCGACCGCCGGCAGGCAACGCTTCCCCGGGGCGGCAGGACGCGGAGCAGCCACCGCTAGCGCCGCCGCCCCCCCGTGCCACCAGCGCGGGCCCGCGTCCCCCACCCCCCCCGGCCCCTCTCCACAGCCATTCACCGGTTTGCGACAGCTGGATATCGGGAAACGGGCGCTGCTTTACGGCCGCGGCGCCGCCTTCTGGCTTCGGGAAGGGGTCGGCAAGAGGTGGCCGCCATCTTGCTGTACGGATAGGAGTCAGTCGGGAGGGCTCGCGGGGGGCGGGGCTTGCAGGCCGTGACTCCATGGGGGCGGCCATGTCGCTGTACGGAACGCGAGGGGGGGGCCGGGGGGGCTCCCGCCGCGCCCTGCACAGGTTATTTTTAAATTAGGATTTTAAAATCCCATTTTTCTTTCTTAATAGTTTACTCTGTTTTTCTAGGTAGCTTTTCGGCTTTCATGCCAGACTTGGGTGTTCTGTATTTGTTACCCCGCGAGTCGTTCGCACAAGAACTGAGAGTGAGAACACGGGGACTGAACGAGGTGGTGAGGTCAGGTCCATGGAAGAGAATTGACATTGGTCACGCTTATCCAGATGCCTCAGGGATGTTCCCTGCACAAGAACGACAGACGACATACAGGAAGACAAATTTGCTGCAAGGAGCTTACTAAAATGCACAGTTGGGTCACACGTAATAATTCCTGCTCTGCTTCTGAGCAGGTTTCTGTGTGATACTTGTCCTCATCGTTATGTAGGTTAGTAAAATGTGGAAAGGGTTTCCTTATCCTAACGTTGTTTGTGTGTGAGAGGGGTGGGAGATGCTCAGGAATATACAAACCCCACCTCTAACACTACAAAACTCAAAACACTTGTCCCATCCTGATTCTCCATCTCTTGCCTTTTATTTCCCCCCTTAAATCCTAGAACATGCAAGTGAACCAAAGTAAGATTTAAGCATCTGTGCAAGTGTAAGAAAGATGTCTGTCAAAGGTCTAATCTCAGGTAAACAGACCAGAAAAACCTCTAATACGGTTTTGGTGAGCCAAATCCTTTGGTTACTTCTGCAGGTGATGTTTTATATAACATTTACAAACCAGAGACTTGTGATTAACTGGTAGGAAGGACAGAAAGACTATTTGCTGTGCTTATGAGGAGTCAAACACAATGGCAATTACAAGATCATCCCATTATATAGGTGCCTTAATAATATAGTTGGATGACATGTCATTTGTTCATTGTAATTACAGTATAAACCAAAACGTTAAAGCAGCTGGCACTATAGTGATTAAATAATAATTTTTAAAATGTCCCTTAGTAACTTTGCCTCTAATTAAAAAGGAATCTAGTTGTCACAATAAATTGCACCTACCTGGCAGGTGGAGATTGCGCTCTCTTGTGGTTTTCATCACCTTTTGAAGTGTTGCAGAACACCTGATCATTATCTTTCCTTTCTCCTGTGATGCAGCTCTACAGCATCTAGCAATAAATTGTAGGCACTTTCATTGACCTTTCCATTTCTTCTTAAAAGCAGATGAGAGTATGCTCAGTAATCATAAAAATCAAACAAAAACATTAGTGTAAAAAGTATATATTATTAACTATGGTAATTCTTTGTTGCTGTCCCATTTTTATTAAGTTAATAAATTGTCCAGGGAAAACTGCCCATTTAAAAATCTTGGTTTCCATATCATAGAAAATCCAAATTGTTTTATAGGATTTGTAGTGGTGTATCTCTATTCCCTTTTCCCAAATTAGCATGTTATGGACAGTTTAAGTGCAGTTCTATTTCATTCCATTTCTGTGTATTCATCCATGGTAGGTGAACTTAAAAGTGATTAAATTTATTTACTGAAGGACCTCTGTAGAGCTAGTGATGTAAAACACATCAATAAAGAACAGAATATATTTAAAGGGTATTACAACATCTTCCTAAAATGTTTTTCAGAATTGTATTGCACTTATCTCTTGCATTTAAAATGGTGCTTTTAGTGTTGCAAGCATTGTAGTCTACCTGTTTCCTGGGTTTGCTGGATGCCCAATACTTCTTTCTGTACAACACAAACCCTCACAGATACTAGTTACTGTGTTATTCTAAAAATAAGTTTAGTCATTAACTGAAATATTTTTAGTGACTTTGAAAACTTCAGGATGAAAACAACTACTTGTAAGCAAGAACTCATATGCCTTTTTTGTTAGAGCAAAGATTCTGTTAATATTTGGTGTTTCATCTACTTATAATGAATGGTTTGGTTTGGTTTTCTAAACCTGTTCTGCTATTCTGCAAATAAAGAATCTGATGTAAAATTCAGAGATTTTTCATGTCAGTTCTCTAACTGTTGGTGACTGAAGATACAGTGTGAAGGGACAAGTGAGAGACTAAAAAAAACTAAAGCAAATTAAATCAAAGTTGCACCAATATGCAAGTAAGGGGAAAAAAAAATATAGTACTGTTGCAGTCTGCAACCTCAGGATCTCGTCCAGGGAAGCAGCAGGGTTCTGGGGACCAGCATGAAACACCAACGAGACGGGCTCCCGTTCATGAAACCATTTTTTCAGCATGAGAACAAACTCAGGTCCAGAACAGAGAGCCCCGAACAGAGGCACAGCGGGGGTTTTTGAGGGACAGAACCCCCGAGGGTTTCCACCTTTGAGGGTGGAGTTCAGGGTCAGGGACCATTAGAAACACACCAAGGGAGAACCCCCCAGGGACTCAAACCCAATCAGAACTCCTGGGCCGCCCTCCACAAGGGGTTTGGGGTGGGACAATGTAACTCTTTGCCTCCCTGAGGCCGCTGCAACATCTGCTCCTTTTTTTTTTTTTTTTTTTTTTTTTCAAATTTTAATTAGGAGCTTAAAACGTTTCCAAACATACACCTTAAAATCTCACCTCTTCCACAGAGCACCCACTTTGCTTTGTGGGACACCAATAGCTCAATAACAAAACACATTAAGCAAACAGAAAAAACAAAATTGAAAACAAACACTTAAATCTCGGACTACGCCGGGCAAATTAAACGGTGATGGTACTTAATGCAAACATAATTTTTTTTTTTTTTTTTTGTTCAGTCTCTTCCACTTTAGGATTCTCTGTTAGGAAGGGTGCAGCTCTTAGATCTCCTCTTACGAGGGGCAGAATTCTTCGATCTCCAGCTTCGGCTCCGGCTCCCATGTGGGTGTCGCCCTTTAGATGATCTCGGTGTAGCACTGGCTTTGGGAGCTCGGTTACAGTTTCGATTTCCCCGGAGGAGGTGTTGCCCACGATGGAGAAGGCACAGCCCCCAGGGGTGGAGCACCGAACAAAGGGATGGGGCCAAGCAGGAGTTACTGGGAGGTTCGGGAAGGTTTGGGACCGGAAAAGAAGGAGCAAGGCGGGAAACAAGGGATCCCAGACCGCGTGGCCGGCGCCATCTTGGGAAGGGGGGGGGTCCGGGACAGGCTTTCCCGGACAGGGAACGGGGAATATGGAAAGACAGGGGGTGAAGGAGGACACGGAACGGCGGGCAGACGGCAGCAGACCCGCATCACTCTGGATGTTCTCCGTCCCTTGCCTGCCTTCAGGAAAACGGGGGATGGGATGGCAGAAAAGACACTGGGGTGACGGGGAGTCGGCAGCAACCCCGAGCCATCTTAGCTTTTTTCACCCTTTGTCCTGCCCTTAGGAACAGAGGAAAGGGGAAGGTACAGGAAGGTATACATCAAAAAAGGAACTCCACAGAAGACAAAAACAGTCCACCGGAAGATCTATACCGTCCATAATCGTCCATAATGTTGATATAATCGTCCATAATGTTGATATAATCGTCCATAATCGTCCATAGTGTTAATAGAATCGTCCATAATGTTGATATCGTCCATAATACGTCTCGTTGGGTGATGTTAGGTGCTTGTCCCAGCGTCTGGTCTCGGCTCCCACACCTCCGTAATCCCTTTTCTTCCCCCATGCCCGAGGCACTCTCAACCCAGTCTCCCTGCCAGGTACTCTCGAGTCCTCCTTTCCAAGGCGGGGGTCTCGCCGGCTCTCAAGCCATCAGCCGGGGACTTACGAGGTGTCCATGGAGCCGGGTCCTGCTGTTCTCCTGGTGCTTCGCTGGATGCCCGCATTCTCCACCATTTGTTGCAGCCTGCAACCTCAGGATCTCGTCCAGGGAAGCAGCAGGGTTCTGGGGACCAGCATGAAACACCAACGAGACGGGCTCCCGTTCATGAAACCATTTATTCAGCATGAGAACAAACTCAGGTCCAGAACAGAGAGCCCCGAACAGAGGCACAGCGGGGGTTTTTGAGGGACAGAACCGAGGGTTTACACCTTTGAGGGTGGAGTTCAGGGTCAGGGACCATTAGAAACACACCAAGGGAGAACCCCCCAGGGACTCAAACCCAATCAGAACTCCTGGGCCGCCCTTCACAAGGGGTTTGGGGTGGGACAATGTAACTCTTTGTCTCCCTGAGGCCGCTGCAACATAGTACCAGGGAGATAGGGATATAATGCAAAGCAAAGATGTGGGTCTTTTAAAGCTCCAAAGCTTTCCAGATGTGCTATAACAGTTTTGTAAAATATTTAGAACAAACAATCTTATTTTAAAACTCAGTTGTGAAACCAAGGATTTTCAATGTAACCAGTTTGACCTGAACAAAAATTAGACCTGTTTCTTTACAGAGTTACCATCAAGATAACTCTATTAAATTCAAGAACTTTGAGAAAAACTTGAAAAGCCTTAAATCTTACAGGTTACCTACAATTAGTCCTTTGACTTTTGGTGGCTTTGAAATGCACTCTGGTGAGGTCTCAGCTGCACCTAACACAATTTTTGCTGGCATGGAACAACCCTTCTCTTTTCATGACAACCAAGTCCCTTTAGGACAGCCCCTGGTTGTAAGTTGTAGTTAATAACACACTCCTGAAAAAGCATGAGAAAGAAAACAGTGCTCCTCTGGGTGATGTGCTACAGGCTAAAAGCAAACCGCTGTTTTCAAAGCATGGTTTACTTTGCTGTAGTAAACTAATGACTAAACAATAACTAATGATCACAAAGTGACTGGATTTGTGCTTAGCATAAAGCCTTCATTCCACACCAACCACATCTCAAACCTTACTCTAGGGCTCAAAAGTTGTATGAATTAATACTTTCCAGACAGATTAGTACTTCACAATATTATTTTTTCAAATACAACACTGCCAGGAAATTTTCAATCCACAAATACAAATGCTACTCTGCCAATAAAAAATCTGATGTAAAATTCAAATGCGTAAGGTTTTTTCATTCTTAATAGTTGAAAGTTGGGAGAAAATTAAGTTGATCAGAGACTTGTGAACAAGTGCATAACTTCATTTTTACCTGGTAACGGTACTGTGGCATCTCTCCAATTATAATACACAACAGACTTTTCATATCCTTTACAAGACATGTATAGGTTTAATTTAAGAACTAGCAAGGATGATCTGCAACAGATCCAAATGTATTCCAATCCTCCAGACACAAGCCCTTGACCACAGTTAAAATTCCAAAGCCATCTCCCGTGCTGACTGTTTTGTTGGAGGAGCTGTAGATAACAAAGCAGTCAGGGACAAAAAGGTACCTAAATTTAACCAGCAGGACAGATCAGTGATATTCTCTGCACCACCACTGCAGCCTGCAGGATGGAGTTTCCTTAGCTGCTGGAATTCAGCCATGACAGTGCTGGGAGATTATTCATTGTCTCCTCTCACTTCCATGACCTGGAAAAAACCCCACAAAAGTCACAAGTCCATTAGAATTTTGAAAATTTTAAGAAAGCCTTTGTCACAGTTGAACCCCCCTGAGCTGGCAGCTCAGCCCCACAAAGGGACAGGGAAAAGAACTGGAAAGGCAAAAGTGAGAAAGCCTGTGGGTTTAGATAAAGATAATTTAACAGGTAAAGCAGAAGCTCAAGCAAAGCCAAGCAAGGAATTCATTCTCCACTTCCCATGGGCCAGCAGGTGTTCAGCCATTTCCAGGAGAGCAGGGCTCCATCACGTGTAATAGTGACTTCAGATGTCAGACACCTTAACTCAAACGGCCCCCTATCCTCCTCCTTCCCCCAGCTTGTATTATTAAACACTGGGCTATTCCTAATGCTCTGGGGTATCCCTTGGGTCATTTGGGATCAGCTGTCCTGGCTTTAACCCCTCCCAAACCCTTGTACTTCCCCAGCCCACTCTCTGGTGGGGCAGTGTGACAGGCAGAAAAGGCCTTGACTCTGTGCAAGGCCCACTGGGCAATAACCAAAACATCCCGGGGTTATCAACACTGTTTTGGTCACAAATACAAAATACAGCCCTATACCAGTTACTCTGATTAAAATTAACTCTCTCCTAGCTAAAGCATTACACCCTCCCATTTCAGGGTAGTTCCAATATTTCATTGATGTCAAGAGAAGGAAACGGAAATTTCCTCACTATGAAAACACAGTGTTTCTTACTTTTAAAGTTTATCTTCAGCAGGCTGCATGAGAGAAGTAAATCAGAGAGAATTTAGGTTGTATCCGACTTGCACAGCAGACAGTAATAGGAAATTTAGCAGAACAATGATGCCCCTTTGTCTATTTTAATTAGACCCAATTATAATCCTTATATAGTTAAGGCATTTTTCCTAATGCTATGATTCAATTAACTTTATTTACAATTACTGAGAAAAAGGGAGTGTAAATGCAACTTACACTGTCAGACAGTATTTACATGAAAACTACACAGTAAAGTATTTCCAGGTTGTGAAACTCACCTGTTAAATGCTTTGTCCAGAAACAGAATAAAGAACTAGGTCATTGGTCTGGACATACTGATGAGACTAAAACTGTGTCAGTAGAAAATGCACTGAAATATTCTGAAGTAATTTGAGAAGCTTTCAAAAACTATTATTAGGCTAGAAGCATAATGGGATAGCCCTACACTAGTGTTTATCATCATGGATAAATCACACGACAACATTTTTAACTGTTTTGGAGATGAGAATAGCAACTTTCTACCAGTGGATTTTGGACAGCCATGGATATGGAAAAAAGGTGCTTGGCTAGGTCTTCTGCAGAGTTTTTTTAAACACAGTCTTAGCATTTAAGCAGTTACAGCCTTTTAAGTTGCTTCTAGTCTGAAACCTTCTTTAGGACAGTACCTGCTCAGTTGTACTTACCCTCCTTTTCATAACAGAGGCTAGTAAAACCTGTCTTCACATCTGACTAAAAACACAGTGGAAAACCAACAGTTCTAACTAAAAAGGCACTATGTGAGAAACCCACAGGATTAAATCAATCGTATTTTTTTCATTATTCCAAGGAGAGATTTCTCCAAGTTATTATTTTCAATAAAAAATAGCAGGACAAAACCAGACATTTTATTTTAAAGTAGCTACTACTGTAGAGATTATTGTGATTCAGGCTGATAAAGCCTAAAAATCTTCACTTTTCAAAAAAAAAACTCCATTACATGACCTGTGGTCAGGGAATTTTATTATTAGATTTTCTATTTCATCTTACCTGTACAATTCTGGCTGTGACTGTGTACTCTTTTTAGCTAGGAATGTAAAAATCCATCTTATACAAGATACAGCTCTGAAATTGAAATGTTTACCTCATATCTAGTTAAACTGCTTCATCTGTAGTGGGTATTCTAGAAATAAGCTTCTTTGTTGGCTAAAGTCAGAACTAGCATGTTTAAAACCACAAAATACAGGCTTAGTGTACAATAGTTAAGGCTTGACATTCTTGTAGTGGTAAAAACTGTATTTCCCAAAGCTTGTACTACCTCAGCTTCTCTCAAAATTTACTAAAGGAATTAAACCCAGACTTGAAATATGATCACCCTCAAAATCTGTATGAAAAATAAAGCTGAGCTTGGAACAAAATCAGGATCTTTATGCCAGTAAACGTATGAAGTTATGCCAGACTTGTTTTGGAAGCTGTGAAACCACTTAGCTAGAAACAACAGCTTTATACCAGGTCTGAAGTTCACTCAGTTTAAGTTTTTACTTCTATTTAAATAAGCAGATAGCTCAGCTGTTTTCACTTTGAAACAGAGCTATGCAGTCTTAGATATACCAGTCAGGCTTGTGCACTGGCTAATTTAGTACACTCAGATCACGTGCTTTCTACTGTTAATTTGCTGAAGCTTTTGAAAGGAGTGACCTACCTTCTTGCTAGATCATATAACCATTTTAAACACTGAAACTATTTCTAGTATTTGAACAAGGACATACATCATGGCTATTCAGTTCTCAGGCCACTGAAGTGTGCTAAGAGTGCTGAAGTCTGGTCAAAAACCTCAAGAGCTTTAAGAAAGGGATTTCAGAGACACTTCCTAGCCTTTGTATTCAGGTTTGATGTAAAATGCAAGCAACCAGGCTTCAACTATGAATACCAAGTTCCTCAGCAGTTCTGTGAAATGAAGAAATATCCTGTACTAAAATCTGATTCAAGTCTCATGAAGGGGGGAAGCCACAGACATTTATGCTTCATAAAGCTGAATTTTAACTTTAAAATTTATTGCAGCTGAATAATAGTGTAAGCCAGCCCCTTCAGTGACTGTTTGCAGGTTTAAGAATTTTATTCACTACTGGAGGATTGATGTTATGACCATGCTAGATTTTGACAGGACATGTACTTAAAAGTACTTCTAATGAAGTATGTAGCATTGCACTTGTAATTTCTTGACCTTTAGGAAGAAAAAAGGTAGCTAACTCTTGAATTCATTTTGATCAAGGGAGCATCTTTGAGAATGGCATTAAGCAGGAACTAAAACAATCCCAGTTAAATACAAATTACCCTAAATTATTGAAACTTGGAGACCAGTTCTATGTAATATTCATGTACACCCCACACCAGGAAAAAGGCCAGTGATATATCTTAAAATTAAAACCACGGGCAAGATTAATACTAAAATGCATATTAACTTGTTTTATTGAGGCACAACAAGGCATTGTGAATAGCCCATACTTGAGGCAATCAATAGTGTAGTAAGCTGGACATTAATACAGTTTAGGGTAAGTGCAAACAATATACATTCACAGCTTTATTAGCAAGGCTACATCACAACTGATAAAGTGCCAAATTAGTGCTGATTCAGTACCCCAACTCCATGATTTCACCTTGCAAATCAGGACCACCATTTCCCCCAATAATGGAACCACATATCCTCTATAAAGTCAGTAGTAAGTGCAAAGCTAGTCCCACCCCCCTCACCAAGGTGTTTGGAGCAGCTCTTTTGTAAACATTGTACTGGATTTTAGTCCTGATAAAGGAGGTATCCCGAAAAGGTGGAGTATTTCCAGCTACTTCCATAGATGGCTCCCCGATGCAGCCGTAGCCAGATCTGATCTCCCTGGAACAGCTGCAGGACTGCATGGTTACTGGCTGTTTCATGGTCAGGAGCCCCATCATTTGCATATGCTGACACAAGGACCTCTTCATTCTTCATGAGATTCACATACAGAGGCACATTTACAGCCAGTTTCAGCATGTGGAAGATGAAGACATAGGTACCATTCACCGGACAGTTGAACCTACCAAGCTGGATATCAAAAGTTTCTCCAAGGTTGTTCAGCAACAGGTCAAACACAATGGGCTGGTCTAGAGTTCCAGGGGCCAGGTTGGATGTTCGAGCTGCAGAGAAGGCGACCCTCATCTGCTGTGGGAGCGGGTAGACGTGCACCGGGAGTATGGTGGCAGCCTGGCTGGTCACTGGCATATCCACAGGGGTGATGCTGCGGGAGTCTCCCTGCCCAGAGTCCCCACTGTTAAAGGTCTCATTATCTCGTTCTGGGCTGCTCACCTGGGAAGAGTCGCTCCACCCTGCTGTTAAGAACCATTAGCAGTGATAAGTATTATAACATAAGAATACCCTTAAGCCTCTGGACATAATCATAAGCAGCAAGTGTACAGCTTTGCAGCAGATTGATCTTTGAGCCACAGCAAGTTGTCAAAGGGCCCCAGTGAGAAGAAAACTTTGAGGATGGCTTACATTCATCACACTTGCATTGAGCAGGAAGGGACCTAACTGGGCTATGAAAAATTACTTCTTATACTTCCAAGTAGGACAGGGTAGTAGGTTGCAATATTTTTCAGTTTAGTCTATCACGTCAGCTTAAAAGGCTTATACTAACTTCTACCTTCTGAGAGAAAACAAAATGTAATTGCTGAAAACACTGAAAATTAGAACCAAATCTTCAAGACCTCAATTTTCGCTTCATGTTACTCAACACTGTTCTGTAGCTGCATTTCTAGTAGACCTTTTCAACTAATGATTCTAGAATATTTTAAGTCTGATGAACTAGAGTTGCTTTTAAGTTTTCTGCACCTCACTTCCCAAAATAAAGCTGGTAATCTTTTCAAACATCCAAGTTAAAAGGATCTAGAATGAAAACATTAATAGAGCTGAGAAATTTAGAGCAGTCACACTCAAGTTTCAAACCATTGTTATTTCCACTGGAAAAAAAACACCTTAAGACAGAATAAAATATGTGAAATTGCTGTGAAATGCTAATGCTAATGAGTACTTCCGTCAGCTGTTAATTCACCATGATCTTATATTTAGTTCCCTTCTGAAGTATACTCTATGAATCATCCCTCAAGCTAGTATATGACCTGCTTTATCCTAAAACAGCTTCCACAATATGCCATAAACTCCCTTTAATCCTTGAAATAGCGATGTACAGCTACTCTTCATCTCACTTCTCACCTATAGCACTGAAAGGCTATCTTCTTCCAGCACATACAGTAGAAACAATTCATCTTGTTTCCAACTCTTCAAAACACATGCTATTCATACTTGGACTCAACTAGCCTTATTTATTTCTTTAGGTTTT
Source organism: Poecile atricapillus (assembly GCF_030490865.1). NCBI lineage: Eukaryota > Metazoa > Chordata > Aves > Passeriformes > Paridae > Poecile > Poecile atricapillus. Next base: position 20,791,547 of record NC_081288.1, on the reverse strand, counting down.
ATCATCCACTATGGAAATACAGAGTAAACCTGTATTACCATGTAAATTTTCATAGAAAAAATTATTTTACAAAGTCCCTGTGATGTGATACCCTATACAGAATAAGCAAGAGAAAATTAATGAGAGAAAACCAGTGCATCGTCCCTGAACACAGTGAAGCACCCCATGTGTGTTTTCCTAGCCAGGTTATTTGTGAAGTTCAATCAGGTACCATTGTGCCAAAATTTTGACATGAAGACTCCAGACTGAGAAGAGTGAAATTAAATCTTCTGCTGTGCAACATTCTGGAAGAACAGCACTCAGGCCCCCAGCTAAGCTTGGTTAACTCACACCAAGCTTGATCTGTTAGGTGAGTGATGGTATTCTGTTTTTCACGCTGTTCCCTGTAACACCCCAGCTGCAATGCCCAAGCACATTTTGGACTACTAGGAGCCTGATGTTGGCCTTACCTCTTGAATTTGCTCGAGGACCACTGCTTATCCCACCTCGTTTATAACACTGCTGGTAATTAACATCCTAAAAGAGAAGTGTTAGGAATATGGCTATAAGCAAATCTGAACTCAGGTGAGGCAAATACACTTTTTTGCACAATGAATTCAATCTCTAGAATAGACAATGACAGATCAGAAGCAAGGTGTATATAAACAGCTTTACTTGTGGAAAAATTACTTTTATAATAGTTTGTATGAAATTAAAGATCTACATTGATGACTGTTGTGGCAACTTAGCTTCTGAACTATGGACTCAGTTGAGTCCATATTGAGCAATACCTTTAAATCTCAAGTCTGTTCAAAGTCCATGAGCCTGCACAGAAGACATTGACACACATTCCTCACACTAGGAACCTTTGCCTTCTTCCTTTTTATTTATGGAGTTGTTTTCTCTAACCACATTGTCAGCCAGTCCATTTAGGAGTTCATTATTTTACATTAGAGAGGCATTTTAGTGGGCCAACTTTTAAAATAATAGACCAGACTCATACTATGTTATTTAACATCTGTTTGCATTTCAAAGATCCCTTTCAGACTAAAATCAACCTGTCATACAGAGATATTACCTATCTGAACTGACTTGTTTCAGCTGTTGTCTACCATTCCAAAAAAGTGAAACAGAACTAAGCTCTAGCTTGTAAGTAATAGTTCACCTGTTTAGATAATGAAAAATGGCCATGTTAGAAGATTTGGCTCCTGTACAGTGGAAGGCTACTGGAAATAAAGTCAATACTTACCCTCTGAGAATATGGCATTCCAGCATAATCTCTACCAGGAAACTGTAGCTGGCCATAGTTGCCATTAGTTAATGAAGGTGAACCTCTGTAAACATCAAAACCTGTTCAAATAAATTTGATTATTAGTACCATTCATTGTTTGATTTACAGTACAAGTCCAGAATATAACTACAGCTCTTTTTTTGGCAATTATATAAGTTAAGTTACGGAATAATAGAGCTATTCTTAAATTTGGCATTGACTAGGAACCTTGCCACTCCTACAACAAATGCATTTCATTAGCTACTCGTAACTTACACACTGTGGCTATATCAAAATTTAAATATATTAGCATCAGGCCCTATCCATTTCCTGTAACACTAATGGGATGTCACAGAACAGCTGAAAAGCTTGCTAAATCCAGAAATGGGATTAAGAAACACTTTTTCTTGTCAGCTATTACTGGTATACATTTATATTGATATTTTATACATTATTATTTATACTATACTATTTTGCTTTTTTAGCTATTAACTTATTAACTCAAGCTATTATTTAACTACCAAAGCAGAGCTGCAAGTAATTTCATACCAGACACCACCAAATCCTGAACTGCTGTTAAGCCAGAACTATAAAACTCATCATCTGGTACATGTTCCTACAAGGTACTGAGCAGGCTCAGCCCAACAACTGAAGCACCTATCACAGACTAAGTGCCCTTCCACTTCAAAGGGGAATAGGCCACAACCTGCAGCTGATGATAATCTAATAAGCTATTAGTGAAATTTTCTATCTTCATAATTAGGCAAGCTATGAGAAACTGCTGTGCCATTTGGCCTGACATCTCTAGTACAGAAACCCTCAATAAAAGTCAGAATGAACTTCCTTAAATGCTACAACAGAGGGCCCCATTCTCTGCACATTGCCCTTAAAGTCTTGTTTTGAGACATTTAACACATAGAACATTAATACTGTTGTGTTAAATCCCATTCTACTGGCAGTACATGAGATCATCTTCAGGATGACAGTAAATACAGACATACCTTTGTAACCACCAGGGGAGCGGTACGAATTAGCCAGTGACCTTCCACCTCTAGCAGACCCTCTGACAGACCCACGACTGTTGAGGTAAGGCTGTGGGGGTCTGGGAATAACATTAGCCTGTGCTGGATAAAAGGCAAGGCTACCATTGCTTACAGAAACAGCTCCATCAGGTTGATAGTTCACTGCTTAAAACAGAAGGCACAAATAAGTCAAAGCTTTTTATAACTGCACTAAGTTACCACGCGCAGACACAAGGGTGATATTAGGACATTCAGAGACCAATTAAGCTGCTCTGAACATTCTGCTCTTCTGTCCCTTCATTACTTCATTCAAGTGATTGGATCCTTCCCTTTGTTTTGTAAAGTGTAGTGCTTGTTAAAATCTACTGTAGACAGCACAGGCTCTCACTGTAAGCCCCTAATGCATTCAACAAGAGTCAGTTGCACAGGTGAGAACAAGTTTGCCAGCAGCATGAAAATACCCAATCTAGGTTAAAATCAAGTAATATTTGATTAAGAGTTTTTACTGAAAAAATGTCACTTCAGTATTGACATCCCTCAAAACAGCTAGAAACTCCATCACACCTAGATAGCAATAAGATAACTATGGAAAGCAGATACTTGGGTTCAGTATCTTCAATAGACATTCCTAACACATACCAGATAGTTCAGCTCAAAAGCAAAAGGTATTCAAGAATGCTATTCACCCACAAGGGTGAGTGGCTAGCTTTAAACACAAACCTTGAAACCACGAATGTACTTCCACAAGACCATGCTGTATTTCCATCTAAAAAGCTTTAAATTGATCCAGAACAACAGGATAAACACCTATGTGACGTCTGTGCAGGGCCACTGCACAAGGCTAATAAAATTATTATTTTTCCATAAAAGAAATACAGAAGGCTTATCACCTATAATCTCAGTGATGAGAAGGAACATTGAAGCTAAACATGCTTTCCCGACCGCTACATTTACACTGTTCTTTGGATTTTTAATGTCTCATTGACTTTACATACAATCAGTCTGCTTCTAGACTAAGGCCTGTGAAAATCACTCTGGCAAAAAAACAGCAGCTGTAAATGACCTTGAGCCATTTCATTAGATGGCCTTAGGAATACAGGTCCCTAGTTGTAGCCTTCTTTCATCCTAAAACCTCAAGATATTTAGGGGTCAGTTTCATGTCAAATTTAGTGTCAGCTATAAAAATCCACCTCTTGCACTACATGATAATCAAGTAAGTCAGGTTTGTGCTGAATGCAACAGGTCAAGACCACTTACAAGCTCAGTATTTCCCAGGTCAATTTGAAAACTTATCCCAGATTCCTTACTTAGCATTCAGCAAGTCCCAGCACTGACTGCAGTATTACTAGAGACCAAATTAGTGGTTCCAAATAAGAGTATTTCATCATTGTTACTATTCCAAGCAAATGATTGTTTGACTGGCAAGTATCACTGCATACTTGAATTTCTCACTTGCTGGGAAATTCAGGCACATGTCTATTCATCTAATAGAAAACCAAGTTTGAACCAGCCTTTCATCCTGCTAGCAGCTTTGAAATTAAGTTTACATACCATCAACTACATTAGATTTGATGTATGCCTAATATTAGACATTACACTGCACCTTTTAAGAATTTCACTTGGTTAGAAGCACTCACAGCACATAAGGAATTTAAATACTATTATAAACCAAGCATATTTAAAGACTACTTGAAATACAGATGCAAGTGCAGTTCTCACCTGAAGAGAGAGATTCTTGTGAAAGAGAGGTTTGTTCTGCAACATGAGAAGACTGCAACTGGCATTGAGGAGGAGTCTGTGTACTTGCTGTGGAGAAACTCTGATTATATCCCGCTGATAAAGAATCCTCTTTAACCTCCTGGTCTTTACGTGGAGGCAATGGTGCGTTCACTTTAAACACCTAGAATATATTTGAAAACAAGAGCTTAATGCTACCAGCTAAAGTCTCTGCCTAATACCACCACCCTGCTATGCTGTGGTTTGAATCCATATGCTTTTTAGCACATTTCTAGAACACCAGCTGTTTCTTAGAAATAACCAAAAATGCTGTACATCAACCCCTCCTTTTCCCTCTGCAAACTTACAGAACACACTCCTGTTCATATAGCTACTGCCCAAGGAACAGCTTGATTGACCATTCCTACTGTACTTTGTCAGCAGAACAATTACCATACAACAAGCTATTTTCCTTCTATGGGAAATTCACTGACAACCTGTCCTACAGCTCAAGCTGAAGCTGGGACAGCCTATCCTGAGATGGGATATTCACATTTGGAAAGAATATGGGTCTTTCTGCATGACTTGGAACCTGATGTTACTGCCATCCACTCAAACACCATATTAGACATAATTTGGCCCTTCAGTAAATGGAGCTTCATCTTTCCTACTCATTTAAAGCTCCCCAAGAGTAGACACTTAACCTAAGTGAGTCCTGTCATTTAAATATTATGGTCTGGGCAGTACAGTGATGAGCAGATATTACTGTTAGCTTAATCTAATAACCCAGACTTCAGTCAGTGCAGTGACTGCATTACTTTATAGCCAATAACATAATTACCAGAAATAATGCTGTCAAAAGTGACAACCAGTATCAGCATCAAATAGGCAAGGTCTGTTTTGATTCAAAGGATCTCAATTCCACATTAAGAGCTGTCAACAATACTGGCACTGAGTCTACAGGTGCATATAACATTCTCCCAGACTATAAACTGTCTGAGGACAGACTTGGGCAAAAGCAACAGCTAGATGACACAAGAAACAGCTTCATACCTTGACAATTTTTGCCATTTGCAGATGCCCTATTAATTTTAAAAAAATAAATAAACAAAAACCTTTTCCAGGGTCAAGAAACCCAGTATTGCCTCTAAGACGCAGCATGGAAACACTTCATGATACTGAAGCGTTGAGCATAAATTTCAAACCATTGTAAAATAAAACAAGCTTTGGGTTTTTTTTTTATTTTGGGAGGTTTTTTCTAATTTTTGATCACTTCATCTGGTAAATAAAGTGATCCAAAGCTCTCCTTTTTCTAAAAGAAATTTGAGAATGAAGTCAGGCTATCAATACCCACATCCTGAAGTATTTGTAGCAAGTGGTCTGCTTTTTCCCACAGTGAGGGTTACAGGTAGAATTCAAATCAAGGACTAGGGCTACAGGTCAAGCCTGCCTTCAAGCTTCCATAAGCACAATAGCAGCAACAGGATGCTTAAGGACCTGTAATTAGGTATTTCCATTACTGTCACTGTGATACACTACTTGGCAAGAAGTCCTCCTGGCTAACTACTCAAGTCCAGTGGCTGTGCTTTCCTGGCAGCAATAAGAATCTAAGCAATGTAGAAAAGAAGAAAACCCTGCACTGCAAAATTCAAAATTCCTAGCACTACAAGAGGAATTGACATCCTCATGACTTATGTTTGCCAGGTTTACCCAAGAATCCCAAGAGCAATCTCAGACATTTAACATCTAAAAACATTGTATTAGTTCAAGTGAGCTTCCAGTGGTATTGTTATGATCAAAGCACTGTGAACACAGACAGCAAGTTCAGACATAACTAGAATGACTGAGACCAAGACTCCATATTTATACCATGGCAAGTGCTTATCTTACAGACTGAGTCCTCAAAAGACTCTGGATTCCTTAATCACAGCATGCTGCCACCTCTCCACTTTCAGGAAAAATTACCACCTTACTATGCTATCACTTAGGATAATTTAAACACATCTAGCTTAGAAAAAACCACCTCCCTATCACAAATTGCCTTATTTGTAATGTGTGTCTCAATTCTGTGCCTCTGAGGTAGGTTCAACTTGAACCTCTTCTACCAACACAGAAAATCAAGCAGAAAAAGCGATTTTACTACAGACCACACCAAGATGTCACAGAAGTTTTAGTTGTTAACTCCTGTGATCTGAAACACTGTTAGATACCTTCTTCCACCAGTTCCTACCACATACATATCTCAATATTGCAAGACAGATTGTCCAGCAAGTTATGAACTGCATTTCTGTTAAAATGGAGAATGCCTCTGGAGAACCTAAATCTTGCTTTTGAGAAAAACATTAAATCAATGTTTCTATCATCTTCTGAAGAATGTACCAGAGGAGTAAATGCTGCCTTCCCTTTACTTGATAAAATGGAGACCCTTCCTCTGAATCTCTCTAAGCCTGCACTGCAGATTACCAGAAAGTAGCAATGTTTGTTACTATTTTTTCAGGCCACACACCATTACTGATGTTCTACATTTGCAGTGAACATCTCAAACTGTGTGGACTGTACACTGACTACCTGTTAACAACATAGGATAATATGCAACACCAGTCTTCCAAAAACACATTTTCCATGATTCCAGTAGACTGATGTTTTACCCCACTGAAGCCAACAGTATAACAAGACAAACTCGGGCTTCTGGAAGCATTTTGTCCTAATATCTATATGCTTCAGAATTCCCATTCTCCAACAAAGTCTGTTGGATTTGAAATCTTTTCCCAAGAACAGTGTAAGTGTTCTTTAAGGGCACAGCTATCAATCTGTTGATTTCAGGCCTGACTTCTCCCTCTTAGTTCCTTGAGGCTACTAAGATATCCTAGTATTAGTTTTTTGGCACTATACAGAGCAAAACCAGGATCTTTGTTCTTAGATGATGTCTTTTAAGTTCTGAAGAAATCAAAACCAGAGGACTAATCTAGGTTTTTTTGTTAAAACAAAATGATCTATCACATTCTGTACTATTCCAAGAGAAGCCAGATCCTCAGTGTAAGTCCCAGTTACTCACATTGTTGTCAACTCTGTGTGTTGCATACTTACAGTCTGCATAGCCTGAAAGGGAGCTGCTGTTATTGTGACAGAACTGCTGCTTGCTGGAGGAGACTGAAAGCTTTGTGCTGGTGGCACTGATGGCACAGGGGTGCTTGAAGTAGGCAATGGTGACTGCGGCTCACTTGGGAGGGGAATAGTTGCCTGGGGGAAGAACAAATGTAATGAAAGGTCACTTGATAATTATCAGGCAGTAACAGAAGCAGTTAATTTGTTCTAAAGCCTAGACTGACAGAAGTCAGCAGTTTCTGCAGGATGACATTTGGACATAGTAGAGCTACAAAATAGCTTTTGCTTACAATTTCAAATCTTGCTGTGCATCCTCAGCAAACAGTACTTCTATTGCAGTCTCTGCTGATTAAGTGAAATGTGCCTATGAGCTACTATACATACCATTCTTTGGAATAATATCACTATAAAGAGACATTAGGTATTTTTCCCTGTCACTAAAGACACAGAATGCTTTCTGTTCCATTTAGTAAAAGAAGATTCTTTGGCTGATAGTAAAAATGACTTCTCTTTTCTGGAGGAACTTAGGAAATTTAGGGGGGTCTGATTTTTTTTCCCTGCTTTCCAACTTAATTATGTTTCAGATTAGAAACAATGCTGACTTGTCCAGACAAAGTATTAGCCAGCATTAGGCCTCAGCTGTGCAAATGGCAAAATTAAGTGTTTATACCGGTATTTATAGGAATCAGGAGTCAAAAGGAACATGTCTAAAGCCTTACCATTTCAGCAACTTAAATATGTTTGTACCTTATTTGTGATAGCTCACCTGGGAAATTTCAATCTTTTTAGGCATCAGTGGCTCAGAAATACGTGAACTTGTCTGATACAGAGGCTGGGAAGTATATTTCTCATTCTCTTGAGAAAGTGGTGTTGATGCCTACAAGAAGCCATAATGCACCTGCTATTACAAGGAGTACTACAGAGTCCTGGTAAGGCTATGAAACACCAGTGCAAAAGTTGAAACAAGCAGATTTTGAAAGACCAGGACAAACATTAATTCAAAAGCCAAAGCATTAGTCATCTTAACCAAAGCTCCAAGTAATTAGCTTTAGAGATTCAGATTTAGATTACTCTTCTTACACAACTGGTTGCACAACTAGCCCTGCAAAGTCAGAACATTTTAAGAATTGCGGACTGCTTCAAGCACAGTCAAGTCTGCAACACACACCTGTCTCACTGAATTAAATGGAAAGTTATGTTGTGCCTTTGGTAAGCTCTGTTGAACAAGGCTGTGCAAAGCCTGTGTGTTCTATTGTTAGCTCACACTTGTAACGCTAAGCTTAGGAGTTGCTTAGTACTTAAATACAGAGCCTAGGGCTAAAGCCTACCAGTGCTGTGCTCACCATCTACACATCAGAGTGCCACAGACAGCACTGGGGTGTACTTGCACACCAGGGGGAGCACTGTCACCATAGAGTGTATTCCCTGGCTGTGCTGGGACCAAAACTTAACTACTGCTTTCCCTGGAAAAGAACAGACACTAGACTTCAAGCTAAAGGGACTAGATGGGCTGGGCATAAGCAACCCTAATCCCAAACAATAAATTCGCATTCTAATAAATCAGATGTTCTACTTTATAGCACAGCACAAGCCTTCTGGATGCATATTGAACAGCAAAATTATTGAATTCTGTCAGCACAAGGAGTCTCATGCACTGTAGAAGGGATAAAAGGTGTCAAGAATTGGGACAAAACTGCTGATTCAAGAGGTCTAAGACTAATAGCCATATCAGTATATAGTATATTAAGAAATAAATTAAGTACTACATACCCAGTATGCTGATAACATGTACATCAGCAAAACAAATGTGAAAAGCAAGAACATTTCCCATTATAATCCACACACTCTGAATTAGAGTCTAACAGGAAAGAGCCAGCTGTGTTCATGAACACAGCAACACAATTCACAAGAGATTTTTAAGACAGTGATCTGCATAAATTTGAACTTTTTGGCTCTAAACAGTATTTGAAGGTTTAACTGCACATAAATACAATTAAGCAACCAAAGTTTTACGTCTTAGTCTCTCAAACACTAACTGAAGAAATGCTGGGAATCTGACTTTTTGATGTTCAGCTATTTCAGTCTTCAGGTTACACACAGGTTCTGCTATTTCATGACAATACCCATCCCAATTTATGCAACCTCTTTTTCATGTTTAGAGGGAATATTCTACACTGTAACCAAAGCAAATATTTATGCTGCTCCCATGTTCCCACAAGAATGTGCACTACACTTTCTAGTGAGAATTTTTCATCCCATACCCTTCCTATGTCCTAAGAACCAGACTGTTCACTCTGCATTCATGCAGTATTAGCAAGACTTCTCCACCCATCTTTAAGAATTCCAGACTGTAAGCTATACTACTGCTGTTACTTGTATGTTGTTCAAGTACAGTTATTCAGAAGGGCCCCAGCTCAGCTGTCTGTTAGGGCTGGCTGTCACACAGATCTGAATGCCAGTGAACCCCAGGGTATGGTACCTGTGGTGTCACCAAGTCTTCAGTTTCAGAGCCAGAAAGAGCATGATCAGCAGATGCTAGGGAAGTGTTTGAACCATGCAGCACCATGGATGAAGCAGCAGCCTTGCAAGAAGAGAAAGCAGATAAGGTTTTGAAAATATAGAATGCAAGTGTTTGGTTTCACTAAAACTCACACCCTCAGTATGTCCAAGTAAACCTCAGCATAATGCAGGGACTGAAGCGTTTCGACCAGTCAGTCTTTTAGGAATTCTTGTTCATGGCAAGGAAACACATTGAAAAGCAAAAGTCACAAGACACACAAGCACAGTGACTGAATTTAAGCTTCATTTCACCACAACTACCAAAGCTTGAGATACAGTCTTTGATTTAAGGACCTTTAAGATGAAAACACTATCTAGGAAAGAAACTAGCTGCTCTTCTGCACACAACTACTGGCTATGACCTCAATCTACAGGTAAAATATGCAAACTATTTCAGCATGTCTTCAACATACTTCAAGAGACTTCAAGCATTTTTTGCCCCTTTTCAACCAGAAGAGCAACCAGCTTTGTCATGATTTGAGTGATCTTACACTCACAAGCTACTACACTGTATGAAATACAAAACTACTGGCAAGAAAAACAACTCAGGTATTAAGTCCATGCTGGTAAATAACCTCTATCTACCTCTTCAGGCTAGTCCCAACTTCAACTTACCTTAAGGGGCTGTTGAAGAAAATCACTCTGACTTGGCAGTTTCTGCTCTTTTGAAGCTGTAAAAATAGAATGCATTAAGCAAAATTTACTTGTAAATTCAAACACTACATATAGTTTTGATGTGCAGTTCTATTTTTTTAAAACATTTCATGGTATGTGAAGACGCAAAGTGTTTTTACCATATGGACTGCAAATATTTAAACCTAGCATTAGTAAGGCACAACAAATTGAAAACTTCAGATTTTCGGTAAAAGAGGACAAGTATTAAATGACAAAAATATTTTTATCACAGAAAAGATAGTCACTTACCAGATTAAGAAAAAATTAATAAACTGGGTAATTGAGTTATACAGCCCAAGATCCACCCAGTCTTTTAGCATGGTCTGTTCTTTATATTTAAGTAAGCTGTCTTCACCAGGCCTACTGATCTACAGCCCAATCAAACCCTGTTAGTGCTTGTAAAATTTTACATAGCATTTACACTTAGAGTATCACTTACCTACAGGACTACTTGCTGGAGTAACTGAAGGAGGTTGGGATGAACCAATGGCACTTGGTGAAGCTTTATCAAAATCCAGAATGGACTCCTTTCAAAAAAAAAAAATCACCATTGGGTAGAAAAAATCATTAAACTCTAGGTATAAATGAAACATTATCACTTGACAAGCTGCTTTTAGCCATTTAGGGCTAAATTCATTCATTCAGTGCCAACACACTGTCAGCAAACAGTCAGCACTGTTTTCTCTAACCCAGTAGGAACTGGAGCTCTGTGCCTACAACAGCAGGGAAAAACATACTTGCATGAAGTTGTAGGTCCCTTGTATCTGAGTCATCAGATCCTGAAGTTTTTCCCTTCTCAATACTGGATCTTTTGGAAGAGTTGAAGTAGAACAAAATTCTGCAGCTGGCTGATGTACAGGTTTAGGCACCTAATAAGGAGAAATTATATTAAATCTAATACTGGAAGCAAGACAAGCTGTCTTATCCAATGTACTTCCAGACTAAGCTAGAGGTGTCAGACACTGTGGGCCAAGGAATTCTGTGCACTTATTGATATTTCCTGAATCAAGTTTTCACTTTATTAAAAAAAATTGGCTTCCTGTTGCTACAATTAGTTAAGCCATAGATTTCATAGAATGGTTTGGGTTGGAAGACAGCTTGAAGATTATCTAGTTCCAACTCCCCTGCCATGGGCAGGAACATCTTTCACAGATTAATTCACTTCAGTTTCTTAGAGTCAAATGTAAAGAAGTTGCCTGCATCTAGTGCAAAATTAGGCACTTCCATCTAAGGAAACTCACTTCTCAGTTGAGGGCCAGAACAAACTTAAAAATCAAAGCTATATCACTCGAGGTTTATTTCCCCCCATTAGAGCCTACACCAATAAGTACAGATCTTTTATTAGGAGGGCATTTCCAGACATTCTGAAGAAATTGTGCTTAAGAGATGCATTGCAAGCAAATAATTCAGGAAGAGACCAAAGTGTTTCTACCAAAAAGCCATAGTCTCAATGCACCACCTCCTGCAGAAAGTATTACATCCAAGCTTGGCACAAATATACCTGTGCTCCCCCACACAAGAGCCTAACAGGGACTTTTGCAGGGCTTTACTACTCCTTGATTATTTTAGCTGGCTCCTTAACTCTTTTCCATCCCAACTGGTTCTCACTCCACTTTAAAAGAAGGATATGTTTTGTCAGAGAACAAGTCAGCCTAAGGTAACAAAAATCATAATAGTAATCTCCTAAAGCAGCAGAAGCCCTGTTATTTATAGAGTGACAACAATATTGAACTGTCTAGATAGTCTAACATGCCTTTTGAAAGCAGCATGGAGAAGAGGTAGGCTCATTAGCAGTATTTTAAAACAATTTTTTGTGGTTCTCAAAAGTTTTACTGTTCTTATCTTTGTCTGTGCAGCTAGAGGGAGGCAAATCTGAAGATATTTAGTTGCATTATTTCAAGTGGTCCAAATGTTGAGATATGCAGGAACATGTGAAAGCCTTTCTTTCCCTATGGGACAAACAGCTGTGTTTCTAGCAGGAGGTTACAACTTCAATATATTGTATAGCAGTGTTATTGAGTATTTGCATGAAGTCATTGGACAATATATGGCAGAAATGTATTTGTGTTATGATGACAATTATCACACTAAATCCACCACAAAAAAACGTGCTCTGTACACTTTTAGGACAAATCTAAGAACACTCTTGTATTTCCTTTTTAACAGTTTTCTGAAGCTAATCTCTGGCCTTTGCAGAAATTCCAATACCATGCACAGGCAAGAAGCTTACAGCACATGATTAACTCTGGAGGACTCAGTTTCTAGTATCTATGTGGCCCACATGATAGCTGCTTGACAAGCTGTGAGAAGTTTTATTTGATTCTATAGTTAAGAGTGCATCTTTGTACAGCTCTATCTTAATTAGAAATTCTGCTGCACAAGCACTACATTTAACTTCCAGTTAAATACAAGTTTATATTCTATAGCTTCCAATAATGAACAGTAACTACAGCTACTACAGCTTTTAAAGATATAAGTGTAGGACAAAAGCTACTGTTGCATTAAGTTAATCTCAGTGAGCTATAGATTCAGTTACTGGCAATCCAGATCTTTCTGTCCATCACTTTTAGTCCTCACTTACAAAGTCTTAAATTTACAGCACTTTCTGTCATAGTAAATCCATTATGGGTTAAACTGATTCATGCTTTTGTTACCCGCTTCCTCCTCATTACCATTTCTACTAAGACACAAGGATAGTACTGGTTCTGGATGTTTGAAAATGGGTAACAGAAGCTTTCCAACTTTAGGTGACCTAACTAGGTCAGCCTGGTAGGGCCTAAAGTTCTTAAGACAGTCCATTAGCTATGTAAGTGAGACTTGTATATTAAACACAAAAAAAAAGTAGAAAAAGCCCAAAGAGCATGGAAGCAGAAAAGACTTGTCTCTTTTGCTTCCAAATATGATAAAATTCCTGTATGCTTTTACAATTTGTCAGAGCTTTTATCTCCTTTCCTAGCTCATACTCTATGCACTCTGTTGGTAGCATTCTTTACTTCAAGAAGTTCAAGAATGCTGGGTTACATACCAGGGCTTTCAGCTAGGACTGAAACACAGACTTTCCATTCCATAGAATTTATTTTCTAGTTCATATAGATATTAAAATACACTAGCCAGAAGAAGCTGTAGTGAAGTTTCCTCGTATTGATTTGCTGCTTTGCTGATACTTAGGGGTTCAAAGCCACAATATTTAAGTGCAAAATAAGATCATATGCAGAAAGGTATCAGGAAATTAAAGTATTTCAGTTTTTATGCTTTTTATAAAAAAGAGATACTTTGAAGAGCCGGTACTTGACATTCTGAAGATGTTGTCTTTCTAGCCTGCAACTAGGTGCTGTTTCTAGTAGTCATTAAAAACTAACACCAGACTCTGATCTATTAGTCTGGCTCAGATCAAACCTGTACATGCTAAGATCAGTTAGCACTAATCTGAATGTTGCTTGAACCACTAGAGTTGAACAGCGTCGGTAAATTCAGAGTATTTTGTCATAAGAACTGTTTCTGAAATCTAACTTCAACACTACTTATACATTTAGCAGAATGCATCGTGACTTCCATTCAGAGAATTGAAACATCTAGAATTTGTTCTAGGACCTGTTAAACCATTGCAAATAAACCAATGGCCACTCTGGAATTTGGCTAGTCAGAATGCCTATATACCAGGGACTCCTGTTAAAGCTGGATTTTTAGAGACTGAATGTCTACTTACATGCAAACACTAACATACCACCTCATTTCATACCATCTCATTTACTAGTGAAACTTCATTCTATGAGACAGGACTTCAATTCCTCTTTAGGTTTGTTAGTTATGGAGTACTAAACAAGGTGGAATGGTGATACCTAAGCTGTAAGCAGTGACTGCCATGTAGATACACAATTAAAATCTGCTTTCTACTCAGAGCAGCATTCACAGCAGGTATGAATTAAATGACATGCTAGATGACAGCACAAGCCAAACTGCTTTGCTTTCCCATACCAGGCCACAAATTCAGCTCTAATCAAGTTTGCTGGTCCACAGGTTGCACAAACATTTAAACAGAACAAGAGTTAAAACAGGTCTGCACATCAGCTCACCCTGCTATCTTAGGCTCAGCTTCTTACAGTATTGCACCTTAAGGTATATTAAGTTAAACAAGCATATTTTTATATCTCAAAACAGTTTTTTTTAAAGACCTCAGAGTTTTAAGAGTTAGTTTCAGCTCAGAGGGCAGCAGCAATGGCACAGGTCTTTCATCTGCCATGCCCATGTCTCTGCACAAGAGCATTTATAGATTCTCAGAAACACAGAGATCCAGCTACAGCACTGCATTGCCTCTTTTTTACATAAGCAAGGGCAAGAAAAATTGTTATCTGAAAAGTTTAACATGATTTTAATTGTTCTTTTTATGCACCTCAAGTCAAAGATGTAATTTTTTAAAAACTGGTTATGGGAACTAGTTATGTTGACAGTACATTGTTTTCTACTCATTCAATATATTTTTGGTATTAGGATTTCTCAATAGCAACTAAACAAAAATAAAGCCAGCTGATGCTTTCCTATGGTCTATGTAAAGCCAAGTTTGAATACTTTAAAATATGTTTTGTTTACTTAGTTCAGCAACCCCCCTTCAGTGACCTCACATTCCAGCATTTCGTTTAAATTTTGCCAGTATACTGCGCACCTGTACACTACTAGGGAGATTCAGAAGCAGTTTGCAAGTTTCTCCAGATGACTGGAGACCCTCCTCTTTACTCACTGCAGCAGTTTTCTCAACCACTTAAGCAATCCATCTATCCATCCCTTATAAAAATAAGAGGAAGCATCTTCTCATTAGGAAGCATCTTGCATTTAAGATAACCTGACACCAGAAATTCCAAGGCACCTTACCAGTGCTCGTGACTAATGCAGAGCTTAGTTTCAGTTATAGGAATACTGTGCATAGTTGGATGTACAACACCTATTTGTACTCAGAGTTACTTAGTGAAGCAACCAGATTTTCCACCTGTACCACCACCAGTGGACACAAGATTCTACTCAGCTTGAGTGTAAAGATGGATCAATCTGAAACACCTTAATCCCATGTTGTTACCCAGTGCTGCATTGTTACATACTTTTTTAATCTCGTATTTAACCTTCGGTTTGCGGTCCCGCTTCTAGGCACAAGAACATTCATTTTTCAGTTATGCCAGGTTTACCAGCAAGATACAGGCTCAATCATTTGCCACAAGTAACATGGGATGTACTGCTTCCTGCTTTCTTGCAGGAAGATAGTAATGGTGACAATACCACATACAGAGAACTGCTCAATTCCCCATATTTTCTTCCTGAAGTCTACCTTTAGATTAACATTTCTCTTAGTGACCTAAGGTAGACATGGCAGAGCTCAGTTTTCTGTTTTGACAGTGGTCAGCTGTGTTGCTACCCAAGCACAGGTGAGAAAGAAGGTAATGTGACCAAAGGGTAGCAGCCTGTTCAGCTATAAGCCATGCAATGGCTTTCATTTTACATTTCTAACACTATGCTATTGTTAAACTCCCAGGACAGCAATATGGTTTATGCATTCATCTGGAAATACATATTTAAGCCCCTGTACAGTTGGTGTTGCTTGATCTAGACATTAGATCTCTCTTGAATCAGCAGCTATTTTAATCAAAAGCCTAAAAATTACTGAAGTGTTATTTGCATGCAGCCACAAAGTATTTGATCCCTGGATGAGTCATACCTGCTTTGTACTGCTAACAGTGGCCAGTGCCAATAGCTACAGATGAACCAAGTTAATTCTCCTGTCTTATGCATAAAGCAGTTATTCAAGGTTCAAACACAGAAATACTGTGCTGATGTAAAAAGCAAAGCAGACTATCTTGCTATTCAGATATAAACTTTAGTCGCCAGAATTATTTCCCCCAAGAAAGAATGAAATGGGAGTCTAAATACTGGCCTACAAAATACACCTTAGACACTTCTGCTAATAGGTGGCTTTATTCCAATCTGCTAATGTCAAAAGCTTATGACAGATAATACTACATATGCCAACTCACTTCTTTGGGTTCCATATCAAACTTCTTTGGCCCCATCTGTTCCTTTGGCCCCATACTGGCAGCTGCCCAGGACTTCGGAGGGTTCTGTAACTGCGGTGATGACACTTGCTGCTGCCTGTCAGCTTTTTCCCAAGCCTCTCGAGTCTCCTGCTTCTTTTGTTCTGGCTCCTCCCTAACATGTGCAGCCCAAGCCTTCATAGGCTCCTGCTTCTTTTGCTCTGGCTCTTCCCTAACAGGCACTTCCCATGTTTTCATAGGGTCTGGCTTCTTTTGTTCTGGTTGTTCCCTAGTTTGGGTTACCCAAGGTTTTGAAGATTCCTGCTTTTCTTCTGGTTCTTCCTTAACTTTGGTTACCCAAGGTTTTGAGGACTCCTGCTTTTTCTGCTCCTGCTCTTCCCTAACATTTGTTACCCATGGCTTAGGTGATTCCTGTTTCTTCAGGTCCTGCTCTTCCCTGACCTTTGCTACCCAGGGTTGGGGAGACTCCTGCTCCTCTCGGACACATGCTACCCATGCCTTTGGAGCTTCCAGCTTCTTTTGTTGTTCCTCCTCCACACGGGTCTCCCAGGACTTTGCAGACTCACGCTTCTGTTCCTCCTCTTTAGCACGAGCTTCCCAAGGCTTTGGAGAATCTGGTCTTTTTAGCTCCTGCTGTCTAACACGAGCTTCCCAAGGCTTTAAGGTCTCTTGTTTCTGCTCCTGCTCTTTAATATCAACAAGCATCTCCCAGGACTTTGGAGGTTCTTGTTTTTTAGCACACTCGGCTTCCCAAGATCTGGGCTCTTCTGGCTTCTTCTTGACAGAGTATTCTGCTTCAGGCAAATAACGCCTGTTGAGAAACTATATAGACCAAAGAAACTTAATGGCTCCCAAGAACACATTTTGCTACTACAGTTCAGGTCAGTTAAATTAGGTCACCCATTTACTGAAAACTGCTGACTAAAAGCAGAGCCTAGACAGTCTAAGCACTAGTCATAGAAACTATGTGGCCATGGCTTTATCCTACAACACTGCAGACTAGCTTTGCTTGGCATGCCATAGAGAAACAGGACAGTGCTGAACAGCACAAGTAAAACCCAGCTGAATGAATCTACTGCCCTTATCCTCAATGCTACCTCATGTTCCTAGGCAGTAACAATGTCAAGCTCAATTGTGATCTTTATAAAGGTAGCTATCCTTCTAAGCACCTAAAAAGCTCTGGTACTATATTAGCAGACATTCTGATAAGGACCCCAATATATTAGATCCAGAAACCAAGTATAACCCTCATTCTTAGTGGAGTTTTAATACTAAATTGTCACTAGATCCTCAGATTTAGTACCACTGGACTTCAACTGCAGGCTGTGTTTAGTGTCAGTAAGTAAGAGTTCAATGATGATATCCTAAGTTTTTCTAAGTTACCACTTTGTCATGAACAGGAAGCAAATACATAAAGTGAAGAATGTACAAGGTTCACTGGCTGAGATCTTTTTTTCTGGCTAGACACCAGATGAGAGTCAGGTAACAGTGTTACCAGTAAGTTACAAAACCTTGCTCTAGAGTACACCCTCTAGTGGGATACATGGGAAACGGGGATTCATCATTTTAAGAACTAGTATTTCCACCTGGAAAAGGCACCCTCTTTCATACTTTTTGAACCAGGATTTCTATTCTACTGACAGTCAAAGCCAGAATTCAGCAGGCTGAAGAGCTGCTGAAACAGATCTACACACCCCTGTGCACAAAAGTCTGTATTGGGTTTCCTACTTTCTTGACAAATCAGAGTAAGACCAACATCATTCTCAACCCCACCAATATCAAGCCTACTGCAACAAGCATAGCTCTTACAGACAGCTTTAGTAGATGTCTATTTTTTCTATTCCACAGTACACAAAAGATCAGTGTTTCCACTCTAAAGGCTGATGCTTTGTTTTATTCAGGAAAGTGCCAGAGCATTAAAGTACTATACTGCTTCATGTAATCCTGCTCCATTTATCCCAAAATAAAATCCAAGATGCCATAAATTTAGGGTTAAAAAGAGAAAGGCAACCAAGTCTTTAATGCTTCCTACATCTAGCAATACTTAGATTGCTGTTCTGACTCCCTTTTTAAGTTTAAAAAAGGGCTGCAGAAGAGCATTTATGAGCCTGATAAGCCACAATACCAAAGGCAAGCAATTAACAGTAGAGTATCTTACCTCCTGTGGCTGTATTTCAGATTTCATAAGCTCCATAATGGATTCTAGAGAAAGGAAGTTAATTTGTTTCAACTGATCAAATGCAGAAAGGTAGATCAAACACTAGTAACTCTTTAAATCTATTTAAATAGTAGTACAAATTTGCTAGACCAAATATTCTGAAAACTTAGCTTATCATTCAACATGCTATTTGTTGACAAGCTTTTATTTTCTGACTGTTTTACAGCTGCAGAAGTTTAGAATTAAACAAAAAACATTTTATAGTATTCATAATTTTGTTATCCTAATATGTAACATTCCCCAATATATAACACAAGACAGTTCCCACATCTTCAACTTTCTCAGAAGGCAAAAGCATTCTATTACTATGATTTAATGTTTTTTTCTATGTCATTAGCTAAGGTAGGGCTGGAAGCCCTGCAGGTTCCATTTCAGTTACTACATTGCAAGTAAGCTACAGCACAGCATTAGATTTAGCATTAAGCTATGCAAAGTCAGTGCTCAGTTCAAGCCTTTCCCAACACTGATAAAAATTGAACCCTGTAATATTCCACCTGGTTCTTTGGCAGACTCTCCCTTTGACAGCTGTCTTGTTTTCTCAGGTTTTCTATTTACTTCTTCCAATTCTTTAACTGGCACAGTGGTGCGAGGAGCTGGAATACTTTCAAAGTAGCCAGAGTCTAGAAGCTTGGATAACAGGTCCTTCATGTGTTTATCTAAAGAATAAAAATCGACAAAGTTAAAATAGCAAAATCTGAAATTAAGGGGTATTCAGATTACAGATTTAGACTTGTTACTTCCTCCCTTTATATGAACTGGAGTTTCTCTGAGTTCACACATCTCACCAACCTATAGCAATGAAATGTTTTAGTACAGGAAATTATTTGACTGTTTAATTAAATGCAGTTGGAAACATCTTTACAATCCCATGCAAGACTGCAGCTTGTGTTTAAATGCCCACAAGGTAAACACAGAGCCACCAGGTCTCCCACATGCTTAGAAAAGGATTTGATTACCATGTATAAGCTAGCCAGCATTGATACTAAAACCATGTGAGACTGCAACAGAGGTCAAGTTACAGTCACAATGGAACTACTCTATAAGACACTATTGCTGGTAACAGGATGGCATCTTAAAGAAAAGTTAAGAACTGTATAAACAAGCAGGGGAAATGCAAGGGGACTGCTCAGGCTGAGCTTACTCGTCTGAAGCTGGAAAAGATTCAGAGCTGACATGGTTGAACAAAAGCTTAACTGTGTACTCTGAGAAGCACTGTCCAGTTTGCTCCTCTGTGCAAACAAGAAACAGCAGCTTAGAGCAGAGAGTAAGACCTCAGAAGTAACAGTGATTCTAGAAATTGTTTCAAAGGAGCTGGAAACAGGGCAGCCTTGAGGAAGAACATTCAGTGAAAGATCACTCCTATCAGTGACAACCACACAAGCAAGAGTTGTAGCTAGAATTTAATATGGCTATAAAAAACTGTCTTCCAAGGCAATGAACACTAATAAAACAACCTAACAGCTTTATCTGAAGTCAAACCTGCACACAAAGGGATGCAAGACTGACACTAAAGGGATTGAGATACCGATAAACAATCTATTCATGTCAACAGATACAAGGCTAAGGTTACCAGCCTGCAGCAATCCAAGTTTGCAGTTTGTTCAGAAATATATGGAAAGATTTAATATCTAGTTGTCAGTTCAGCTACCTGTATGTGGAAGTTAAACAGGGCACACTAATGCTCTGTTCTAACAGTTTCAGCATCGTTGTCAGTAACAAATGAAAGATTCCTGCCACATAGCTGCTACAAGATTGGTATAACACAACAAGCAAGGGATGTTTCCAATAGAAAAGACACTACAACTCAATTAAGGGGAGTTTCCTCACAAGCAAGTTGTAAATAGGAGCACAATGTGTATGTTGGCTTACAACCAGGGATTTTGGAACTGTGGCACAAATGGAAGATCTACAGAGTCCACAGATTTTGGTATGCTTGAAAAGTAAGGACACTTGGATTACATCAAAGAAAGCTGCACTGTGCATGATGAGATCCCAGCAAATTCCATTAATGACTACCTTTCCCTAGTGTGGTGTCCTCCACTGTAGGGAGGCAACAGGTATGAGTCTAGAATTCCTACAAAAAGACAACTCTTCAATGAAGTGGAACCTTCAGCTCAGGGCAAATGAAGCTTTGTAATACATCAGTGTACTCAACTAAGCATTTCACAGCTGGGAACTGCTCCAAGCTTAACCCATTTGCATGTAACTATGGAAAAAGCTTCCCACTGTTCTGTAAGGTATTCATGCATCAGGTTTTGAGTTGCTACCATCATTATTCCTCAAAAATATTCTAGTACGCTGAATGAAGACTGTCTTGACTTGAAAATGAAAGCACGTGGCATTGTGATTGACCTGCATGCAACTGAGCTAGGAACATCCATTCAACCTTGGATAACTGAGATACACATATCACTTGCAAGTGCTTAATTTGGTATCCTTCCATGTGTTTTAAGACATTTAACAAGCACACAAATTTTAGATCTTTAAGTTATTTCTCTAGATTAGACACTCACATGTTGTTCCAACCACAGGTTTCTCACTTCCTTCTAGAAGGTCCCAGAGGTATAGAGATGATTGTTCCATCTGGTCTTCGACACTAAAACACATGACAGTTTTACCAGGTAGAATCATAGCCAAGATCAAGTGCTGCATTATCCCAATACCCCTCATTTTATGACATTCACTGATGTCCAGCTTTCCAAACCAAGGCTGCATATATGGAGTGAATAGTAAGCTCTGAAATCACTGGAAACAATCTGTCTCTGTCCGCACAAGATTTAACCAAGCAAACCTAACTTCTTTTGTTGGTCAAAATAGAGATTCTAAGCACTGCCCCACAAGACCACATGGCTGAATTTCATTCCAAGCCAGGATTCCCAAATCAGGGCAACAATTGCTGTTTAATCAGCTGGTCACATTTACTGGATGATATTGTACAGGTGCAACCAACAATAGCTACCACTCTCACTAACTAGCAGCTCCTGGGAAAACTTGGCTACAAGTCCAGGATCTATCTCCTCCAGACGATGGAATTTGCAGTCCACTGTGATGAAACAGTATCCCAAAGGAAAGGATTATGATTCCTGTAGAAGTATACCATAAGAGTAAGCTATAAACAAAGTTACTTCATTAGGATGAGACACTCCTGTTGTGTAGCTTTTTATAAGCAGCTGTTCTTTGGAAGCAGTTAATTAAAGAGCAAAGACTAGGAAAGTCTTGTGTATGGTAAGTGCTAGAATTTTGAGGCACTTCAAGAATCAGTCCATATTCAAACATGACTTACTCATAAAGTGTCTCAACTTACCACCTAATAACTACTTATTCCTTATTCAAATACAATTCTTGCTGCACTACCCTACCAGACAGGCAGTCACAGTAAGCATGAGCCATCACAGCACCAGAGCAGTGCCACATGAGCACTGATACTCACATTACCTCTGTTGACAACCTGGTAACATGCATGACATTTAGTGCAGAGGTATCAAAAACTTCAGGCAATTTCTGAAAACCACTTTGAAGCCAACAGCAGGAGTGTCTCAGGAGCACCATCTTGCATTACTCCAGAACAAAGAAGCTCATCTAAATCATCAATGTAAATGGATTACAGAAAGAGTTCTGATTTCACTGCACTTTTTCACTTCATGAACAGTGAAGAGAAGCGGCACATCCCCAGCCTCCTTGCCAAGGATGGTATTGGACTATGTCCCCTCAGTCCCACAGGAAGTCATAAAGTGGCAAAGTCTGTCTGTAACCTGCACCTGAGGCTGTAATTACTGCAGCCTCCCTCTAATGCTCCAAGTGAGGTAAATCTGTTACATTCCTAATCTCAGACTAAACCAAGTGTACTGAAGAGAATTTTAAATAATGTTCCAAAACATGGTATTTAAAGACATGCCAGTGTCAAGCAGAGGACATTTACCACAACAAATGTAGCATACTTTATTAGACAAAAAGCCCTGAACTCACCGCAAGTTCTCATTTCTTTCTGGACACGTCAGTTTTGCAAATCTTATGAGGTAGTCTAATTCTTTAGAAGGCAAGTATATTGCACCATTCACACCACCTTTGAAATCTTTCTGAACATGTTCTTGAGTGAAGTTCTGCAGCACATACTGGACTTGAAGTATTGTACGCAGCTTTTTCTTCTCTGCTTCAAGCTTCAATAGACTCTCTCTCCGCTGAGCCTTCTTCTGTGCTTTCAGCAGCTATTTTAATGCAAAATTCAACAATTAAACACAATTCAGTGTGTTGAACACTGTTTAGTAACTAGATTCTAGGATAAAACATTGACTTCTAGTACTGATTATCCTACAATGAGGAAATCAACTATTATTAATTTTGGTTAGATAACAGAAGCTCCTAACTCTTCAGCTATCCAGAATCTTTTAAGCACCTCCTTTGCAAGAGCTCCCCATTCATTGACTACACATCTAATTTTGAGTCAAAGTGGATACTGGTACCTTCACTTGTGATATGCCTTTGTGATATCTAGACCCTGCTTATGCCTGCTGGTTGTTTTATTGTAACAGCTTTTAAAAATTGATAGAATTGACACCAATCCATCAATCCAGGCCTAGCTGACCTTTAACATTTATCACAGAGTTAAAGAGGCAGTTGTTTCAAGTTTCTCCTAGTAAGACAGCTGCTCTTCACTTCTGAATACTCCAGTTTAAAGGATACAGCAGAATCCTATAATTACTTCTGTTGGCAGAAGACTGAAATACTCATTAAATAAGCAACAACATGAGTTACAGAACACATACAGAATATGCATTCAATTTTCTCATCATGTACTAATAGAAGCTATCCAAGTAAATGCAGGATTTAAAATGCCTCAATATGTGTCAAGACCTATGAAAATTTTGTTCCCTACAATACACTGCAAAAGATGCAAGAATGCTGTTGCCAGAATGGCCCCTAGTGTTCCAGTAATGGCTACTGGCTGTAGAATCCATATCAGCAGATGTTAAGAACAAGGTGGGTTGGCCTTTAAATCCAGCATAAATTCAAGAACAAACATGAACTGGTAGAAGCTAATGCTGGATTACTAAAAACACCTGCACAAAGATACAATGGGCCACAAGGTACCAGCCCTTCAGCATTCTGTAGGAGGCAGAGAAATAAGGCCAGAGCAGTGACTAATCATGCTTAGCTTCCCTGCCACTACCTTGGATCAAATCCTCCGTAAGTGTAGAATTTGCTTGAGCCAGGAGACCAGTTTCTCCAAAGAAAAAACACTTGCTTGCATAAAAATAATGTATGTAGTGCTTTAAATCCTGAACAAAGACCTAAATAAAGCACTAAATCTGTGATTTACCACAATTAGAGACATCTGTGGCAGATTAAGCAGCAAACTCCACAAGTTTCAGTTAAATTTTACTGAGGGATGCACTTCTCATTGAAGTCAAAGTGATTTAACACCAGCACTTTCCTTCACCAGAAGCATTAAAAAAGAGATTTGGAAGAGATCTTGGGACACTGTCTAACCCAGCCTCCGAAAAGGCTACAGTGAATCAAGACCAGGTTGCTTAGAGCTTTGTGCAGTTAGGTGGTGAAGAAATCCAAGGACAGATTTTACCACTTTACTTGGCAGCCTGCTTCCAATATTTAATCATCCACTGAGTGACCATTTCCTCCTACCTGGTTGTAGTCTATTTCAAGTAATGATCATTGTTTCTCCTACATCTCCCATCAAAAATCCCAGCTCCACTCTTTCAGTATTTGCTGTATGAAGGACAAAAGTGCATTTCCTGGCAAGCCTTCACTTTACCGGGCCCAGCAAGCCCAGCTATTCCAGGCTCTCCTCACAGGTCTCATTTTCCCAGCACCAGCCATTCAGGGGCCCATCACTGGAGTCACTGAAGCTTCTCTAGCCTTTGGCTATCAAGTGATCAGAAAAATACAACGGGTTAGCAAGTACCAATCAGTTCTCCTTAATCTCCTGCTCCTTAGTCTCTGCCTAGGCTTCACTGCTCCAGGGATATAAAACAGGAACTTCCTAGTATAGGCTGTACAGGAATAGAAGTGTAGCCATTAAAGGAGCAGCACAAATTTTGCAGTTACTTCTTGTCAATATAGAGAAGGACAGTTATACTTACATCTTGGCTAAGTCCCGAGAATGTCTTCTGAAGCTCCTTGGCAAATTCCAGATTGTGCACTACTTCATCATATTTCTCTACTGCCTCCTACAAAGGAATAGATAAAAATCTATTTTTCTTTCTTAAGGCTACTGACTGCAACTCAATTGCCTCGTACTTAACTTCTCATTGTGAAGTAGTAATTTAGTGTGTTCTTTTATGAAACTGTAGCTTTTTAAAGATACTGTAGCTGGTACTTTAGCTGTAAATGTCATTCACCCATAACTGTCTGAGATGCAGTGCAAAGCCAGCTCACACCACCAGACAGATATCCTACAAGTTTGCCTATATAGTTCTTGGCCATCAGAGGTAAACAGCTGTTTAAAATCAAACTGGTCAGAAAGCCTGAAAGGAAAACAGGAGAAGTTCAGCACAGATTTTCTACCCTTATGCTTAACTGAATGCCCTTATAGAAAATTTGTACCAATTTTTAGAAATATACAATATTATTATTGTGTACTATATATCACAATTCCAGAAAAAACTCTTTGAAATTTAGTTTTGACATTCCTGTCTTCACTAATGGCTTTAACCAGTATTTTACTGGCTAGTCTTCAAAATTACTAACTGCAGTAGATTATTAATTGCATTTTGATATACCCCATTTTTAATGAGTCAGTTAATCTCTCTAAGTTCCCTTGACAGCTATGGAGATAGCAAAATGCTGTAGTTCAGACATGCTGCCCATATCTTCACACCACATGGTGTGAAGTAACAAATTTAATTCCAGTTGTTCACATGTGCTTTACACTCAGCTTGGTTTATGCTCCTGACAGGATATCACAGGTTTTTCTAGAACAGGCCCATCAGTCTAATATAAAGCTCTTTCACAGCAGTGTTAGTGTTTCATCAGTGCAGTGACAAAAGCTTAATCTACTGTCCCAATAAGATTTGGGACATCTGCAAATTCCATATATGTCCCTAAGCAACTGGAAAACAAGTTATATGTTCATTTGTTCAGTTTGATTGCTCAGTTACTTTTATTCCCTTTTTTGTGGTATACTAGATGTCACCAGGACCTAATGCTACTCCAACACAAAGTGCAAGCTCTCACCTGGTAGTTTGGGTTGTTTTCATAAAATTTACCAAGCTGTTTTGAAGTACTATTTAGCAATTCACTTAGCACTTGAGAGAATGACTTCTAAGAATCCAATGCCCACATATTTGAGGAAGACTCACAATTAGCACCAACAATTGACTAGTCAGGTCACAGTAATTGTGCTTTTAACAACACAAATTGCAGAGTAAAACTCCCCACCTGAAAGCATCAAGAACAGCTACCACTGCTCTCATGACAAGCTGTACCTCAGCCCACAGGAAAAGCAATAGCTTTGTTCTGTAACACCTGTTATTAACATTCATTAACAGCATGTTGGAAGAAAAGTACCGAGGAAAATCTGCTCAGCTTGCAAAACAGCACAGCAAGAGCATTTAATTTGCTGGAAGCTCCTCATTTTTGAAACAAATGTTCCCTAATGTAAGGCTAGCACACACATTAGGTCTGGCAGGCACGCACCATAAGTAATTACAGTTTAATCCAAACTGCTGCAAAACAAGTTCATCACCAGACATGGACTTCTGTGTGAGAAAATTAAAACTATAGATGACATCAAGTTATATTAGAGCACCACACTGTTATAGGCAGTTGGTTTCTTTAGGTGCTAAGATCTATTCAACTCTACTCCAGAATCAATTTATATATACAGCACAAATTTGCATCTGAAAGTTATAAATGCAGTATTTCTGTATCTTAACCACTGAAGCAGGGCACTTCACAAGACTAATTAAATATTGAGTGTATATGGCTTCTACAACAGTCAACTGAACAGTCTGACTACCACTTGTCAGTTCACTATGAAGAATGAATCTAATTCTTAATTTTAGTAGCCTAAGAAACTCCAGAAACTAGGATGAAGATACTAAAATTTAAAAAATGCAGCCCAGCTAGGAATACTAAAATCCAGTAACCAAGTTAATGCCCTTTTCCAAACACTGTCACCTAACAGCTTTTTGCAGTCCAGGACATATACCAAAGTAGTCAATATATTCAAGATTATTCCAACTTACAGAACATTGTTCAATAGTCTCACTGATCATGGCAGCAAACAGATTGTGAAGAACACCTATGATCTAAACCTAAACACAGGTGTTCTTGCCCACCTGATTCCAGATTGAGTTGAGAGGCATTGAAAGGTCATCAACCTACTCCAAACCATCAGATTTAATTAATTTACTTTTTCACTTGAAATGGCAAGAGATCACATCAGAATTTGCAGTTAAGTACTAAATGACAATTTTCTCCAAAATGTTTACTCTACATCTAAGAAGTTACCATTTTCCCCTCTTATCCCATTTACATCTAACTCTTTTACAAGTGATTCACAGTAAGAAAATAGAATTTGTGTTCTCACACTGCTGCACTGTGATAAAGTTCATAATCAATGACATTTTTCCAGCTGGTTCATTAGCAGGATCAGTACTATCACTGAAGCGTCAGTACCCCTCACTCAATTACTCTTTAGCATGTCTACCACATTTTAAAAATGTGACTCCTAGATTACTAGGGCAATAAACTCTTTGGATTATGTGACACTGCTACTTAGCTTTGCTAAAGCTTTCATGTTACAGAAACTTGGTTTCAGATCTAGAATCCATTCTAGACCGAGACAAAAAAAAAGCCAGCACTGTCAGTTATAGTAACAGCTACTTGTAACCAACAGTACTGTGAAGACAACAGGCAATTTCAAGTAATAGCTGCTACTGAAGAAATAATGAGGATTAATTAGCCACCTCCAAATTCTTGAGGCTTGGGTTCTAACACTGCACTGCCATATAGTTCAGCTGCACACAATTACCTCATTAAGAAACACAGGTGCAGGAGCACTGAAGCTGAAAGTCTACAGAGCAAAGATAAACAGGGATCTTCTATTACTTCAGGGAACACCATGAAGGTTAGAACAGGATACAGAGCTTGTGGGCTCAACATTCAGCCTGATTACCAACAATTTGTTAATTTGGTTTTGTGAAAAATACCTTCACAAGCCTGTAGGCACTGCTTCTGTAAAAACACCCTCATCTCCTTCAGCAACCCATCCTTCCTGCCACATCGGAAGGTTTTGAGGCCTTTCACTCCTGAAAAAAAAAGCAAGCTTACCAATTGGTCTTGATTGAGGGTTTCTCCCTTCTTCAGACGATTTTTGTAGTCTTCTAGTTTGAGCTGCAGAAAATTCAAAGTAAACATTATACATAAATCAATATAGAAATTAAGTAAGGAGTACAAGTGAAATACTGTAACACAACATAAAGCCTCCTACTTCCCCTTTTTTTCTGGAGAAAGGAACACAGCTTTTGCTATGCCTTTGATTTGGCAATTTCAGTCTGCAGGACTGTCTATTTCCTTTCCCTACCACTGATCTTTCAGTTCTTACTTGCTAATTTTGTTTTATTTAAGAACTATTAATGTATTGATCCAAGATCTTTAAGTGGCTTCAAATACACCCAGTGTCCTTGTTTAAGTTAGGCTTGTTTAGCTTTACCAAGTCAACGCTAGAATTTACTTATATTTTCCTTGAATAATCCTTGTTATGTCTTTCAAAAATTTGGCTTCAGTTACATCAAAAATTTATAGCCCTGTTCCCTAAAAAAGCAGACAAGTGTACTCAGGGAAGAAATAAGATTTATTTCCAATATACCAAAGCAGTCTTTAAATGCTGACGTAAACAGCACAAAACTAAACTATTTGGTATTGCAAACTTCTTTAGGGAAAAAAAGGTGACTTCACTGCCATGAAGTCAAATATTATTCCATTTGTGTATCTAGAGCTTCACTGACACAGGAGCATAAGACTAAGAATACTTTCTACTCATTTTATTAAGTCACACCTCTTTGCTGATAAGGCCACATAGTAATTCTTGTGAAAATCAAAGGTACTAGAGAAATTCACAGCAAAAAGCTTCCTTGGACAGAGATAGAATACAACACAAAGTTGTTTAATCACACAAAGGAAACACACTTGTCTGATGTTATTCAAAATTACAGCATGATGCATGACATGAGACAGCAGTAATACTGCATCTCCTGCAGGATGATCAGGTCCCCTAAGCACATGGCCAGATGTCTGATCTACTCTCTCTCCTTGCCCTAAGACATAACTAAAAGCTTTTCAGACATTCAGAGTAGCACAATATATAGATACAATTGCTTTACTTGTAATCCTGATCCAGCACTGAGAGCAACAGCCCCATTATATCTTTTATCCTACAGAAAATATTCTCTCAATTCAAAACCAAGCACTAAGCCTTCAGTCACCTGCCAATCATCTGAAAAGCCTTAGAGGGCAGAAGTCTGACTAGCACAGCTACAACATTTTAGGTGTATCATTATCTTAGTTCTTATTCTTACTAACACTGTTCTGTGCCCCCAGCCTCAGAAAAGCAGAAGTCAAAACAGGAGATCAAACTTTGGAGGATTTCTGCATGAAGGTTTTCTAGTAAGTAACATTTGCCTGTATTTAAAACATGTATGTCAGATACTTATGTAAAGGGCAATACGTATTTTATATAATCTGACATTTCCGCTGTCAGAGGGAACACTTGTTTTAACTTCCAATTTTATAAACAATTTACATCTAAATTACTATCAGATTCATGTAACTGATGAAAGGTTTCTGCAAAACTATAAACCACATATAAATCAGATCCAAGTTTGTTCTGAACTGATTTTGTCCAGAGAAGCATCTTTCGTTTTGATCAACATATATTTGCTCTCTATAGACACGCATAACCTTATTCCAGCTATTAAAAATAATAGAAATAACAGGAAATAATATTTTAAAGGCAATGAGCTTTACTATCAACAGCTTAAATAGGTGCCACGGACAAGAAAGCCAAGTTACCTTCTTTTTCTCGATGTTCCTGATCTTGTGTTTGAGGCAGATGAGCCCGTTGTCGATGTAGGTCTCATACGCTTGGGAAGGAGAGGCCGCCGTGCTCAGCGCGGACTGCAGGGGGCTGGCGGGAGCCGGGCTCTCCCCAGTCGGGGTCACCTGCTGCTTAGCCGCCTTCATCCTCTTCTCCTCCCCTTCCTCCGACCGGCCTGAAGGTGATGATGCACGATGGAAAGGGGCCTGGGAAAGCTGCACCATTGAAATGGATGGAGCTGCGAAGAAACTCTTTTATTTAGCTCTCTCACACCCTGCACCCCCTTTTCAAGTTACAGCTTTTCTTGTCACATCACGTATTAAGACGCGTAGGCACAAAACTGAGCCTCGGGAAGGACCGATCGCAATTTTTCCACGCGTCTCTCTCCCTTTCAAAATATCCGTAGCAAGAATTTCAAAGCAAGGCAAACTTCGTATTGTTCGAAGCCTCCCCACCCATCCAAACACCAAAAATCCTTTACATAGGCAGAATTAAACAGTACGGGGGACGATTCCAGAAACCCAATATAGTGACCATATAAAACTAGGCAGGTTTCCTGCACACATCACCCACAGCGGAAAAAACTGCAAGCAAGCAATTGCAAATCACGCCGCCAGCCTGGCATCCGGGCTGCAGCCTGAATGAATATTTAGAAGTGGCATGCCTGAAGGTACAGCCCCTCTTCTCACTCCCATTAAATCGATTTTACCCTTTCATGACCTCCGAAGCAATCCAACCGAGAACTTAAAAACAAATCAATAAAAAAAAAAAAATAAAGGGGGGGGGAAGGAAAATGTTTGATAAAGTAAACAGCTGCCTTAGTTACAAGAGCATCATTCTTCGCGAGGAACTGGTCCCTGCCTACACCCATCCAAAAGACGTGCCTGTGTCACGGCAAGACACCGGCTTCCATGGGAGGGGCTGTAACCTTGAGCAGAGAGTTTCTGCAAGAGATGCTCGGCCACCTTCATCTTCAACTACTTACGGACACCTGCTCCTGGAAAGCAATGACACCACAATTCTGCCTGCCCGCCGCCGGGGAGGCCGCACCACACCGCCCCAGCGGGCAACCAGGGCAGAACCTGCCTTTCCCCGGGACAGCCCCCGCCGCCGGGGGAGCCGGGGCGAGCCCTCCATCGCGTCCTTGCCAGGGATGGGCAGGAAGCTCCTCCCGGGGGGAGAAGGGCACGGCCGCCACCGCTCCCCGAGCGGAGCAGCGGACCGGGGAAGAGAGAAGCAGCGGCTCCTCCCTGCCGGGGGATTCACCTCCTCCGCCTCCCGCGCCTGCGGTGGCCGCCGCGCTGTGGGGGCCCGCGGTCCGCCGGCCTCGCACCGCCTCGCTCGCTCCCGCCTCCCCGCTCACCTCGGTGCCCGCACACGCTCTGGCCCGCCCCACCGCCCGCCCCCCCGCCTCATATAGCGGAGGGGCGGGGCGGCTCGGCGCCGGTCACCGCCCGCCTCCCAATGGCCGGCGCCGCCTCACCCGCCCGCCCTGCGCCGGGCCTGAGGGCGGGCCCGCGGGGCGGCTCCCGTGAAGGTCGAGGCGTCCCGCCCGGGCACCGCCCCACAGCTGGGTTGCTCTGGGAGTGGAGCGTCAATCTCTCCGCTGGGATCGGGAGCTCCTGCAGGGACCCGAGTGACGGCCCTGGCGGGGAACGGGACGTGCGGGGACAGTGGCGTTGCCACCCGCTTCGTGGGGAAGGGACGTCAGGTGTGACACTCCGCCATGTGCCGTCCGTGAGGGAGAGGCTTGGCACAGGGCCCTGGCAAAGCCACGATGCGCTGCCGCATGGTGTGTATCGCAGCAGCCGCTCACGATAGTCAGCCCGGGGCAGGCTGCCTCTCTGAACACCCCCAGGAGAAGGGTTCCATCCTCCCAGTGCAAGGGGATCCCCTCGGCCTCCAGCCCTTCACAGCCCACTGTTCAGTCACAGCCTTTGGCTGGTGCGGCCGTGAGACAGAAACAGTGTTGGTCTGTGCCTGTAAACCAGCTGCAGGGTTCCTCTGGGCCCGTGCAAAGGTCCTGGAGGAGACTTGCAGGACTGTGGGTCGCCTTATGTAACAAAAAACGTGAATGTCCTCTGTTGCCGCTGGTGCTGAATAGATCGCACGGACACAGGTCGAGGTGTGGTGGAAGGAAGAGAAAGTTTATTTCTTCTCCCAGGATTTATAGGTTTCTGACCACGGCCAAGGATTGGATGGTCAGGATAACACTTTCTCACTGCACTGGCCATGAGAGATGCCCATCACAAGACGTGTAACAGAAAGAATGTACACATATCTATGTTTATAGTTACTGTCCTGGGAAAGTCTTTAGAAAACCATGTCAGCAAGCTCAGAAGCTGAGTTCAGGGTGACAGTCCTCTAATAGTCACAATTAGACTGGAGTCCAGCCTATGACTGAGCTGTACACTAGACCAAGGCACTGAGTGCCACATCCCATCCTTAAACACCTTCAGGGACATTGACTCTGCCACCTCCCTGGGAAGCCCATTCCCATGTCTAATCACCCCTTCTGTGAAGAAACTCTTCCTAATGTCCAACCTAAACCTTCCCTGGTGCAGTTTAGGACTATCCTCTCATTTTATCCCTTGTTACTAGAGAGAAGAACCCAACTCCCCACCTGGCTACAGACTCCTTTCAGGTGGTTATAGAGAGTGATAAGGTCTCCCCATGGCCTCCTTTTCTCCAGGCTGAACACCCCCAGCTCCCTCAGCCGCTCTCCACAGGACAAGCCAATGCCTCCTAACCATGCAAACTCTTGATAACTAGTAAAAGCACTTGAAGTGAATTGAATACACACAATAAAGTAATCACAAACAAACTTCTTTTAACCCCTAGCAATCAGTGCCACAGAAGGTATCAAAGACTGGAAGACAAGGGAAAAGACCTTCCAAAGAGCAGAGGACTAAGCTGGAAATCTGTTTTCTGTGTTTCTGTTTTTGTGGCCATTACCAGGAACAATAAATATATGGCAAGTTCATAGCAATCCTGAAAGTTGTGAAAGTAATGAAAGCAGAGACATTTTGAAAGAGATAAGTGAGTCAGTGAGGAAGGACTGCAAAGACAGGTTTTACAGAACACAAGTATTTATGTAGTACATGGCATGGATGAGATAACTGGGGAGGAAAGGTTATACGTAAGAAAGATTGTTTTTAAAAGTAAAACAAGAAAATGATACATGATTTAAACAATAAAGTGAATTCACAGAGTATCACAGAATCAGATTCAGTTGTATGCAACCACCTGTAGCATCCACAATCTTGCCACTTTTCAATGTGTCAAACTTTAATCACGTGTCTAAAAAGTCTTCATTTTTTTAAAGCCCTGGCTCCTAGATTGAGGTTGCTTTGTGAGGCAGTTTTCATGACTGAAAAGGAATGCTAATGAGTAAGATTCAGCTTGTGTCTAGGATCAGCAGTGTGCTCTGAGAGTCCTTCCAGTAGATTTCTGTGGGTTTTTCTCAAAGCTAACACAGATGGGCTAGATCCTTGAAAAGTAATTATAAAATTAATGATCAGCTAATGCATTTATTAATAAGAAGTCATAATTAACATTCATACACCTGGGACTATTCTGTAAGTCATAATTACTGCTGACAAACTGCTATATAATGCACTTTTACAATTATTTGTATAAAAGAGGGAAAATCAAAAGGAAAATTCATACAAGATAAATCCATATTTAAAATCAAAGGATATTTTAATTGCATTTTTTAAAAGTAGAGAGTATCTGAGACTAATGCTATATACATTTATAGTATATCTGTGGTCTCTAGAGCACTGTAAAGAGTGTATTAGTGTGGTGAGGTCAAGCCCAGTGAAGTTAGGAAATGCCAGGATTAAGCACAGTCTTAATTAATGAGTTTAATGCCATTTTGCAGATCCATCGTGAGATCATCTCTAAGTAGATGATCATAGGTTATGATAGTCTAGCCATGCATCAGTCATAGTCATGGGGATCTGTGCCTTTTACTCCAGGATCAGATGGGGAATACACTCTAATGACTGCAGAAAAGTGTTCTGTTCTTTTTGTCATGTTTGACTGGTTATCCTCTCCCACTAGGACTGCCCTGATTTTTCCCAGTCCCAGAAATTTATCCCGCTCTCATTTTTTCTCAGATTCCATTTTCCATTCCTGAGCCCCAGGCTCAGTCTTTCTCCCCAGTTCTGCATGTCCAGGTCACAGGTTCCTTTGAGAAGGAGGATCTCCTCTGCACACAATTCCAACCCTTTGCCCAACCACTTCCAGTTTTCCACACCTGACTTTATCCAGCCCACTAAACCCCTTCCTAATCCCAGTCATGTTCAACATCAGCTGCGTCTCTCCAGCTGCAGTGGGCCAACCCACAGCCAGTTGTGGTGAGCACTGAGACCAGGTTCCCATTTTCATTCCCTGCCATCCCTTCTGTTACTGCACTGTGAAACTCTGGGAAGTGGATATGTAGAATAAGATCAGCTGCTTGTTAACTTTAGGAGAGAAAGATAGACTGTGAAGATGTTGCAAAGATTATCCACTGATGGACGAGAGAAACCTAATTCAGTCATGGAACATATTTCAGACAGGAAGGCTAAGGAATTCTGGATCCAACATGAGATGAATACATTAGGTCTCACAAAGAGGATTGTTATTCAGTATTACACCAAATTTATTTTGAAAAAACCTGGAGGAAATGCATTGGTACAAGGCAGATTTATGCTGAAAGGGTGTTTTTTTCCACATATAAACCCTGTGGCTGCCTGTCTGCTGTTCAGAACTCAGAGCCAAAGAGTCTGGAGAAAGGTTTGCTCCACGCAGTGTCCACCACTGCCTTACACAAGCTGCTGCTGTTAGTGATTTCTAACTTTGGAAGTGCTTCTTAAACATATACTTCTTCCTTCACACTCTAGCTCCTTGTCTCCTGTGTTGTCATCACAGGATGCTGATTTCAGTTTCCTTGTATAGAAAATTTTCCTCCTTTTTTGCCTCCATGTTCAATCCTGCCCAGCAAACTGGTTCATGTTCCTGCTCTTCCCATGCTACCAGTGCCAGGCATCCTTTCCAATTCCCAGCCAGTTCCATTTGCCTGGCTCACTTCTCACATCATCATGAAAAGGTGATTCCGTTTCATTCCTCTCATTTCTTTTTTTTCACTTTTTCTTTTTTTCACTCACTGACTGTGTTTTCAACAGAAAAATTCTCCCCAAATTTTCAAGGGAAAGAAGAAAGGGAACAACAAAATTAAGCAGAAATAGTTACTGTGCCTGGGAGCAGCCATTACAAGCTTAGCCAAATTTTACCTATGTAGCTCCAGGCAAAACAGCATGTGTTTAATTAAAGTCCTTGTTAACAACTATAAGATCTGCAATGAAATGGAGTTTTGCTCCCTGGCAGAAGCTGAAATTCCTGTTTCCAGGCTGTGGGTTTCTGGAATTTCAGTGAAAGTGCAGAAAGAATCCTGTGAACTGCTTGTTTTTTCAGTCCCACCTGGAGTCACCAAATGATTTGGGTTGGATGGGACATCTAAAGGTCACTTAATCCAAACCCTAGTGCATCTCAACTCAATTTGAAGCATTCACTCAGAATGGAAGAGTTCATGTGGAACTGAAAAACTCTTAAAGCAAAAGCGAATTTTAGAAGTGCTGGGCAAGCTTAGTAAAAAGAGGGACCAGCCAAGCAGAAAGGTGATGTGATCTGAGCAGTGGAAGCAGCAACACCCGCCTCTTTTAATGTCTCTGTCCTTGCTTAGGACTTAATCAAACCTCAGCTGCAAAAGGGGAAATGTTGCATAGCAGGTATTCATATGGGATTTCTTTATTGTGTGTGCATGAGTAAATAGTTTTTTAAAAAAAGTCACTGGTTTTCAGCTGTGAGATTAAAGAGTCTGTAAATGCTTTGAAATACAGGCCGGTCCATGAAAGTGGATTTTTTTTTGTGTCAGAAACATTTCTTTTTGATGCAATGATACATGAAC
This sequence comes from Poecile atricapillus, assembly GCF_030490865.1. Classification (NCBI taxonomy): domain Eukaryota; kingdom Metazoa; phylum Chordata; class Aves; order Passeriformes; family Paridae; genus Poecile; species Poecile atricapillus. The sequence continues at coordinate 20,755,959 of NC_081288.1, read as the reverse complement.
ACATGTGGAGTCTTATTTTCTCCACACCACCTCTCCTATCCCCTTTTTTATGTGCCTGGCACGGATGTGGTCTTAGAAAAAAGCTGGGCTGTGCGTTATAACAGTTGAGTTCAGGAAACATTCTTAGGTTTTGCAGGATTTAGAAGATTTACAGTGAATGTGTAAAATAACTGCAGGAAAATATATTTTTATGGATAATGCAATTGAACATTGACCTTTAGGCTAAATTAGGCTATCTCTGTTACAAACTTCTGAAGGATTTTACCTGGATGTGTTCTTCATTTTCTAGATGTATTAGGATCTGGTTGAAGGTACAGAGCATTCACAGCTGCAATTAGCATAAAAAAGGGGATGCTTTGAGCATAATATGGTCTTTTGAATACAAATATCCTGGAGATTGAGGAATTATGTCTTGAATTATGTACACAAATTTAGTAGCATCTGTGACTTTTGCCTGTAGAAAAGGGAGATTATCCCACCTCCACCATTCACAGGAATGCTGATAAAGAACTGCCCTGGATATTTGTCCATTTGAAACCAACAGTGTCTCCAAAAGAGATCTTTATTATTTAGTTTTGTTAGGTTGTGGAAAAATGTTTTATTTTTCCTAAAGGAAAGGAGAGTTCTGTGGTGGAAAGAGTTTATTGAAAAGAGGAACTATAGAACTGCAGATGCTCACAGTTCTGTACATGATACTGAGATACTGGGTGTGCTACCTTCATCTGCTCCTCTGGCAGAACCCAGATCGTCCAGGGATTCTTTGCTTCCCAAGGAGTGCCTATGAATTTCTTGGTGTCCTTGTCCTTCCATCACAGCCCTGAAGAGCCCTTGGATGCTGCAAGTTTCTATTAAAATATTACTCTGCTGCAGCACTGCTTTTTTGCTATGGTTTTCACTTCCATTAAAATAGCTTCCCAGCTGTTTTTACAAACCTTTCTCAGGTCCTTCTTTTTTAGATTCCTGAGTTCTTATGTAATCACATTTTCTTCTCCCAGAATTTGGTTAGCTTGTCTACTGACACAGCAGCAGGATCCTTAATGGCTTATGGCTCTGGTCTCTGTGTTACAGGGTATCTCCTGGCACCTCACAAGCATGAATCCCAGACTGGCTGTACCCTTACAACCACCATTCATGGGTCAGAAATATTTAAGTTAAATGGGTGTTAAAAATACAACAGTCTGACTTGCTTGGGCTTTTGATCCAGTTAATCATCTTAAGTATGGTTTAGATAGTAAGGAGTTGGACAGTTTTCATGTCTTTTACTCCACAACCAATAATCTGACTGCTCCAGAGAGGCTAATGGATTTTTATTATCCCCAGGGAAATTCTAATGACAGATTTATTTCCTTCTTATTGCCACCTAAACACCTTTGATCTCAGGCTTTTCAGGTGGACCTGTGAAAAATGTTTTCACCTCTGTTTCCCTTTGAATCCTACTGTGCCACTGATGCATTCTGGGACTCAATTAAAATTAATTTAAAAGTCTGATTTCAAACCATTGCAGATTATCTCTGCAATTTGGTAGTTTCCTCTGCATCATTACCCAATAAGTTGAGAGGAAAGGAAAAAATAGGCCCCACATTCTGATTTTTTTCTCATTAGGAAGAAAGGATGAGTGGTAGACAATTGACATTCCTGAAATCTCTCTGTGACCTAAATTCAGGACTCAATTTCTGTGGCTTCATTTTTTTTCTTCAAGTTCTGAGCAATTTAATATGCAAAATGGGCATCTGTATGTAATTGAATAAAAAGAGGGGCAAAATTTGGCCGCTTCACAAAGTGCTATTGTGAGATTCAGTCAGGAGGAAAAAAAAACATCTAAAATTATTAGTGAACAAAGCTTGGAGATTGTAGGGATTTTTATTATCAGTTAACTTATTTCTTTCATCTGTGCTCCTGTAAATAGTTAAATTTTACATGAAATAACATGGTATTTTTATGGGGAAAATGTTGACAAAAGTTTAACATAAATGGTAAAGAGAAATAGGGAAAAATCACAAACTGGAGACCCAAAGCATCTCTCTGGTACTTTTATAAAGCAGAGAAGTGTTTTCTAAATATGTGTATGTGTATGTGTCATTTTATTTTGGCCATCTTGTCACAATATAAAACAATACTGAACACGTGAATGCAAATAAACACATTCAAGATTTATAGAATAGGTCCTGTCTTTCTTGAAGACTTCCAATGATTCCTTGCAGAATTCAAAGTATGAAAACCAATTTTGATAATAATCCCTCATTTTTCTACTTCTTAATAAAATCCAGGTTCTTCATTAATTTATATTCTAAAAATATCTCATCCTGCAACCATTATTTTCTTGGACTCACCAGAAAACAAATTACTCCTAAATCTATCAGATGTTTATAAAAAATAGCCATCAATTTTTATGAGAAATAAGAATATTTTTGACAATTTTTGACACAGCTGAAAGCATCCCGACAATTTCATAAACATCTCAGAGAGCAGCATGCATTTGTCCAGGGATTCTGACATGTTTGGTCTTAATATTTTGTATATTATTAAAATTAATTCAGTATTGGCCATTGATTTAAACCCCTGTCTCATCTGCCTCCCATTTTCATTTACTCTCAGTATCTGTTACAAAGAAAGCTCAGTCTAAAAATGTCGGCGTAGAAACTAACCTGATTTTCTCTTACCTTATTAAGTTTTGCCACAAGAAGGAAGCTTTCACTTGAAACAACTTGATTAAGTAAAATCTAAGTATGCTTCATACATTTTGATTACGTACTTTACATATTTTATGTTTGCTATGTTGATGTAAGAGCGGTCATTCACACGAGTGTCAGAACATGGAACCACAGGGAGTATAAACTGCAGCTGAACCTGCAAATTGGTTTTTTATTCAGGACCCTTATTAGCCTTCTGCGTAAGACCATGTTTAACTCTGAGCAATTGACTAATCCCACTGACTTCATTAAGGCAATATGCAAGTTTCATTTTTATTAAAAATTCATATTGAAAAACATGGGTGTTTTTGCCTTTGCTGTTTTTCCTGCTCACAAGAGTTGTGATTTTCATGGGATGGTTCATCTTCTTAAAGAGAAGTAGCAAGTGCTTCCTTGAGGTAAAAATCTAAGACAGCTTTCCAGGACAGTATTAGGATGCTAGTGAAAAAGTTACATGAAAGAACTTTACTTAAAGTGTTTATGAATAATTATTTCTTCTTGGTACTATTCCTTCATCTAATTCAGATACATATGTATTATTATGTTTTAATGGGTATGAATGCTGGTCAGTTCAGACATCCTGTTAAAAAAACAAAACGCAACACAACAAAAAAAAAAAAACCCAAAACAAAAACAAAACCTTAGTGATTCTGCAGCACTTTGAGAATGCAGACACGTAGTTATAAAAAAGCAATGAATGATGTTATCAAAAGCATACTGCTCTTATAGCTCCTACAGCCAATGGAATACCAGGAACATTTTCTAGTTAAAACAAAAACAAAAACAAAAACAAAAACAAAAACAAAAACAAAAACAAAAACAAAAACAAAAACAAAAACAAAAACAAAAAACCAAAACAAAAACATCTCTGAAGCTTGACTGGATATAGGAGGATAATCAAATTTTCCTGGTTTTCAACAGGCTGCATACTAGATAAATAACCTGTGACATAATGAGAGCCTTCAGCCTCCAGACAGGGTAACAGCAGCAGAGTATCTTCAGATCCTCAGAAGAGTAGTCTTGTCCCATCACAGCTGATAACAAAGAGCCAGGAGTGAACTTGGGAGGGAGGTAGAGATTTAGTGACCATCCTACAGCTTAGCAGGAAAACTATAAAAAACACAACGAAGCACAAATCTTCTCTTACAGTGATGCTGAAAGGCAGCATGAACAGATCTTCATGTTTCTATGATGAACAAATATGTATTCATTTCACAGAATAAAACACCCTGGATAGATTCAATAGTCAACAGTGTGAGGATACACAGGATTGTTAACATAAACTGAAAAAAATTCCCCTGTGTGACTGGTGAGTGGATCAGAGCTGGGATGCAGAATCAGGAGCCATTCCATCCTAACATCCTTCAAGACCCCTGGGGTAGGTAGGACCCCCAGTAGCCCTAGACCCAGCAGACTCCGTAGCCAAAAGTCTCCACTTCCAGAAATACTGAACAACCTATAGCTCCTTCTGACCTCAGAAGTAATCAGAAAGGTCCAGCCACTCTGAAAACTAAACCAAAAGCCCCTTAGTCTGCAAGTACTTGTTCACAAGTTTATGTTGAAGTACGTAAGTAATACTGCAAGACACCACCCAGCCTTCATTGAAGGCACTGGGAATTTTGCCGTGGGCTTCTCACTAGTCAGTATTTTGCCCCTCACTCCCTCTGTACTTATGTATTCAGTGGAAACCAAAATTTGACTTCTGTGCTCACAAAAAAAGCCCCAAACCAAAGCAAACAAACAAACAAATCCTCACCTTGAATGTTTGGATATCTTTTATGAAAAAGATTTTAAATTAAAAATATCCACATTCCCCCTTATCTTGCCACAATGCCTACACATGATGTTGCTGTTAGCTTCACATTTCCAAAGGTTTACCAGTTTCAGGTTTGTATTTTAATTTGCTCCTGTGGAAAGTTTCTTTTGCTGTGTGGTTCAAGTTTCTTGTACCTTTACAAAAAAATCCCTCAAGCAATGCCTGACTGCAGTTAGGTGGATGTTTCTGCTCCCTGCAGGGAAACATACAGCAAAAACTCAGAGGATCTTGAAAATTACCCAGAAACTGCATTGCTCCTCATTTATAAAGATACTCAGGTGTGATGGTCATATGACATGCCAATATAATTTATAACTGTTCTTTTGGTAGTTATTATTTGTCTTCCTTCAGTGGATCATGGGCTGAGTCTTAGACTCACTTAATAGCTGTGGGTTTGTTTTTTCTTCAAATGACACAGGGGATCCACAGACCTGGAACATTCCCAGGAGTGAAATTACTCTACACAGGGCAGTTCAATATTGCTCAGCTCCTCTTCTGCTCTTTGCTTTACATGGTGGGATGTAGCAGAGAACACCCAATATATCAAACCCCAAACTTTATGAAGGACCTTAGGGTGGAATATAAATAGTTGCCTAAATTTCCAATGCAACTTAAAGAAAATATTTTTATGAGACTTCTGCCCCTCCAGCCTCACAGCAAATGACCTTTCTCACAGCCAAACAATTATGTGATTATTTGCACTGAAATTATATATACAGACTTCAAGTAGAAAAATTATAGCAATTTAATGGGCTACAAAACATTTCTAAGCTTTTTTTTTCCATGTTTAGCTGATGTTACTCTTGCTATTAGGAACTTTTTTGAGGCAGCAGGTGCAGTTGAGTAGAACTTTACATGAAAACTTCCCTTGAAAACTGGCATCAAACATAATAATAAAAAAAAAATATGTCAAGTAGCAGATTGAATTTTAGCAAATTGACCAGATGCTTTCTCTGCCTTACAAACAGCCTGTGGCCCCAAATATACAGAGGAAGAAGAAGCTACTGTACTTTTATATCACAATTATCAGAAGAGAAGCATGTGCTTCACTCTGTGTGTGTGTAGGAACAGGGGGTGTTTACATTTTGCAGATTGAGAAGAAATGGGAGTGTTTCTAAATAGATGCATTTTATGTGATTAGTATGTTGCCAGTCCAGCAAAGCAGAGGCTTATGTGCACAAGAAATTAATTTACTCCAATTTAATTTAGCACCATGATGTGATTTTTTTTTTTTTTTTAGTTTCTTTATGCTTTTTAAAATATACTGATTAGCTAACAAGTGGTTTGTTAAAGTCGTGTTAATTGTTCCAGCAAGTACTGTAAGTGCAGCATTCAGACAGAGCTTAGTTAGTTTTATCCAGCACCTTTTATGGGAATCTCATGGTTGTCTGGAAGTTTCCCATCCCAGGAGAGAACATCTGTGATGATGGATAGCATTCTGATGAGAGAGGAAAGTTAAACCATGTTTTTAATCATCTGTTGATTAGTGTCATCCTGTTTCCTTTTTTTTTCCATCCCCCAAATATTCCATGTTCTTTAGGGGTTATAAGACCTATGTCCAACGCTTCTTTATTGATGCTGCTTCTTTCTCATAGCCCCAGGCTACCTGCTTTCCTCCTCCATCAGACAATTACACAGGATGAAATGTGCAGCGTGAAGTGGTGGGAAGGAAAGGATGACTTGAACTCATTATTTGGAGAGATGCGTAACAATGAACTGTTTGTGATGCTGTTGGAATAATATATGAGATAAATTAAGTGGAATTGACTTTGCCGTTTTGCATATGATAATGGAGAGTTTTATAGCAATGCTTTAAAAAAATTACAAAGGTGATTGAAATTATGATACATTTGGGTTCTACCTCATACATCAATAAGAGAGTTGTGGCAGTGTTTTCTAAATAGATAATAGAGAACAGTGAACTCATACACATGCTTTAAAACTGTGATTTGAAAATTTCCCACTCTGTTGCATAGTCATGCAGCTTGTTACTTGCACATTTAATTTCTTTTGAATCCTTTTAGCCCAGTGAATGATTATAATTATAAAATGAATGTACAGAAGACTCAATAATTTGTTATTTTTATTGCTACCTAGACACTAAGGCAGGTAGAAGTAATGATGAATGTGTGGGGCTTTTCAAAGCCAAACGTACTTATTCTGTTGGACATAGGTTTTCCACTAACTTGAAAATTTGAATGAATTTACAGTTTACAAGACATGACAGAAAGACAGTGCTACAAACAGGAATCTCGGTTTCCTTTCTGTTGCTCACATCAACTACTGTACTTAAAAGGGCTATGGCTGAAAACAAGGAGTAGTGGTCAGCTAATATCCACAATTAATTTGTATGTTGGTTTTGTTGTCTGGCTTTGGTGGAGTTTTTTGGTTTGGTTTGGTTTTTTGCTTGCTTATTTGTTTGTGGTTTTTATTCTTAAAAAAAACCCCAAATGAACAAATTTTTTTAAAACCTGAAGTTTAAAAAAAAAAATTGAAATTAGGTGGAAATTCCAAGGGGAAGGGACAGCTTTATAAAGTTAGCAAGAAGCCTGGGTAAAACCCCATCTCATGCATGTACACATATAACTTGCACTCTTGCTACCATATAAATCAGAGAAAAGACTAAAACAAAAAGGTGCAGTTTTCACTTTTTTTGAGACCAAACAGCGTAATGTTTGTACTCTCTTCTCACTAGGTTTAGCCAATAACTTGGAAGTAACTGGCCAGACTCCCCTAAACAAGGGGACAGGCAATAATCTCCACAGTTTAAAATACCATTTCAACACTCATTACAGAACACAGGACTGTGAGGGCACCCATCCTGGGTAATGGAGTGGGTTCCCCTGCAGCCACAGGCAGGCAGAAAGCATAATCCCTTGTACAAACACTGCCCTTTTACTTTGGCCAATCTCCACATCAGAAAATGAGGAGAAATCTTCCTCATGGTTCACAGCTCACCAACATTGCTGCTTTTCACCTGATTCAAGAGATGTAGGAAATAGTAAAGCACTAATGTGAAAGGAGAGGGCATCACTTTCCCGAGATTTTTGTGTTAGAAAATCAAAATCAAATGTCTCTATGTATCCAGGGCCAGAATCGCCTTCCAAACCACACGGCAAAAATTTCACCTCCATAACTTCTCCGTAGCCCCTCAAAACCTCCAAAGCTCTGCACTACACTTCCCCGCATGCATATTAAATCAATCCTGTTTGGTTTTAGCTCCCTTTCTGAGCCCGCAGGTGAGACCGGGTGTGAGGGATGTCACATCCCCGCAGTCGGGGATTCCTCTGGAGGGAGGACGAGCCAGCCGTGACCCCGCGCTGCTCCCGCAGGATCGCGCCTTGCCCGGAGCCCCTCGCTGGTCCCGGGCTGCCATCTGCAGCTTCCGCGGCAGCCCGGGAGCCGGGAGCCGCAGCACAGAGCGCTGTTCACAGAGACACGGACAATAGCCGAGGGTTAGCTTGTGTAAACCAGCAGAGATGCTGCGGAGGGGGTGGGCTCTGCGCTCACTTGCACAGCGGGGAAAGTGCCTGCCCAGCAAACAGCCTGTCCCCCACGGAAAGCTGCGAACACAGACGAGGGCAAGCTCCTGCCTCCTGGCTGCTGCCAGGGGCCTTCCAGAAGCACGAGAGACAGCAGATGGTTACTGTGTGCGAACGCTACTCAAAAGCTGTTCGGGTCCTGATGCTTCTCAGCTCTCCTCCTATTCAATATTCTCACATATCTCTACGTTCTCTCTCATTCCCTTCCTAAAAGGCACATTCCTCACCTGCCACAGGAACAAGCATTATACTACCGTTTACATATAGAAAAAACATCTTTTCCTTCATTTAGAAAACTCACTCTTTTCTGTTTCTTTTTAAGAGGCACGTTTGCTTAGTCTTCCTGTGAAATCCATGTTCCCATTTTCCATGTGATCTTTGTCTCAAACACTCAACTTGTGCCAGGACTGCCATCTACCCCCAAAGGTGCAGAGTCAGCAGCAAACCCAGGATGAATAGTTATCACTCAGACTTCAAAAGTGTGTCACACAGGCTAGACAAAAATGATAGAAACGTTAAAAGAGACAAAGCAGAGATAAAGGGGGAAAGCAGGGGGCAGGATCAGACTAAGCAGGTGATGTTACTTAGGAGAGTTAGTGTACAACATGGTTAGATTTTACTGTTTTTCCTTTTAGGGTACCTTAACCTCTGTTCATGACTATTTTGAAATTTGTAGAAGCTCTGTAACTTTAGAAGATGAAAAATAACAGGAAGAATTGGGGGGGAGGGGAGGAAGGAGTAAACAAGTTCTTTTTTTCCTGCTTTATTTCAGTGACACATAAAGGGGGACAGTAAATCTGATGCCCCTTCAGGACATAAAATAACTGCAGTACACAGCAGCTTCAAGAACAATGCCTATTTTTTTCCTCCCCTGGCATTTCTGTCCCTTTGAGTGGCTCAGGAGGAGCCCATGGACTGGCTGTGTGGCACCAGGGCACACACATGACACTGCTGTGCCCCAGGCACATTGATTTGTGCACCCAGTCATGCTGACCCACACGACACTGGAGCTATCCTGCCCAGCACTGCAACCCCTGCCAAGGCCCCCAGCAGGGTTTTTGGCACAGAGTCCCCTGAGCCCCAGGGAACTGTCTGCCCAGGGAGCTGGTGGAGTCACCATCCCTTGAAGCTTTTAAAATAAGATTGGATGTGGCACTTGGTGCCATACAGGTGGCCAGAGGTTTACTTGAGGTGTTAGGGCATGGGTTGGACTTGATGATCATGATCATGATCTTCCAACCTATTGGTTCTGTGAAAGGGTTGGACCACGGGCATTTTGGTAAATCAGATATAAAAGGGCTGCATTTACTGTTAATAATATACATAGATCCAATTAGGTCCTTGGGAACTCTCCCTGTACCACCATTACCAGGTGGCAGACTTTTTGTAAAGGGCTCTGTAAAGGCTGTGGTTTGCTCTCCAATTCCTTGCAAAGTGGCCTCGTCATGAAAGCAATCCTTGTGAGGAGCCATTAGTGACTGACCTGTGATGCTCCACCTGGATTCAATCCACTGCATTTTCCCAATTACTTAGTGAGGTTTCTCAAGCAGGTGGAAGACCTCCTCCCACTAGATCAGAACTCTGCTGCAGTACCAGACTGCTGTGGAATGCCATGGCCTAATTAAGGCATGGTAATGAGCAGCAGGAGCACATGGATGTGAAATCTCATTGGAGTGGAACAGGAGTTGTTGATTCTGGTTACATAGCGTCTGGGAATCAGCTGTAAATTTCACAGCCATTTAATTTGCACCTGTTCTCAAATGAAAGGACAGGGCCTTTTGACTCTATTGCAGTGGCCTCCATCTTTGAGCAGGATTTGGCCCTTGATACTCACTGTGCTCCGCAAGTTATAGATGCCATGTGTGCTTCCTGCATGTTCTGCATTTCCATTTCTTAGAGATAAAAATCACAGAAGGTATACCAGCAGCTATGGGGCACCATAGAACTCCAGGGCCTCTCAATGTAGCAGCAAAGCCCACCTACTGTTTTGTGACTTGATGTGTGCTCTCCCTAAAGCAGTGTTGAAAGAAGACTCTAAGTACATACAAGATCTATTTCTCTCATGATCACAGGTGGTGGGGAAGAGGTCACGGTCCTTGGCCATCTTATTTCAGGCAGAAGGGGAGCTCACAGATCATCACTTGGAGGCAAACACCCAGGATCCAGCTCCTTGATCAGGCAGAGCCATCAGGAAGCAGTTACTTCCTAGATGTCAGAAGGTGAAACACTTACGAGGTGCAGCACTGCCAATCCCCAGGGCATCATGCTGTTCCATAGTTAAAATTCCTGGGAACAGACCTGGCAGCAGGGAAGTATCTCTAGCCCAGCTTCTAAGAAAATTGCCTGCCAAGTGTCCCAGCCCACAGCAGCGCTGGGCCTGTGCCCTACTTTGCTGTGGAGGACGGCCAAGTGGAGAGCTGCTCTCAGAACCTTGCAGAGCAGCCACATCCTCAGAAGAGCAGCACCTGGGCCAGGCTCACCGTGAGTGTAGCTGTGGCTCTCAGATCATCACACCACGCTCCAGCAGCAAGGAGAGCTGACAGATGTGTGCATCATCCCAGGAGCTGCTTTCCCTGCTAAGGGATCCTGCTGGCAGCAGCTCCTCTACACCTTTCTTATAGTCACCAACTACTTTTACTGGGCCAAATCTTGGATGAGACAGTGACACTAAAATTTACTCAGGCTGACAACCATGAGCATCACTTCGGGTATTATTTGTGTTCGCCCAGGTAAAAACTTCCTCTTTTTTTCCTTTTTTTTTTTTTTTCCCCCATGTGTCCAGTGGCTCTTTGCCGAGATGAAACGAAAGCAATTAGAGCCCCAGTTTCCTGCGCCCGTGAGCAAGGAAGGGCGGGGATGAGGTCTGTGCTCGGTTTTTGCGGCTGGAGAGCGGGGCCGGCCGAGCCGCTGCAGCTCACAGCTCCATCCCGGGACCGCAGCCGGGAAAGGAACACCGAGAGCGCCGCCGGGAAAGGAACACCGAGAGCGCCGCCGGGATGCCCGGGACGCTGGGACTGCAGCTGGGCACGCCAGGGATGCTGTAAGTGCAGCCGGGAATGGCCAGGACGCGGTGGCCGCAGCCGGGACCGGGCCATCGCCACCTGGCGGCCTCCGGGAGCGGCCAGCACCGATGGCTCCCGCGGGGCCATCAGGGACTGAGGTTTTCCAATCCCCTCATAAACCTCCGTGGTCTCCCTGGTATCGTCAGGCCGTGCTGCAGAGGTCGGCAGCAAGAGCCACCCGTGCCACCCTTCTTTGCAGCCCTCAAAGTTCCCGATTCCCCCGTTCCTTTCCAAGAAGCATTCCACGGCATGTTTCCCAGTCCATTTCCAGCGCTCTCCCACCTTCTGGCTTCTGCAGGGATGCGGGGCCAAGGTCGCAGTTGAGGCATGAAGCCATGTCTGTGATGATGAGACACGAACAGCGAGGGCAAGGGCTGAGCAGGATCATGAACTGTCCCTTCCCGTGCCCAGAACTGAAGGTTAGGACGCCTGGGCAGTCTGTCCCTTTCCAGTCACTCTTCTGCTGTGCCAGAGGTGATGGCAATGAGATGTCCCACACTCCTGTACTGATAAACTCACTCTCGGATACAGTAGAAAGTATTATCCAAATAAGTCTCATTAATATATATAAAAGAGATAAAAAACCTAAATTCGTGATGATAGATGGTGTGAAATGTTAACATCACATTCCTTTCAAACACATTCAGGATCTGGAGTACACAAGGATTCTGTGTACTTCTCTCCCAGAATGCGTAACTTCTCTATAAATATTAGTACATAAATATTAGCTTAACTATTCTCCATTAATGGAGTTCAAAGCTGCTGCTGGTCAACACGAACATGGAATTTCCAATAGAAATGCCACCAGCAGCAAAATGGGGTTTCCTGAAAAGGCTGGGTTGGCTACATGATACCCATCATGACCAAACAGCTCCACAATGGCTTTACAAATGCTACATATAGTTATCTTGAAAAGAAGCACCGGTTTTGTGTTGCTTTACTGTAGATTTTTATCTACAGTTTATAGAGGAAGTTTATATGGAGGAAGTTAGCAGCATTTCCCTGGTGCCATTTCCAGTGTCTGAGAAAGGGGAGCTGGAGAGAAGCTGGACATGTGCTCTCTTTCCTCCTCATGGACGGATGTTCAGGGGAAAGAGACAGAAAACTAAAGCCAAAAAGGATTTAGTTGTGTCTCTGATGCTGACACTTGCAGGACCAGGTGTGTCAGACTCCTCTTACCCCTGATCTGGAGAAGCTAAAAAATTACATTAAGTGGTACCAGAACCATTTTGGAGGAGTTTCCCTTTTTCTTACGTTATACTGAAATTAAGTTTTTATGTGATTTCAGAAGAGCTGTAACTTTTTGGACACCAGGACTGGATGGGACCCAGTCATCTGCTCAGAAAGCAGGTCTCAGGTTCAGTGTTGTAGAAGTCACAGAGACTTCAAAATAGTACAAATCAGCATAAAATTACTCCTCATACAGCATCACACAAAAGCAACAGAATTTGCCATTGCATGCTTCAGCAGCAGCACTGGATGACCAGCTCAGGCTTTGGAAATCATGGATCTGCTCCCTGTCCACGGGTAACATTGCTCCAACAATGTAACTTCTTGTCCCATGCCATGTTTTTCCCATCTTTCAATACAATCCTCTGCAAAGCACCTTTATAATGCATGCGCTGTGAGGTATTTTAGCAGATGTCACACTTGCCATTGCAACAGCTGACCCAGGTGAAGCACAGGGCTTTAACATCCAGGATTTTGCTTCTAGGTTTTGTTTCCCATTGCTCTGAAGATGCCTCCCCAATGTTCCCAGAGGAGCTTCCTCCTCCACAGCTGTAACCCTGTTAGGTTTTCTGCCCCACAAAGCCCTCTATCCCTCTATCCATCCACACAGATGTCCTCAACACAGAGGTTACCCTGACAGTAGCTGGTGTGCAGCAGCAGTCCAAGAGAGAGTAAGAAAAGGAACTAATTGTTTGAAACAGGGTGGAAAGTTGCAAATTAGTTGCACAGTAGATTACCTGCTTTAAACCACCTTTTGGGACGTCTGCTTCTCTTCAGGGACTTGACATAGACTTTACATTTTAGGTGAACTGAATTATGCCCAGGGTATGTTTAGACATCTACAGCATAATGCAAATATGTCAAAACCAGATACTACTGCACTACAATCTGGCAGTCTATGCAGAGCTTTCTGAAATAATTTCTACATGTATCTCTGACTACAATCATGCTTAATTTGTAAGAAAACAGACAGTGCATTGGCAGAAATAAACCAGTCTCCACTGAAGTCCAAAACAGCCTCTTGCAACAAGCCATCGTGCTTGAAGTTGTAACGTTTCCCCCATTATCTTCTAAACTCAGTTACTCACTGACAGCTCCTACCAGAGACCTTGCTCCCACAGGTCTGCTGGAGCTCATCCAGCTGCCTGTGCCTGCCGTGGGAAGGAACACGCCAGGCTCCAGCCTCAAGAGAGGAGCACGAGTCTCTTCCACCAGCTCCTCAGGGTCAGGAAAGGGATATTTCCAAGTGCTCTCGGCACCAACCCTTCAATGCTATTACTTCAGCTGGCTTTTGAGGAATGCTGGTGAGCTACAGAGACAGAGGAAGCCCCCTGGGAATGTGGAATGCCAGCACCACCTATTCGCAGTAAAGGAATGCCTGACACACAGCCAGTGCCAGGGTAAAGCTCTGTGATTCTGCCCTGAAACAGCTGTCTGTCATAACAACCACCACCTCCTTCCCTTGCTCTGCTCTTCTTTCCAAATCAAATAGGAAGGGAATTACCTCACTCCCCCACCTCCTCAAAAAAAAGGCTTGGTCTCGTGCAAATAGGAACACCGGTTGCCTGGGCTGGGTCCAATACAATCTAATTAACAGGAGAACTGTCGCCCTGAAAACTCAGCTTCTGAGCTTGCTGACATAGTTTTCTGAAGACTTTCCCAGGACAGTATCTGTAAACATAGATATGTGTACATTCTTTCTGTTACACGTCTTGTGATGGGCATCTCTCATGGCCAGTGCAGTGAGAAAGTGTTATCCTGACCATCCAATCCCTGGCCGTGGTCAGAAACCTATAAATCCTGGGAGAAGAAATAAACTCTCTCTTCTTTTCACCACACCTCAACCTGTGTCCGTGTGATCTATTCAGCACCAGCGGCAACAGAGAACAGAGGTGAAATAAACACAGGAGAAGTTTCTTATTTTCTAAATAAGTCTAAATTTATTTATTACCCTAGTAAAAACAAAGTTTGGATTACAAGTGTCTGAACAGTATAAAAGTACAAAACAGGTTCCATAGATTTCTAATACATTAATACAAAGTGCATGACTACTCATTTTGCATTACTACTGGGAATGGAAGAGGTGGGAGGGAGTAGGGGAAGCAGTTGGCGGTTGAAATCTAGCAATAAATAAATAAATACAGAAGAGATGATCCGTATCAGAGCACATCCTACCACCAACACTGCAGCCTTCTTAGGTGTACAGAATTACTGATGCTGAAAACACAAATTCACATGAAATAGGTGTCTGCAAACACAGCGACGACTCTTGCTCAAGCCCTTATTAGACATGACCAACCTAGTTATGCCTTTATACAATCAAGTATCCATTATATCTAGGGCTGGATTCAAGGGGCTTAGGTCTTTTCCAACCTGAAAGATTCTATTTGGTTGAGAATAAAAGCAAGGTAAGCAGTTTTGTCCTCCCTTAAGAACCTCAAAGTTTAGGAAAAGCAAAATGAGTCCAAGGAAAGCTCTAAGCTGTAAGGCTGTGATAAGTCAAAGCCCTGTTTCCCCTGATTTTCTTTCTCTCCAGAGGTTGGCTGACCCAACAGGAGACGAAAAAAGAAAGAAAAAAAAAAAAGCTTTGAGGGTAGAGGCTCCTCTTAAAACCTGCACATCTTTCCCTATCTATATTTTCATTTGCTAAGTGTTCCCGTTTCAGGAGCCGAGACTACATGGAAATCCAGTCCTAAACCCTACCCACCACAGTATTATGCCAATGACTCTCACAAAAAAGGAAAGCTCAGAATCATAGAATATGCCAAGTTGAAGGGACCCATCAGGATCGACTCCAATTCCTGGCCCTACACAGGACATCCCAAGAATCACACCATGTAGCAATCCATTGCAGGATATCCCAACAGAATAAGAGAAAAAAAATAAAAATCCTCCCTCCCCCTAAAACCAGGAAAAAAACCCAACCAAACAAACAGCAGAATTCCCAACTCACACAAGTTAAACCTTCATAAAAGGAATGTGAAGCAACTGGGAGCTAAAACCGCAGCACAATCTTCCAGGAAAGCTGCTTCCACCCTACAGGCAAAGCAGAGTTTGAAGGAGCGTCACAATGATTTGCACATGAGCTTGTCTGGGAATCTGTGTAGAAAGTATTATCTTTTGATCGCGTATGCAAACAGAGCTGCTGCCTTGATTCAGCACAGCACCATTCTTAGCAGAACTTTTCAGATTCAGTATTCACAAAAGCGTTGATCTGGCAGTTGCTTAAACAAACAAAGGGGGGGAAAAAAACCCCTAACACAACCCAAACACAGAGAAGCACTGCAGGGGACAGGTTTCGAAACAGTTATTGTGAATCCAGACCCCAGGCTGGAACCAGATTATGTCCCTGGACCAGGGCCTGATTTGCTTAGCAAGGGGTTTGGTTCTCTGTCAGGTCCAAACCCAGGAGGAATATTGTTTGTGGTCACATTTCAGCTGCACTGGTCCAACAGAGAGCAGTTACTCAGTTTTGGCTGTCATCTACACCTGACTTGGGCATCAAGATGTTTCTTGGTCCATCTCTAACCATGAGAGGTTATTACACCAAGCCCAGAGTGTCTGCTGCTGGCTGAAAACGAAGTAACCTTCCCTTTTGCTACGTTCAGTTATTAGGTAAATCTCAATCCTTAGCTAAGATGGAGAGCTCTCCCACCCCTTCTCAAGAGCACTTTTATGCTGGAAGCCTTCTCACATAGCTACCACTTGAAGTAGAGATGTCTGCAGATTACCAGTCTGTGTCACATAGGAGGGATGAGATATTTGTCTTTGTTATGTCAGTAGTATAGGGTGAAATCGTCACACCTTTAAAAATATATATTTATATAACTAGAGAGGTGACTTATAACATTTCTATGTATTAGTTCATCTTATTGACTCATACATGTCTAAGAATGAAATATTTTTCTTGGGAATTTAGGAAGTTTGCCAACCAACTTTTAAAGAAGGAAAAAAAAACCCAAAAAACAACAAAAAACAAAAGCCTTACAACCACTGCTTCTTTCAATACAGAAACATGAACTACATATACTTTAATATACAAACCCCATCCTCATATTCACTTGGGAAGTGAGCTTGGGGGAAAATTAGACAACCTTGCAGCAGCATTCAGCTTTGCCAAATGTTCCATAGCATCTTAAATATTATGTACAGTCTTTCTGAAAGGATACAAACTGGCTTCAGAGTTTGTGGAACTGTAGCAGTAAAACCCAAAATAGTTCTAGGGAATAGTCTTTTGGCAGCATAGCAGGTGTCCAAAGTGAACAGTCACTTTTCTAGTATTTTTCCAGAGAATAAGAGGATCTGTATAATCTTCTGCAGCTATCCAAGGAAGTCACCACTCTTCTTGGGTGGAGATTGCTGGAGATTGGGGTCCTTCTTGTTCTGGCTTTTCAGTGGCAGACTTTTTATTGCTACAACAAGGTTTGAAGAGATGAGTGTCTATGAGGACTTCTCCAAAACGCCCTTTGTAAATAATTCCACAGCAGACCTTTTGCCTGGAAGAAATGGCAGGGAGACAGATACTTTGTCTGTTTAGAATATACAGAATTCACAAACATGCAAAAAGTAAGTCTGACCCCAGACACTATTTTAACTGAGCCTCCAGCCCAGAGGACAGGGGCAAAAAGACTACTCACAAACAGAAAACAAGTCTGTATCTAAATCCACAACAGGTCTTCAGGGAAAAAAACAACAAAACAGCAGCAACAACAACGAGAACAAACAAAAAAAGACAGAAAATACCTAAACATGTCTACACAAAACCAAGTCTCCCACTTTGCTTCCCAGAGAAGTTTCAGACACAACCATCTGGGCTGAACTAACCTTGACTACAATGCACTAGCAAACATTATTTGAGAGGAGGCAGCAAAGTCACAACAATTTCAATTGAGCAATTAGCTAAACAAGGGATTACTGTGTCACAACATGTAATAAAAGATAAAAAGCTCGTCAGCTCCCAGAAAACCTTGTGGTTTTCCTCCCACTCCAGGATTTTATTTTTTTTCCAAATGACTACCATCACAGGTCAACCAAATCAAATGCTACGTTTTGCTGGCAAGCTGAGAGCACTCTTGTATGTAGCAACACATATCTACAGGGCATAGTTTTAAGAAGAGATAATGACAGACAGGAATATAATCTGCTATTCTCAAAACCAGCAAAAATATTTCCCAGCAACTGTTTTAGTGTTTAAGGAACTGAATGGAGATAGGGGAAAATAATAATACAAGGCACTTCTTTCCAAGTGTCGACAGACAGGTGTTGTATGTGACTTAAATTATATCCTTATACCAAATCAAGATGAAGAGGCAGAATCAAGCAGCATGTATGCAAAATGAACTTGCTGCCTGCTGCTTTTTACCTTTTCCAGTATGTGAGATCTAGGAAGGAGAACACGGGTGTTCTGCTGGCCCCAGCGCTCAGCTCTGTGTCAGAGCCATCGTCCGACTGGTTACTGTAACAGGGTGACTGAGCTGGGGAGGCACTCGAAGTCGTGCTGTGGGCATCAGAATCTGCAGGGAAAAGAAGAAATTCAAGGATCAGGACATGCATCCAACGACTCACCCTCCTCCTGACTTGTAGATTGGGAAGAGGCACAGACGTGATCTATTTAACAAGAAAAACCTAACAGCAACAGCCCATTTATTTCACTTGCTCCTGCCTGTTTCAATATAGAGAATGCCAGGATTAGTGAAACAGACTTCAGAACTGGAGGGAGAATATATATACACATATTCTCATTATGTGTTAGGTAGCATTGAGCTTTTACTGGATCAAGACTAGGAACTACAGACTCAGTGCAGACACACGCCTTAACAGTGTCTGCTCTCCTACCTATCAGCAGTCATCTCTAGCAGCTACAGTAACAAGTTAGATTAAGTACAGTGCCTTGAATGAGGAGATAAAAGCTCACTGGGTCAGGGCCTTTACTGATTCTTTGGAGACTTGCCCTTCTGACTAGGTAGGATAATTGAAAGAGAGAGAGACCAAGTCAGCAACAGTTAAGAAGCTGGAAGGTTTGCTTTAGAAGAAAAGCCTTAAGTACTGACACACATTTACAGCGTAACTGGCAGATGGTTTGTTGGAAAGCTATGAATCCGAATCTGTTTGGAGAGTCCATGTACTACTGGAAAGAAATCACTGAGACTGGCAGAGGAGGGTATAAGGAAACACAGTAGGAATTTAAGGGAGGATTTAAAAGTACGCATGGAAGAAAAAGACTGCAATGTTTTTTGGGAAAAGAGAGCTGAAAATGGCCATAGCACATTACTGAAAGCAGAGAGAAGCCTCTTCCATCTTTAGTTTCAATTAGATCTTTGCCCAAGATGTTCTTTCTAGGGATATGTCATTTAAATGTGGGACATAAGCTACAACTGCCTGCACTTTCAAGCCAAGTCTCCCCACATCCCCTTGCCACTTCCCCACCTGTTTTGCAGCCCACCCTGCACACAAGCTCTCAGAGCACAAGAGCTTTTGGAAACAGGGAGAGCCCAAACGTGTGAGTGCACAACCAGATCTAGAGGGTGATTCAGCTTGGCTAGTTAACAGTGAACTGTATTAGGGGAGGCTGAAGTTTATCGCCAAAATCTCTCTGGATTCACTTACTGTGCCGCTTGAATTCCTTTTGCAGTTTGCTGATTTGATTACTCTTTATTCTGCTTCCAGACAGAGTTTTCATTTTCTTTGGTTTCAATGTTGTTTTAAGGCTGGGTCCAGCCCTGGCATCTACCACCTAGAACAGAGAAAATGCATGTCAGAATACTTGTGTATCATGCCCAGATATTGCCCCAGTCAAGACAAAGGTATTAACTTGGCTGAAGGTGTTCAAAACCTCTTTATTTAATCCAAAGCAGTTCTTCGCACTGACACTCTTATGTTTCATTTAAATCTGGCTAAATCGCAGCCTCTGTCTGCAGGAAAACGCAGCAAACTAGTTTAAAAAGCACATTTGGTTCAACTTTTGCCAACTTCCCATTTTTGGCACATTCAGTTTAGAACCAGATAATTGTTTCAGCTAATACAGGTCTGTTAAGAGTGTCAGCCAAGGATTTGGCCTGGAGATTTTTTTAATCATAAATTTAACTTTTGAGTAAAGCTAGTGGTAGTAATAACCATAGTTCTGACTCCCATTACTATCAAGGCATCCGGGATAAAGATTATTATATACACAAGGAATCCTGATCATCCCTCCCAGTCCTAGACCTGAATTGAATTAGACGTATCAAAACAGAATATATGAGTGAAAATAGCTGCAAGATATTAGTCGTAATTATCTGATCAAATGAGATTGATTTATGTGTTGCTTCAGCAAGTCACTTTGCTTGGGAAAAAAAAAAAAGCAACCCATTTTGGATAAAGGCCAAACCTGAAATGTTTGGGGTTTTTTTTGAATGTCATAAGAGACTTTTGGACAAAGTTATGAGCTTGTGAAAACAAGGAATTACAAGGTAAGTCAGCCTGTGACTGCATCTGAGGCTTGCATAATCACCATTTGCACATAAGCAGGTAAGAGCCACATGGCAGTAAATACTCCAGGAAGGATTTAGAGATGCTGAGGGTGGGAAGGGAGAGTGTGGACACAAGTGCAAACCCCAAACCCCTGCCATCACCTCCTCTCTCTAGAAAGAGCTAGTTTTGGGGCGGAAGAGAAATAAATTACTAACGTGATTCCAGTTTTTTTTGGATCCTGCTGGTAATTTTTTCCATCTTTTCACCAAAAGAACACAGGCATTGCAAATATCTCCTGAGCGAGCCTCATGGAGCCTGGTAAAGACAAAAGCAAAGACCACTTAAGAGCTGTTAATAAAAGCACACTTGGTAACAGCAAGAAGTATAAAAATTGATGAGTAAGAAGAGTTCTGAAGTTCTGTTTTTCTGGCATTACAATTCATCTGGGATGCTCAAAGAGTGCCATTTAAAGACCAGGTCTCACTTTCAGACAGCATTCTTCCACACAGAAATAAAAGGTGTCACAATCTGCCTCCAGAGGGACACTGAAAACAACAGTCCCATCGCCTGCAGGTTTTGGAATTCTTTCTCCCAAAACCAAGACAATTGCAGTGGATTGGTTAGTTTGAAGCAGGAGGAATAATCATGTTATTCAAACGTACACTTAGGAACAAACATCAAAAGCTTACTCAGGTCTTAACTTTCTCACAGAGCTTCAAGGATGAGTAACAAACACCACCTAACACACTCCCACACAAGCACAGGATAAGGTTTCAAAAACAGCAGTCACTGGAATGACAGCAATACTTGCTCCCTCTAACAGGCTTTCTTCAGGAATCATCTCTACTGCTAATCCATGCTAAAAGAAATATAACAGGGAAACACTGTAGAATTTTTCACCTATTTAAACAGGAAGACTTTGGATCATTTATAGATGAATGAGGCAGGCTCAGAAAACCATTATTTGCCCAGTGTTTAGTCTGCATTTTTACCTTGGCTAGCATATTTCAGATAGCACAACAAGGATGGTCCTGGTAAACTGCAAGCTGCTGTACTGCAGTTAAACACAACAACCACCAAAGAAAAGCAATGGATCTGCACACAGCCTTTCATTGCCAAGGACAGTGGTCAAGAAATACGAGAAAAACTGTCACCACCAGACTTGTGTACAAAAATCCAAGGTAAATACAAAGCACTCTAAAGTTGACTACATGAAAAGAGTGTTTCTAGAAAAAGTGGAGGGAATTTGTGAATTTTATACAAAATTTCAAAGCTCTTCAAAAGTATTCTGAAAAACTGAAAGATCACCGTAACTGGTGCAATAAATCTCTAGTATTTATAGTTTTATTTACCAATGCTTTCAAGTAACGTTACCTAACTGGAAAGCCAAGCAGAAGGGTTTTCCAATGAGAAGTTTTAATAACACATTGCTGTGTCTTATTTGAACAACATTTGACAGGGTACTCTGCATAAACCCTGCTGAAACTGCTAAATATTTACTCATCAAGTTTTATCTAACATTCTTGAATCTTCAGAGCCGCAGAAAGCTCACATGGATCTGCAGAGTTTGTTACTTTATGTGTTTACACCTCTGTGGAACCAGCAATAAATGCATAGTCTGAGAGCAGTCTAAAATCCCTGCATGCTCTGTGAGGTAGGAGAGACACGAGCCTGATCCTTTGTTGTTTTGAATTACCAGTTCTCCCCTGGCAGTGACAGCAGATTGAAAATCAAAAGGTAGCATACACAGCAGCAGAAGATTCAGACCCTCCTGGCCTGTCCAAGAAAGCTGTGAGGAAGCTGAAGGCAGCTTTTTCCCACCAGTCCCCTCTGCTAAATTAATCTTTCAGGCTTTCAGAGCAAGAAGGACAACACATCAGGTTTGCAGCTTAGAGATCAATGCCAGAACTACTAAGGTGAGAATCTTACCCAAAACAGTTCTGGAAATCTTTTTCATAACGTTTGCTGTCAGTGAAACGAGAACTGGAAGACTTAGCTCTGCAAATACAGCAGCCCTCTATACTCCGGTACATCTTCGGTTTGTGAAAGCCAAACATCTTTTCCTCCCAGCTGTACCCTGTGAAAACAAACAGAAACTGATGTTAATTATCACTGTTAGATAATGAAAGAAAAAACCTACTAGATTAGGGCGTAGTTTTTTAATCCCACGTTGCCTCAGAAGAACAGATGCACCTAGAATGCAGTTGTTAAAAAAAATTATATAATTAACAGCTGGAACATTAAGCAATACCCAGTAGGACCCATAATAAGATCATTTACTGCACAAATCTACTCCAAGGGCGCATCTACAACAGCCCTACCCAGATGTGTGAACACAGACCACCTGGCCAATGGAAGCACTGTGCATGTGGCAAAACAGGCTGCAGGACAGGCCATGGGAACCTGCCCAAACCCATGGATAAGGAGTTGGCAGCTGAACTCTGGGTCACTGAACTACATCATCATCATCACCACCACCACTGCTGGTTGGAAACACCCCTGGCAAACTTTGCTGAGAATGAGTAGGAGTCATTTTAAATGAGCTGCAGTCATACCCCCAGGCTGTAGGGCAGACATACCTGAAAAGCTGCTCTAAAAACAGCAGGGTGGAGTCCCACCCAGCCCTCAATGGTCCTGTCTGCACTGCAGGACCCGGGAGCACTTCTCTGTTCTCAGGGCCTGGGTGAGCATCCCAGCTCCATGTCAGCACATGCTCTGCTCTTGCCCTCGTGCCTTCCCCACCCTGCTTTCCATGGGAAGGAAACCTAGCTAGGAGAGAAAGGGCCAGGGAGCAGGATCCTGGGGCACACCTCAGCATGTGCCTACCACACATCCCCTGCCAATAAGGACGGAATTCCAGTCACAGGGAAGTCGCTGCTCTGTAACCACCAGCTCTGCAAACTTGGTGCCAGCCCAGAAAGCCAAGAAAGCCTTCCTGCCCTCAGAGATCTGCCTGTTCTTTTCAGTACGCCAAGGCTGGGATTTGCTACCAGAGCAGGTATCATACAGTGGAGCCATTTTCCAGGCAGAAACTTCTCAAGTTAGTTACTGCAGCCACCACGACAAAGACCTCTTCAACACATGCTGGCAGTTCTGCCCCAGGTCGGCTGTTCCCCAGTGCAGACTCCTGTTCGGCACAGTCGGACACGGCCTGAGCCCTGTCAGAGCCAACAGGGTTCCCACAGCACTTCAAAAACCCAAACCAACAACTGAGCAAAGCTGCTGCTCTCCTGGCACTGGGCCTGGACACACAGCAAGTCCTCACAGGCCACACAGCATCTGTCTCATAACACAGGCAGGGACTGTTCCAAGATGTTCTCTTTTGAACAGACCCTGGTGCAAGATTTGCCTCCGCCACCTGCTGCAAGGAGCGAGCAGCCGCCTCTGCTGCTCACCACGCACCAAGCGCTCAGAGAGGGGACCGGCCTCTGGCTGTGCAGGAAGCTCCAGAATAGGTTCCCACTGCTGAGAACTTCTGCTTTCAAAAAACCAAAACTGGATGGAGCCATACAAGTAACACAAAAGGCTAAGCTGCTGAATTCATTACAAAGCTAACAAAAAACTACTGAATGACCCAGCCGCTCAGGAAGGACTTTCAGGACAGGAGCAACTCCATCATTCGTGGGGTACTACCAAGTCCCAGTAACCCAACCCAGGCTACTGGTTAAAGTTGTGGCATAGACATCTGTCCCCAGACCTTCCATCTTCAGAAAGGTAAAGGCTGTAATCCTTTTACCTTCCAGTGGTACAGAGAAAAATAATCTGAAATCTTCCATCTACTCTGCCAGGACTTGCCACATCATTATGGCAATAAAATATTTTGAAAGGCAGGTTCAGGTGAGGTCAGAGACACGCTTCCACAAAACAACCATACCCACCATCACACTCATCTGACTGACAGGGAGATTGTGTGCAACAGGAAAAGATCCCACACACTTCTGTGGGACCACAGCAAAAGCTAGGGAACCACCCAAGCCCAGCCACAGTCCTACACAGAGGTGAAAATACATCCCTCCATCCCAGAGGAGAAGATCAAGAGTGCAGGAGCACAGCAAAATAAACATGCAGTTTTCCCAGGTTCCCAAGAACAAGAGAAAAGTAAAAATTGTATCCAATATTGTTGGCTAATACTCTGACAAAAAATCCATTAAGGAAACTGTTTCCAGCTGAAAATGTATGCGTTTGTACTTCAGTCTAGCAAATACGAGGCCAGTTGGTGCTCACTGAGATTATGGCTCTTTGCAATTACTACTGCACCAACATTTAGGAAGACTCAACTCTCCAAAAACTTATTTTCACCTTTTAGAGCCTGTTGATGGCAAGGGACTTGCTCAAGCCGAATGTCAGGGAGATCCTCCAGGTCTAGGAGAGAGATGGAGAGGATAAGTCTTTGCTTCCCTCCTGTCCCAGCTCATGCTGTCTTCCACAGGATGAAGTGACCAATTTCTTTCTTCACATTTAGAGCACAAGGAGCTCACCTAGGGCTACATTCTCCCAAGGTTAACTTCTGCAAATATCCAGCAAACTCACCCCAAATGGTGTCAGGTTTTTTAAGAGATACACAGCTCCCTGTATTAGTACAGCACTGGCCTGAAGGCCAGGAGTAGATCTAGTAAGTAAAAGAAGCTCATTGAGGGATGGTTAGACTCAGAACTACTCTCAGCCCCTGCTGGATGTGTAGCAACTGAATGCACAGACAAATCAGGTAAATATTCCTGACCTGTCAAGAAAATAAACAAGAGGGTATCTAGAGTATTTAGTTTCTTAGCACCTGATGTGCTTCTTCAAGAGATGCTCTTGAGGATCTTGCTCAACAAGCCTCTGGAGATGTAACAGGTGCTCACCTGGGAATTATCAACTTCCAAACAGCAATTTTAGATGTTGTTTGACTACTCCAATGCTAAATCTGTGGTTTGGTACTTTAGAAAGTCAAGGACTAATTGCAGACACAAAGTTCATCATTATCAGTGCTGCCAAACTCAAGCAGGAAGAAAATCTTGACTGCTACATGGCAAGAAACAACTATCAACCATGTAGTTTACTTTCTGACCCGGTTTCTTCCAGCAATCCAGACAGTGATAAGATGGTCTCTGTCACCAGCTGGTATTTACACCACAGTAGAATAAGACGCATGTTTTACAATCAATGTTCTGGCAAAGAATGGAAAACACATATATTCTGAAAATATTTTGGCTTGCATCATTGCTGCCATTCTCACAGGAGCAGCCTTTCAACACCATCCTTCAATAGAAGGGAAACTAGTGCCATCTGTTTCCCCCTGATGAATGGTCAGCAATGGTATTACCACACATCATGCCTGAATGGGGAAGAGCTAGTAGCAAAACCACAAGTCAAACAGATTTCTCTGACAGCTGCATCCAAGCGCAGTTATAAATGAAAGGTGTCATTCCAGTTACACATTTAATCCTAAACAGTTGCCATTTGACCATTATACACCAAATATTCTGTCAGCTGGAGAGCTTAATAACTAATATGGACTTAGAAGTAAATACCACTGTGTCCTTTAAAAGGTTTAACTTGAAAGCTTTGCAATTTAGATCTTGAATTAGGACCAAGTAGTTAGGATGCTGGCTGCCCTGACACCTGAATCTTAGCTGTGGAACTTTAATCATGTGAAATTTGGGACAGATAAAAAAGATGGCAAGTAGAAACTAAGTAACTTGCTTAGAAGTCAAAAAGCATTACACAATGTAATTCTGCCAAATCCAAGCATATTATTAATGCTACTTAACTTTGTTGTTATTTGCCAAATTTAAGCAGGTTATTAAAATACATGAGCAGTTGCACAGAAGTGAAAGGGACATATATCCAAAAATGAATCAGAAATCTTAGCAGAGCTTTATCTGTCAGTCTGCAGAAATAAAGATTTATCTGCACTAGTTGGAAAGCAGTATTCCCCCAAGCCAAGGGAAAAGTGATCCTCCTCCCACCCTGGTGCTCCTCTCCACAGCTTCTCCTTGCAGGAGCTGCTATTCTCTCAAATTCTGCTTTATACAACTTGAATGGGCTCAAGAAAGTCTCCAGGAAAGTGCTCTCTCCATTCTTCTGCCCTCTCACTTTTGAAAAAGCAGCATCAAAAATAGAAACTTGTCTTGCAAAAAAGAATGGCAAAGTCAGGAAGAGTCAGGAAAAGTAGTGGGAAATAAAATTTAAAAAAAAATCCCCACACCCTGCTTATTACCTTTGTGAAAGGCTGGTACAAAGAAGCATGTGTGTGAAAATGGTTTCATGTTTTTGTTACGTGTCAGGACTAGAATTTGGTGCTAAGTTTTCTTTGCAAAATTTAATTTGATGATCTAAATGAAAAGGAGGCATTGCTTCAGATGCTCATTAAGTTTTCAAGTTAGGGAAGACCTTCTGAACTCTTTCAGATCTTAAAGTAAGCTGAGCCACTTTCATTTGCTCTTCCAGATTCCTTTTGCATTCTTTCTGATCACCCAAGAAGAATGAAAACCTTTTATAATAGAAAGGATGGAATTCCTAGAAGACAGGCTTGTCTCCCTTTGTAACACAATTACCAGGCCAGTGGGAACAAACATGCTCACCTGCTTCTTGCAAAGCTGAAAGAGAAACATTCCACGGAATTATGGGAGAGCGGAGGCATGTCAGTCCTAATACACAGTATCCTCCTCTCCTCCCATCTCCCC
Organism: Poecile atricapillus; assembly: GCF_030490865.1. NCBI lineage: Eukaryota > Metazoa > Chordata > Aves > Passeriformes > Paridae > Poecile > Poecile atricapillus. The sequence goes on along the minus strand of NC_081288.1, from coordinate 20,729,502 downwards.
ACTCTGACCTGGGATCTTTCACTCTTTGTGCAACTCAGAACTGCCAATACCTTTGTCAGAGAGAAGAACAACGATTTGATTTCCCTTTCTGTGTACACAACAGCCTTGGCACAGCCTCCCTTAAGCTGGGCTAAAGAAAAATACCATCTACCCTACATATGCTGATGCAGCAGGTTCCTGTCAGTAAAAATCTCATAATTGCCATCCCCACAGCACTTCATTGGAACCAAGACACAGACAATATTATACAATTTCTTTTCCTTTTAAAGGGAACAAAACAGATGCCTTAATATAGAAAGAATATAGATGCTCTGGCTTTTGCATCTGCAAGAGCATACACCCAGGCAGCACACACATGGAAAATGCTTCCAGAGCTGTCTACAGCACCAGAAGCAGAGTTGCTTGTCTCACAATAAATTCTTGGGCCTGCCCCTCTGCTGAAATAAACTGCAATACCTCTACTGAAAATCAACTCTAAGACAGAGAATTGTACAACAGAGTAACTGATGTGTATCAGAGCAGCCTCAACATAAACATACCTCCCCCGAGCTTACAGGCTGCTGCAAAAAAACCTTGGAAGAGAAGTTAAAATTGGATCCCTTAAAAAAAGAACATTTTAACATGCACTGAGCCAGAATCCTCCAAGGACAGTAGGAAACCAATCTAACTGGAGTCATCTGAAAATGCAACATCAGTATGTGCAATATTTTTTTTTACTGTCATATCTCCCTATAGTTTAAAACAGAGGTACTAATAACCAACCATAACCTTGGAACTGTGCATACTGTAAACTCTTCTGGTCCCCTATATCCTCAGATTTTCCTTCCGCTTTCCTTCATTTCTCCACCCAAAACAATTTTACCTGGAGGAAATCTGTACTTAACCGTTACAGACCAGGAACATTGGAATGTCACAGCATGCTGTGGAATTGTCACTTGATGAGCTGTGCCAAACAGAAAAAGGTGAAAACTACATCTTCAGGAATCTTTCCTCTGACAAAATAAGTAACTCACTCTTTTGCTGATAGATGTCCACAGCTACTGTTGTGCGCTCACTGCTGAAGTGAAATCTCAGCACAGCAGATGCACCTAGCAGCAACTACTAAGCACATATCAAAAATCAAATTGGACATTTCTTTCCCATGTTTGAGTCTCCATGGCATCCTGGCTAGGTCACAAGCTGTTCCCAGTTAAATTTTCAGAAGGAGCCAAGTCATAAAGAAGCCTACTCACCTTCTGGATCTTCCCTGGGAAGTTCCTAACTCATTTAAGCTAGAGAACTGAAAGGCTATGCCACGTGGGTGTTCCTCTGAACTGCCATGTGGTTAGTGCTCCAGAAGGGATAGGCCAAAGCATGAAAACAATAATCAGTAAGATTTGCATAAGGGGAAAAAAATTCCAAACCTGTCTCACCTGCAGACATTCCATCTTGAAAGATGACTTCCCCCTGCCTGAAACTCCTATTGCATAACTAACACCAGGCTCAGCCTGCACCTGAGCCCAGCAAGGAAAACTGGGATGTTCTCAAACGTGCTGGAGTTCAGTCTGCGATGCCTATCTGAGTGCAGTCAGCACAGCTGTTACGACGCTGTCTGCAAGCACCTGCTACCAAAAACACATCACAGCCACTCGAGATCATGAGACTCTGAACAGTTTTGGTTCGTGTTTTTTGGCTGCATTCTTTTATGTTGCTTTTAAAGAAGATAACATACGTGGATGGGAACTTGAACAGAAGGAGCAGTAATTATTTTGCAAAAGAGCTGAAGTGACTTTATTAAAAAAAATACATTTCCATATCCTTAAGCAGTATTACTGGTCATTTCACTTGGACTTTGGACTGAGCACATTCTACAGAAATGCAAAGGCTTGAGTTGTGAAATGGAGTCCTGTCCCGGCAATTTTCAAGTCCCAGCTCACTGGCTTCTTCTTTGTGTTAAAAAGCAAGTGCTGCAGGCAGTGCAAGAATGAAGCTGATTGTCAAGTAGGACCCCGTGGATGTCGTTCATGTCATTATGAAAGAGGTACAAGGCATCAGGTGTTAAGAACCAACGCAGTGCAGAGTTAGCTAATACAAAAAGAGCTGTTCAGCATGAGTGAGACAACAAACCGTCAATTTTAACTTGGTTTTCACCCTCTGCGAATTTAACAGCTTTTTTAACATCTTCTACAAAGAAGTCAATGATATTTCTTTCTTCAAGGAAGACTGAATACTTAGGCAATTAGCTCCTTTTAGAGAATGAAGTGAGGAGGAATTTTTCCCAGAGGCTCTGGCACTCAATCCCACCTACTTTCAGTGGGAGATGGATGTTGCGTGCCTGTGGGTGTTTTTCAAAATCCCGACTTGTTGCTTACTGCTTCTCTACCAGGGACCACTGATCACAAGAAAACTAGAGTTCACCTGTGTACCAGAGGAGCTGAGTGTCCACCAGTATCAGCAGAAAAGTTTCCAGTTCACTGTCTGTCCCTAGGGTGCAGAGTTTGTGCAATCTTTAATTTTAAAGAGCTATAAACTACACAGTGGATCTGTCTGCGTGCAGACCGGCGAGAAGGGGGTGTTCACACTCTGCACACGGCTGCCAGGAGCAGTCTCAGCTTTGGAAGCAAGCAAGTAAAGGAGTTTGCTGAGGAATCATCACCCTCACCGACTGCCTCGTCCAAAGAGCGAAACACTTGCGTGCACGCCTGTCAGCCTGCCACCTTCCTAAGCGCCAAATTAAAACGCTAAGGAAAAAAAGAGCATCGCAAGTTGTGCTGGAGCACAGCCACTGCTGTTGCTGCTGTGGGCTCAGTGCAGGACGCTGGGCCTTCTCCTGCCGCTCCCCAGCCACGAGGGGACGGTGGCAGGGCCCGGCCTCCAGCCCAGACACGTGTTCAGGACACAGCAGCGGGCAGCATCCTGCATCAGCTGCCTGCATCGCCTGCCTGCACAGCCACAGCGCCGGCGGGGGTGGGGCTAGCTGCCAAGATTTTTGCAATTGTAATGTTAATTTGAATAATTTAGGTCCGAAGGACGGGCCATCGGTCGGGGACAAGGGTCTTTGTAGGATAAACCGGGGCCGTTCCCGCCAGGAAAGCGCCGCTGGGGGCCTCCGGGGCAGGCGGGATTCAGCCCTGGGATTCAGCCCCGTTGGCTGCGTGGGGCACGGCCCGAGTAAACAACAGGTTTGGCAGGTCCCTTTAAATCCCTTCAGCTACACGCATCCGGACAGGGGGGTACGAGAGGAGACGACAACTTTTATCTCACCAAAGTGAGCGCGCAACGGGGAGCACTTCCCTGGCGCAAGACTGCGACTTTAAATCAAAACAAAAAAAATCCCACCAAACCCTAAATAACAGCGCTAAAAAACGCCCAGAAAGGCAGAGCTCGGTCGCGCCGCTCCTGCCGGGCACCGCGTGGCCCCGGGCACGGCCCCGCTGCCCCCGTTAGCGCCGGCGGCTGGAGCGGCGGCCGGGGCCGGGCGGGCGGCGGCGCCGGGAACAAAGACCCCCCCCGGGGCACACGACCTACTTTCTCGGGCGGCCCCGCCGGTCAGGTGGAACCGCGGGAGCGCACACGCGGGTGGCCGCAGCCCCCCCCCGCCCCGCCATGGGGCTGCCAAGCGCTCAACTCGCCGAAAGACGAGTAAAATCTAAAATAAATTAAAAGAGTCCAGGAGGGGAAGGCGGCGCGCCAGGGAGGAAAGCCCCGAGCGCGGAGGTGGGCGCTGCGAGGCGGCCCCCGCGCTGCAAACGCCGCCCCACCACGCGGTCGCGGAGCAGCCGCCCCATCCGGCGCGGAGGGAGCGGCGGGAAGCGGGGATGGAGCCGCGGCCGCACCGCCGAGCACCCGGACCCCCGTTCCGGAGCGGTGACGGCCGTGCCCCGCCGCCCCCCCGGCCTTCTCCCCCGCCCCGCGCCGGTTCCTTATGGCTCGGCCCTGACGTAATTCAAACATGGCAACAGTTTCACTTCAAAGGGCCGTCGCAGACCTCCCGGCAACGCGAGCACGCCGCGGCGGGGGCGACGCGGACCCCCAGAGCCCGGGGCAGCCCCGGGGCGGCCAGCGGGGCCCCCCGCCCGTCCCGGCGCCGTGCGCGCAGCGCGGTGCCGTGCGGAGCGCGTGTGCATCCAAAGTTTCACCGCCTCTCCAAACTCCTCCAAAACCGGCATGCAGCCCCTAAAAAACACTGTCCCACGCACGACAAGTGTCACCCCACCGACACCCGCCGCCCCGGGGCCGAGCCCCCGGCGGGCGCGGACGAGCGCTTTCCCCCGGCGCGCCGGGGAGCCACGCCGCCCGCAGCACATGCGAGCCCTTTGTTTTCCCTGCAGCCGGGCGCTGCCTACGTGCCGCGCCGGGGGCACGCCGGCCGCCCCGCCGCCCAGCCCTCCGGAGCCCCGAGTTAAAACTTGTTGGCGCCGGGCGCGGGCACACGCCGGCAGGAACGAGAGCCGCTTGCACGGGCACCGATCTACTGAGCGGCAGGACCGCCATCGCCGCCCGCCGCACCGTCCCCACGCCGGCAACGCCGCGCACCGGGCCGGGGGCAGGACGGGGAAGGCCCCACGCCGTGACCTGCGCGACCGACAGCCACGTGTGCCGCCAGCCCGCGGCCGCACGTTTTGCCCCTCTCCAGCGTGCGCGGACTCGGACACCCCCAGAATTACTAATGATAACTGGAAACAATAAGAACTGCCCCACTCTCCCCACGTGAAACACGGCGAGGGAGGGATAGCGGGCACCAGCGGGTCCCCCTCCCCTCCGCCACGCCGCTGGCACCAACTCGTGCGCGGGCGCTACAGGTGTGCGCTGCGGGGCGCGCCGGGGCCGCACCTGCGGCAGCCGCTCCGCAGCGGCGGGGCCGCGCCGCCCGCGTGGCGAGCCAGGGCAGCCGCGGCCCGGGAAAGGCGCCCTGCAGCCCGTCATCGCCAAGCAGCCCAGTTTTCCAAACCCTCTCCGCACCTTGAGGCTGCTTTCGGAGTAAAATTATCGGGAACTGGCTACTCTTTCCTCCTAAAGACTTGGAGATTTAATCGTACTTTGGGATGGGGGAGGGGGGTAGAAGTCAGAGTTCTAGGGATGGGTCCGCAACAATGCGGGAGGCGTTCCTCTCCGCTCGCACATCCTTTAAAACTCTACTAATTGAAACAAAAAACGAGAGAAACGCCGCTCACAGAAGCCACACGCGTGTCAAAGTGCTTCAAGGCGGCAAAGTCTTTTTGCCGCTGCAAAACTGCGGACAAACTCCAGAGAGTAACTTGGGATGAACAGAAACCACCAACTGCTAGAAAAAAAATAAATCCCAGAGCCACCAAAAAAAGGAAGCCCACCAAGAGCAAACAAAACAACAACAACAAAAAACAACCCAACAACCAAAACCCCGAACAACAAGAAACAAGCAACCGCAAAACTCAGTTTGAGCCCGCCGTTCCCTCCCGCCTGCACCTCCGCCCGGGAGAAAGGGAGGGAGAAAGGGAAGGCATCACTCACCGCCGCGCTGCGCCCACCAACTCCCGTGCGGTGCGCGGCACTCCCGCCGCCGCTGCGCGCGCTCCCCGGCTCCCCGCGCTCTGCCGCCGGCGCGGGCGGGCACGCGAGCCCGCGGCCCCGCCCTCCCCGCCCGCCCCTCGGCCGCTCTGCGCAGGCGCCGTTCCCACGGCCCCGTTCTCTCAATCGAGCCCTGCCGGCTGCGCGCGCCCCATTGTCCTTTTAAGGCAGAAAGGGCCGCGCGGGAAGCGCGGGAGGGGGCGGGGCCCGCCGTGACGGCAGAGGTGACTTCACGCACGCGGCGCGCGCCCCCGCCCCGCCCCCCCCTCGCACCTGCCTCGCGCCGCCCCGCCCCGCCCGGTGCCGGAACAGCCCCCGGGGGACCGCCCCGCACACACCGCCCCAAACATCCCCGTACACACCGCCCATCCCGCGCACACAGCCCCCAAACATCCCCGCACACACACCGCCCCCAAACATCCCCGCACACACCGCCCCCAAACATCCCCGCACACACCGCCCCAAACATCCCCGCACACACCGCCCCAAACATCCCTGCACACACCGCCCCAAACATCTCCGCACACACCGCCCCCAAACATCCCCGCAACACACCGCCCATCCCGCACACACAGCCCATCCCGCACACACCGCCCCAAACATCCCCGCACACACCGCCCCAAACATCCCCGCACACACCGCCCGTCCCGCACACACAGCCCATCCCGCACACACAGCCCCCAAACATCCCCGCAACACACCGCCCCAACCATCCCCGCACACACCGCCCATCCCGCACACACAGCCCCCAAACATCCCCGCACACACAGCCCATCCCGCACACACAGCCCATCCCGCACACACAGCCCATCCCGCACACACAGCCCCCAAACATCCCCGCACACACAGCCCATCCCGCACACACAGCCCATCCCGCACACACAGCCCCCAAACATCCCCGCAACACACCGCCCCAAACATCCCCGCACACACACCGCCCCCAAACATCCCCGCACACACCGCCCCCAAACATCTCCGCAAACACAGCCCAGACCCGCAAACACAGCCCCCCAAAATCCCCGCAAACAGAGCCCCGAAACACAGCCCAGCCCCGCAACATCACGGCGAACACGGCCCCGGAACATCGCCGCAGCTCAGCCCCGCAGCACACAGTGTCTGCCAGCCCCGGTGACCCGCCGGGACCCGCTGTCCCCCTGCCCGCGGGCGCGTCCCGTCGCCACCGCGCGGAGCGGCGCTTGTGGCCATCGCTGCCGCTCCGCAGCGAGCCCCGCGCTGGAGCATCACGGCGCCCCAGAGGAAAAGGGAAAGTGGGTTTTTTTTCCGCTCCGGGTTAATTTTAAAGTTCGTTTTCTAAAGCGCCTTAAAAGTCATCAGTGGCTTATGTAATTTTTCCTGCAGCGTCACAGTGAGTGAATTAAATAGCCGCGTCATCGCAACCTTTGGGTTCACACTCTTTTGTGCAAGTTTGGAAGGGCTGCTTCACCAGGCGGCTGGCAGGTTATGTTGAAATAGATTTCCTTTGAAAACGGTGTCAGACGGATTAGCATGTGATATATAAGGTAAGACCTAAGGAGTTATGACTTAGCACCATTACAGCCTGTGGCTGCAGTAAAGCTGTGAGCTACTCCTTCCCGGGCTGGCGCTCAAACTGAGTCCAAATATGGATTCCTTTCTTTTGAATTACTTAAAACTTTAAAAGTTTCCCACTGAATCAACTGCAGCTCAGGCACCACACGAAGGTGTTGCTGCATACTGTAAACCACTGAAATAATGCAAATGAATATTTCTGTGACAATTTTTTCTTTTTCCTGACAGTGACCTTTACATTCTAATCCTGATTTAGGCACAGAATTAACAATTTACCAAGAACTTTGGCTGAAATGATCCTTTTGCTTCCATCAACAGCACTAGCTAAGCTCTGGGAATTTTCAGAGAGCTACTCTTCCTTACCTTAGTCCGAGGATCTTACATTGTCTCTACCTGCTTGTAAATCCATGTAATTCTACTGAATCTCCTTCTTCAGTGCAGCCAAACAAGTCTGGGCACAAAGCACAGGAGAATGCCTCCCAAGGAACCCTCCAGTTTATCATTTGAGTTTTGGGGGTTCCTTTTAAATGATCTTAGAGAGCTGCCTTTGGTACCAGGGCTTCCTTCCAAACACAGCTGAACCAAATCACATTCAACTTGTGAGCCACAGGTGTACCAAATGCTGAATAATTTCTCAAAATATTTCTGTAATTTTACTGCTTTTAACTGGTCTAGGGACCTCTATCAGCACTTTTGGTAACTTTTGTTTACATATTATGTGTCTGATTTCATCTGCCTCTTTTTTTTGATTGGAGGGAGTGATTGTCCCGGATTTTCTCCCATTATCTCCCCATTTCTTTATTCTAGCACACTTCTCAAGGCCCCTTGGTGACATTCCTTTCAGTCCAGCACCACCTAGTATAGCATTTAAATCCCTAAGTGACAATGAAATGACATTTCCAAGGAGAATTCCCTTAGCTACCAAGCAGAACCCAATAGAACAAAATGGATCTCTTGGTGCCAATCAAATGCTGCCCTCACCACCATGCTGAGCGTTCACAGAACATCTCAGGATGGGCTTTGATTGCAAACAAACCAGGCTCGGGACAACTTCTCTGGTATTTATTTCACAGCTTTGTGCCCAAATCTCACAAGGACATGTGTTGCTGTAACCTGGGGAGGATCTGAGTTTCCAAATTCAGTGCTGCTCCAGCCTGTGAACAGCTCAGTCATTCCTGTTCTCTCAGAGGAAAAAAAACAAACAAACCTTCTATCCACAGAATTCCAAATGGCAACACAGAAATTAAAAACATGGTCAAACCTTCAACCTTCATTTCTGAAACATCTCTGGTTCCCTTGAGGTGTTCACTGATGACATGTCAAGGCTATGCTGTAACTCGACAGTGGCTTGAGTTTTCATTTTTGGCTGATAGCCAGCTTGCAAATAAATAAATAAAAGGCACTTAAATACCTAGTGAGCTTTCATCAAGGTTCCCCTAGCCCCTTGCCCTTGAGCAAGCCATGTGTGCTCTCCACAGCATCAGCCTTGCCTGACCTCACTGCTTGGAAAGAGGGTGGTGAAAAATAGCCTCCAGCTTGGGACAAACCTGGGGAGTTTAATTTGGAAAATGCAGGTATCTGAAAAAAATGCATGTATCTTTACACTACAGGTAAAGTCTCATTTCACAAGGTTCTGTTTTAAAAAATTAAGCATCCTCCTTTCCACTCAGAGCTTGGTATAAAGGAGGAATATGGGATTTCATGGAGATCCCAGGTGACCTGGAATATGAGCTTTGGACCAGAGGACTTATCCTCATCCATATCAGTTCTAAAAAACATTTACTTTAAGAATGTGTGTGGAAAACTAATTGGGCTGTTGCTGAGTTCCAGTTAAACTAGTACCTTCCCTGCCTGGACACTTAATTATTTTATCTGGGAAGCTAAATAATCTCAGTGGTGTAATAATAAAATGAACCATGAGGTCTTTTTAAGCATAAAACATACATGAATCATCAATGCTGAGGTAGAGGTGCTAACACAGAGGAAAAGTAGGGCATTTGCCAGCCAAGACATCTGATCCTATTGTGTTATTTTTCAATATTAATGAATAAGTAAACACAAATAGGCTACTTGTTTTTAGGTGAAGAGCAGCTGTCAAGGCAAAACCCAGGCAGCAGCTCCTGCTTTGAGACTTTACTGTAAAATGCTTTTCTTGTAACTTGAGTAATTTGAAAATTTACTTCCTTGGCTTAATGCTTGGACAAAAGATTTTGAAAAAAATTACCAGGAGTTTTTCAAGGGGAAACAAAAAAAAAAAGTGTTGATTGACAAAGAGTTGTAAATAAGGTTTTGCCAAGGAGTACAATTTCAGAGCAAGATGCCATCAACAAATCAGCTCTTCAGCTTCTGCTTGCACCCGTTGCCTGTGTAAGTGGCAGCATGTTAACTTTTTGAATGTGTGAATGCTCTGAAAACTGGTAGTTCTGAGCAAGCAGGTTAATAAAGATATGGGATTTTCACCATTTTATGTTTTAGGCCAAATAACAGATGGCTACAAAAAATGACAGCAAAGTTTGATGATAATCCAAATTGATATTATTATATTCATGCTTCCAGAATGAAGTGCTCAAGCTGTGAGGCTCAGAGAGACAGGACCCTGAACTGGCTTACTCCTAGGAACAAGGCAGATCATTTATAGCCCAGCCTAAGAAATCCATTAGGTCTTAACAGAGAATAATAACCTTCCTGAAGGGTTTTTAATTGACATTTCAAATTCCTTAAGAGGAAGATAATTCTCTTAAATTCTTAAGGATCCCTCAAATTGTATAGCAAAATGACCATTTTCTGTTACTGGTTAAACACCTTTAATGCAGCTTCTCAAGTGCTGCTGGTTTCTTTGCAGCACTATTGCTTTCATACCTATTAAAGCCAGTAAGACTATTCTGTGGGGATTTATAGTAAGGCGATTTGAAGACACCATTAAGGAGATCAGCCCTCTCTGCCTGCCAGGCTGTTTCCTGTCAATAAAGTTATCCCTCCTCATCCTGTCATTTGGGGCAGTTCTGAAAATGGAGACTCTGTTTGGAAACCCAAAAGAGATTTTTCCTCTGAACTGAGACCCTCACCTTTCCCAACAGCGTGGGGAGCAGTTCCAGATTTCATACTGATGATTTCAGAGTAATATTTAGGGAAGAGGAAGTTGATAACACCTTTGGAGAGTGTTGTGTAGGCTTGGTCTCAGGTGGGAACACTTAGGGGACAGAATTTCCTCTTTGAAGTTTTTTACTGAACCTAAGACTCCTGAGCAGGTACATCCATCTGCTCAATCCCATATTCTACTGCATGGCCCTGAACACAGACACAGACTCAGCTGGCTGAGAGAAAAAGAAAAGCAAGGCTAGGTAGATGGGAGAGCATCCATGGTGTCTAGGAAGCAATGCTTCAGTGTGACAGGCTTTTTATCTTGGCCTCTTTCTCAACAGGAATTGAGAAGGTAAGTAAGAATGCTTGGAAATGGAAACACCTAGGGAAGCAAATTGGTTTTTGTCTAAAATATCTGATGCCTGAAATCCTCTGCTGGGAGCAGCCAGCATGGGGGCAACAGGACCTGCCAGGAAGGGTTTTCTTACAGGTGTAAGGTACTCTCCTAAATAAAAACGAGAAACTTGAGGCAGTTTTTTTCCAGGTTAAAGCATCACCCATTCTTTCTTCAGAAAGGTTTGTCCTCAGTGACACTACTTAATCTACAGTACCAGCAGGCAGAATGAAAGCACTTCGAGGAGGTGACAGAATTTCAGATTTCAGACTTTGAATGCAGAAAGGCAAAGAAATGATGGAAAAAATATGTCTCTGTGTGCATTTTTCACTCAGCCAAAGCAAGGCAGAGGATGGTGACACCAGGCTCAGGTACAAGTGACAAGTCTCACAAGAAGATAAAGCATTGCTGACCTTCTTGCCAAGCTGTCGAAGGCAGACACAGTAATTGCAAGTCTTCTGGTGAGGAAGAAGAGCTGTGGGCAGACTTGGCTAACCAAGGAAAGGAGGCAGCTGGAGGAGCTGGTCCTTGCAGGAAATCTGCAGAATCTGCAGTCTGGGTCACAAGCTTTGATCAAGCGGCCAAGAACCAAGTGGAAATCTACCGCCAAAATCTGAAGGGAGGAGCTGGAGGCAAAAATTTTTGCAAGGGTAGGAGGGAATGGAGTTGACTAATGAAGCCACCACATTACAGAGATAACTTCAGATAGCTTAATTGGATTGAATCAGTTAATTGGACTGCAACAAATCAACCAAATTTGACACTCAACATCCTCTGAAAAACAAGCCAAGGGCAAGTGGAGGAAAAGGGCAGGCAGGGAGAATACAGCACAAAGGGGAGGAGACAGCAGGATACACCCCCTTCCTCAGGGCAGAGGCATCCCATTCTTAAAGTTAAAAGAAGATAAGAAAAGGTAAAAAGCTTTCCAGGAGGAGCTATTCACAAAGCTATGGAGATAAGAGGAGGGCAGAAGCAGGATGGGCAAGCTTCGAGAAAATTTGAGCAAAAACTGGTCACAGGGATCCCCAAAAGCAAGTCAGGTCCCATAACGGATGTTCGTAGTCAGGAGTGAACTCTACAGGGTGATGAAAGAGAAATAAACCCAAACCAGGACACACATGTGACCTCAGTGAGGTCCCTCAGGTCTGACAGCCTGTTCATATTGCAAATTACAGCATGCAGTGAAGTCAAGGGACCCAGATGTTGCCTCCAGGGCAGAGGTGGCAGAGCCTGAGCCACAGAGGCTGTGTGCAGCATGACCCCAGTGCTCCACGGGCACAGAGTGATCTGACAGGCGTCTCAGAGCCAGCGGGAAAGTTCCTCTGTATTCACCGTCCCGTAATGCAGAGAGCACCAAGGACACGAGGACCAGCGCCATGTGCTTGTAGGAAAGAAGGGATGAAAGAGGGTACTGCCCTGAAGGGACAGAGAGAGCATTTTGCAACTTATTTCCATCCCCAGGAAAAATGTAAGTGGCCTCTCAGAAAGGAGAGGGCGGGTTTTGAATCAGGAGAGTTTAGGACTTCTATACTTCATACCTTTTACCTCGCAGAGAAGTTTCTTTGGTTAAAGCCACAGCTGGAGTTTTCTGTCTCTTTCTCAGTCAGCAGGATGTGCCTGGGTTTATCTGTGAAGGTTATGGCTGATTAGGAGCTGTGGGAGAGGGAGCACTCCAGCTCGGACTGAGCTCAGCAGGGCATGCAGGGGGCTTGGGAAGCAGTGCCTTGAGGCTCCTTGAGCAATGGCATCCTCAGGACTGGCTGAATAAGAGCAGCCTGCAGGCATGACCAGGCTGTGAGGAGGAGCCCTGGGATCCTGTCTTGGGATGGCATTGTCCTCCAGGCATGGGCATTTTTTGAAAAAACAACTAAACAAAGTGATTACTATCTACAAAGTACCAAGGTGGCTGGTCAGAAACATTTAAGAAAACAGGCGTTTCTAAAACCACCTAGCAGTGTGGTTTCTGAGATGCTATTTTCAGCATGCTGTCAAAACAAATCTCTATCCATAGCTGAACTGACTGACTCTTCTTGTCAGGATGAGTACCCTTAGCAGTAGTTGAACCAGTCCTAACTCAAGGTTTCAAAAGCAAGAGCAATATTTACTGGTTGATTTGCATTATCTGTAGGAGGAAAGTGGGAAAACTGGATAGCTCTGGAAGTGACCTCTTGTGCTGATCCTTCTTTGCCCTGCATATGTCAGGGCTCAGCACTCAGAGTGGGTTGAGGAATCACAAACATTCAATTCACACCATGTAGTAAAAAAAAAAAGTTTGAACGGGGGTTAAATCCCTCCTGCTTGGAGCAACAGCTTCGTGGTGGGCAAATGAGTTTGAAGTCCCAGGTAATTCCCTCTGTGCCATCTTGTACCAGCGGTAGTCCCAGACAGACCCCAGACTGCAGGTCTGGCCAGCGGGTGTTCCCTCTACTTCTGACCTTAGCTGACAATTCAGCCACACAAAAAAGGCAAGGAGGGACTCAGCTGCCACCCTCAGGAGCGAGGGTGTCGGTGCCCATCCAGCAGATGTGTGTGAGGTGGGAATGTCCAGATCTTTCCCACTTGTTTGTGTAAGTGTTCAAATGCTTCTCACTTACACACTCGGGCCAAACTTACCCTCTTATGAAGCACATCTTGAGGTAAATTAGAATAAGCAGCCATTCATAGAAGGTCTGCAAAACAGGAGGAGTTTTGTTTGTGTCATTCTTTAAAGCAGCAGCCCTTTAAAGCCTCTTTTATAAGCTATGGTAAATGGGCTCTCAGCATGCTCATTACACTGAATCAGCACGTAGATACTGACTGGAGCACTGGAAACAACATTTTTAGGGAGTCCTGGGAAACCTGGGGGACAGATACCAATGGCTAGACTCAGAAGTCAACTTCAAATCAGTGTCCCCTATTTATCTATCCCTATACAGACTAGAATGTCAGGATGTGAACCTGGTGTAGGCAGAGTGTGCCAGACCCAGCTTCCTGGGGACTGAGTGAAACAGGTCAGTGCCACAGTCCCCTTTCCTTCAAACCCTCTGCACAGGTGCCCCATCCATAGCAACAGACCTCTGAGCTCTGGTGAAGACTGTGTGGGTTTGCTGTAACAATCTCTGTGCTGTAACAGCTCTCTCCATGCCCACAGTCCCAGACTCCCCCTTAAGGCTGGGATGCTCCTGTGCTGGCTTCTACATCCATCCCACCTTCTGGGGGACAGCAGGACTCAGTGATGCCTGCACAACTGTTTCCTCCCAAGTGTTTTGGTGTGTCTTCATGTTGGCCAGCTTCTGCTCTGCAACAGCACCCTTCTCTGCTAGGTTTACATAATCCACCATCATCACTGCTTCTCGCTCCACTGTTCTTAATGCTTTAAATGCACAGAGGAAGACTCAGACTCCCCTCCAACAGGTAGCTGTGATCATGCTTCAGGCAAGTCATTCTCTAAATGATGCAGGACCATTTAGAGGCAGCAGTTATGATAGCAGTTATTCATTTTCCATTTACCAAGTCTGTAGTGGTTGGTGGATCATCTGCCTGTGTGAAATTCACATGTAGCCCTTGCTAAAACACTGAGAGTAGCATCTTAACTACATTCCTAAGAGAAATTTAGGCTGAGTTGCTGGAGTGCTGTCTTGGTTTGAAATGACAGGTGTCTGCCAAGGAAGGCAGGAGCCTCCCTTGCAACGGAAAATGTAAACCCCCTCCCTTTGAATTATTATAATTTTGAAATTAAAGGGCTCTCAGGCAAAGATATGGGAGTAGGAATAACAGCTCTTCACTAGCATGTATAAAAAAACCCAAACACCAAAAACTACAGCTTAATAGGAAAGTTAAAATAAAATGCAGTTGTGCAAAAACCACTGTCAGAGTCAGAATACAGCCTGACACCCTGTTGGTCAGGGTGTTGGTAGCAGTCCCATTAAATGGTGGCTGCAGTCCTCCTGCAGTGACAGATGTGGTTCTGTTGAAGCAATGATCCTGTAGGAGGGTGTAGTTTTCCTCTGAAGCTCTGGTGGTGTTAATGGGTCCAGTCTCTCTGCTGGGAATCCAGTGGAGAAAGGCTGCCTGTGGTGTTCTGAGTCTCAGATTATATCTGGGTAGGAATGCTCGGCTCCTCCCCCTGGGTGGAGCATCTCCCAATGGGATGATGTAATTTTGTCAGTCATGCAGAGAGACTCCATGGCCCATGAACAGCAGACATCCCCCTGGAGGGAGGATGGGTCCTGGAAGAGACAAAGAACACTGCCACACCTGCTTTTAACAGCTGGTAATAGAACACATACTCCTGGTTACACCTTGCATTGCAGCCCGAGGCAAGTGCAATCTGCTACCATCCATGGGGGAAGCTCTGCTAAGGAATTAGTCTGATGAGATGGGATGTCGGCTGCTTTAGACTTGAAAACATCCAAAAACCACTTGAAGAAGCATGACATGTTCCCTTAAGGGCTAATTCTCTGCTGCCACTAAGGGCTTATAACACTCACCTGTTCTATATATGGTGCTGGCACTTCCCTCTCCTTAAATAGGAAATGAGAGGAAAAAATAGGAAATAGGAAATTAAATAGGAAACTAATTTTTTGGAGGTGGTCAATAACCTGTTGCTGAAAAACTCGTGTTTCTCTCAAGTAGGATCAATAATGCCCCTAAAGCAGTCACAGGGAATTAGAAATAGTACTCGGCATTAACCAGTTGCACAGTACATGTAGCATAGAATGACCTTACAACAAAGGACTGTCCAAAGTGTTCATCAAGCCACAGCATCCATTCCACACAGTTGTCTCAAAAGAGACACAGGGCCACACATGGTGTGTGAAGCAGAGTGGAGTCTTCTGTCCTGGGAAAATGAACTGCAAGCATTGTGTCCAGCTAAGTTAATCTAGTCTCTTATCAGAAAGCTGGGGCTGGCACAGAGACCATCCCTTGTTCTCAGGTTGTGAGGTGTCTCTGACCATCATGACCACATCTAGGGGGCTAAAGGCAGCAGGGATTAGCTTTTGGAAGGCAGAAGGAAGCAGTACCTGAATGTGTGGTCTGGTTCTAGTGCAGAGCCAGCCAAGCATACTCCATTTATTGGAGACTGCTCTGACTGGATAAAAACCACCTGATCTAGATGGTATCAGATGAACCTTAGTAAGAAGGTCATAATAAACTTGTCAGCTTTCATGTCTCATACTGTTCACCAACAGAGGATGCCCAGGGTGTGACAGAAAGTGAGAGTGGTAGAAAGAATAAATCAAACTGGTAACTCTTACCTGATAGTTTCTTCAGACTGTGCGGTTTGTAGGCTCGAGAGCACCTTACTCTGTATGGACCCACATTAGTTGTACAAATTCTGGGTACTAAACAAGGCTGGATTCTGACATAAAACAACATCTTGGAACAAAGTTTTTCACTAGACATAGAGACAGAATCTTCTCCCAAAACTAAAACAAGAGAGGAACCATGATTTTTTAATTTGACCCAAGCATACAATGATGTTTCGCTTGCAAGATGGCAAACGTTGACTCAGTGGGATATTTGTGCCTGTGGATCTGATTCTTTGGGACAAGTAACTTAAACTGAGATTGCAGAATGAGATGAACTCCTAGACAATGCAAAGAAAATACATTTTAAAACATCTGTTCTCATCTGGAACTTTTACAAACCCTTTATGAATTGTTTCCAAAGCCTTGCCAACTGTACTATAACAGTGGTGGCAAGCACTTTTCCAAATGTCTCCATATTTCAAGAAACAGGTATTTAGGATAGCTCATGCTGTCTGCTTCACAAGGCTAGAATATGCGCTTGGCCTTAGATGTTCTTGTAATCCTGGAGTTCTTAATTTAGTTATCTTTAGAGGTTTTATATATTCAGATTAGAGTGCTCAAAAGTTGGATCAAATTCTTTCAAGCTAGTCTGGCATTGCCACAAGTGGAGAATTAAATCAGGCCTGTTCCATAGCATCTTTATCAGGTGCAAGGAACAAGCAGGGAGTTTCACTCACTCGCTTTTGCATCAAGGACTCATTCCAGTTCATTCTGTGGATGAAACATGCTTGGATTCTCATATAAATGTGAATACACAGGAGCTGTGTCCTAACATTGAACTTGACTTTATTCCTGGTTTCATATTCATGTTTTTTTTAATATTACATTCCCTTTATTTTACATTACAGCAAATCTGCTGTTGAACAAGCACTGTGCATTTAGCCAGAGATTCAAGAACACTCTCCTGTCTCATAAAAACTTTTTTCTCCTGCTTTGATGTGTTTTGTCTTCCTATTACCTTGCTACTTGTGCTAAGAACACAATGCCCTTGGATAAATCTTGTTTCACTGCATATTCCACACCCTGTATATCTGTGCTAACTCCAGAGATGGGCAAAGAACAGCACAAAGGTGTTCAGAGTGCTTTGGCCCCTGCCAGCTGTTTTCCCTCTGCATTTCACGCATTTTTAATTGTACACACTTCTGTTTGTCTCTAGCTTCATACTTTCATGAAGAAAGCTCAGTATTCACTTGATTTGCAGCCATCCATTTCTTCACAAGCAAAGTCCTGTTTCATAACAGCCTTTCTGTAACTTGGGTGCTGGTTATACCACAGAACAATGTTTTAATACATGTAATTTACATTTTTCAGGGTAGCTAGAGGGGTTTTGGTTTTAATTAGCTGAGTAAGAGAGTCATGAGTTATTATACAGACACAAAAAGAGCTGCTACCATCATCTCCTTACCCCATGGGCCCTGTGCTAACATAGGGAAAAATAGTACAGGTCCTTGCAGGCAAATATTTTTTGGAAAGAGGGGAAAGGGGAAATTGATTAAGATGTTACAGTGTGCATTGTGCCTGGAGTCCTCAGTAGTTTTTCCTTACCTGATTAATTGCCTAAGCAGAGGTAGAAAGTCACTTCAACATTTGGGAGGAGCAAAGGGAGTGCCTCCTGCCATCCTCCCCCAAGCAGTGCTTTGCTGGGGGGAAGTCAGAGAGGTGCTTGCATGGAAACACCTCTGGCTGAGAACCACTTCAAATGAATTATGGACTCCCTCCTCCCCCCTCTTGCTGCTGCTTCCTTCTCCTTCCCTTCCTAATCCTTATCCTCCGTCCAAAAGTCTCTCAGAATCCCCCTGCTTATGAAACATGGAAGGCCCACGGGACAGAGGGGCATCCCAGGAAGCTCTCTGAGGAGGACCTTGCTCAGTAGCTCAGCAAATATCTCCAGGAACATGGCCAGCTTGGGTGATGAGCCAGCCAAGGCATGAGGCTTGCAGTGCTTGGGAGAATGCACTGGTAGCCCTGCACCAACTTTTACATGAAAACTTCCCAACAGTTTGGATGCTCACAGGAGCTGGTCCTACTGCAAACAGATTTAACTTCCAATGTCAAAGGAAAACTTAATTTGGTTACAGGCCAAGTGCAAGTGCAAGATGGATGTGTGCATCCTGCTGAAAAATGCTTCAGATACCAAGAGCCTGGAGTGGCTGTGGAGGGGACAAAAGGGACATGCCTGTACTGCTGTCCTCTAGTGCCAGGTCCTGCTCTGCCGTGGGGAACAAGGGCTCAGATTTACTTGCTGAGGGGGGTCTATCCAGAACATCCTGCACTTTGTGATAAGACAAACATGCTGCTCACAGATCTACCCAGAGACAACACTGGCAGCCTTCACAGTCAGTGTCCTGCTCATCACACCCTGTATGTGCCACCTCTCTCTCCCAGGCTATCTTAACAGAAGAGATTAACAGGAGGCTGTACAATATCTTCCCCAGCACAAGCCTGGCCCTTCACAGAGATAACTATTTGTTCCTAAAATGCTGAGATCATCCAGAAGCCAACACTTACATGGAAGACTGGGACTGTCCTAATAAACATTGTGTGTTGAAAGCAGCACCACCAACAACTTTACTATTTTCCCAAAAGAGGGAATGCTTCTCTTCTGTGCACAAACTAATAGGTTTTGCAGACTACAATGTTCATGAACGCCTGTCTAAACTCACCAGTTTTAGGAACTTCTTCTGACTTCAGCAAGCCATGGTGGATCAACTTCTACTTGCACTTCCCAGGACATACATTTGAATTGAAGATCAGCTAGTTCATTCCTCACTTTTTTAGCATTGTGCCAGTTAAACACAAATGATTAAGCCCAGAGCAGCTATCCTATTTCTCACTGAACACAGCTACCCACACTACCCCTGTCTAGCACAAATTCCTGCTGACATCTGAAATCCTCTTCTAACAAAATCCATGCTGAGAATGAATGAAATGGCTTCTCTGGTCTGCAGGTTTTTCCTAGTTCTCCTGTGTTCCTGTTACCATGAAGGAAAGTTTTTCCTTTAGGAAAAAGCTCTAGGAACATGAAAGCTGGGCAGAGCCATAGCATGATATTTCCACTTACATTCCCTGAATGCAGTTTTTCTTTAAGTCATTTTATGGGTTGGGGGAGAATATCCTGTGCACCACACCCACTTCTAGCCAGTTTCACACTATTTATACAGTCAGAAACCACAAACCATCTGTGAGAAGTTCAGATCTCAGGCAAGCCAGTAGCCACACTGATTCTGAGCTGGAGGGTTCATATTGCACGGTCCAACTTAGAGCACATTCTGTTTATCTCATGGGGTAATGGCAGCTCAAAAGATGCAGGTGTGCAAGCAGGTGAACTCAGGTGAGAGCATTGAGCAGAAGAAACAGGCTAAGGAGACTTCATGGAAGAGCTCACGCTATCTCAAGTACAGAAGCACTTTGGGCTGACTTCCCAGTTCACTTGAAATCGAATCCATGCCTTCAAAAAAACCCAACCAAAGAACAGCACCACAAACATGGTTCTCAGTTGTACTGAGCACTTCTGATTACTATTGGAAATCTCTTGCTAGCACTTCACAGGTCTTGCACCATGCATTTTCTGATATGGGTGTGGTGGATCTGGTATGATCTACGTGGGCCGGCAATGAGCAGGGACAGGCTGTGGGGCAGAGAGAGGACAAGATTCACTCGATGTTAATGAATGTCTGTACCTCCTAGAAGAGCTATGGACTCAAGATGAAAAGCCATGGAAAGAAAGGTGCTTTTACAAAATATCTGTTTTCTTCCCTTTTGGTAGGGAATCATTGCCAACCTCACACAACAGCCAAGCAAGGATTTTTATGCATTTCTGCAGTGCTTAATCACCTTGCTGATAGTAACCATAATTCCTATATTGTAGCTAAGTAAGAAGAAAGACTGTTCTGTCTGGACAATTACAAAACTCTCCAGCCACACACAACTTGACAGACTTGCAAGCCCAGAACACCACAAATCAACAGGTTTCACCCCATGCCTTTAAACTGGATTTAACCACAGATGAGACCTCAGGGCACTTCTGTCACAGCAGCACTGAAAAGCAGCTCTCAGTCACACACCAGAGGATGCTGGAGGGGTAATTGCTGACCCCAAGGCTGAACAATCTTCCTTGGTGAGGCAGAACTGGCTGCAGCAAATTCCCCCCACTCTGTACATCAGCTCCCTACCTGCAAGATGGGATATGACACAAGCAAATTGCTTAAAGCTCTTGGGAGAAGCCAGGGAGACTTACAAATTGAAGGCACATTTTCGGTATGAAAAATAAGGAATTTGTCTTCATATCCGAATTATCAATATACTGTAAAAAAATAACCACCTAACACCTCTAGATTTTACTCTTGTGAACTGCTTATTTTTCTGATGTGCAAATGTATCACAGTGTATCACCTGGATGCCTTTGAAGGAGTGAACTCTGTATGGGAGGACAGTGCTGGTGGGAATTCATAAAGATTAAAGCTTGTTTCCCCTCCAAGGGTAATCCGCCTCTGTTGGTCTTCTTTGGGTCTAATTAAAAGCAGCCAAGTGAGGTTTCTCCCTGCAATGAAGGAGCCACTGGCTGCAGGGGCAGGTTAAGAGAAATGGCTTTCCTAGGTTAACACCAGCCTTTGTGGAAACTTCTCGTTGAAAGCAGGAGAATGCAAGGATTGCAGTGCACAAAACACAACATCTGGCTGCTATTGAATTTAATTCCATTTTAGTTTAGACTTGTATAAGCTGGCCATGGGAGCAGGGGCAAATCTGCCACTGAATGTCCTGTGTGAAGATGGGGACATCTCTTACAGGTTATTCTGTTACTCAGTGACTGGTGTGAACACCTTAGTCTCTCATGCAAACCACAACTATTTTACATTTATGGACCCCACTGAATCCACTACTGAATGGTAACAGGGCAGTCATTAAATCACCTAGCACTGAGCTCCTTTTCAGCACAAAAAACATGCTGTGAGTAAGGATCAGGGGCGTTGGCTGTGTTTCCTCCTATGGCTTTTCCCTCCTTCCCCAGGACAAAGGTGGGCTTGGTTCAAGGTGAAAATAATCTGCCTGGTTACATTCTGACAGAGGAAGTTCATTCAAAGGATCTCAGATGCCCTGTGAGGTCTGCAGGGAATGCAGATGTGAAATGTCAAGCCTTCCTGCAGAACCACAGCTCCCCACTGACAAATCAGCTCTGCAGTGGCTTTGGCAGAGAGTTTACCATAACCAGCCACCAGATAGCAGACCCGTACAGGAATTTTCCCATTCACTTCACACCCTGTGCTGGGCTCAAAGCAGCTTATGATACATGGCTGATGGAACAGCAGGAGAGAAATTAGGAATGTCAGCAATGAAACGCTCCCTGACAGCACTGACAGGAGCCTCAGCCTCTGAGCTGATGGGGTGACAGCCAGGGAAGCAGTTTTACTCACCATTCCACTGAACACAATTTATTGTTTTTTATTGAACAGGCTTACCTGAAATGCTGGAAAGGGACAATAGATTGATGAGCTATTTCAACTCCTACCCATGCCAGTTTTCTCAGACAGTTTTCTGCTATTCTTCCTTTGCAGAAAACACTGCAGTGCTCCCAGACTGCATCAACCACAGCACAGTGGAGAGGAAGTTATTTGCCCTTGCTCATCTGGACAAGCTTAGTTCTGCCCTTCTTCAAGTACTGACTGCCTTTAGGATGTCAGACCTCATCCTCTCTAATTTACACACATTTAGTAAGGAGGTGTAAAGGTACGGCCACTCCACCCACTGACATTTGACAATAAGCAGCTCTATGAATTTTATTCACATCTATAATGTTGATGAGCACCACTATCCTCACCAGGATTGCCACATATATGGTCCCAAGCTCTGAGACTTTCAGTCCTGTCCTGAGATTTTCTGCCTCTTCAAAACAGTTAAAATGAATGAACAGACATGCCACACTTCACACACACCATGCACACACACAAGCAGGGCTCTGCATTTCAAACTGTCAAAGTTTCCAAGAATTCTCCTATTCCTGCCAATTCCAGCATATCTGAAGCTGGGAAGGATATGGGGAAAATTTCTGAAAATCCAGTCCAACTTAGAAAAGAAGGCATTTCACTATATTTTCTATTTTTTCTTCGCACCTTTTTTTTTTTGCAGGAATCCATCTCTGTCTTGTCCATCAACTCTCCTTCTTCCACATGTTACCTGACAGACTGGAGAGCATAAGCTTCATTCCAGTATTTTAACCCTGAGTTCAAATCTGAGAGCAACTCAAAGAGAGGAAAGAGACACTTTACTACAAGTTAATCCCATCCTCCTTCTCCCCACTCCTCCAGGTACTAAGGGCAAAGCAATCCTGGTTGCCTAGCGAATGCCACCCTGGTAAGAGCTCAGCTTCATTGTGATCTCATTTCCTCCCAGTAATCAGCCATGTTTTCCACCCAAACCTTGGAATAAAGAGCTGCTCGGGCTCAGCACGGTCTCTGCCTCCCCTTTGTGTCAGGGGAGGCAGAAGGGCTGGTTTTGGGAACAGCCCCTCACGCTTCCTTCTCCCCAGCTTGGCTCCAGCAACTTCCCAGTACCAGAGCCACACCAGCTGGATCATTCTGTTCAGTTTGTTCCCTCCAGGCTCAGATCAGCTCCTCACCTTCAGACTCGAATCTCTTGGCTCCTCTGCAAGGAGAAAGTGACACCAGCCATTATTCTCACAGTTTTATTTGTAAAGGACATAGCATGAAAAGCTGTATTTCAATGTACTTCAAAACCTGAAAAACCCATGTCGGTTTGTGGTGTGTATGTTAAAGTGCTTGATATAACAATACTCTTACTAATGTCGTCTTGAAAATAATCCAGTTCTTATTCCGTTAGTAATAATGTAAAGACAAAATATACTTAATGGAGACATTTAGGGATCATTTTAAGCTATACAGGGCACATTTGTACATTTCAAGTGTAACACACAATATTTCCCCTCACGACGCGCACCTTCATTTGATTGAAAGAAGGAATTTTCTCAAATACGCTGCCGCGCAACTACCCTAAAAACCACATTTTTGAACAATGATAGCTAATTACACAAACCAACCTGGAATAAACATGAGAAGATTCTTCACTAAACAGTACAATTTCATTTATTTCAGAGAATTATAAATACACATTTTGTACATAGTGAGGCATTTGATTCTCTGACTCCCTTAAGTTACCATGCTGGCTGTTAGTACAACTGGACTATGCAAAATCAGACATCTGCACATGGGCATTGGTTAAGAATTTTTTTGTTTTTTTTTTTTTAAAAAGCAGATACCAGAGAGCTTTGGTCTTTTCCAAGATTCCCTTTCTCAACCAAAGAAGGTGCTTTAACACTGAAGTAAAAACTGTGTTAGCTTAGAAGAATCCTGATGGGTTTCTCACCATTCTAGTAGGTAGAATGATTTCTGTAAACCTCACAGAAAAAAAAAAACCTCACAGTTTCCAATCAACAAAAGTAGTCCACTAAAAAAAAATAAAAATCATACATGGTAGAATAAAAATTCACAATGAAGAACTGTTTTCCCAAGGTTGTTAAATAACTACTCTAGGCATCCAAGGCATTCAGCTGTGCCCCTTTCAACATATCTTGGGATGGTTTATTGCCTACAAGGAAACATAATTTTTATTGTATTATTATTAACATCATGTGAAACCTGACAAAACCACACAAGTCAACACTTGCTGAAAAAGCTGCGGTGAAGTTAAGTGCTAAAGGTTTCTTAATGTAGTCTGAAATGGGGAAAGGCCCTGATTTGAATCTTAAAAATCCTCAGGTTTTGACTTCTTTTAACTTAAGACAGACTTAATGTAGTTATTGCCTTTTTTCTCTCTGTGTGGTTTATTCATTTAAATGAATGACCTTTAGAGGTGCCTACATTTCTCCTTTATCCTGCTTGCACTTAACCCTTGTCATGTCAGATGAATGCTCCAGTCATACGTAGCCTTTAGAGAAGTCTGCAGCAGTGTACTTTGGGAAGCATCCAGCACACAAATGCAGATGATGCTGTGAAGAAATCCAAGGACTAAAGAGGTGGTTATATATATAATGAAAGTCACTTAGACTGGGTTGCGCATGAAAAAATCCTGTATAGCAGTTATTAGACATGAAAGGCCTGAGTTGTCACAGAAATCAAAACATCCTAAGCAGTCATTACCAAATAATGCTGCCACATGGTTTCTGGTGCTAAATGTATAATTCATTGATAGAGTTAAGTACAGGGACTCAATTTCAATTGCTGCTGAAGGGTTGTCATGCATCATCTGCTGACTTTAGGCAGACATGCCTGGCCACACAGAAAATCCTAACACCCCAAATTTCACATTTCTGGAAATGTAAGAGAGATGTCACACAGCTGTGGGCTCTGGCTACTAACTCGAGACACCATTCACAGCCTTTACATTAGTTACTCACACCCACAGCAGTGACATGGCAGTGCTGCCTGCAGTACTTGGGATGAATTCAGTCAGTTTAAGGAAGCACAAGCTCAGGAGGAATGAGCGATTATTGAAAGCTGGAACCCTCATTAAAATGGAAGGGTCCTTGACAGTGTTATTTTATTTCTTTCTTAGAAACAAAATGACTTCTATAAGGTAAAACTCTCCAATGAAACAAAGTTACACAAAAAGTTTTCTTCTGCTTGGGAGTCCGAGGTGAAACTTAGACACTGAAGTGAGTGCTGTTCTAAGAATCAGGCAGCAGAAGGACTACAGAAAAGTAGAATAGATTGACAGAAGGCAGATGAGGAAGCAAACCCTAATTTTCATCCTCTCTCCTTCTCCTTATCTCCCATCCCTCTTTCCACCATGTGCACACTATGCCAAGACCTGCCACTGTCCACCACTGCCAAGCCCTTCCTAATGCCACTTGAGAACACAGAGCAAGACAACACACAGTACCAGTCAGGGGCATTTCCCAAGCCTCAGCTGACAGTGAGACATCCAAAGATGCCACTGACCTAATGCCCAAGATTGTAGGGAATGAAGGAGTGAAAACAAAAACCTATACTTAAACTAACTTCCAAAAATTAAAACCAGGTGAAGCTGTGTCCGCAGACCTTTCCAACTCCCATTCACAAGGATGGGAAATACACTCTGTATCTGCTGCATGGTACTCACAAGGTGATTTTGATATAATCTCTTATTCAATTTGTATCATACAGTTGCTCCCAGTTCCTGATCAAGAGCTGTATCTCTGTATATGCACTGTATTAGTAACACATTAACTGGAAAGAGTGTAGGGAAAGAAGCCTCAAAATACCGTGAGAGAAATTTTTTCCCCCTTTTGCTTAATTCCTTTTATTTTTGTAGCTGGATAATTAAAGAAAACAAAAAGTCATCCAAGATCCTGTACTCCCCTAGGAACACTGATTCTGCAGAAAAAAGGAAGACTCATAACCTGTCAGCATTTCAAAGCCAGCTGATACAGTTTGGTAGCACAGCAATAGCAGTGTTTGTGGCTCTACAGCAATGGTTCTTCTCAAGTACAGCAAGAATTTGGTATAAACCAAATTCCTCATCATGGGGGAAGAAAAAAAAAGAGGTCATCCACAACACAAACTGGCTGAGAGTGAATCATGAGAACATCCAGACAGGCAAGGGACACACTGAGCGAGCCAAACAAGCCACTGTTCCCCATCTCAGGCTGCAGCAGCAAGGCTTCAATAGGCGTCTCATCCTCTCAGGCTCTGAGGCTGACAGCAGTCCCTCTCTCCAGTGATAAGCATTCCAACACTTGTTTCCCCTTCTGGAGATCAACAGGAGTGACACAAAAGACCTTACAGAAAAAAAAAATGACGACTCGCTCCTTCCAGGAATGAGAAGGCGAGTCTTTGAACAAACAACAAACCAAGAGAGACCATGTACAGTAGGGTAAACCAGCATATGCTTACAGCATTTCCAAGAGTGACACGATCACAATGGCTACACATAAGGGTATTTGCTGTATTAATTTGCAATACCTGAAAAAGGCCCTGCTGAGTTTGCACCTGTATTTACACGTTGATTGGCTTCTTCCTCGCAAACAAGTAGCGGCATCCCTTCCCATCTTGGTCCTTCCCTCCCTCCCCCAAGTCCTTCCCCTGGGTTTAAGCTACTCATAGTCAGAACAAGAACATTCAGTCTAAGAAAAATTTCTTAGAGTAATATAATTTCTTAAAGAAGATAGCATATTTACACACACCTAACACATGAAAATACTCTATTTTTTTGTACTAAATTTCTGTTTCAAATAAACTACAATACTGCATCTTAGCTTTGTGCAGCTTTAGAGGGCAGTCCCCATCGGGCACAAACTGGGCTTCCCAATCCTGCTTCCACCAGCAGCTTGGTCTTACAGTGGTGCACTACCATGGCATTCAAGTCCTGACAGGTCTCCAATTGCGGTTTGCTTGTTTGGGAAAGGAGTAATGAAGTTCTCAGCAGAGCCATGCTAAACATCCACTCCTTTAATGAGCGATCCTTCTAGGATGATGTTGAAATCTTGCAATGTCTGTAGGACTCGGATAAGGGAGTTGACAGTCATGCGGTCCCGGAGGAGAGCGTTCTCCTCGTACATCCTCGTGATGGGCGGGCACTCCGCCAGCAGTGGGATCCACTGAGACAGAAAGTGGTCCCTAAAAAGGGCAGGACAGGAATTGTTTTAGCACCAAGTACAACAGATATCACACCGGAATTCCTCTGCAAGAACACAACCCAAAACAAGGAGCCCCTTTTGGGTGAGCGGTGGGTGCTGTTTGCATGAACAAGTTTGCTGTATTATTGCAACCCTTGATTTGATTAGTAAAATACTACCTACTGTAGGAATGAAAATTGAAAGGTATTACCAGAATTGGACATTTGTAAGAATTCAGGAACATTTTCAGATCAGGAATAGGGAAATTAAAACTTGAGGAAAATCTGGCAGACTGTTTGCCAACTGGTTTTCCAAGTATCCAGATAGATAAGACAAAAATGGTACTTACTGCTAGACATACCAACTTCTACCCCCCAAAATACAACCAAGTCCCACCCTCCTGCCCCTCCCCAAGTGCACGACTGAAAGCACCCTATTAGGAAAGAAAGGTTCATCTAGAATAGTTCTGTCAAAATTCTAGCAGGTATCCCATTTTCACAAGAAATTGAATTAGGATTTAGAAATTCACCAGCTCCTGAAAAGGAACTCTGCATTCCCAAAGTCAGTAATTCATCAAAAATAGCATTGCAAGACAGATTTCATACACATGACTGTCAAGCTAACAGTTACAAAAAAGCTCAAAATGTTTTTAGCAGTTTAGACACTAGCCATGTATTATTAGTGCTTCTTTGCTCCAATTTTTGACGTAGTACTAAAGCTGCCTAAAATAGGCACTGGATAATAGATAGGTGTGAGATGTCTTAAAATGGAAAACTAAAAGTAAGGAAAATGGTGGAAAAACATTCTTCTTGTCTAATACCAGAGGACACACATAATAAAGAGCAGTTCAGTACCTTGTCCCCAGGCAAACCAGGATTTGGAATTTGCCATCCTTTCCAATGTTCCTTGGAGCTGTATTGATGGCATTGACATAATGACAGAAGGTTTTGCATGAAGATCTCTGAAGCAAAAGGGCCTCCTCATTGTCTCCAATCTGATCACTGGTTTCAAAATAAGCAACAGCTTTCTCTGTGGTAGGGAGAACATCAGAAGCCAGTGAGAAGAAGCACTTCACTGTGACACAGAATCACACAAGGGAATCCTTAAAAAAATAACCTGCTGAGAGAGCTATGAATTCCTGACTCTGAAGACCATAGGTAGGTGGTCACCTCCACCTTTGCCATGGCACAGCACTGGTCAGTCTGGCTGATGTCTAACACAGGTAACAGCAGGGAGCAGCACCAAAACACCCCTCAATGGTTTCACTGTAAGTGATACTATCACTGATTTTTCACTTTTTCTGGGTAAGCACTTACCCTCAGGCTGAGCATCTCTGCCTACAAGCCCGTTCTAAATTACCCCTACACAGGCCTACAGGTAAGGATCACCAGTGCAATAATTAGGAGAGTTCTCATAAACCAGGAATCCAAACCTTTCACTCCCTCCTCTTTCCCAGCTCTCCTCCTAACACTGATTGCCCCCTACCCCAGCCTCCAGCCTACCTTCTTTCTCTCAGAAAAGCAGCTGTTTGAACTAGGAACTCTCAAGTTTCTGCACAGACTCTCACTTTTTCTTACACAGAGTTTAGTATTTTTCATTTGCCAGCAGGTTTCTCATTGACTTTAAGCAACCTGGTGCAGGTGCTTGGCAGGAGAAATGGCACCCTAGCTGATGATAATCCAAGGTTTGTGTGTGAGGAGTCGTTTTGCCCTAAACCTACTCCTCCAAATCATATACCAGCTTACCTATGAAATCCCAGATGAAGACATTCTTATGAAAAATGCGAGCTGATTTGAATCCATGGTGGAAGACCTGCTCCAGTGCTGCAACCAGACCATTTTCTCCACACAACAGAATGGTAAGGCTCCCTCTCTGTGGAAAAGGGAGAGTAGGAAAGTACAACTCACCTTGTTTGAATGCCAGAAACTTCAGATCTAAAGGTAGTACATCTACTGGTAGTTCAGTGCCATTTCTGTTTACAAAAATGTGCAGGCAAGTAATAAAAAGTAGGAATTACCTCTTTCTCTGGCTTGTGGAAGTGTTTCACAATATTGTTCACGGCTTCCCCGATTCCCTCTTGGATCTGCCCCGCATTAGGCTCTGTGAAATGGTGGAGAGCAGACTAGCTGAAGGTTAAATCTTTCTTTGCTTGACATTTCAGCACTCATGTCCTCTAATTTTACAGGAGCCGGACAGATGTGTGAACAGGATCTACACTGTCCCATCACTGTGCTTTAGCAGAGAACACCTCGTGTGACCCTCACAGCCCCATGTCCTGTTGTAGCCAAGTGCAGTTACTCATAAAAGCTAATTTTAGGCATGTGAGGTTGATGTGCCCTAGGGTCCCTGCAGAGATAAGCTCTGCCAGAAGGCAGTTCACAGCAGCCACATCAAGCTCTGAGTTGCCCTCTGAGAGGCCTGTCTTCCCACAGACTGCAAAGTGAGCTGGGAGGCTGAGCAGTATCAGCTACTGCAAATTCTGCCGCCTCCTCCTCCCTCATCTCATATCTCCACGCTCCAAAGAAAGATTATTATCTCTCAGCAGTCAGAAGGGGACACTGAAAGAGGCAACATGTACATCACAGAGCAAACACCAACCAGGGAAGGCAGGAAAAGCTCATCAGCTTGCAGCTGCTGCTTTGCACCAAGCCTCACTTCAGGATGAACCAACCCCTCCCTGTTCACAGAAGTGTTTTTTTCCCCAGCAGTTGGCAGCTGACCCTGGGGAGAAAGGCAAAGACTTACTGGTGTTCCTCCCTGTGAGGGAAGTGATGCTCAGCCGCCGAGTCACAGTGGGGGATTTCTGCTGGGGCGGGGTGCGGCACTGCTTTCCCAGCTCTTCGTCAGACGTGGAGGACACCAGCTCTCCAATGAGGATCCGCTCCAGACTGCCATCATCGACGCCTTTTCCCAGCCACCGTCCACAGGGGAACCTGCAGCGTGCCCAGGACAAGCACAGGTCAGCCCCACACACAGTGCAGCCTCATCTCCAAGCTGGGGGACAGCTGGCACCCAATAAACTCTGCTAACAGGCAGGGAATACTTTGCTCCCAGGAAATTCTCACAAAGCAGAGCTCTGCAGGAGCAGCCCCTGCACCACAGCTCTTGGAGGGAAATATGCAAAGCTTGGGTCATGCACATATTTTATGCTCCACATCTTGTTTTCTGACGAGTTATTTTGCACTTGCAACCACAACCAATATGCAGCCTTTAACAGCATTGCAATGATTAACTACCAAATCCCCACAGAATTTCCACCCAGCTGAGGCTGCAATATCTCCTCATTCTCAGACCTCACTCCACATTTTACTGCTGGACCTTTGGATCCCATACACAGCCCTAAAGAAATCCATGCACATGTCATTTTATCCCATGTTCTCCTACTTTCCCCTGTACACTGTGGCCAGCTCTGAGATCTGGAGCTCATCTCTCTGGATTGCAGTTTTCCAAGTTCACATTTTTATAAAAATTGAGTCTGCTTAGCCACGTTTTGTAAAACCAAGATGAATCATTTTGACACAGAGGTATGTGCTCAATGTAAGATTAAGAAATCATCAAAACCTTTTCTTTTCTTAATATTTCCCCAAGAAATATTTCAGTGTAATATTTCAGCTCTTGGGGTTTAAGAGAGTTAATTTGTGCACAATTTTACCACACTACTTTAAATCAAGGGATTATTAGACACAAATGTATGAATCACTTCAAAAGTATCCATATTGTCTGACCTGTCTCAGAAAAATGCAAAGAAAATCCTGCACTCAAATCTCATTTAATATTTATCAGATTATCCGACTTCAACTAGGGCTTCTGAAATGAGACAACCAGGGCTGGGGGAGACCAACCCAACCCTATCAGGGACCCAAATTAGCCCAAATCAGAGTTAAGGAGAAGGTGAATGCCTTCTTGCTTTCTCCAAATTCAACAAGAATTTCAGACAAGGAAAATTACAACTTGTTGCTTACTTGTACGTGTGTCCTGTTATTTCATTCCTGACCATGACACAATCAACCAGCCACTTGGCCAGTAGCCCTGAGTTGTCATGACCAATCTGAACCGTCGTCAGCTTCCCCAAGTTCTGGCACTGAAATGAGTAACAGTTTTTGCTTCATTTAAAAAAAGAACAGACAACACACACCCCCACACATGCATGCATATGGTCTCAAATATAGGTTTTTATTCAGTTTCTTAGCTTTCTTTAATTTATAGAACAAGCATTTTCGACCAAAGACGCAGCGCATATTCAAAAGCAGCATAATTATTTTAAGACAGGAGAGAAGAAATAAAACTGTCAGAAGCTTGTGGAGAGATTACATTCTTTGTTGGGAGCACTCTGAATATTTCTGAGAAGTATTAATTACACATTTCTGAGTAAGGTGATAAAAAGGTGTGCTTTTGCAGAAGAAACAGATCTTCAATACAAATAGCTTTTCAAAAATCCATTTGGCACATACTGACCTTCAGCTGACTCACTCCACACTACACAGAAGTCCCTAGATCCTTTATTATTTTAAAAGATTGATTTGCTTATTGTCAGGCCCAACAAAAATCACTAACATGAGACTCAGCATCACAAAGACACAGAAGAAGGAAAACAAAGCACTGTGAATTCCAGTGCAATAAGTAATTGTAGCTGGGCTGGCAACAACATCTGTTAATGTCACCTAAACACTTCCCTTGAAAGACCTGGTTTTCACTGCTTCTGATGCTGCCAAACAAGCAGCTTGGGCTGACATTTTCTTTAAGTGGGTGGCTACCCAAGTTGATATTTTAGGAAAGTTTCAGCCAAAGGAATAATCCAAAACAGCATCAATACGGTCCTTTGAAGCACCTAAATATGTCATTTTGCCTGTTAGAAGCCTGGAGATATTTTCTACAGAACAGTAATATCTGAATGAGATGTGGGCATTTATCTCAAAAATATCCTCTCTTTGTCAAAATCGACCTATATTTGGCAAGAGGCTTTTTTTTGCTATTGTTGTTGAACATCAGTCTGCATATGCTCAGTGGATGCAACCTCAATTTCAGTAGCAGATTTTCCTACAAAATCACTCCTTAATGGATATGGTACAGCCCAGAGCTAGAGGAGCTTGATGGGGCTTTCCCTGCAATTCCCGCTACCAGCTGCTTTGGCATGGCACTGAGCCAACCTGTAATTGCTGGGTGGGAAAGCAGAGGGGAAAGCAAAGAGAAAACCCCAGCAGGCCTAGGGGAGACAGCCCAGTGGGGATGGCAGCTCCCAGTGTGCCACGGACAGCACCTGAGGCTGGGATGTTGAAGAGCGATGCTGGACAATGGGCTGAGAAGAAATCTGGGACTGGCCAGAGGTCAAAAGGGACCTGGGTGGTGGTTAGTGGAAGGACAGAATGAAAGAAGGGAAAGAAACTTGGAAGGGAGATGAGGGGTTGGAAATGAGCACTGAAAGGGAAAATTAGGCAAGGAGGTATGGAAGGGAATGTGGAAATAGATAGGCAAGGTGAGGAATTCTGGGCTGGACAGGGACAGCAGCAAGGCCTGTGGTTAAAAGTGGTGTGTGTTCACAGGAAACCTCCATCTCACACAAGAGGGGCAGGCTATTTTCCTGTACATATTTGAACCTACAGTGATGTTAAAAATCAGGACAGAATCTGAAATGCTGTTACAAACCCCTCAACAAATTAATACTTATCTGGAAGCATGTTTCAAATTGAAAGGAAAATGTGAAGAGCACATACTCACCTCAAACGTCATTTCTAGGTGGTTTTTAGGAATCTGCATGACACCACTATCTCCCAGTTCTCCTGACACACATATCCACGGGTTTGATGTGGTTATTGCATTGCTTAGCTTTTTGATGGGAATTATCACTGACCTGTAAGGGATCACTGAGAACAGGCAGAGGGGGAAGCACGTTAGTCTTCATTTTTTTCCCCTCCTTACACCAAACACTATTTCTGGGCAAACCACGCCTTTCCCTTGAAGGCAAGCCCTGGTAGCCTGTCTGGGAAGCAGAGCAGGTCCCTGCCGCTGGCGGCGGGGTGAAGGGCAGCGGTGCCGCACGGTGGAGCTGCAGCCCCGCGGCACAGCCGGGACAGCGCACCGGGAAGGCGCCGGAGCCCCTGCGGGAGGATGGGGCAGGTCACGGGGAACGGAGAGGCACAGTCATTGAACAGCCTGCTTTGGAAGGGACCCTTAGCAGCCATCTAGTCCAACCCCCTGCAGTGAGCAGGGCCATCTTCAACCCGACCAGACCGCTCACAGCCCCCTCCAACCTGACCTTGAACATTCCCAGGGATGGGGCATCCACAGCTTCTTTGCGCAACCTATGGCAGGGTCTCACTACCCAAAATGTAAAACAGTTCCTCCTTATATCTAACCTAAATTGACCCCCTTTTAGTTTAAAACCATCACCCCTTGTCCTACTGCAACAATGTTCCCATGTTTTGTACAGGCCCCCATCAAGTACTGTAAGGCTGCAACAGGAAATGCTGGCGTGGCTGCTAACACCACCACTCAGGTCTGGTTTGTCCCTGTGGACAAACCCCTCTTTATTCTTATTCCTGTTCTTATTCTCTTACTCTTCTCCTTTTAAGATCACCCATACATGCTTAAGACAAGGACTGCCACCCACTCCAATTTGGATTTGAATCTGACACTGCAGCTCTAGCACTGTGAGACTTGCTCTCCCCTTATGTTTCACAAGCTGCCTTTTTGACTGGGGAAGTTAAGCCAGCCTCTTTTACTTTTGTGTGCCAGCCAATCATACTGCACTCAAAAAAATACCCTCAAATCCCAAGCACTTGTCCTACGGGAGAAAGCTGTTAAGCTGGATGCCACACAGAAACAAGGTAATCGAGGATGAATAAATCTCTGCACTGTGCTAGTTCTGAGGGGATTTATTGCTTTAAGAGGAGAAAAAGTAAAATGAATGCCTGTTTTGACAGCCACGTAAAAATTGCTTCATTCTGAACAGGCAGGAAAATTAAAAATAATGGCTGCCCAGGTGAATCCAAATAATTAGGTCATCTAATGGGATCCTGATTTTTCTGCATTGTCCAGTACTGGAGAGACAAAGATTCATTTCCAGGTGTCAATCCAATCTCAGCTCTCCTCCTTACAAGAAAGAGAATCTTTCTGGCATTTAAGAGACAAAAAGAGATTTAAAATACACAGAGGAATACACATTTCATCCTCCAATCTTCTATCTCCTCAGTCTGAGGAGAGCAGACTGCTAGGATGCACGCTTAATGAAGGCCAGAAAGAAGCATTAGGAGGTAGAGGACTTGTCTGGGAGGGAAGGTGAAAGGAATATACAGAGAGCAGCACTCTGCTGATTACTCTGCTTTGTGCGATGCTCTTATCCAGAGCACTCCCACACAACCTTGGCTCTCCAGCTGGTTTCCCAGAGCAACACCCAGCACCCAGGAGCCCCCGCAGCAACAACCAAGGCTTCCAGATAAGGGCTCAGCTACTCAGTCACCAGCAACATCATCTCTTACAAACTATGACAGCAACTAATTTTTAGTCAGGGGGAAAAGAATTGATTCTCCAACTCACTGATTGTAGTGAAGACGCTTGTGAAGCAGAAGTAATCCACAGCATTGAGTGAGAGCAGGTGATACAGAAACTGTTCCCGTTCTTCTTCACAGCGCAGGAAAGCGTAACGCTTGTAAAGTTTCCTGGGAGAAACAAGCACATGGCATTTTTGCTGTTGCTGTTGAAAAAGCACCATGTGTCTTAAAAGGTGTTTGAATCTCAAAACACCAAAAAGAGAGTGGCTCTTAATGGGAGGTATGACTTCCCAACCACAGAAGCAGCTAGAAACCCGCAGAGGGTATGTAAATGTACGTGTGTTTTACAGAGCACTCTTGGCTCCACGCTCCCACAGCAAGGCTACTGAATTCATCTCAGTTTGGGGTTTGCTGCAAAGCTCAGGTGAAAACTAACACTATTCACAGCAGCAGATCTGAACCAACATACAGCAACCTCATTTCTTCGCCATACCTTCCCACTGTGGAATGGTCCCATCTAATAACATCATCTACCTTCTGCTCCCTACTGTGACAGAAAACTCAGCAGAACGCACCAAGCAGCAGCTGGGGCCCTCCCACCACTCTGTCCATTCAGGGATCTGTAGGGCTGCAGCGTGGCTTGGATCAGTGCAGGGATCTGACCAAGGACTAATGCCTCCTTCCTGAAATCTGTGACGTGTTTTCCATGCAGATGAGCAGACTTCTGCCCTGCTGGGTGGGCAGTACCACCTCTCCCAGCTCCCCCCTGCCCTTCAATCACTTCTAGTGGAAACCACAGTACCCAAAACAGGTGCCTGGTTGTACCCCAAGCAGCAGCACTTTGAGACACCACTTTCACAGCATGAAAGTGAAGGTTTGAAGAGAAGAGCTGGCTTACTTTGCAAGTGCCTGGTTGGAAAGCAGCTGCTTCAGGTGCTGAGACAAAAGCTTCTTCTCCAGGGAAAGTCTTATCCAAGCTCGGGCTCGCCCCACATCAGTCTTTATCTCACTCATGTTCTGAATGTGCCTGAAAGGTTTGGGGAAGAAAATAAATAGATGAATCATAAAAATTCTGCATGCTTCAAATGGCAACATCCCATCTGATGATGCAGCAGGTGAACTGGAAAATGTCTTCTGACATAATTTCTGGAGAGATCCCCAGCAGGGCCCCCAGAACCCTGCACTGTGGCAATGAGATCCCTGGCAGCCCTGGAGGCAGCTTTTCCTGGGCATGGCAGCCTACAGGAGCTGCTCTGTGGTTGCCTGGCCAAGGTGAGGAAGAGTAAACCTGTTTACCCCTGCATTGCCCCAGGCAGATGTTCTCATGGACACTGCTAACACTTAAAAAAAGCAGGCACCTCGTGAGACCCAGTCATATCTCAGCTGCCACCTCAAGCTGCTGACCTGAACGGGTGTGTCTGGGAGGGCAGAGGACAAACACATGTTCTGAGAGTTTCTCCAAACCACAATGGCCCTGAAGGTTCTAACAAACCCCCTGAGGGCAGCAGCAATGGCACATCTGAGAAAAGGAGGATTTCTGAGGCAAAAACAGCAACGGGAAGCTGCAAGCAGAATCACATTTTTAGGGATATAAGAGGCCTTCCTGTAAGTGGTAATTTGAACAGTCCTCCATATGTTTCATCTGTAGGAAAGCAGAAGTGTTCCACAGGGGCTTTCTTGTACGGCTTTGCTTTTCTTTTTTCTTTTTAAACTTCTCACATTTCAGTCTGGAGAATGCCAGAAATTCTAGTTTTAGAGCACAGGGAGTTTTAGAAGAGGAAGAGAACTGCCATGGCAGGACAAAGTTGCTTCCAAAAACTCTTGGAACTCTTAACCCACTTGGTTAAATAAAAAACAAGAAAAATGAGTAACAGTTTTCAGCAGGGGAAAGAAAAGGCTGCAATTTCTTAATTTTCCTGCAGTCTGCATGTTAAGTACACAGGAAATTCATCCCTCCAAATCTCCATAGCAGGCTCCAAGTACCATCAGCTGAAATCTGAACTAATCCCAGTTGCAATTTACTGTCCAACTCCTGCAACTTCCTTGACAGCCCTCCACGCATTGCTGAGTGTTGGGGAATGTGGCAATATTTACTCCAAAGGAAATCCAACAAAGCCGTGCTGTGACTGATGCTTTTCATGTTGACTGCTATAGTCTCACCGTCTCGTGCTTTCCCCCATCTGTTACACCCAAGTGTGTGCTTTGTGTTATATTTAGTTCCTGCATTATTTGAGAGAACTACTCTCTTGTTTATAGAGCCTCTAACGGAGCAGGCCCAGAACCTTTAGGGCAAATTTGCAAAAACAATTTGGAGCTGCCTAAAAATAGGACTTTTCTCTGCACAAACGAAGAGGATGCACAGCCCAGCAGCACTGCTCTGTGCCAGGCTGACCTGCAAGGCTGCAGCCTTGCTCCTGGCACGGGAAAGCCCTTTCTGGCTTAGAGCATGGGAGCCAGCATTAAACCTTCCACCAGAGAGCTGGACATGTGACCCGTAGTCCTTGAGAAACAGGATGCACGCTACAGTCAACTACGTCATGTTGAGACACTCTCCTCAGACATTTCAAGCCTTTTGAGATGGGAAGATCAAAGCACAGACTATCATCTCCCACCCCTTCCCCTGAGTGCTCAGCTTGAATTACATCTAATATGAAACCCTGAGCAGAATATGTTATTTCACTGTGAGAAGATTCAAGTACAGATGGACTCAACCTTATTCCATGCACGCTCTGTGCCTCTTCATTACCTGTGTCTGGTTCAGACTAGATTAGCATTAATTGTGCATTTGGGAAAAATAAATATCTGCAAGCATGCAGCTTGCCAGAGATTTAAAAAAGATTCAGTAATCAGTCTTGGTGTCAGCAAAAGCAGAGTGTAACAGAACAGAGCATGCAGGAACCCAAATTTATTTCACTGTCAGTTGTGAGAGTCAGAACAGCTCTATTTTTATCTGTGACCTAAGTGTAAGCACCGTATGCTCACCACTGCACAGCAAATTCCTCTTGTCAGAGCACTGAAGAGCCATTTCAATGCAACTCCCCTGGTTTGGACTTGCTTTTAATCCCATTAGTAATAAAGAAAAATCTATTTGCCCTGCCAAATGTAAGCCTGGGGTATGGTGAGACAAACCCTCTGCAAACAGCTGTGCTGACAGCAGAGGTTACAGCTGCTCAGCACCACCATGCCCTGGGGATGCTGTGCACTCTCCCGTGCCAGCAGAGTCAGGAAGGAGCCTATGGCTCACCCCAGGTAGGCAGCAGGTCTTTGTTCAGCCTTCCTTTTGAGCACAGCAGGTTAAGCATCACTGCTGTGGGCCCAGCTCACATCCTCTACTGCAAGCTCCCTACAGGAGGGAGGCATAACATGGACATGAGAGCAAGTGCTGAGAGCAAGGAAGAGCTTGCCCAAAGGGGAAGGATCAGGAACTGGAATTCAGCTGGACCAAAGGCCTTGATGTTGACTGGTTGGGTTGGATGTTCAGCAACGTCTGAAGGGTGAGGCCATGCTGGAAGCAGGCTGCAGCTGGAAGAGGGGTGGGAGAGATGAGGCAGATCCATGCCAGGGGAAAGGCTGGAGGGAGTATCCCCAGGCTGCCTTGTGCCACTGAGATTCCATGCACAGAACCAAAATAAACACCCTGAGCATCTTGCTGACCACATCTGTGATGCCTGGCTTTTAGAGGGGGCAGAGGACACACCGAAGTACCTGTAGCACATGGCACAATCAGAGCATGACTGTGACTCAGCCCTGCTTTTAAGTTGTTTACATAACTTTGCATGAGCCATCAGAAACCAGCCCTGCTTAAGGCAATGCTTAATCCTCCAGCCATTAGTTTAGTCAGCATCACAAGCCCTGCAATTTAACAATTACCCATCCTTCAACTTCAGCCTGGGTCTGTGTGTGCAAACAAATACTAGGCAGCATTCCTTCCAAGCAGGAGAAAGTATGCCTTGAGATTACAGATGACAAATTCAACTCACCATCTGCCCAGTCATGTTTGTGGACAATCACAAATACCCATGATATTACAAAAGGTAATGTTCTGCTTCTGTGCTTTTTGTCTGAAGAGCAGTAAGAAAGACTTTTGTGATTCAAACGAGAGCTCAGATCCGTGCTGGGCTTTCATTACTCCAGTGGAAGCTCGTGGAAGACAGAACCCATGCACGCAGCAGTGAGCACACACAGCCTCCTGTCAGCAAAACCTCCCAGCACAGGAGTTTCCGCTCCAGATCCTCCTTCATCCTTCCCTCAGACTGACCCTCTTCATGCCTGTCAGTCTCCCAGAACTGAATTAAGGAGAGAGCTGCCACATCCCATGAGGGGGATGCTAAAATGGCAGACACGTGTTCAAAATGACCTCTTGGCACTACATCCCTAATTACACTGTATGTATTCTCTCTTTTACATGTTGTTTTAGCTGCACGTGGCATGTCATGCTCTTTGAAATCAGAACAAAAGATTCAAACTACAAAGCATCAAACTAAAAGGTTGCACACTGCAGGTGGGGAGTACAGTGATTTTTGTTCCCAGAAAAATCTGACTAATCTATCAACATACACAGTAAAAATCACATCACTGTAATCAGTGTTCTGTGAACTAACTACAATAAATCTTATTTTTACCCTAAGGTTCTTTTGCCATATTTTTAGCTGTAACAAGAACGTAAGAAACAGTACTCACGTTGTCTTACACATTAAATTGCAAGCAATTGCTCTCAGCTCTTTACAGATGTGTATTATTGCATTACTCCTCCTCTCTTTTCATGGCATATTTATCCCACTGCAATCCTTAGCCCTGGCAAGACAAGTGTCAAAACAGTGGCCTGTCCTGGCAATGGCTTAATCAAGGAGATGCCCTGAAGAACTTCTGCCTGCTGCTGTCACACCAGCCTCCACCTCTTCTGGCTCCCTAATCCTCCTGGTTCCAAACAAACACTGTTTGAAAAGGTCTCCAGAATCAGGCTGTGGTCTACTGCAGAGAACCTGCCCTAACTTCACATCCCAACTTTAAATCACCCAAATTCTGATTGAATCAGACAAAGGTCTGATTCAATTTCTAAACTTGTACATTTATTACTATCTGCCATGAATTCTGCTAGTTGAAAAGAAAGAATATTGCTCAGGCATTGTGAGCAGGTGTTTATGTCCATTTGCTTTGCCTAACAACTGTACTTTCTGGGTCAGTAATTGAAAAATGAATGAATGAAAAGAAACAAACCGAAAATACCTAGGAATTTAACATATCTGCTGTTATGTAGAAGCTGGCTTTATTACTGGAAGAACTCCCCTGGGAAAACAGAAATTACAGTAACACGTGTGGTTTTCACTGTTCACTAAAATAGATCAAGTGAATGCACAAAAATGTTTTTCAAAACAGAAAGGCAACATTGTAGATTTGAATGTGAGCTGAGAGTTTAATTCTCTTTATCCTTTGTAGACCCAATGCAGTGAGGTCTAAGTGTTTACCTTATGCCACACAATTAAACCCACAATTAATGCTTTAGGAACCAAATTGCATACCTCATATCTTGTATCAGGGAAACCCTCAATGTAGGCAGAGTAATTCCTGTATCAGACTTTCGTCTTTCTGTTCCACCACCAACTAGAGTGGAGAAAATACACATAGTTAATACAACACTAC
Source organism: Poecile atricapillus (assembly GCF_030490865.1). NCBI lineage: Eukaryota > Metazoa > Chordata > Aves > Passeriformes > Paridae > Poecile > Poecile atricapillus. Next base: position 20,689,929 of record NC_081288.1, on the reverse strand, counting down.
AGTAATAGTCTGCAATGCATTTGTCTCTACATACAGCTGAAAACAATCTTAAGCAGCTGGTAACTGCACTGTTTCTGTGCATTGTCATTAACTCTGTCCTGGAAATGTAGAAATAGACAAAATGAAAATTCTGAATATATTACCTATTCCTTCCTTAACCCAGCACTGAACTTGGGAGATCTAGCTTCCTTTTTTTATTTTGTATGTGAAATACCTTAACTTAAATCTGTATAGCAGTGAGTTCTATATAGTAAGAAGTTTCTATGGATAGCTCACAACCAAGAACAACTCAGATAAAATTAAGCTACAGTAACATATTCAATGCAAAGAATGCCATGCATTTCTGGGCTCTGATCAAACCACTTTGTGGTGACACATTTTGCTCTCAGGAATTTGTGCCTGCCAGCCAGATTGTTTAGTGCATTACTCATTGAAGCTTATTAAAAAGTCCTTTCATGGGAGAGACTAGTTTGTCCATAAATGCCTCTTTGAGGACAGATCACACAAGTTCCCATCTGCAGGATCTGAACTGAAGAATCCTTGCAAGATGATCCACTGAAGTTCAGAGACTTACTACAATGCCCCAGCCACTGGGTAGGGACACCTCAAGAAAACCTCTCTTAAAGCACACAAGTAATTTAGTGATTTTAAGGGGCCAAGCCAAAGCATAAATTGAGCACATGGACTGCTGGACAGAGATTAATCACACAATTTCTGAACTGCACCACCCACCAGTATAAAGATTTACTGAACATGGAGTTACTTATACTGGGATTTGAGAGACAGATCGTGCTCACTGAAAGAAAAATGTCAGCTGTCTTATTCCCAGCTCCACACTTTCAGCTTCTTCAGAAATTATCTCTTGTGGAGACACTGCTTCTCATGCCTCACTCAATGATCACTAAAAGGGAATTAAGGTAGTGCACATACATCAAGTGATTTTCCAGACAAGGATGGAAACTACGTTCCTTTGCCTCCAATGATTTCAATCCATTTTGTCCAGACATCAAGACATCCCCACAATGATTTTGAGAAGTCTCAAAATCTAAGTGTGTCATTAGCAAGCAAACACACTGAAAATCCTGCATGTGGTTTCATGTGGTTGCACTGTTCCTCCCATGGCTGAGTTCATTTGCTGTGATGGACTTCTCATGGAGTCACCTGCCAAGTACTCACCTGGAGACTCTGCACTGTGCTCTTGCTTCTCTTCTCTCTCCTGGTACTGAAGTAAATGGGACCACAGTGCAGATTTCCCCTGAAAATGGAACAGGAGGTAGGTTGCTTTAAATAAACCAGGCAAAAAATATAACCAATAATGGCCAATAAACTTGGCAGAATAATGGAATGGCATTTGAATGGGTAAAATGTTCAGTAATGAAAACCAATCCTTCTCTCTTGAGCCTCTCAGGGAGAGAACCATCCCATTGATCCAGCAGTCACAGCACCCACTTTGCTTCTTTGTCCTCCCTCTGGGTTTCCCTTGTGAAGGTTGAAAGGGAATAAACCAAACATGTACTTGACAACATCACCACAATTTCCAGTGGGGAAAACCCCAAAACAATCCCCCTGCCACCCCAAAGAAAACCCAAACACCCAAAACTCCTCAAACCTTTGCAAAATATGAACCAGAGACACTGATCTCAAAGATACTTCCTGCTTTTTCTTGGAGTTGTACCAATGAGTAGCAGCTTAAAAAGCAGAGATGACATATAGTATTTACCAACCTGCTTGACCTGCAGACCATGGCTCCAGATTCTTTCTAGAAGATCACAGAGACTGGCAATCAGTGTATTTTCCTCCAGACCTGTTATGTTGGCTTCTCCATGTCCCAGCTCAACTGCTTCATGGCCCATTTTCTCTACCAACATGCGTTTAGTCTATTAAAAGAAAAAATCCCAACAGTTTCTAAGAATATTATCCAACAAGGGACAGAATTTACAGATGGGTTTGCTTACACATGCTTAATCTAGAGGCCACTGCTAAGAAAGAGAAACATCAAATCTATTTGCAGAGATTGTAAATAACAACAAAAAAATATATATATAGAAAAAATTTGCTTGATTACTTTGAATCATAGAATACACTGAGTTGGAAGGGACCCAGAAAGATCAAGTCCAGCTCCTGTGACTGCACAGGACACACCATGTGTCTGAGAGCATTGTTCAAACACTTCTGGAACTCTGGCAGACTTGGTGCTGTGACCACTTCCCTGGGGAGGCTGTTCCAGCTGTCCTATTTCTATACCCTTTATCTGTTGTCCTATTTCTATGCTGGTGATTTATTACCAAGCAGAGTACAGAATATATCATCAGTCTTACTTAGCTTCTGTTTTAACTCTTGTTACAGCCAATAAAGTTTAACACTCAGGTAAGGCAGTATACTACTAACTGCAACAGACACAAAGAAGCTGTATATCGGTGGCTATAAAAGCTTTTTTCTTACTAGGAATTGTTAAACTTCATCTGCTCTGTATAAACAACATGCACAAGCCACTCCTGCTGAATCTTCCCTTTTGACCATGGGTCTCCAGGCCATTCTGTTTAGGCTACATGTCAATATGAACAATTAAAGGAAATCCTCCAGAAGATGTCTGGTCATGCTGGTTCTCCTTCCTGTCCCTTCTACTTCTTCCATCAACTTCAACTGATCATAAACAGAAGAGCGAAAACACATTCCCTTCTCTTCTAGCTGCTGAAAAACACTACAGGGATACCCACCCTGCAATAACCAGGTATTCCAACAGAACAATGCCATTCCAGCTGTGAACCAGAAGAACATCTGCAGGTGCTATTTCAGTTCTCTGCAATCCAGAGAGCACACAGGGAATGACCTACCTTCATGCGACATTCCTTCAGCAACCCTTCCACAAATTTCCAGTTGGTCTGTGCAATCACAGCTGGAGAGAGGTCTGACAGTTTGGGCTGCCTTAAATTTTTACCCAAACTCCTTGCCTCCTGCATGTATTTCTAAAAATAAAGAGAATGCTTTTAGATATTACAGGTCAGAGTAACTCTCCTCATCCTAGGCAAGCAAGGTGGTAAAACAAGCTTGTGTTAATCTAGAAACACAATCTTGATTTGTCTGATGTTTAGGTGTCAGGCTGGAGAAGTGGAATGATCCCTTTTGACAAGAGAAAAGGCAAGATATTTTCCTGAGTGGTACAGAATCAGTCAGTGAACTGTGCTGTTAGTCACTAGCATGAAGTTAGGCACAACAAGTGCATAAAGTGTGATACCTCCCTCACTCAGCAATAAAGTCAAAATGCCAAGAAAAGTTTATTTCCACTGTTATTTCTCAGTTTAACAAAAAAAATTAGAATTGTCTAATTATATATTAACTATATATGAATTAACTATACATGAATAGAAAAAAAACCCTTGAAAATAAATTATAAGAAGCAGAAATACACTTAGTGAATGAGAAAGATTTCATCCATTACTTTTCATCTAGATACTTTATGCAGGAAAAATGAGACTTGATCTTATTCTCAATTAAGTTCTTGATTACAAGTGAAGCTCATTTTAAACAGAACTGACACTTGGGATCATTCATGTTCTTACAATGGTAATTGCTAAGTATGGACAAAAATCAGCATACTCTTTAAAAAAAGATCCAAGCTATAATTTAAGACTTTCAAACTTTCCTGCTCCACTGCCTTGTCTTTAGGGGTAGGGTATTTTTTGTTTTGGTTTGTTTCTTTGGGGTTTTTTTGTTTGTTTTTTTTGTTAAGCCAAAACTCACAAACCAACCAGCAAATGACCTCTGACACCATCATCAGTGAGAGAGCTGCATGCTGAGCAAGGCTCAGAAGTTGGCCACAACTATCAAAATATTGTTCAAACATTATTAGTGATTTTTTTCTTTAAAAGAATGAGAAGATAATAGAATGTTCCCAAATAAAAGTCAAAAACCAGTGCTCATAGCCTGATGTGGGGATGCTCTGTTTCCATAGTGGGTTTTTGTCCAGTTAATGATGCCACTCTGGGGGATGGTATTTGACAATGACCAGTCTTTCCTGGAAGGAGCACATCATGTCCCTCCAGGGAATCCCTGCTGCTGCTGGCTGGGGTTTCTGGGGAACTGAAAGGTCATTATGGCTGCTGAATCCTTGGAGCTTTCTGTCTGGGTAGAAAATTTATCCCATAGAATAACAGAATGCTTGGGGTTGGAAGGGACCTTAAAGATCACATAGTTCCAAACTTTCTGCAGTGGGCATGGACACCTTCCAGTAGATCAGGAAAAGAAAACAATGAAGTTAATTAAGTTAATTGAAATAGCACATTTTTTTTTTTTTTAATGGGAATTCAGTTTTTCTGATGCAATCAGATTTTCTCAACACAGAAATATGGACCAGAACCACTTAGCATCACCCCAACAGATCAGATAACAATGAAGGGTTCTGCCATGAAAAAGCTGCGTTCCACTGAAGTTCTCAGTTAGGTAACTACAGTTTCACCAATATTGTAAGGATTTTAAAATAGTTCAAAAACTACAGGTAGGAATAAAAGAAAAAAGTTACAGAGGATGAAAGTGTGTTGTTCAGCAAGCAACCTAACAAGTGACTTCCACCTCAGTGCAAAAATTAACAACAAAACCAGTGAAAAAGTAATACAGGGAATATATAACTAGAAAAACTAATATTTCTTTTTAAATGTGAAGGGATAAAAAGTGTGGTTATAGTCTGAAGAGTACAAAACACAGATAGCCTCACTTTATTCATTATATATCTTATTATATTAAAATTTAAAAAAACAAAACAAATCTCTAAGGTTCCAGAGAAGAATAAGGGTGGGCTGAGAGACTCAGTTGATTGCCCTTTGCCTGTTCATCAGCACTCATGCACCACCACCCTCTTGCACACTGGGACACAACGATCAGCAGCCAGAAAGCAATGCTTTTGGGATCTGACGTCCTAAACTGAATTGCCAGGTGAGCAACATGTGGAAAAAAAACCCCAAAGCAAAACAAAATTGTTGTCTTTTAGCTTTGGAGCCACTGTGTTTTCCAGGGAGCTGGTGTGGAAGCTCCTTTCCAGCTACTCTTCTGACTATAACCACACCTCCAAGCGCTACAGGGACGTGCTCATACTCTACAAGAAAGGGGCAGGTTTGAGATGCAGCAAAGACAGAGGTTCCTCATGCTAACAACATCTCAAAAGCAGCTTTCAACAAGAAAAACTAAAACATACCAGGCAGCATTCAGAGAAGGACTTTTTAGGAGGCCGTGCAGGAGGGGGTGGTCCCTGATCCCACTCCCAGAAGGCCATTGAGTTCTGATGAAGCAAAAGCTCCTCCGATGGCTAAGAGGAGGCAGATGCCCCAATGGCAGAACAGCCAGAAAGAAAGAGACAAAGCAAAAGAAGCATGCATATGATCCACAGCCAAAAAAAGAAGAAAGTAAATACATGACAAAATACTGAACAGGCTCTGCTGCGATATACACGCACAAGGCACTGTTTAAATTATGTTTGCAAAGCCATGTTAGCAAAAATAGCAACAAACAGGTACAAGTGCTGTTTTGCTGTGTTTCCATGAAACATTCAAAGCTATGGCTGAAGAGTCCTCTCATCCACTCAGGTTCTTTTGGAGGGCAAACTCCAATACTGACCGACATTATTCACTGAGTTTTACCACAAAACAGCATGAATGCTATATTTTTGCTAGTGACATACATCAGAAGCATACAGACATCAATGGAAAAATGTGGCAGAAAACATTTAATGAAGGATGAGGAACCGAAAAGATGGGAAAGAAACACATGTATGTGACTGACATTTACAAGATGCATGGGAGTTTCCAAGCTTTAGGCACAAAAAGGCCCCAAAGTCTTAACCTTTCAAATAGGCATGCTCATGTCAGAAATCTATGTAAGAGAAACAAAAAAAATTCCTTTAAGAAAAAAGGAATCCTGCCTCATTCACTTCTACAGTGCTGACATTTATTCAAGGACTTGACTTTTCCAGAGACTTCCACCCTGGTCAGAGTTTGACAGCTGCACTGCCAGGGCTCTGCTGTCTGCATGCAGTAAAATGGCCAGGGTCTAAATCAGCAAATAAGCCATTTTCCTGATGACAATGGGGCTGTCTTGTTCCAAAATAATAAAAGCACTTTATTTATGTTGTGTGCTTCACAGTTGTACAGCATCTGCGACAAGCAGCGCAGCATCCAAATGCCTACAGAGACCCAACCAAACCATATGGCAGCCACAAAACTGCCCCACCTAATAGGCACATTTCTGTCCAAATCTCCACCTCCTGGATCACAGCTTGTGCTGCCCTCAGATGAGGCCACCCACCTCCCTCATGTCGTTGTCCAGGCCGATGTGCTCCGAGTGCTGCCGCAGGCGGTCCTTCCTCCGCTGCGTGGTGGTGCTGCGGCTGGCCCAGCGGCTGGGAAATCAGAGAGAGAGGGGACACGTGTGAGCAGGAGAAAATCAGGAGGGAAAGCCTGGGTGAGGAGCTGAAGGACATCCAATGGGTCTGCAGCAAAAGAAGGGAAAGCCCAAGGACCTTGCAGTAAACACGGGTGAGAGCTGGTGCCTGACTTTCCCATGGGAAACCACCTGTGAGGTGACAGACCAGCACTAACCCAAGGGACAAAAATCCTAATGGAAACGTGCCCAGCTGCCTGCCAGGGTCTCCAGTGAGAGCTCCTGGTACCTGAAATGCAGGTCACGCCACAGCATTATGCCATCACCAGGTAAGTCACTGTACTTGGTTACCCAACACCACTGCTGCGTTTGATAAGAACGGTGTCTTTAGCAAAACCCAAAATACAATGATTTACTTTGAGTAGCAACTTCTACAATTTTGATCTCTTGTGAGAAGTGCTACTTCTTTCTCCACATTCTGTGGTACTTCCAAGAATTATTTGGACAAACTTCTCATTGCCATTTTAACAGCTGTTACTGGGTGCATCTAAAGGTTATAAACCTATCTAAAGGTTATAAACAATACTGATGTTCCTGGGATTAGTTATGCTGCTATTTTCACCTTTTTTTTTTTTTTTTTATTTGGTTTCTAAGTACAACAGAAAGCCTGGGATCTTTTCCATCTGCTCATGTATGTCCAGTTGAATCTTTTGTCTCTCCACACAGGTGGTATTGGTGAGGACAGCAGTCTCCAGACCCCAAACCCATGTGTTTCTGTGTGCACCTCAAACAGAAGCACAGACAAATAAAACTTGGGATGTAACTGTTTGGGCAAGGAGTTTCAGCTGGTGACACAGGCAGATGAATGCCTGGGGAGGAAACTGTTGCACAGAGCTGGACTTGGGTTCTGACATCTTGGGCAAAACACTGGGGATGTGTAGGGAGGGGAATCTGACCCAAGAGTAGTGCAGGGATGTGGCCCCTGGTGGCCAAGAAAAGCCTTCTGCTTCCAGTGAGAAGTACTTTGCAAACATGTACATAACTATCTTCATCAGTTCCTTCAGAGAGTCAACCAAAGATTGAATGTTGGCTCATCACACAGATACAAAAGGAAAAAAGGCCACAGGAATTGTTTCAAAAGTCAAACTGAAGTCCCATCATACCTCACAAATAACATAAGAAAACAACTACAAAGGAATAAATCTGGGTCTGCATGTAATTATGGTTCATCACCTCAGTATCCCATATGACAACACATTTATTTTTAAAGCAATTTTACTTTTTTGTGGCCTCAAGTCTCTGCTAACACAACGAAACAGCCCAATAGGTGTCTGCACAGCAAATGCTGATACCCTCTCAGAGGAACACATCACTGACATAAGTGTCTTTGCACCTCCACAGAAGTCTCAAAAATGTACAGCCCCTGAGTTTAATAAGTCACCATTTTAATTTATTTTTTTTTTTTTTAGAAGCAACAGCCAAAACCTCATTAGATGATTAAGAGAGGCAGGAAAATAAACCCCTACATTTCAATAATTGCAACCAACAGAAATCCCACAGAAAAACACTCTGTGGAACCAAGGATAGAAGGTATTAATGTGACTTTAGCCACTTGGCTCTGGAGACCTATTAATTGCAAGCCAGGACCATGTTTATGTTTCACACAACAGAATGTCAATAACACACTGGAAATTTAAGTTATAGATCAAATATTACCCCATATCATAATTTTTCTGTTCCAATTTATATGCTTATTTTCTGAATTCTAGACAGAGCTTGGATCCATCTCCACCCTGCATTTCTGCATTTGCTGGAAGATGAAAGAATTACTTTAAGTGTCCTTTGAGGGAAAACATCTCACCAAAGGTGAAAGCAGAATGAAAGCCACAGAATAATTACAAAATAATACACCACCATTAAGGCATTTTCAGTTCATTCCAGAGCTATACCTCATCTGGGAGACAGCACAGACCATTTTCCACATTATTAATCTGAACTATTTGAATGTTTTAATCATACAAAAGTGAAGATTGTTGGACGTTTATGAAAAAGAGACAGCTGCCTATTAGCTGGAGCAATTACACACAGTGAGCTCCCTCTTTTCCAAACTCTAAGTTAAGGAAGAGGAGCTGTTGAGTCACTGGGTGAGGTCTCTGTGTTCAGATGCTGCCCTGAATCTCTCTGGGAGGTTGGTGAAGATCTAACAGCAGATAAACAGGATTAAGCAGCTAAATCTTTTAAAGCCTTTTCTTTACTGGGCCACATAGAATTTTCCCAAAACATTGCTTCAGTATTACAATAACCATTCCTTCTCCTCAGCAGTGACTGCATTTTAAATTGCTCTTCCTCTCTCTGCGATCACTTGAAGTGATTTTAAGGGGATAAAAGCCCCAGTGCTCGCATCCTCTCCTCATGGCTGCTGAAATCCCATGTGGGTACCTCTGCTGGCCCTGTCATCAGCTGCTGCTCTATTCATACCTCAGCCAAGGTGCTGCCAAATCAGCAAGGAAAGCTGTTCTCCCTCCAGCTTGCTGTCAGCCCTTAGACTTGGGCTTTTCAGATAACCACTGCTGCCTGTATCCCTCCTCTCCTTGTCCTGAGGAGATGAAGCCCTGATATGCTCAGCCTGGATACTGCCCAGGGACTCTGTGCCCCACAAAAAAGCCTTCCCCCTTTAGTTTTTTGCTGGCAGGGCCATGAGCATGGATTACTGGCAGGTTTTGTTTCCTCCCCGCAGTGCAGGCATTGCTCCAAGCAGCAGGTCTCTGGGGATGGAGCAGACGCAGCTCGGTGCGGCGCTGCAGGGAGCCCAGGGACAAGCTGCCCCCGTGGAGAAGTGAGGAAAGGCTCCTTTCAGTGAGTCTGTCTGCATCTAACTCCCATGTCCACAGATGAATGCTCCTCACCCCCAGGGACTGCAGAAAAGCAGATACTTCAGAGGAGGGACCAGGGAAGACTGTGCTTAGTTCAGCATATGGAAATGAAGTAAGGCACCTCCAACTAAGACCTTTGCAACAGGAAGGCAGTCAAGTCAGTATCGTTTAGTATCAAAATCGACCCAACAAGCACAGGAATAGATTTGCAGAGGTTGGAGGGAATGTAATGGTGACATTTGAAACATCCCATGTTAAAATATCATCTTTTACATTTCTATAATAAAAGAGGTGAGGCAGTCAGCAGCAAAGCTGCACTGTCAAAAACAATCTAGGAAAACAGAACCTCACACCAGGGACTGGCCATGCTGTACTGTGACCATGTGTACATATCTCTTTCTTCCCCTACCTTCTCCCTGGCCCTGCTTTTTAAAGCTCCCTGGAGAAATGAAGAAACTGTGTCTTCCTAAATCAGACATGGGTGGAGCAGGCAAAACATGAACATGCTGCTAGAGAACTTCTTTCTCAGATGGATTTAACCACTATTGCCGTCACCATGAAAATCACTACTGTAATTTACAATCCATTTACAGTGATAATGGAGAGAAGGAAGGAGACAAATGCACAGGACAGAATCTAAATCTCCTCATATGCACCATCTGGTGAGGCAGGCTGCTATTTAGGTCTACAAACCACGACAATACCCATTCTACCTATATATGTCCATCAAAGGAGTTATCTGAGTTTTTGCACTCGCAAATCAGCACACAGCTGCCCTACAGCCTCCATCAAACCCCCCTGGAGCATGCACATGTTAAACACACAGAGGCTGCACATCAAATTCCTTGGGCTCAGATGTAGTTTGTGTGGGACTACACAGAGATTCCAAGTCAAACACATGAGACCAAACAAGAAAAGGAATGTTGAAACTGAGCTCCACCTGATCATGGATGGGCTGACAGGTGAGGGGATCCACAGCGTAAATCTGCTCCACAAACACTGCTCCATGGTAAGGAGAATGAAGGCTTAGATGGAGGCTTAGGCACCTTTTCCATATCTGCCATAGGGTGGAATAGGAAAGCTTTGAAACTGCTCACTGGGTGGACAAAAATTTGTAAAAAGCCTTAAAGAGAGTGGCCCTGCACTGACAGAAAATAAGTGATTTTAAAGGGTGGCACACACAGCTGTCATCCTCTGCAAGGAAGAGGTGGAGTGAATTGCCAGCATCACCTCTTAAGCCCTGAGGAACCACTGTCCTATGAGGTATTTAATTTGCAAGTCCCTTGAGACAACAGTACTGCTCAGGAGACAGCAAATGGAATAGCAGATGCAAGGATCCAATACCCATTTTTCCCTGTCAGATTTAATTCTGCATAGCTATGTTAAAATGATATATTAACTCAAAGAAGTTAATTGCACCTCTCCTGCCTTGCATCAGTTGAGCAGAGGATCAGTAGCTCAGGAGACTCACCCATCAGGTTCCAAGTCACCACAACATGTATTTCCTTTACAACCTTTAACTACAGATTGTCAGTCACACTACATTCTTGAAAATGAATGTATTTGAGTACAAGTGGCTCATATTTTCATTGCACCCATCAGTGGTTTGCTACATTAGGTTACCCTAAGTATAGCAACTGCTTGTTTCAGATTTCCTTATGTAAAAGGTGAGCTTTTACTACTCACAAAATGTAAATAACCCCAGTGCTGTGTGTGGATGGCTCACTGCTGACTCATTCCATGCTCACCTAGATGCACTGCAGAGATGCCACTCTGTATTACTTGCAATTGTTTGGCTTGATTAAAAGAGAAGATAACTTCATTTAACACAGCCTTAAAGCAGTACCAAACAGACAGTGGGGTAGTAAAGGCCATATAATATGAAGCAGTCATTAAAAGAGAAAGACCATTTGGCATACAAAGAATAATTTAGTTAAAACCAGAATAAATTCTGCCATCACACAGAGATACATCAACCCCTTTGCATTATATATACATCATATTTCCTTGAAAATCATTATCTGATGTTAAATGCTAGCAACAAGCAAACAAGAGTCCTGTTAAAAAATGAGAACCACAGCCTCAGGCAGATAAACCATTCACAGTTCCCAGCTTGAAGGAGGAAGCTGAAGATGAAAGCCACCGGACAATGCCCACACAAGTCACGTCACAAAATGGAGCACAAAAATGAATCAATTCCATACATTCCTAGTGCATGGGTTTCGTAAATAAATACTGACATAGTGGTCAGATCGGCAAATGCAGCTCAGGAACAAATAAATGCCTGGAGAAAGCAAACAATTAACTTCTGAAATCTGCTTCATGGATAAGAGCAACACATCACTCCGCAAAAGTCTGAGGTTAGAGGCCAAGTACAGTGGGATGTGTGCTTGAAGACTGGGACTGTGCCCTCCTTTGGGGACTGCCGCAGGAAAGGCAGGACAGACAAAAGCACAAGGCTCACAGGAAGCTGGGATGCAAGCAAGGGGGCTCAGGTGAGAAGTGGCCAGGGCAGGAAAGAGGAAACAGGCTGCTCAGGAAAGTAAGCAGGGAGGAAAGCAGGGTTCCAAATAAAGAAGTAGCGGGCTGGAAAGCAGGCCTAAACAGAGAGGAAGGCAAAAAAAACGTAATTACAGCCATTTTTAAAACGTGTAACAAAGCAAACCCTTCATTTGAAAACCAAAAGAAACAAGAAAAAAAAATCCATTCAGTTGTTCTTTGAAGGCATTCAATACAAATTGCCAGAATGCAAATATACTCCCATGCTTGGGAATCACTGTTTTCCTCTGCAATATTTAATCTCATTTATCAAGCTTCTTAGTACAAATTAGGTTACAAGGTAATCAATTAGATTGAAAACACAGCTTGTTTCATTGTTTTAATTTTGCACTGTAAGCATATTCCCCCTAATTTCACAATTAGCTAATCAAAAACCATGAAGTGTTTATGTAGCTTGGCTTTTTGTCATTCAAATTCCACTCCTGCAAATGCACCAGCCAGTGGAGTCCCAGCTACAATTTTAAAGCCTGGCAGAAAATGCACACAAGGAAGAAGGGAACACACTGAAACTGCAGTGTGGTGCTGGGGTTTGAGAAAGAAAATGAGGGCTCTGGAAACCACAGCTCTTGTCCAGAATAATAGAGAAATAGCCTGTTTTCTCCTGGGATGTTTTCCAGAAGGACTTCAGCAGAAGCCTTCGCTTTACAGGGTCAGAGCAGAGCAGAGGGGATACTTTTGCTCCCAGAGGGAGCCTGCAGCTGCTCTCTGTAGATGCAGAAGGTTTTCCCATGATGTGGGGGATGTATCAAAGGCAAGGAGCACAGCAAGTCCCTCAAGTGGGGACACTGCTGTCTGATGGGAAGGAGGACAGATCTGGGTGGGGTGTTTCAGTTTGGGTTTAGTTTAAATCTCATAAAGGATCTAGAACTGAAATGAGAAGTGTTTGCTGTCTGCCATTATATTTGTGATTTAGATATAGCATATTACACATGCAACAGCCCAGTAACTGACAGAGGTATCTCCAGTGCCCCTCCTGCTTACAGGAAGGGAACAGCTAGATAACATTATCAGCTCTGGTTATATATTTGTTCGTTTATCAGCCCAGAAAGGGAAGCAATAAATCCCTGATTGCTGGCCACTGAGGACATGTTTTCATTAAAACAGCTTTGAATTGGTTTATTTGCTACTGTCCAGCAACAATGGACTGCAACACGGGAATTATTCCCCATTTCCCAAAAATACACTTCCATACAAAATTCAGGACAAAATTTGCTATGTAAAACCGAAGCCTGCAAAAATAATTCTCATCTACACAGCAATATCCTTTGCATTAATTTTATAATATAATCACACAATAGCTACACCTGAAGAGTCTGGAAATGTAGCTGGAATGTTCTCCTACCCCATACCCACAAGCAACACTCCAGTCCTGTGAGTAAAATGCATCTCTAAGAATCATACACTGGGAAATTCAAATTAATGGAAGGCTATACTTCAGTTGATTTTGTGGTCAGAAAAATCATGCAGTATTTGCAGAAAGAATGGAAAAGCTGTTCTATACATGGGTGTAAAATCAGTGAGAAAAAGAGTCTTCTCAGCTGCTCACATGAAAACCAGGAAGAAGAAAGATATAAACAGAAGGTTTTCAGATTTTCCAATTACAAGCCTTTTTTGGCAACATACAACTGGAGGAATTCCAAACATTTGTCACTTGGACATTGCTTTGTAGTAAGTAATAGGGTTTTGGTACTTACAAATTCTGAAACATGCTGCAATCTAAATCAAAATTATCACTCAAAGAATTAAAGTCATTCTATAACAGGTACCAATCTAACAGAAGCAAACCTCAAAAGGCATAAATGAAACTGTTTTTAAGTGATGCTTATTCACAGATTCACTAAGATTTGCAATAGAGAGAGAAGTTTTAAGCAACTTTAAGCAGGTTGGGCACACTCACACTGTTGCTGACACTGTAAAACTGAAACCCACTCATAAGGGTTAAGAGGCAGACTGCTAAATTCAGCATCTCACAAGATGAAGAAATCCTCCATTTTTCAAAGGACCATTACCCATACAATTCTGTCTCCATTTGCAGGAAGACTGGAAGCAAAAGAACTTTGAAGTATGTGTTCCTCCTTTTTGGTTGATCCTGGGGTTTTTTAGATTTCTGTTAAAGAACTCCATTTCTTTAAACATTCAGTACTTAAGGATATCTTACCTATTGCAATTCTTATTAATAACTTGCAATTCTAGCAGGTTATTAAAAAGCTATTTTATTTTATTATTTATTTTATTAAAATGCTTAGCTAGCATTGGTATGCACAAAAGGTGTATAAATGGAACAGAGTGGGCACCTCACACAGAAGCTCAGAGCAGCACGTGTGCATGCACACATTTAAAACAAGAGGTAGTTTTAATATTTGGACAATTGCAGTCTTTGAAGCTTTTGGATTTACCTGTGCTCCCACATTTTGACTTCCAGAAACTGAGGGCTTCAGCTGATAATTTAATGAGTTCGTAATCAACGATGCACAAATATTTCACTTTTGAAGAGGGAGAAACCCCTCATTCATGGGTTTTAAAGGAAAAAAGATTAAAAATAAAGGAATTCACAGCACTTACTTTGTATTATAACTGCACAGATGTAAAGTGTATCAGTGCTCCGGGCTGCCATTTCACATCAGGTAAATGCACCATGTAATGGCATGCTCAATTCCACAATTATAGGTACCCCTACCCTCTTTATCAAAGTGCACCACAGAACCTTATCAGACTCAAAAAAGAAACCCAGGTACAGAACCACATACTTCCCACCCTCACCAAGTTATTCTTCCAGGGTATTCCAATGTGGCAACTGAAAGAGAGCTATAAAAATCTCTGGGTCATGTAATAACTGCTAAAGAAAAGAAAGGACCAGAGTGGACACTAATTTCATTCCACATGATGGTGTCAAGGTTTCAACACCAAAATTTCTTTCAGAATCTGAATTTTGACTTGAGATCCCAAATTACTGTATTCAGTGCAAAACAGCCAAACAATTAATTTGAAACTCATGAGACCAATTACAAAGCAAAAACTATGCATAAGAAGACAGAGTAGTTACCACTCAACAGAAAACAGCAGTGAGGAATCTTCCCCAAAACAGAGCTAACACTTCCTGACACAACCCAAACTATGGGGATATTTTCAAAAGTCGCAGCCCATACAAACCAGCAATAGAAACAGCTGTTGGGTTCATTAGACTGGCTATATGCCATCTAAAATTAGGACTTCTCTCCAATGATGTGAGTGGTTTGTATGAGAAACCTGCTTTTAAATCCAGAAAATAAAAACCGTGCTTACTTGTTATTGGTGGGTCCCGTTGCCAAGACATCCGACTGCAGCTTTGGGAAAAATCCTTGTTCGTATTTCCCTTGGCCAATCTTCATATCGAGCAGGTGAGGGTGGATGGCCGTGTGGTCAATCTTCATCAGCCGCTGCTCGATGGACTGGGCTGCAGGTGACAGTCACAGGTGAACAACTGCGTCACGGCCCACCCGAGGGCACGCGCTGCCGCAACAGCGGCGGTCATGCTCAGACCCCTGAAAACCCACTAGAAAGTTAAATAGTGACCTTAGACACAGAAATCTGCCACTCACAGAGGTGAGGAGACACTTGTGCTGGAGGTTTTTTTAATTGTGCTTTTAGTTTCTTTACCCAACACAACAAGCACTGGTGCAAGCAAGTTAGCTGTTAAGCAAGCAGGTATTTACAGGAGCCTACGAGTTCCACTAGGAACAGGCAAGAGCAAAGCTAACTTTCCCTGAAATTCCTTCTTTGATTTTAAGGCTTCCTCAGAATAACAGAGACATCCAAGGCCAGCTGCAACCCCTGTAGGAATGGGCACCTTGCTTAGCTCCAGACACTTTCCCTGAGTAGATACATGGAGGGGGACACCTGAGTTTTGCAATTATCTGGGACTATAGTGATCCTCCTCCTGAAACTAGATCTGCCTTCACTGGATGACAGGCCTTCAAAAAAGCATA
This sequence comes from Poecile atricapillus, assembly GCF_030490865.1. NCBI lineage: Eukaryota > Metazoa > Chordata > Aves > Passeriformes > Paridae > Poecile > Poecile atricapillus. Next base: position 20,674,163 of record NC_081288.1, on the reverse strand, counting down.
GCTAACTGCAGCAAGACATGAACAGCATCAAGAGGATGAGCAGATCCTTGGAAACAGGGAAAGCTATGGTAAGATGAGAGAGGGCTCCCTGGGAATCTCAGCTGCACTGAGACCAAAGCAGTTCAATCCTTTGCCTCAAGGACTTGAGGGTTTGAATCTCAAACCTTGAGCAGAATGAAAATAAAACCTGTCACTCTCTTAACTCGTATGTGTGAGGTGTATGGGCGAATTCAGCGTTTAATTAGCAACTTTAATATTCAACTCCTTCTAGCCCATCTATTAACAGGCAGGCCTGCTCCTTCAGCCTATCACAGCTAGTGAATACAGATGCAAAATGTGGAAGCTAAAACTGTTTTCCATTTGTTAAGAACAATGCAGAACTAATTTCCTATTTTATAAAACTGTGATGGGAAAGAAGCTGTCACAAGATTTACATACATTATCATTAGAAACTCAGCAAGTATTTTTTTCCCCTCTTAAAAAAAATATCACTTTGTACGGTTCCATTTTGGAGAAAAGGAGTGGGTAGTGTGGGGTCAGAGGATTTGAAGGGCTCTGAAAACAGTTAAACAAACAGGTGCTGGATCAGTGCTGGGGTCACATATACTGTGAATAGTAAATATGAAGGAAAATTCATATTACTATCAGTCTGCTGCTTTTCACAGGACAGAAAATGAGGTTCTGGTGCCACAATATCTGCCAAAACTAGACGCTGAATAGACAGCTGACCTGCAAATTAGAATTGGGTTTAGACAGAAAAAAACAGACACAGATTTCTATTTCTGACATGTTTATAATAAGTAAAACAACGAGGGAGTTAAACAAAAAAAAAAAAAAAAAACCAACATGAGAAATGTGTTTGCCCTAGCTTACTAATACGTGTTCCAGCACATTTAGGAGTATAATTTTCCTGTATTACCTAGAAATTAAATAAATACTTGCACAAGCATTAAGTAAGAAATTCAAGTATAATTTGAAAAGGCGTCCTGTGACAGTAATGGAAAAAAATTCCAAGCCTTCAGTACAGCGTATTGTTCATTAACACTGAACATCTATTGCTGGAGGTACTAAATATGCCACACAGGATTACGTCCCCTGCTGCTCTGACCAAATGGTGCAAGGCAAAACAACTTCTTTTTATGGGAAGGGGGAGACACTGGGGCTCGACTCCTCAGTGTGGCTGGCACTGGTCCCACCACCAGGGTGAAGGAAAGCTCTCCTGGCAATGGAACAGGAGCTGCCCGAAATGAGAAACTGTGAGCCAGTTCCATTTGGGTTTGGCTTGATTTTATTAAAGGCACCAGCCCAGGAGAGCTAAAAGGGAAGGTAAAGGCTCCTGACATTTCTGGTGTTTAGCACGCTCAAGTTTTTGCTTAGGTGAGACAAGACACTGCTGAGTCCTCCTCAGGTAGCTCTAGGACTTCGTCATCAACTGCAACATTCAGATGACTGAGGACCTCTATTTCTTGGTGGCTGACATTGTACTTTTGAATATTTTACCAGCCCATCTGAACATACCTGCTTCTTTCAAAGTGCTGCATTTCTGGTAGTTGGATGTCCGCAGTGCAGGGGCCCTGACATTGTATAGCCTTATTTTCTCAATTCGGGAGTCAAAAACTCGTAGAAAAGGGTCCTTCTCTTCCCATTGGGACATTATCTTATTGTCTATGAAGGTTGCAAACATCTGTGTTTCAATGAAGTGTGAAAGGAATGGGAGGTAAGGCTCGGGTTGGTCCGAAAGGAAGGAAGCCTGAAATACAGAACAGCTCATTAGTGCCACGGTCCCGCCCAGCACTGATGTGCCCAGCCATCCTTCGGCACAGAACTGATCCAGCAGCCAGCAGGAAGGCTTGGACAAGGCTTCCCCCACCATAAAAACACCTCTCAGAGAGCTGTGAATCCATCTGCAAAGGGGTTTGGTTCACAACTGTAAGGATTAAGCAGTCAGGGATGCTTTGTGATAGCTTCAACAAAGGGAATATGGATTTACTGAAGTAGTGCTCATTCTGCCTGCTTTTTCAAAGCAAGCTAGCAGCTATCACCCCCCAGGAATAAACCCTGTGAAAGGCATGGCAGACCATCACATGTGCTGTAATGGTCCTCTGGTTTGGGCATCGTTGCCTGGAACCATATCACTTATTAAGGTGTCACACATATCAAGAGTGGTACAGTGCTCCTCAGCTGATGCTCTTGTGGATGTTACAGGGAAATTAATCATAAATTTCCAATTAGTACTGTGTGTCTAAGTCTCTCACTGAGCTTTGAAAACCCTAAAATTAACAGCCCATTTTATTGCAGAAGCACTAGCAGAGATGGCCTAAACAGCCCCATCCTTTTGAATGCTGCACTGCTTAATGCCCGAAAACAAACAAACCAAGAAAAGGCATTGCAGCAATTTTTTAAATAAAAAATTGACTCAGATCAGTATTTAGTCTGCTTCTCACTGTTCATCCTTTTAACCCTTTCCTTAGAGAAGGACTTGTATCTAAGAGATGATGGCTAAGAACACTGTCTTCTTCATAGGGCCACTCAGCAGCTGTGCAAGCTTCCCAACATTTCCCATTCCTTCTGCTATCCTCCCATCTCTTCACATCCCCATTTCCAGCCTCAAGGGAGTCCTTTTCCCTCTTGTGCATACGCTACAATGGAGTCATGACAATACCCTTTAAGTGATAACCTTCTTCAGAACATTACCCATTACAAAACACCTCTACTGTGACATTAGGGAATATGGAAGACTAGATTTGTTTTTTGTCTCAAGTGTGCACCTCTCCTCTCAAAGGAAGAAAGTAAGACAGAAAAAGAAGTCACTTTGAATTGCTACCCTTCCACCAAGGCCACAGGAACAGCCCCATGAGCAAGGCAGAAGCCTGCCAGCTTGGTTTGTACAAGCCAGGGTGGCTCTGAACAGCTCAGTGGATGTGCTCCAATTTACTCTGGCAGGAGATCTGGCCCCGTGTAATGGAAATGGACAAATCTCTCAGTGAGGCAGATGAGGAACGGCAGATTAAAGAGTACCTAGGCTATATATACAAATACAGCTATCCTCCCTCCCCCTTTTAGATGGAGACACGAATACATGGCTATCTTTACTTTGTCAAAGTTTTGCATTTGTTCCCTGTTTGTCAGCCACGACTCCATGTCAGGGGCAGCCTGGATGACGAAAGCCTCGTAGTCTGCGAACATCTGCGTGAAGCGGTTGGCAAAAACCTCGCGTAGCTGCACGTTCAGTTTGTAGTCCCTCAGCTCCAGTTCCTCACATGACAACTTCCCATCCTTCTCCTCTGTGAGGGGGGTGGTGATGGTCATCTTCTCCATGGTCACGCCCGTTCTCTTGGCCAGGGCCTGCAGGCGGGCGATCGTCTCGTTGCCTTTCAGCAGCTCGTACATGTTGAGGGCATTGCTGGGGATGTTCCCGTTCTTCTTGTCGTTCACCAGGTCACTAAGAACCAAGTTCTTGAGCTTGGTGGCGCTGTCACTGCAATGCAGGTTGCCTTCTGGAGGGATCCCAAACTGCAGGAGAACCTCGGAGATTTCCTGGATAAACTCCAGCTTGTTGGGGAACTGCGGGAATTCCTCTGGCAGTTCGATGAAGTGGTTATCGATGTCGACAAAGCACAAGTTTGCCTGAAATACAAACAAAAGTTTCAAAATGGATGCCCAGCACTGAAGTAGTTCTTCTGTGATGCAGCCTTTTCTCCCAGGGTGCTTCCAGAGAGAAGGGTAAGTGCACACGTATGCAGGACGCTTTAGCAGTGCTGTCTAGCCCGTGACATTTCAGACTCCAGTAAAGCTGAGGGTCAACTGGATGACAAATAAAGGCTCCTGGCCATCTCCTGTTTCCCCAGGACATGCAGACCCCAAACTTCCCAGCACAAAGATTTCATATGCCCTCCCAGAGCAGCCAAGGACACACCACCAAGCAGGAAGTGCAGCACCACTTCTCAGCCCATGTAAACACCCAAACACCCTTTGTGTGAATTACTGCATCTCACAGGCACATTTATTTTACCAGGATCCAACTGCAAGAACCCTCTGCAACTGTGCTACCAAGAAATGAGACATTCAGAAATGAGAAAGATGATGCTGCTTCAAGCAAAACTACAAAAGAGGGTCCCACGGAAATCCTTTGGGATTATGTCTGAGTGCAGGTTTGTCCACTCAAGGCCAAGTCTTATTTCCCCACTCCCTGACCCCCTGTTTCCATGGAGGGTTTTAATATTGGCAGTTCCTCTGCCTGAGATTTAAAGAGAGTGCTCTTAGCTTTGCTATGAGTGGAGATGGATCTCAGCCCACAAGATTAAAGCTAAGTGAAGACATTAATCTAGCAGAGCAGATACTTTTACTAGGAAAGTGTCAATGGATAGAAGAACCCCACATAAAAATTAATTACATTGCAAATGCACCCTCAGGAATAATAGCAGAATGAAAAACAGTAATTGATCTTCTGAACAGCAGCTTACATCTGAAATTCACTGTCTGAGTGCACTGAGTAAAATCTTAAACCAGGTCAGATTCCCAAGGTGCTGAGCTCTGATGCTTTTTATCCTGGCATAAAACTGCAGTACAGGAGATGCAAAAAACCCATAGGGCAGCAGCAGGTCTTTGTTAGCCTGACTTGGCCATTAGCACAGCTCCTCCGTCTTCTCCCAGGCACTTTTAGTCCTCTTTATCTGTTACCAAACACCCCAGACTAATCTTCAGATTATGTGACGATAAATTATTTATTTTCCTTCATTTTTGAAAAGGTTAATTTCAGCAGGACAATACATTCCACAGCAAAGATGTTCATAATATATTGGATATTTCAGGGACATGTTTATTAACATTAATCACCTTTCACATAGATACTTTAAAGTTTATTAGGATTCACCTGCTAAAGCAGAAGTGTCCCTTCAGCTTTTTTGTATTAAATTTAGTCTGTACAGAGAAAAGCATTTCTTCATACAAAATGATTTGCTTTATTTAACTGTGCAGCTATTACACAGTTGGGGTATGCGTCAGTACAGTTCTTCCGCTTCAGGGACTGCCTTCTTATCTATCAATATTTCATTTCAAAGGCTTTTTAATTTCAGCTCTGCATATCATTTACAAAATTTGAAAAATGAGATTTGTATTCAGAAAACCCTTGGGGAATCGGCTCACTTCTCTCTTCAGAAACATCTGATGATTAAAGTTAATGCAGGGAGATTAGTAACCTTAAGACAGCATGATGGCCAGTTGTTAGAATTTTTATCTCTAACAAACAAATGGTTTATATTTAGAGCAAGAGCTTGAAAAACTAGCCCCTAGCCTGAACAATAAAGGAATGCTGATGTGAACAGCGCTTCATCACTGCTCGCATGCTGAGGGATTTTTTATTTTTTATTGTCTAGAGAATTTGAGATTCAAGATCTTCCCTGTTCAATATGTCTTCTTTCTCTCCCTCTACCACAATTACTGGACCTGTGGTATTCATAAATGCTGGTATTTTTCACTCATTTGTTAAACATCATGGAGGGGGCAGATTCCACCCCACTCTTACTCTTCCCTCCCTGGTGATATTTGTTATTCCAATGATAGTACAATATTAAATACTGTCACATTAAAATTTTAATTTATGGAAAATGACAGCTTAATCTGCTAACCAAAAGCATGTGACTAATAATTTTAAAAATCATGGTAATTATGTAATATAAGCACAGTTTTACTGAGGAACATAGCTAGATAGCAGCTTTGCTTCCACACCAGTAGAGATTTCATGTGCTTCAGTCACTGTATCCATGAGGTAAAACTTGATTTGCAGTTCCATGCCACTAAGGCTGACCCAGTCACCTTCATGCAATACGTGAAATAGACCTTCATTAAAAATTGTATTACCCTGCCCTGTTTGTCCCTCCACTTCCACACAAAACCTCCCACTCCTGCACATTCTCCTCTGCTGCTGCTGTTCCCATCTGTCTTCTCAGTCAGAGCAGGTACTTGGAAGCCTTAAGGACTCTGCCCCCCAGGAGAGCCCCCTCAGCAGAGCCACTGTCAGGAGATGTCCCTGCTGTATGAGCAGATACTCTTGGAGTTCACACTGATTTTAAGAAGAAACCTAAGTTTAAAAGCACATGGCATGCTCTGGTTCCAGTCACCATCTGGAATGCAGACAGGTGAGCCATATCCCAAAGATTTTGCCATATGGCCAGGTTAAATCGTGAAGCATTTTTAATCACCTTCAGCAAATTTTGAGGGGAAAAATCTCCATTTCACTCTCCACACCACCAGGGATTTAACCCTGAGATTAAGAGGATGACTCCTCCTTCCTTTTTTTTTTCCTCTCTAAGTGGTTCATAGGCAAAGGATTAATGCAAACCTGGCCCAGTGATGGAACACATGGGCTCAGCCAGGGATGGGATGGGGCTGGCAGGACAAGGCACGCTCCACAGCAGCAGGAGGACAAGGACAGGTTTACACCATCTAGCAACTGCACCTGAGATCCAGATCCATCAAGATCCTCCCCAAATGAAATGCTCTTTAGCCCCCTGTCAGTAGGACTGCGACACTGATGGAGTAACAGAACCTGGTGAAGCGTGTGATGTAGGGAAAGCCGACAAGCTTTGTCACAACAAACAGCAGAAAGAGAAGCTTTTGGAAATCAAAACAGTGAGTGGTACTAAATTAAGAAATGGACCAAGAAGGGCTGTGGAGACTTCCCTGCTATCTCACTTTCCACAGAGCCAGAGAAGCCTCCTAACACCAGGCACTATTTTCCAGCAGAAATTCACACAGTATAAGGTATTTCAGGACAGCAACCCCAAAGGTGGACACTGACCTCCTGAGGCAGCTCCAGCTTGGAGCGGTCGGTTCCCTCCTTAGACTGCAGCCCCATCAGGTAGGGAACAGGAGCATCCAGAAAATGCAGAAGAGAGGCAGGAAGGATGGGGACATACACATGCTGCCATTGAAATGGAAACAGCAGTGTTGTGATTCCCTCTGCCACCGTCATCAGGCGCTGATAATCTAGACATGGGAGAGAGAAAGATACAAATTGAATTATCTCCCTGTGTTCTGCTTTTGAGATCTGTTTGGCAAGGACATCAGTGACAAACAAGCCAGTAATCGTGCTTATATGATAAGATGTTGTTTGGAAAAAAGGCAGTACTTAAAAACCTTCAATATTATTTAATCCAGTAACACTCATTCCTCCCATTAAGAAACTGCTGAGCATAGATATTCATACCTTATCTAGATCCATTATAAATTAATTAATTAATCCATTTTAAATTAATTTATTTAAAAGATACCAAAAGTTCTGTCTCTAGTACAGGATAATAAAACTCTAATTCCATAACAAGCCTATGTTTTTACATGGGAAGAAGAGGAGAAAGAAGTGAACTTCAAGGAAACAGTGTGGTTTCTTGCTTGCTCCTGCCTGCCTGCTTCTGCTCCACTTGCTACTATTTCAAAAGCTGAGTGTACTTTCCAGCCGACTTGTCTTGGCCACATACCAGCAGAAGTTTACAGTCTCTAAGTATATAAAAGCAGTGCTTTTAAGTTAAATCTAAACAGAAGCCTAATATAAATTTAGTTCTCAAATATATTCTGTGTAGCTAGTACATTTATATTACATTACTTTCCCAAATTTGTATTTCACCCACTAGTTAATTTGATTTTAATAGGACAATGTGTATTATGTTTTAAATTAAAAGTTATTTTGGTTCAGCTGAGCTGGATGCTTCAGAATTTGGGTAAGAACAAATTATTTATCAAATATTCAGCTGGCATAATGCAATAGCACAAGCTATTTATTAATATAAATGAGTGGATAAATTGAGAACAAATTTTTAAAATCAATAAATAAATCACACAGCAGTCTTAAAGAGATGGTCATCCTTACAGCAAATCTCAAACTGCAGACAATCCATCTGAAACCAGGTAAAGATCCCTGGATTTGTAAGCTCCATGGCTGTGTCCAAACCCAAGCCTCATCTGTGCCAGGTGAGTCTCACACGCTCTGGCTTGAGCAACCAAAAGATTTTCTCGCACACAGAGGCCACACCCAGATCCTGGGTAACACTTGGGTTGTTGCCCATCTCTCCTAATCCTCTCTGCCCCACTCCAGGAAATGAAAGATGCATGTATGAACACTCTGATTCCCAGTCAGGTGACAAGGCTTTTTCCTGCAGGCCCATTGTTTTTGCCTGGAGAGGATCCCAGCTTGACCTTTATTTCCTGAACATCCCAGCCTGAGACCTTGGCAGACACCAACAACAGTAAAAGTGCTGCCATCTGACACTGCTCAGCTATTAGGAGGTCACTGGGAAGATGTTCTTGAATAAATATGCAAATCACAACAACAAATTGCATAACCCATTCTCCTTGCTAGCACCTCTCTGTGGAAAACCAGCCACAATCTGCAAAAGGTCAACTGGCAGGGCAAAAACATTTTTCATCTTGTCTTACTAATAGCTATTCAGTCAGTCTTCAAAATTATTTTCATGCATAGAAGTCAGTCTCAAGGTTACACCTCCAAAACACTCCCAGCTGCAGATCAGTGGCTTATGAATCCCTGCCCATGCAATGGTCTATAATGATGTGTGTGCATTCCCTGCCTTGTTAAGGAGAACTTACACAAACGTGCGTCATAATACTTACTGGTGAATCTTGGGAGTCTCAACATTTCATAACTCTGAAAGCTTTAAAGACTAAAAAAAAAAAAAATCAAATAGAGTGAAACACCTTCAAAGTCTGTTCTGATCTGCACAGCCACATGAAGAAACAGGTCTTGGCAGAAAAGTTGCAAAGATCTTTTTGTATAAGAGCATTCAACTCTGGAAGTGCATGCTGCCTTTTCTCTGGTGCTACTCATAATATTTAACATGGTCACTAGCATTTTGTAATTTTGTAAATTTTGTAACTAATTTACTACAAAAAATGCTGTTTTTTAAAAAAAAAATAAAAAACTAGTGATGACTGAATTATTAGGCTGTTTCCATCTAGCAATGCTTGTCAGTGATTAACAAATAAAATACGTTTATGTACCCAGCAGTTTTGACTGAAGAGAGGGAAGTTCCAAAAAATCTGTAAATATTTTTTTTGTTATCTGTTCAAAGAAGTCAGAAACTCTAGTTACTTTTAATGTACTTTCAAGGTTTATGTACTGTGTGTACTTTCTATGTTCTGTACAAGGTTAGCCACCTATCACATAAAGCTTGAAATAATTTTTGATCGAGAAATTCTTGTACCTATAATTTGAGAGAAGCCTACATGGTTACTGAGGACAACCTGGAAACAGGAGAACATTGAGGAAATGTGCCTGGGGAGGTTTAGATTGGATACTGAAAGGGTTGCTGAGCATTGCAACAGGCTGTCCAAGGTAGGGGTTGAGTCACCATCCCTGGAGGCATCTAAAAGACATGTAAATACGGCAATTAGAGACATGACTTAGTGGTGGGTTTGGCAGTGTTAGGTTTACAGCTGGAGTTGATCTTCAAGGTCTTTTTCAACCAGAATTATTCTATGACTCTTCACGGTTCAAAGCTCCATCTCTAATTTGTTCACAGAACGTTTTCCAAGAGAAACCGCTCAGGGAAGATAACCCCAGGGGCAAAGTGGTCCCTGGGGCTCCTGCTGCAACCACTGCCTCCTAATAGCTTAGCTGGATGTCTCTGACACAACCTGTTCACTAAGGGAAGGAGAGGGCACCAGAGCAAAGCTCACAGACTCTGGATCCACCTCTCTTTTCTGGCACCATCTGCCGAGGGTTCTCGGCCAAGCATCTCAACTCCCTGTGCAGGACATGCAGTGGCTGCAGGGACCTGCTCCACTGCAGGAGCACCATGGCCAGCCACAGTGTGCCCAGGCCTGGTAACATTCACATGGCTCACAAGATACAGTGCTTAAAATGCACACCCTGAGATATTCCTGTAGAATTACCAATCACTGTCTTCTGCTGGAGGTAGAAACGGTTTCAGCACTTGAACATCAATTCCCTACAAATGTTCTTCTGAAAGAGTTCAAAACTTGACAATTTTTTGTCTTGATGTTGATTCTCCATAACATAATAACAGGACAATAATCAATAAGAAATATCTATGCCAAAGACCTTAAAGTTTAAACATAGGCAGTGACTGGAAAAACAAAACAAAACAAAATCTTCTTTTCATTATACATACTGGGAAAAGAAGCACTGAGATGTTAAGCAATTCACAAAGCTCAACATGAAAATCACTTTTCCTGCCACAAAAGAGTCTGATATCTCAAAATCCTTCCCATGCCGCAGCAGAGCAAAACCAAGATCCTTTGAAAAGGCAAAAAGACATCAGTGTTATCCCTGCCCCAAACAGCTAAGACCACATTCAGGTTCTACCCCCTAAACAGATCCAAATCTTTGATCATAATCAAACAGAAGATAATTTCACCTGGGACCTTCTCAGCAAATTCCCAGTCCCAGAAATTCTGTGTATAAGGCATGTGCACACATGCTCATTCTCCCCAGGAACAGCATTCCTGCTGGGAACAGTGTAGTGTTATTCCAGGTTCAACACCCCCAGCCTTCCCGCTGAAAGCACAACTTGGCCATATTCCAGCTCTCTGTTCCAGTAACCCACCAAAGGTAGGGCAGAAAGGCTACCACTGAGCTGGAGTCACAGCCTAGAACCGCTAAATCCAGTCCAAGGCTTTAAAAATAGACCGTGCTCCTTTATTTTCCTTTTGAAGTCTCACTTTACATGTAATTGGAAAGCACTTGAAAGCATTTGAAAAGATTAGTTACCTGGACACCACTTCCTTTCCTCTACTGCTTTTAGAACACACATGAAGTATAAATGCAGCTTTGAAAAGCCAAATATTTAAAAATGCATCTCGGAAGATGATAATCAGATGGTATTCTCAAAGAGTACCTTATCAATATGCACAAAACAATTGTCTTTAAACAAAATAAACCAAACCAACAACAGAGGAAAAAAAAACATCAATGAACCTGAATGAATAAAAGCTGATTCTTTAGAGGGAAACACTTGAACAGGCTTTAAAACATTCTTGTGACCAACAGTTTTTCTACATGCTACCTCTTCAGTCCAAGTATTATAAGCAATTGTTATTCAACTGCCTTTTCTTTTCTTTTCTTTTTTTTTGGTAACAAAATATGATTTAGATGAGACAGGTATATTGGAAAAACTGGAAAATAAAACTATTTTGCTTTGAGCTCTGAGTATGAGTCAAGAACAGCTCATAACCAGACCTGTTTTGGGTCTGAGTACCTTCAGATCTGTAATGTTTATATATAGCACACTGCAGATGAAACATGAAATCAGAAATCCACATTGGAGACAAAAATTGTTTTTGAAAGCAAAGGTTTTCAAATCAGATCTCAACAGCTCCACAGAAGCAGCACACAGAAGTGCTTCAGACATCAAAGTGCCCTGGAAGCTTCCACCTTTCATCTGGTTTGCGTGCTGGCAGCTGACAAGCCAGTCCTGGTGACTTTCAAGAGATGTTCAGATAAAACACACAAAAATGGTGCAGGAAATGTTTATTCACTGCAGAAACCACCTTGCAGCAGTGCTGCATTCAGGGAGCCTGGGCAGGTGCCATGACATGGGGCTGTAGCCAGCAGACTGTCCCAAGGAAATGACCCCTCAGTGCCCTTCCATCCCCGCAGGAAGGGCGCATTCGCCAGTGAGTGACACAGCACTCGGTTATGTGATAAAAGCAGAGTGGCAATTTATGCAAATATGAAAATACGTATTTTCTTGAACAGAAGGGTCAAGACAAGCCTGCAGCTAATTGCTTGAAGAATTAGTCTCTCAAACTGGGGGTCAGCTCTACCCCAAGAGAAACATCCCAAGGCCAATATTCACCGAGGCCAATTCTTACCTGTTTTCCTTGTTGGCCAACACGTCGTATAAAAAGTTTCTGCTTCAACATATTTCCAATTATATAATTTAACCATGTCCCAGCCTGCCATCAGCAGTTCAGCATACATTAATTTATGATTAGCTCCCATTACCAGCACAGTTAAGTCTCTGAGAAGAGGGCAAAAGTCTATGTCAAGGCTGACAAGGCACCAGCAGGACACATAAAGGTGCTCCTGAAGACACAAGGGAGTCTCTTGCTCTCTCCTGTGGCTGCTGGGGCAGAACAGGCTCCCCAGCCAGCAGAAGATGATGGGGAGAACACAAGAGCCCAGCAGGGTACAGAACTTTGCTCAAGATCACTTTAGACTGCCAAGTTATTTACCTGGCATTTGCCATAACTGCAGTGTAAAGGCCTAATTTAACTTTTTTCCCCTCACTCTGAAAAGATAAAGATGTTTCATCATGGAAAAAAAAAATGAGATCCAAATTAAAAAAAAAAAAAAACAAACAAACAAAAAAACGTGGAGAGGTTGTGGTGTGTGTATGCAGAGTGTTAAAAGCAGTGGCTCTATCTCCCTTCACAGCTCACTGTGAACACAAACAGGGCTGTGGCACAGACCTGAACCAGCTCCTCCTCCTTTTTTCCAGATGCTTTGAAACCTTCACTTTTCAGGTCATACTGTCTTTTGCTAACAAAATTGAGCAATTTCTAATTAAAAATCAATTTTGTCACTTCACCTAACTTAAAAAAGAAGACTGTATGTCATTCTCTGATTTTTCTACCCAATTACTTGTCTTTTTTCCAGGGAAACACGCACTGCAGCCTCTGAGTGCAGTTCTACTGAGGCCCTAAACCCAGGTGTCTTCCACAGCACACACAGATTTTGTCCCCATATAATTTGTTCTCTGCAATAACTTCCCAGGGATGTGGATGAATATTAGTGTGGAAGGCAACTATTTAAATAATGAGTAGAAGAGCCAAGGTTTTCTATGTAACTATTTGGTGTACAAGTGCTTTAAAAGGCAAACATATTATGCATGCATTAGTTTTCAAAAAATCTACCCCAAAACAGACTTCATAAGAAAGATCTTTCAGACACACCACTTTCTAGGCAATGACTTTATATATGCATAGTCATTTGTATTATAATTTCTAAGATGAAAAAAAAATGCAAAGAATATTTCAATCGTGGAGGAGCAATTACTCAAGCCCTTGGAAAAACAACTTGGAAAACACTCAGAATTATAATGAGTAGAAACAGCCTAAGCTCTAAGAAGTTTATCTGTGCCTCCTGCATACGTTCCCTCTCACACTTAAATCCCTCGAAAGGCAGACATACAAAATGGATTGCTGAGGTTTCCACAGAGCTCACAGTTTAATTCATCTCTCTCCAGCAGGAATCTCACACCAGTGGTGTTTTGTTAACTTATCCTTTGGAAATGTAGCAGCTATTGAAGAGTGGACATAAACAAGACCTTACATCTGTACAGTTGGATGGGAGAGCTGCGCTCTCAATAAAGGGCACTTACAAGAGCACTGCAGAGATGGCACCCTGAAGAATTGCAGGGAAAACATATCTAATCCCTCCCCTTGGTTTTCAAAGCCCAAATGTTGGAAAGCTGCCCTATTTATTATTAAAAATATTCTCTATATGCAGGAAGGATGTGACCTGAAGCTGCAGGAATTCATGTACAGTGAAAGTGATTTCAGGCACAGGTTTCCGTATCACCTTTGCTGACCAAAGTTGGCACTTCCCACCAGCACGGATTGTGATTAATTTTCTGGAAGACCACACAGTCCCCAGGAACAGTAAGGGCTGATCTTACCAGTCTTGCCACTGAGGTACAAGCACAGGTCTCTGCCAATTACCCAGCTATGCAGTCCAAAATATATGGGAACAAAGCATCTCAAAAAATGAGCTCATCATTCTTTGCTGCCAGTCTCTCTTCCGCCCTCTGCTTGACCACCGCAGCTGTAAAGTGAAGTTACAATCCACTACATTCCCTGCATTTTCCAAGTGATGGGGTACCAGCCACCCCTAAGACACCACCAGCAGTGCAACTGGATAGCCAAAGATGACTGCAGCAGTCATGGTACAAACAGACACTCATTGGTCCTGTCCCCAAGGCAGAGCTGTGCCAGACACACTCGTATCACGCTGGGAACACATCCAGGGCAAGCTGGGTAAAGTCATCCAACACCCTCACCTCTTCATTGACTTAGATGCCTTTGTTCTGGCTGCTGGAAATATTATGCCCCAGCTACAGGGTTAAAAATAAATGTTTTCATCCTCAACTCCTTGTTCCCTTGAGAAAAACCACTCCAGAAAAGTCAGTACAGTCTCTGTGCAACCTTCCTGCCAGCCTTTCACTGCTGTTATTACCAACTAAGCTTCTTGTATGATCAGGGTTGTGCAACAATTTATACTTTCACCACACCTCCCAAAAGAAGCCTTCTATAGAAGAAGAATTAAATTATTGGCAAGCTTAAATTAAAAGCTTCCTTCCAACAGGTGTAGGAGAACCACAAAAAAGTCAGCTTACATTTCCCATACGTGTTAACAGCAGCTCTCACTGAAATAGGTTAGTGAACTGAAGTAGGTTTTGGTCCAGCTCCCATTTCTTAAGTATTCCAGGATTATGCCAGTGAATTGTGATTTTGTGTAAATAATGCTGTCTTGCTTGAATTTGCAACCACAGGATCTTCTGCTAATCTCTTGTTGAGTTTGGGGAGGCTGCTGCAAGGCCAGGACTCTGGAAACAGTCCAATGAGTCCACCCTCTTTAAAGCAGGAAGGCAAAGATGGGCAAACTTGCAAAATCTCTCCCCCGTTTGTTATTTTGGAACAAGAGATATGTCAGCCAAAGCCTTTTCATCTTTTGCCTTGAAAGAACTTCGGAGCTAAAAACTGTTCCTCCCTGCTGGATCTCAAAGCTGAAGACAGCAGATTTCAGTACTTTCTAGGCTGGTTATATCTCAAATTGGAAAATAGCTGCTGTTTTCTTTTTCAGGAATTGCAAGACTGACATTTAAAAGAAGCCTCAGTGCACAATTAGTCAAGCACTCAGCTATCAGGGTATGCCAAAATTAAAGCTTTGCACTTGCCCTCCAATCCACATCCCTCACCTCTGGGAACCAGCATTAGGCTGCTATTTACATAATCACAGAATTTCCCTAATACAGCTATATACTTTTCCCCATGCACCATCAAATTGTGTCTATGTTAGACAGGCAAGTAAAAGTCATGTCAAGGACATCCCTAGATTCACAAATAGAAGAGAAGAGAGGGGGAGGAAAAAAATTCTGAAATTTGAAGGATGGAAAGGATTACTTCTCACTATTCTCACTTTTCTTTAAAAAAACCCCCACACAATGAAACCAAACAAACCAAGTAAACCCTTAAATTATAGCCAGTAACTGGAAGAACAACATTTATCTAACTTCTGGTGGACATGAAGGCTGAGTCAAAATTATTTAGTAGATATTTTATATATTTGTCTGTATATACAGGTTGCTCTCCACATGCACAAAATATTACTAAAATTAACCTGCAGCCTGACAAGCATATTTTTCCTAATGCTATCTTTCTGTGTGAAAGAAAACAGAAAAAAAAAAATTCTCAGTTCTCAGTGAGTCCATAAGCAGGGTGGGACTGATGAGCAGTGAGAGGCATTTCAGTGGTGCTGCTGTTTAATATCAAACCCCAGGGCAAAGTGGCAAAGGCAGCACGATTCAAACCGAGGAAGAAAGGGGATAAGTGCACACACACACACACAAGCAGGAGGGAGGGGAAAAGCAGCCTAATCAAAACTAACAGCAGGATTTCTGCTCATACTTCAAACTGAGAGAAGATAAAACCTTTCATTTTCAGTTCTTGAAAGCAAACCCCTGGAGTCCATGTGGAGAAGAGCTCTGCAAAGAACTATCAATCCTTTGAATTCAGTCATTTGCAGAAGAACTACCCTTTTTCCACCTCCCTGAACATTTTCCCACATTCTCAGTCATTTAGTTATTAGCACTACCATTACACACTTCCTGACCTTTCCTTTTATATGACAAACCCAAACGACCCCTTCTGGAGCCTGAAGGTTCATTATCCATACTCATTTTAGATGATTTCCCATCCTCCCTCCCTGCTCCAATTTCAAGCTGTTGCTTGAACCACTTCTCTTGAAAAGCCTAGGTATCCAGCATCTTTTCCTCTTTTCACTGAAAGGTATGGGTACCTCCTGGCTTTAGGTTTTTCATTCTCCTCTGATGAAACCACTCCCTCCACCCCCAAAAATTTTCCCCTGATGCACATTTTCCTAATTTAGGGTCAGAATCGCAGATGCCATTTAGGAACCTGAATTACACAGACAGGCTTCCAGTGAGACTTAGAGGAACACCCCTAAAGTCTGAACATCCCCTTGAAAATCAGCAGGAAAACTTAAACTTGACATGTTGGCATACCACCAGGGCAGGACCAACATCCTAGAGTAAACAGTAACAAGGGTGTAAAATCCCAAAGCAAGCCCAGTACTAAGTCAGGATTCCCCAACCCTGCAGCAGAGCATTGAACTATTACAGAAAGACACAACCTTAAGAGAAAGGTTTTCAAAACCAGATTTTCCAAAGCTTGCTGGCACACTTCAACATGAAACACGGACAGGCTCTGTGTAAGCAACTTCTGCCAATGTTTGGCCAACTGCAATCTTAGTGTCTCAAAAAGAATCTTTGTTAGCAGCATTCCCAAATACCCCAAGCAGGGGTTCCCTAAAAAGGAATGACCTCTAGCTCCACTCAGTTTCAACCCACCATTAAATCTTTAGCCTCTGAAACACTCTCAGTGTTTTAACAAGAACATATCCATCATATGGGAGGCAGGAAATTACACCAGACTTCCATACACTGCTGAAATTTGAAAAACAAAGTAGTAGCAAGAGCGTCTTCTGCAAGATGTATTACTTTCTGCGGGTATTTTTGAAGAAGATAGGATTAATTTCATGCTGTCTTGCATGATCAAGGGCAATGTGAGGATAATAATCAAATGTATTCTATTGCTAGCTGCCACAAGTGATAAATACAATGCATAATTAAACAAGCAGCACCTAAACTGCCTGGAGGAAACAATTATTTAGTGCTTTCATTAGGACACACTCGTTTCTCTCATTTTTTTAATGCATTCTCACATTTCAAAAAATCAACCTTAGCTCTGTATAACATGAAATTCTATGAGCTCCTGTGGCTGCAGCTGCCCAGGAACTGCCCACTGGAAACAGAAATTGCTGGATGAGTGCCCACCTTGTGAGTACAGGAGGATCTGCATCTCCAGAAGAACGCAAGTGAAGACCTGGACCAGGTTCTCCAGGCCCAGCAGCTCAAAGACCTCCCTCAGAGGGTAGTCAGAGAGTGGCAGCTCATTGGGCCCAGGTCTCTGGCAAATGATGGGCTCATAAACCCCGTAAAACTTGAGTGACCTCCCCGGGGGTGGCAGGGGCACCTCGTAGAGGATGTTGTGGATGTAGCTCTCCAGGGGAAGAGGTGGTGGCTGCTGGGAGGTCACTGCCTTGTAGAGCTGGATCAGGAACTTCTTGCAGGCTTGCATGAAGGGCAGAGGGGTGATGAGGCAGATGCACTTGGAGACGTAGAGCGTGTCCCTGCTGATGTCGTATGAGTTGTAGCGCTGGAGCTTGGCGAGGGACGTGGCGTCGCCCTCATCGATGCTGCTGGCCAGGGAGTCCATGCTGCAGGAGGAGGAGGCACAGACACTGCTGTACTGCTCTGCATTGTGCATCTGGTACAGCGTCTGCATGGCTGTGCAGATCTGCTTGCTCGTGACCTCCTCGTAGAAGGTGAGCACAAAGCCGTACGTGCGGGAGCCATCCTCCCTGGTGATGATGAACGAGTGCAGCTGCGGGTCTCTGTTGTCCGCCTGCGTCCTGAAAGACAGCCCCTTGGGCATACACAGCTAAGAAAAAAGGAGAAAAGAAATAGACAGAATTACCTAAGACACAATTTTGTTTTGCTGTCTTTGCTGTACAGGCACATTGTTTTTATCGGCTGCATCACAACAAGCCATTTCCCTTTAGACATAAAAGGTATCCAAGAACAAACAACCTAAAACTGACGCTACTTCAGAGGGAGACATGACTGAAGAAAGGAAAGCACCCTCCAAAATAATCCATCTATTAAGTCATTATGGCTCATTTTCATTACTTGCTGAAACTGTTTTCACTCCTGAACAGTCTTTGTGACATTTACTTAAGCATCATATAAAAATATCCAGTTTTGCTCTCATTTGCATATATAATGCCCACAGTACTCTAAAATCAGAAAGCCAAGGAAGCATCTTATACCACTGAATTTAAATTACATAGACTTCTTGGAATTCTTTGATCTTCCCTAATTTTCTGGGGGAAAAAAGCAACAAACAAACCAAACCCCAACTGGCTGGCAGCTATTACATTTACTTTCTCCTCTAAATGCTACCAAATAGCTTAGACTGGAAAAAAGGAGGGGCACAGAGAGAAACAACCAAAATCTATGAAAGCCTCATTTTTGATTTACCACTCAGCAAAATCTCTTGCAGTGATTCTACTACACTGGGTGTTTCTCCAAAGCATGGCCCTAGTGATAAATCCAGGCATTTTTCCAGACATTCTTTGGGAATGCTATCAACCATCTAATGCAAAGTAACAAACATCCAGCAAAACCTGTTTGAAACTTGCACACCAGCAGGAAATCACTCATGTTCAAGCTTAAATAAGTATATTTATAAACGAAGAACTATAGCTTTATTTGTACCATCTGAAGAAATAAAAGGAAAGAAGAGAAGGAAAACCTTCAAAGTGTTCCTTTTCAAAAAAGGCAACAGTAGAAGCCAATTTTACGACAGTATGAGAACCTAGACACAACTGAGTGCATCACCTAATGCCTTGACCAGGAGTAAACTCCTCTGATGCTGGAAGAGGCCAGGAGAAATATAATTATATATTTTCAGGCACTGCTAACCTGAACTTAGCAGTGCACCTTGCAGAGACCATTCAACAGCCTGTAAAGCTGGGAATTAGGCAAGTGGTCCAGGCTCTACAACTATCAGGCTATCAGGCCCCTAAATTATCTAGGACAGCTCTTATGTATTGCTCAGAAGGTAATGTGTAGGGAAATAAGTAGCCTGGAGCTGGCAGAAGAATTTAATTCAATTGATGGGCTTTGCTGACACAAACCATGAAACTGCAGCTTGAACTATTTCTGAAGAACAGCCACATTTTTATTCAAGAGCTTTATAGTTTTTATTGAGGCATTAACAGCAGTGCCATGGTTAAGGCTTCTCCAGTAAAGAAGTAGTAAAAAATCCTTGTTTCACATTTTATTTAAATTTAATCTCCACAATAAATATCTCTCTTAACATCATTTTTGGCAAGCTTGCTTGATAAAAATTTATTTCTAGAATGTGAACTTTCAATGGTGGCTATAAGCCTTATCAAAGCCAACCAGGCTGAAATCATAGGCTTAAATCTCAATGCTATCAGAGATTAATTTTTTTTCACTTGACAGAAAAATACCTGGACAGGGAAATTAGATATACTATTACAATCAGACACAGATAGGCATCAGGGAAATTCAGATCAGCTGAGACAGTTTCAGAAGGCTGCTTAAATAAATTTCCTCCAAGCCTTAATTATTATTCCCTTGTCCTTTATATAGTGGGTGAACACACAAAGGGATGCCTGTCTATTAAGTTTCAGCCACAACTTGACACATGCACAATATTGACTTTTCAGGACCCTGGCTGCAAACCTTGGCCCAGAGACTCCTGCTGTTGTCAGACCTACAAGAGGACAGAGGAAAAAGCAGAGGGGAAAACAAGTAGGTGGGAAGAACCGAGGCAGGAGGAATGACCAGGAGTCACTTAAGAAGCTAAGATCAAAAGGAAGAGCCTGTAATCATTTTCCAGCAATACAGAAAGCTTTGAATTTGCCATTAATGCATGAAAACTTTCATCTTAGGGCCTGGGACATCAATCACTTCCCATCTCATCTGTGTCACACACGCCACAGGAGAGTGTTGGAGAGCAGCTTGGGATGTGCTAAGGGGGGGAAATTTTAGTCTGCTGGTGTGACTCTGGCCCACTAGAGCTGAGAACACAGTCAGTCACCTGCATTGCATCTCTGTACAAACACTGAAAACTCTCCAAGATTACTGATCAAAGGATAGGATTTTGGTTTTCCAAGCACTTTACTATTTATATTTAAACTTATCCATCAGCAGAAAACCGTGGAATTACACCATATTTGCAATAAGGCTTATAACTAAGATGGTTTGTAAAAACAAAAGGAAGCTGCACCAGGATAGATAAAAAGGTGTCACCTAATCCATAACTCATCTCTGGAAGTCCTGAGTAGGAGATACCCCGTCCCCAAGCACAGAGGCAGGACACACCTCCCCCATAATCCTTCCCTCCTTTTTCTCCCAGCCATCATCATTTTCAGGCATTTCTGAACCAAAGATCCCCTCTGGAGCACTGCACACTAGCACTGGTTCACCTCTTCTCCACTAGATCTCTCTTTTCACTTTTTAATCCTCTATGTATTTCTCATGTTCACAACATGCCGTGGCAGCAAGCTCCATACCCAAACTGCACTGTGGGCGAGGGGGTGGAGAGAAAGATGCTTTTGTTTGTGTTAAAGCCTGCTCCTTCAAATTCCACCAAGGAACCTTTGATTCTTTTATTTCAGTACATGAGACATTAAACAGATAATGCTTCCCTGAGCTTCAGAAATACAGGCAAAGATTTATATACCTTGATGAAACAGAGAGCTAAAATAGGAAGCTCATATTCTAAAAATTTCTGTATCTCTCAACTGAGAACTTCATTTTGGTACAACACTTACTTGCAGAACGGCCACGGAAGACAGTACGTGGGGTTAGGCAGGGATAATGAGAAAAAGCAGCAGGAGGAAAGACACAATTCCCTATTAAAGAGAACTCTGACACATACTTTGAAACAGACAGAAAACATGACTCTTTGGCAGCTTGATTGCTTGGGACTTCAGGGGGCTATTTTTAAAGCGTCAGGATGGTTCCAGAAAGCAATTGAAATTCCTTAGGCATCCAGCACAGCCAGAGTTCTCACAAGTTAACCTTCAAGGATTTATGCATTTTCTTCTCTGAGGAAAATTGCTTCTGGAAGCTCACATAAAGCAAACACATAGGCAGAATTAATGCAGCAAGGCAAGATCAGAAAGGCCAATAATTGCCTCAAGGGATTCTGTGGAGGTGGATATTACTTTAAATGATGTTTCAGATCAAAACAATAAAGAAGTTTTCCAAAAGATCATTTAAAAATATCATAAAATACTGGTGCTGTTAGTAAATGCTATTTTTTTCTCCAAGACACATTGCAAATGAAAGATGTGTTCAATGCAGCTCAGTTCAATTATTTTAATAGGTCTCTTGCTGGTTTTAGCATTCCATTTTTGTCCGATACTGTGATCACACTTCATGAATATTAGACATTCTCCACTGTAACGTGAGAGACAAATAACACAGCAATTCCAGCTGCTTTATTCCTGCTGCACACCCCTCATCACTCCATACTGGAACACCCCCAATGCAAAGGCAGAACTAAAAGGCACAAACAGCCTTGGCAGTTGAACTATTACCATCTGAACTGCTGACAAAGCATTGCTATGAGTCCTTCATGCCTTCTGTATAAGCAAAGTGATGCAGAGACCAGCCCAAGTACCACCCCAACTCCAGCAGTGCACATTTGGAAGCAGAAGACAGAAATCCCCAGCTGTCACCAGGCAGAGGGGGTGACTGGGCTCATCTCTGCCTTTCTAGGCAAGTGCAGTGCCACAGTATCAACTCTCTGTGTCACTGCTACTTCCAACTCCTGTCCTTTCATGTTAAATATCTGGCAGGATGCTAAAAATAAAACTCATTGGAAATGGAGATGATCTCTAAATTTCTACATCTTCATGACTGCAGGGAAGCTCCAAATGCATTTCTGCATTTGTAAAAGCCAACTTACTGTGGGTTTTATGTATTCCTCACCTCTCTATCTGCTGGGTGAGCGCCAGGAGATTCTCCTGACTTCCCACTTGCACCATACAATGAGGTCAGTTCTGTTTTGAAGCAGGTAATGTGCTGTCCTGACTTCCTCAAATGCAAAGCTCCTCTAACCTAGATTGGGGAAGTTCCTCCCTAATTTTCCAATATTGAGTTAGACAAGTTTTTGAAAACATCTAGAAGCAGAATATTGTGCAATGTTACTGTTACAACAATGGATTATTTTTAAATTAAGAAACAAACGGCATTTTTTGTTCTGGGAAGCTCAAATACCAATAATCTGTTGTCTTTGTCAAGTTATGCTCTCAACAAGTACTTAGGTGATTTTGGAATCATCCTTTAATTACCAGCTCATCAGAAAAATTCCAGTCAATCACCAGTCTTTCAGTTATCACTGCCCCCACTCCAAGAATTGTTTTTTCCTCCCTTCACAGTCCATGGGACTCAGCCACACAGATGCTCACATCAAATGTAACTGAGAGGAAAGAGATGTACAGGAGATGTATTGGTGCAGAGGTGCCATTAGAAGTGATGACCCAGGAAAAGCTTTGGTTTAGATAAGTTTCAGCTTCTGCATAAAGATTCCTCTTTCCCTTGTCTGAAGAAGCAGAGTGTTGTGTACTGAAAAACCTCACATGGATATCAGAATCTTAAAAATTCCTTGGTTTGCCTCTTTCCTACCTAGGTGACCACACCCCTTCTTACCCAGTCCCTGGGATGGGTTTCATCACGCACCACACTTAGAACTCTAACGAGGGAAACAGGGAAATGCAGCACTTCTGTTGTGCCTGAAAGTATTCTGTCTTTTCACAGTACCTCTTCCTCTACAGCTTTTCATGCAGCATGCCCAGTGAGCACTCTTAGTCCCAGCAGAAGCACCAGAACCACAAGATCACAAGAGCATCACAAGGGCTGGCTGTAAACAACCCAGGAACATCTCGAGAGCTGACACTGTCAGGTAACAACTTGAGAGTTTCTCTCTACCTACCATGTTGACAGCATCCTGGTCAAAGGGGTTCCACTCGATGTTCTGAGGATAATGAGCCAAAACTTTGGACTTGAAGGTTCTTCTTAGGGGACTCTGGTCGAAATTCTCTCCTGCAACAAATGAAGAAATCATGACTCGAAACAGCAGTGAGGCTTCAGAGAGAGCTGGCTTGGGTTTTCTTTCTCTTCTTTTTTTGGTGAAATCTGATAGACATTTTGACTCTCAACAGAGGTACTACTTTTAAAAGAAAAATAGAAAAGATTCTCATTCAGTCTGACCTTACCCTCCTTTCCACTAAATCTGACTGCAGTTGCAATACAGCTGCCAGTTTTTTTACAGAAAGAAATATACTGTCAAGAGAAAAGTCACTGCTGAAATTTAACAGAAAATGACTTTGCAATCAACTGGATTCTTGGCCTTCCCCCACAGCTTGAGTATCTGGAAATGACTTAGTCTCTGAAAGAGCACCTTCCCTCAAGTTTGTTAGAAGCTGCCTTTAAAATCAATAAAAAATATGAGCACCTCTTGGCTATTATGAATTATTAAAGCATTTGTTATAGATGACCTTTTTATATTACAAATCCTGTGTGAAAATTAAACATTTATTTTTTTCTACATCAAATTTCAAGGACAGACTTTTTCCACACAAAGAATCCAGCAAGTGCAAAGAGGATGATTGAAATTAGACTTCAAGCAGAAATGCCTCCAGTTATCAGCATACAAATACTGTATTTCACAGTGATATTGTTAATGGAGTTCCCAGTAATAGTGTTAATGGACTGGATTGTCTACAGCATGCAAAACAGTAATCAAAACAAGGAGTTCTTAACATCTATTAATTAAATGACCATCTATTACACTAGGACATTAAATCAGCTCTTCCAACAGCACTCACATGCAAGTGAATTCTGAGAAGGGGTTTAAAATCTTTTCCTTTCCAAGTGGTCTCTAAGATTTTATGGTATTGTTATTTTTATACAATACTTATTTTGAACACAGGATTTAGACATATTGCAGCATCATGGTGGTGGAATCACAAGCCTTGGAAGTGTTCAAAAAACACATGGATGTGGCATCTGGGGATATGTTTTAGTAGTAAAAAGGCAGTGTCAGGTTCAATGGTTGGATTTGATTTTGAATCTATGAAGGTTCTCCTCATGCTCAGTTACAAGCTCAGACAAGTGCACCAAGAACAGAGACCATTTCTCTATTTCAGAACTTAGCAGTAGAAGAACCTCTTCTTTTGGTCCAAAAGTTCTTTGCAGAGCCATTAAAGGTACAGTGTCATTCACCAATTCCCAAAATTTCACAAAATAAGCAAGCAAAGCCAGCAAAAGTTTTCTTTCCAGGTATGTAATTAGACATACTCAGCAACATCTTTAGCTCTTAGAATGAAACAGTAATTAACATGCTCGCATAATCAAACAATTATGCATGAGGTTATTTCCCAATTAGATCTTCAATCACTCTCACATCTGACAGAGTTTACCTTACAACTGTGACTTGGCACAAAGGCAGGTATTTGATACTAAATTTATTTGGTTGCTTCTACTAAAAGTTAGAAGAGAATATCTGGATGACTTCATGAAGTTCTCCACTGCTAACAGTAAGTGACTGCTGAAGTTTAAATTTCTTTAAAGGTTTCCTTTCTCATGACAAAAAAATAGAAAAAGTTTTGGTTGTCAAGTATAAGAGTTGCTTTAAGAAATCCAGCTGCCCAAAACCAGCAGTTACAATGTCCCTGTAGGCTGACAACATGGATTCATTTTATCCAGGAAAGTAAATGGCACAAACAACTTACCTTTGTAGAGTCTCTGCAGTGGTTGCATTTTACCACTCCAGTGGTTTAAGAAAAATATAAACTTCAGGTAAAACACACATGGAGAAAATACAATTCTCTCAATCAGTGATTGTGAGGGAAAAGAGAAGAGCCAAGACACCACACTGCAGTAAATCAACCTGTCATTTGTTTGAAAGGACATGACATTGCACCCTCCACACAAAGCTGCCTCGTGGAAAGACAAGCTGAGTGAGCTTTTAGAGGAGATACACAAATTAGGAAAAAAACAGTAAAAGGATGTGACAGGAGCAGCTTGTGTATGAAGGTGAAAGGTCATCATTTGCCCAAACTAGCAGGAAACACCCCAACCCTCACCAAAACCAGATGAGAGGCATGGACCATGCCAGCTCTGCACTGACAAGCAGCTGGAAGAGAAGCACAGGGAGCAGAATCCTCTTGGCAAACATGAGGGAAGGGATCTGGACTGAAGGGTACCTGGTACTACCAGCTCTCAGCCTTGGTAGTTCTGAACTGCTGAGTCACACGTGGCAGAGAGAATCTACTCAGCTGTTTTTCTGGATGAACAGTGAATTTTCATTAAAACGCCCACGTGCTTTTAAGTGCTTCTTTGCTAACTTTCCAAACAGAATTAGCAAGGCACATTTGAAGTGAACAGGGTATTAAATACAAATTGAATCCACTTGCTAAAATACTAATGGCCAGATAACAGTACTATGAATATGGACAAGAACATCGTATTTGATGTATGCTGCCCATGCAAACAGCACAGCTTACTGAGACAGCTGCCTCTCAGAGGCAAAGTAAAAAACTGGGTTTGATTTGAATCCCTTTGCTTTCAGGATATTAAAAAAAAATCAAGTACTTTTAAAAATTGTGTGAAACATGTCAGATTCAGCTTCCATTTCATTTGGATATTACGTCCTGTTCACGGTACTCTTAAACAACTTGTGCCTTCCTTTAAGGGGCTGGCTTTTAAAGGGACATTTCGTTTCAAATTAAAAGCAAATGGTGAAGCGATGGATGCTAGATCAAGAAAAAACTGGGCTAATTTCATTTCAAAAGATTGCTTAAAATTAGAAAACAAGCCTGATACATGTTTTGGATGAAGGATACAATTACTAGGGAAATGCAGCTACAGTCATGAAGTTGTTAATCATGATGGCTTTCATAAGAGTGGTCCTACATAAAAATTTAGCGATCTTCAGGTTTAAATAGATCTGTTCCAATTAATTGTCAAGTGACAGAGGCATCCTCAGCTTTGTACCAAATAGGCAGAGGCATCCTCTACCCACACCCTCTGGTCCAGGGAATGCAAGTTATCTGTCACTCCTTCCAAGCTCTGGAACGTAGACAGGAATGCTTGTGACTACAGAAACAAAAATATCTTTTATTCCTTTAGAGGAACATACAGGGAGCACAACTATGCACAGTGCTAGTGGTGACCACCTCTGTGACAGCTTCCTCTAATTAGAAGTGCTCAGCACACCCAGCTATGTCCTCTCCCTGCAGATGGAATTTTGTTAAGCATATTCAATAACAGGATGACCCTGCACGAGAAGCAAATAATACACAATGTGTGAATGAGAAAACAATGTGGGCACAGGAATAACAGTGCTTGGCTGGGCAGCAAGCAAGCTGTTAATTGTCAGGCTCAGGAACTGGTTAGTCAGTGCAGAAACTGCTCTGCTGCTTCTCTTCCATGCCTCCCCAGGATGCCAAGGTGGCAGTGGGAGGCTGATCAGAGTTCAAGGACATCAACTCCAAGTTCTTATTTCTGAGCTCACATTCTCATAATCTCACAGCAGAGGATGGAGATGATATGAAAGGGAGGACCGGGACAAGGCAGGCAAAACAGTTTTCATTCTAAAGTTTTAAAATCTGAGTTGTCTGTGAGATAGTAGTGGATTTTAGGGGGCTGGGGAGGAGGGCAGTGTCTAACTTGCCTTTTGTTTGCCAATATGTAAAGGAATTAATGGATCATATTTAAGCAGGAAACACTAGGGGGATGTGTACCCTATCAACACATCTAAATTATTTGGAATTTTTTGGGGCGTATGTGTCTATGTGAACCTCACCAGTATTGCTATTTAAATCTAGACTGCAAAATAAGCTTCCTTGAGGTGTCAGGAAACTTTGTGTTTCTGTAGCAGAAATTGGTGGAGCTGAACCTTCCAGACCCCTCTATTCACAAATCCACATAACTAAGCCTCGTCAGATTTCTGGATAAGTATCCTCTACCGGCCTTGTGCAAGATATTGTTTAGTCTATTAAGCACATAGACCTAGCACAGTCTCCTCTCCATCAATATACTGACATCAATAGTCGGATTTTGCTGGAGAACCACATCTGCCAAGAGAGCTTCAAGAAATAGAACAAAATTTTCCAAATATTGATTTAAATTAGGCAAAAGAATGAAAAAGTCCCAGAGTTTTGGTTCTGATTTGGATCTGTGATCTTTAATTTGATTCAAGAGGAGTTAGAAGACTGAAAATAAAGAAATAGAGAGGTCCTGATGACTGTTTTATCCTTAACCCCTCTTTACCTGAGGTTTTGTCTGCAGTGTCTGAGCTCTTGCCATGGAGATCTGCTTGCAGATATTGGTACAAGACTACACAACATAACAAACAGAAATAAAAAAAAAAAGCAAACATGAACAAAATGAAAAGATATACAATGTACTGGGGAAGGGAAAAAATATGAAGCAGACATTAAATATTCCCCCTTGCAATCTCTCTTCCCCCCACTACTGCCAAAGGGTAAATCCACACGATAAATAAAACCTTCCAGGACTGGATTACTGGAGGTGTTGAATGCAATGACAGACATGGTAGAAATACTTGTCAAAATTAGTAACAAGATTAAATTCTCAAGTACTTCAAACAACACGCTGCTTTACAGCTTCCCTATTATGAAAGACATCTTTGTTCACATACTGAGCCCTTCCAGAGCCTGAGAAACTCAGGGGAAAAAACACATCAGCTAGTGTTGAAGGGAAAAAACCCTTCAGCAAGTGTTGAAGAGAAAAAACCCTTCAGCAAGTGTTGAACTAAACCCAAGGAGTTTTATTTAGTAGAATACTGTTAGCTACGTTGTTACACCTTCAATCCTGTACCCCATGCCATTTTCAGGACTTACTGAAGTTACCTAATAGCTTTATTCATCATTTCTGTCTCATAACTGGGTGTTTTTAGACTAAAATTTGAATAAATAAGCTATGTTTAGAACTTGGATGAACAATTTTAATGTTTTCCAGCAACAGCTACCACTTCTAAAGGAAGAGCTTCCTGCTAGCATGTCTAACTGAGGCTTCTTCCAACTGGTCTGCTCATCTCCTGCAGACAAACAAAAATGTTTCCACAGATGCCTTGGTATTTCTTTGTCAAAAAAAGTCACATTCTCACACTACACAAAGGCATTACACAATCCTCCTCTAGTTAAACCTATTTTTATAGAGCTGGCACCTATGCTAAAGCTGCAATAGCAGTGACCTCTCTGGTGATTCACTCTAGGTGTAAAGTCAGAGTAGTTCCGCTACAGCCTCCTACTTGAGCTGCTAATCCAGACATCAGCTCAGAGGACACAGACAGCTCTGCAAAGGCCAGATTTTTTGGGAAGGCAACTCTCAGCAGTGGGCACAGGAGGTCTTTCAACAGAGATTTTCAGATGTGAATTTGTGTTTTAGGATAATTTTCTCTTTTCTTTAGGAGGCACCTGAAGATAGCCCACATTCAAACCTGCAGGATGATGTTTTTCCACCCAATGTGTCTTAAGTTATTTCACTCTACTTTTGAGCTGCTTGAACTAAAAAGTTGCATAAGTATTTAACTAAAGGAAACAAAACAATTGTCAAAACTAGAGATGCCTCTTGCTAATATTCACACTACCTTTACAAGTCTCTCTGCTAGGCTGTCCTTTCAGCTCTCCCCTAAAGATCATATTATAATTCAAAGGGAATTTGGCACTGAGCTTCCACAGAGGTAGCCACCACCTCTGCAACAGGAAGAGTGAAAACGAGCAACCCATTGAAAAATGCATAACCAGATGCTGTAGGACAGGTGCTGGTTTGATGCCCATTTCAGTACTTTGACCATTTATCATCATCAATGACACAGCTAAACAGTCACAGAAGTTATGTAAAAACTCCTGCACAGGATGTCAAATTGACAACAGTGATACAAATTCAGAGCTGTGGACACTCCCCTGTGTTGTGCAGCCTAATTCTTGATACAAACACAATGTAATGAAACACTATTATTGCCACAAACTACACTTGGAAAAGGTGCAGTACTTAAAAAATTCTATTAAAAAGGAGATTTGCTGCCCCAAGTCCCAGATGCCATGAGAGCACAGACATGTGACTACATTAGTGAGTAAGTATGAATTACACCCTCCCTTTTACATCAAAATTGCATTATAATCTTTTAAAATACAAAAAATTAAATTATGTCAGTTTGGGTGATTTTTTTTTGCAGTGGAGCTGGTGGAGTTTAAGAAACAGGTACCCAAGGCATAGTGCTCCTACACAATTACCTCAGAGTCTGTCTCCAAAGGCTGAAGGCACTAGCAGGTAACAGTGGAGCAGGTACAAAACCAGACCTGCACTTATAAATACAGGGAATTATTTATACTCCGAGCCTTTATTTTCTCTAGAAATCAAAGTGTGGAATTCACTCATACTATTCATATTGCCTTTACAAGTATGGACTCCCAAACTAGGGAAAAGATGCCCCAGAAATCCTTGGCCTATCCTGTTCACATGCAAGTAGCATATTTTCTTTTCAGTTGCACGTTTATATTCAAACCTGCCGTATTTTCCACTTGATATGGAATGAATGAGCACTTTTACTAATAGAGAAAACAATCTGAGCGACAATTAAAAGTTCATTTAAATTGAAGGTTCATACATAATTATTCTTAAACAGCTTGCTAAGTCATTGTTTAGTTACACAGGCCATGAGCAAGGTATTTAACCATATGACATTGAGGAGCTTGAAATGCAGCTCTCAGCTCCCAAAAAGAACATTAATGATGGCAAAGTGACAAAAGTTCAAGCAGGAACAAGACACCAGCTCGGGTCCTTAAGCACAGCAGGATGCTAAAGCCTGTCCAGCAAGGGGATCCCTGGCTTTGGAGCCACAGGCACCTGACTGTTGCAGTCTTGGGCTTAACTGCAAAGAAAACGAAGGCATTTTAGATGCCACCACATTCCCTGTGAAGTTTGAACAGCTTCCTACCCACTGCAATGCCAGTTTCCCAATCCTGTCTCATGTGCTCACCTCCCTCCACAGACAGAACACAGGATGAGGTGCCCTGTGTTACTCAGGCCTTTTGCACAGCACATCTTTCATGCTTGTGCTTTCTCCTTATTTACAGGCGCAGGCTCAAGTTCAAATGCATCTAATTTCTGTGTTAGAATATGATGTTGCATTCTCAGACTGGTCTTGGAACTAGTCTCACCAATATGATTTCTGACTTGAATCTTCAAACAGGTTTTGTTCTCTACTTCACTGTGACAGAGGTAGTACCAGAGTTTTATCTCAAGATCTGCTTTGTTACAGTTGTCATTTCTGGAGAAAAGGAAAGAATGAAAAACCCACCAAAACCCACAAACAAGTAGAACCTGTCATCCTAAAAACCCCTGTACTACTACTGTTAAGGTTTGTGTGCAACAATGCAGGAAGGAAAGGGAAGTTTTTCAGTAAGTTTTGCTTTGGGGCTTTTTTAAAGACAGGAACAAACAGCTTTATTTTTATAATTCCAGTCCATTCAGTTACATTTAAACTAGGCTGTATTAAGTTAGGGGTTTTTTAAACCACTCTGCAATGCACATACTATCATGCACCTGTATTAATCTCCACTCATCAGGATGGCAAGTTTCAGGTGTTTATTTTTTACTTTAAGTCAGAAGCAATTTCACCAAAGCTGCATTTATGTAACATCGCCTGCCATTTTAATTAAGCTCAGCTTGCAAATCAGTACAAGAAAAGAAAGAAGTTTAATTTGACTTGGACCATTGTCAGCACTAAACAACTTTGACATCATCAGAGCATGAAGATGTCCACACTGCAACTCAAATACCCAGCTAAACCCATGGGTTTAGCTTTCTTTTTACCCACCTCACACACGTTTGAGGCCTCAGTTCCCTGGTCTCAGCAGTCACACTGCGATTTCTCCAGGTTAAAGGAAGCCCTTCCTTGCTGATGTTGCCAAGAGCTATCCCTTGATGTGCTGAGCCACACAGAAGATGCAAGGGACTCATGGTTGGTTTTTACTCAGTTGGCACCAGAAGGAAGCTATCCCCAGTTTCTGAGGAAGATTCTTCTTCTTCCAACAAGCAAAGTCCATAACCCAAACACTGGCACTCAAGATGGATACTTCAAACACCCTGAGAAAGGACAGCCTCTTGGCAGCCCTTTGAAGAGCTGGCCCACACCTGTGAGGTTTACACAGCTGGTTTTCTCTGTGGAGCAAAAGGAGGATTTAGAAAGATGGGCCCAGAAGTGGCTCCCCACTGCACTGAGTTATTCTTTAGCACACACTTTACAAGCACAGGGTTACAAGAAGGCAACTGTCACCTGCCAAAGGCTGCAGCTGCTAAGCTTCATGAAGACTTAGCTAATATGTGGTCTTGATGAGAAAAGGGTCAAGCAAAGAAAGAACTTTGCTTCTTGCAGCCAACAAATCTCTTTCATTGGCGTAAAGTAGAAGCACTCCCTTGTGTAGCACAAACTTTGTTTAGGGAGTTTTGAGCAACTGCTGCGTAAGTTGCTGCCAATAAGGAATTGTCCCTATGACAGTCTCCAAGAGCCAGTCTTCTGCCAGTTTTCAACAAATGAATCCTTTTAGAAGAAAGGACAAAAAAAACCCTTCTGCACACTGAAAAGTCACAAGAGCCCTCGGGCAAGGCTTGAAATTACCAGAGCTTCGGGATGGAGCAGGGTGGTAAGCAGGAATGGAGCTGCAGAGAGACAAAAATGTGCTACCCACACAGCCATATTCCTCCTTAAAAGCTGATACTTCCACTTAAGAGCTACCTGAAAACCATTTCAATTTGCAGATTGCTCTCAGCTACTTCAACCCAGCTGTACCACAGTAACTGGAGATCAGCATATTGCTGCAAATGCTTCAGAAGTGGGCAAAGCTGTCACCAAAGGACTGAGGAATTTATACACCATGCTGGATGACGCAGTTATTATTAGCTTTGGGGGGGGAAAAAATGGAGTTTTGTCAACTAGAAGTGTCAGAACATTGTTAAAATAAAAAAGTATCACCTTGAAAGAAAGATCAGTTGTAACTACTCCACGAGCATTTCTACCGGTGTTGGACAGCACCATCTTCATTTACAATCTGAAGAATGCCAGTGAGTTTACAGAAGGGATCGTTAAGTGCATCAGTGCACAGTAATTGTGCATGTAAGCCACGTGAAGAATATTCTTTACACTTGTGTAAACCTTAAGTAAATCATTACTAGTTAGATTAGTTAGATACAGCTTTAGGTTTTATTCATTGCAGCAGAGCTCTATTTCAGACCAGACATAAACCCCCAGATTTATGCTTTATCACTCCTGCCAGTTTTGTGGCCAGTTTCCAAGTTTTCTGAAAATACCTAAAGCTGACACCAGGACCAAATCACCAGGCTGCTGTAAAGTTTCAGGATTCAAATCTAAAGGCTTAGGCAAACATTAATTTCTGGATCCAAACTAGATTCCAGGTGGGAAACTCAAAGCACAGCATCATTTCTACCATGCCTCTAGATTTAGTTCAGATCCCTACAAAGGTTGCCAGAAACAAAATCCTTTGGCTTCCCTTAATGCCTTGAGGAGTGCTAAAGCATCTGTGGAAAGAAGGCTCTCACTTGAAAAAGACAAAAAAGTAATTGTCCTGGGTATAGCTCACAAATGCCCATGCTCCTCAGATCCTTTCTTCCCTTGTCCCACTTGTCCTCACAGATATCTGGAAATGAAGGTGATTCTGCAAGTGCAGTCCTGACCCTTGTGCCTCAAAAGCACTGTTTCAAGCCTTCTACCAGATTTTCTCTCGGGTGTGTTTTGAGGTTGCTTGCTCTCCCAACAAACCAGCTTTAAATCCCAGGACACACCTTCCACTGCCATCAAGAAGATCTCTTAAAGAGCATAGAAAAGTGCAAAAGGCTCTAAATTGTGCAAGTCTCCCCTTTGCCAAAGCCCAGCAATGAAAACCAGTGTCTCATCTGCTCTCTCCTCACATTTCTACAGCCACTCCAGTGTAAAACTCCTCTATCAGTAGATATCCATTTAAGAATGGCATATGTTTCAGGAACGTTTTTAGACCCTAAAGGCAAAAAGACTCACGAGAGCCACTAAAGAGACCAGGGAGCAATTCCTGGCCTCGAACTGGGTTGAAGAGAGTCAGTGGGATCCTGAAAGAGGAGAGATGCAAAGAAAGGAGAGTAAGAAACTGAAGTCCACTTTCAATTAAAGTGCATGTCTTACCTATTATTCAGTGCCCTGTTAGTAGAGACGAAAGCAGCAGCGAGCAGAGATCTAAACAAACCTAAAATTACTTGGCATTTAAGCAAATGTTTCCTCTTCACCACTAATCCACTAATCTTTTGGTGCCTGGATCCCAGGTTGATTGGCATGCTAAAAATACACAGGTAGAAGGCACGTAATTGCTGCTCTAATTTTTACGTAAGCATGAGCTGTCACCAACTGCACATCTACTTGAAAACCAAGCCTTTTAGAGCCACCTCAAACAGACACCAGAATCCTCCTGGCCACTGCACAAAACTCCTGTTATTTCTACATGACATACGTTACAGTATTTTACACCTTCCATTGGCATAAAGTGGAATTTTATGGAGTTAAATAAAATGCTTCACCTAATGAGGCAAACCATACCACGCTGTTTTGGAGCCTCAGTAGCTGTTACAACATTTCACATTAGAAACGGAGCATTTCACACTGAGCAGATCGAGGCTGGATTAGGCACAGACCATAGCTGAACACACTTTAGTACCTCTGGTCTCTGTGAGTGTACAAACATCTGGAAGGTCTAATAAATGCAAGGAAATATATGCAAGAGGAGAGAGAATTAACACAATGTACAGGTGTAGCAACACAACTGAAAACCGTGGTGTCTTGGTGTGACAATGTAGGACAGCTAAATCATCCTGTTGTGAAAAAAACAAGAGCACTGTCATTTTGCTTGGAAAAAGTTGTCATTCCTTCAAACTAAGGCAGAAGAGAGTAATTTTGGGTGCTTAAGGGTAGGTTTTGATAGTCCCCACTCAACATTCCCTATATAACATAAGCCCACCAACTCAAGATCATCATTCTGTGTAAGAAAGAGCACACGTGCAGTGTATTATTCAAAGCCATATTCATGTGCACACTCCCTCTCCCACAATGAGAGGGGACTGTCAGGAACACTCTGCTCCAGGATAAAAGCTGCCCCCTGCACCTGGGGCTCTTCCACAAAATGGCCTGAGCAACATTAGGGACACTTCTCAAACCTGGACACCAGCTGGCTCCTAATTCCCCACAGCGATGCAGCAGCATCAGGAGTCCCTGCATTGCTCCTGTGGGATTCAAATTCCCATCTCAAATCAGGCAGGATACACACATGTCAGATTAAAGAGACACAGGCATTTGCATACCTCTTCAGGGTTTGACAGGTTTGTGGTGATTTATTCTGCAACCTGCAGAATACACCAGGAGCATCCCTGATGGATGCATCCCCAATGCAAAGGTTAACAGGTCCGTGTGCATTGCATTAAATATTTACATTAAAGAAGCCTTTTATATATATATATATTTAAATTGGAAGCACACACAAGAAGATCCTAACTAAAAAGTATTTGTGACAACAAATGATACAGATTTCAGCAGTTACACAGACATTAGCAATAAGCTAAGCAGGGGATACCTGAGCACAAGTATTACTGGACATTTGCTAAAATAAACACTGTGGTTTTAGTATCAGGATGAAAAAATACTTTCTTGTTGAGGACTGTAAGATGATTTTCACTAATATTAGATTACCAGAGACTATAATGAATATTTTAAGGGCTTCACATGTATACAGGCCACCAGTCCAATGGGGCTGCTCTCCAAGTTGTCACAAGACCAAGCAGCGCATGTGGGGAACAGAATTCCCCCTTGAAATCAAAACCACTATGCATGAGATTAAAGGAATCTGAGCACTCACACACATCCTACAGCTGCAAATTCAAGGATCATGAAAGAATTTAAAAACATTCAAACTTCTAGCTAAACTTATTTATGAGCCAAAACAACAAAGCTTCCAAAACATGCTTCTTTCGCCTCTGAAATAGGCTGCTTGCTAAAGTAGGACTTCACCCCAGGCTTTGAATTCAGCAAGGTTTATTCTCTGTTTATACAAATATGACAGCCTGAATGTGACTTTTTTTAATGCAGAAATATGAAACTTCAACCTGAATCTGTATTTTGTCGCAGCAGAGTATCCATTTATAAACAGCCTGAGGAACTGTGGGTTCTGGAGGTGCTTCTGGTTAACCCCTTCCCAAATTATTGCCTCCCTAAAGAAAAATTCTTCTGCCACTCATCCCAGAGATCTAAACTATTTGGTGTGTTTATCCAGAGATTTTCCTCACCTTTGCTGCTTTCTTTCTTACACTGGTGCTTCCCAACAGAGCTGCTTTAAGCTGCAGGTTAAGCTGTTTCACTCTGGTCAGGAACACTTTGATTTTACAGTGAAGGGGGAAGGTGTAACAATCCTGCACTAAAAGCACTAATCCTTATCACCTTCCCACCCCTCCACTGCTTTTTCCATGCCTAAAGAGTTGATGGATTTTGATGCAGCCCACAGAAGGAGATCTTGAACAGGTGAGTTAATGGCAGCAAAACCTGAGCCCCACACAGGTACAGCTCCCTCTCCAGGTTAGATCAAATGCCATTGCCTTACCCAGATGATAACACACAGACTCACATGACCTCACATTAGTCATCCAGGTGGACTCTCTGACAGAGGTTTGTACTTTCTTAGACAAACAACAACAGTGCTCCATTTCCCTGAACTGTCAGGGCATGTCAAAGAAGCCACAAAATCACTATTATCTGAAATACCTGATGTTTCCTAAGTCTTTCTTTTCTGCTTTGAAAAAGCATTTAATTGAAACCTTGTGTTAGCCTGTACAAGCAAAAGCACTGACTTCTATTCTGACCCAACGTCCGTTTTTCCCTTTCCCTGACCTTTCTTTTACTTAATATTTTGGAAATTGTGCTCTTTATGAAGATCATAGTTCAGTAAGGAAACTACAATACTGTGTATTCCAAACAAAAAGTAACACAAAGCTTTGCAAAGATCCTCAACAGAAAGCAAAACTTCGAAGTCAGATCGTGAATTTGGAAGTTGCTGCACCTCCAGATATTTCAAGCCCAAGCTGTTCCTTTCTTCAAATCCCTGAGCTATGCAAGCTGGGCACATACAAAACTTGAAACCACACGTGGTCTTTGAGATGGAGAAAGGAGCTGCACCAGCTCAAATTTACTGTGAGGGTGGTGAGACACTGGCACAGGCTGCCCAGAGAAGCTGTGGATGCCCCATCCCTGGAAGTGTTCAAGGCCAGGTTGGATGGGGCTCTGACCAACCTGGTCTAGTGGGAGGTGTCCCTGTCCATGGCAGGGGAGTTGGAATTAGATGACCTTTAAGGTCCTTTCCAAACCATTCTATCATTCTGTGAATTTTCCTGAAGGACCCTTCTACTTGAAGAATTAATTCCCTGACAAGAAGAACAGCTCTGCACTTCTCACAGGATGCCCTGAGGCAGAAGAGGTAGAAAGCACAACACTGAAATCCGGAGAGGAGGGGAGCTCTGGACATAATGATCAATCAGGAGAGTGTCAGTAAGCAAGCAGGACCTCTGACCTCAGCACTGGCCATCACAGGAAGCATCAAATCCCTTCCACATTTGTCAGAGACACAGGATATGTTCAAACAGATTTGCAGAGTCTTGCCACTCTCTCCTGAAACCCAGTTTGTCATCACCAAGGTAGGAGTGAAATTGTTCCAGCATCCCTTTAGCTGCCATCTGTGCTCCCACAGGGAGGGGGCCCAAACTTGTCAAATGCCCTGAATTAAAAAAAACACAAAACACCTTTTCCATTAGAAATGGCAAGAGGTGGCAATTTCAGGATAACAGCCTGAAGCCACTGGCCATCAGGAGAGCACACTGCCTATAATTTAGCATGAAAAATAGGACCCTGCAGAATCCAAGCATAACAACTGCATTGGGGAAAGCAATTTTTGAATAACCACAGAGAGACTCTGAAACTCAAAGTTTTAAGTTGTTTAGGAAAAAAATACGAAAATACCACTCTTGAAGGACAGAAGATAAAGGGGGCTTTGGGTTACAGCAAATCCAGTTTCTGTTACTGGCCCTCAAAAGAGCCCAGCCCTCATGCAAGTCAGGACATTCTCAGCCAGGACTAGCAAAAACAAACAAACAAAAAACCAAAGAAATAAACAAACAAAAAACCCTCAAAAAACCCCAAACAACACTACAAGAAGTAGAGAGGTTCATACATATTTTCCAACCATTTCAGTGACTATTTGAGGATGTGCATTGGAGGCTCCTCTCAAACCCCATCCAGTTCTGTTAGTACCCAGCTGCATGGCAGGCTTTCAGAAAATTGGTGGTCTTTTTATTTAGTTGGGTAATTTTTTTTAACCTTTTAGTCCCACTTAAGAGTATGCCCCAAACCATTTCACCTTCCTCTAGGAAAATGGTGTTCCAGAAGGCACTGCTGGTAGCTAACGCTCCTCTGCCTAATGAATAATCTCACACCCAGTAAACATTCCAGGCCATCAGACACTGCCAAGGGAGACCATATCACATGTCAATAAACACAAGGCAAGCCTGGGCCTTTGGTCCTTTTTTCTTCACCAAGACCTGAAGGAGTTTTCTAGTGATGAAAGCATCCTGAAAAAGCTGCTCTGTTCCTGTTCTCAGTTCACTCATCTCAGACAGGTTTGACATGGAAGATTTTTCCCTAAGAAGGAGGATTTCTTATGTTGCTAGCTTATAATTAATTGGGGCACCCCAGACCAGAAGGTCTGCTTGCTCCCCCCTAAATGAGCTTCCGAAACAACAAAAACATGCTTAGCATGTGGCAGGGATGTGGTTCAAAAGTTCATTTGAGCTTAGCTTTGTACAAGAAAACAGTTTTGACATATAAATTTGGGCAGACTCATATTTAGCAGAGGTTTAGGAGGCCTAGGAGGCATTCAGAGCATGGTTGAGCCTGCTGTGGATAACACACAAACCCATTTCAGGTCATTCCCAAGGAACTCTCATAGCTGCAGTCAGAGAAGGGATGACTATTGCTGAGCACATACACAAACAGACAGAGCCCTGACAGAATCACAGAGGAAGCT
Source organism: Poecile atricapillus (assembly GCF_030490865.1). Lineage (NCBI taxonomy): Eukaryota > Metazoa > Chordata > Aves > Passeriformes > Paridae > Poecile > Poecile atricapillus. The sequence goes on along the minus strand of NC_081288.1, from coordinate 20,636,095 downwards.
GAAGAATTTCAGCTGTAGAATAATCAAAATATGTACCTGTAAAAGTAGAGGGATGAGGATTGAGTGGATCAGAATAACCAGGTCAGAAAGGACCTCTGGAGGTTATCTGGTCCATGCCCCTTTTTAAAGCAGGGCTGACTTCAAAGTGCTCAGGAGCAAGATAAAAATAATTTTTGAGATGAAAAAACTGCAAGGACAACTCAATAGCTGTAAGGAGGTGAGAGCAAAGTAAGACATCAATATTTCAGCATCTTTGGAGCAAACAGTGTAAGGCAGGTTCTCTGACTTAATGCTGACAGTGCAAACCAGGAGGCACTCGTAAACCTGCAAGGGAAATGCCACGCATGAAAACAGAGTCTGTGAGGCACTTGAGCTACGAATCAGCCCTTGCCAAGCCTCTGGTCTTCTCTTAAAAATATTTCCACTTCCTAGTCTTCGTGTTGTTCAGTACTAACACATCCATTATGGTGCAACAACAATAGCAGCAGCATCACTAACATCCTCTCTTGGCTGGAGACCACACACTGAACTCATTTCATTGTCTGCCTCCTTGCCTCTCCAGGAGGGGAAAGCCCTGCACGCTCAAAGGCATCATTTGTATCTCCTGGATATCACAGCTCCATGGACACTGCACCTCCTCCTGGCTTTTTTATCTGTGGTCACATACAGTAAATCATGCTGATTTTTCCCTGGGAAGTCACTTTTTTTGGCAGTTGGCAGCTTGTTGTGAAAGCCCAAGAAAAATACTCTGCACAGTTCCAGTGCCTTTCCTAGCACAGCTGCATCCCAAGCAGGACTTAGGCTAATCCCTCCCAAACAGCCCTGTTGCTCTTGCCTTGCCACAGAGCAGCCTGCTGCAGCCCCTCTGACATTGGTTTAATGCTGATTAGTCCCGACACAATTCTGGTTCAGGCTTCCTGCCAGGCGAGGGAATGAACAAAATTGGTTTGTGCACAGACCAGACGACAGCTGCAGTCACTCCAGCTCAAATCTGTTGAATAAGGACCCTTTTCTTGTTTACCAAGATGAGACTAAATTAGCCCAGCGTGAGACAGAAGGACAGAGCAAATCCTAAAAGCCAGTGATGCCAACCTGGCTCTGAAGGTGTGAGATGCAACTTGGTCAGCCCCATCACTTTGCTTCAAGGAAGCCACAGGGAAAGAGTACGCTTTGTGTTAAGCAAACCCCCCACCCAGGGAAGAGCTGAAGTTTTAAAAAGAAAGTATTTTGTGGGTAAGATTACAAATAGAATGTCCCCAGATTTTTTTTTCTGAGCCACAGAGACAGTCAGTGCATGTTCTCTTGGAGCATGTTTTATCCCATCTCTTTTTCCTCCAGCCCTAAGAGAAAAGCCTCCAGCCTTCATAAATCCTGCAATCCTCACACTGCCCTTGTTTCTAAAATGCAGAGGGGTATCCTGTTAGGAAGGTTTCCTGCTCAGGCATGATCTATTGATGTGATCTGGGGTATCACCTGTTTGCAGAACTACACACAGATCTCTTGACATGAATTAAAGAATCCAAAATCTTTTTGGAGGCAGCATGTGCACAGAGGCAAAAGCTGCATGTGAACTGCTCGCACAAACTTATTGTCAGCAAGGCTGGTATTACTCAGGCTTTTACAAAACTGATTAAATGGAAAAGTAACACTGCTGAGCTTTCTGGTCTTCAAAAAGTCCTTAAACCCATATCCAAAACTGGACACAGCACCATAGGATTTTCCTTCTATATTTAAGAACAGCCTGGCTTTTGGCACTTGCAGGGTTGGCTGCTCACTGATTGGGGGTTTACGGACTGGTTAAGCAACTCCTCCTTTGGCCTGGACACCTCAGCTCTGCATGATGCTCCTTGCCATCACATTTCCTCCCTCAGCCACCAGAAACAAGGCTCCTGCCCATGTCAGCTACAGCTGAGGCACCCCTCTCCCTGGTTTCCAGTCCCTGCATAGCCTGACCCGGCAAGCAAAAAAGCATCAAGTGTTTTACAAGCATCCTCACAAAATGCAGCCACAGCTTTGTGATGGTTTTGGCTGGGGTAGAGTTAATTTTCCTCACAGTAGTGAGCTATGGCTTGGATCTGCCTTCCCAAGTCACCGTTACGCGTGCTGAAGCCCTGCTGTCCTGGGCATGGCTGAACACCTGCCTGCCTGTGGGAAGCAGCCAATGAATTCCCTTCTTTTTTGGCTTTGCTTGCACAGGCTGCTTTTAGGTTACCCATTAAACTGTCTATCTCAACCCTCATTTTCTCATTTCTACTCTTCCAATTTTCTCCCCTGTCCCACCAGGGGAAAGTGAGCGAGCAGCTGCGTGGGGCTGAGTTGCTGGCTGGGGCTAAAGCATGACAAACTTCTTTTGAAAGGGCTGATCTAACACCGAATAAGAGGTAGAACACATGCCTTCAGGCATAAAAAATCTGTGCAATTTTTTGCTTGCTGGAGTGAGGAGAGATTGCATCTAAATTTCCCTCTCCTGCTTCCCAAAAGAGACGATATCAACAAAAAATGGCTTGCTGCACAGCAAAAAAAATGCACTATTAGTACATTGAAAGAAGACACACAAGAAGAATCCCAGCTATTAACCAGCTATATTTTCAGTCAGTCCACGAATACATTTGGGGTCTGCTCCCTGCCCAGCTTCACATGGACTGGGATTCTCCTAACCTGCCCTCATTTAACAGAAGGCTCTGTGTGGTATGTCTCAAGAGGTGTGTCTAGCCATCAAAGGAGATCCCAGCAACTAAAGGCAGTTAAAGAATTATATTCCTCGTTTTAAGTTTACTTCATATGTCACCTACAACTCCAAAAAAGCAATACACAATCTTTTGTTAAAAGAAAACCAAACAAAACAACACAAAATAACAAAAAATGTGGTGGAGACCAAAGGAACTTTGCATTTAAAGCCATTTGGGGAGCTGTGCAGAAGGACCTGGCCATGCAGAAAGCAGCCTCAGATGACAATCTAAACACCTTTCTTTCCTTGTCAGCTGATCAATAGCTTTTGCACAGAGGGAAAAGCAAAAGCCAGTCTTACTGACAACATTGAAAAGAAAAAAAGAAGGAAACTTTCTTAAAAGACAAAAATGGACACAGAAGGGGAGGGGAGGTACAAAGCGAGCTTTCATAAGTCTATTATTGACAAGACAGAAGCGTTACTAATTTTAAATTCAGCATTTATTCATGCAGTTAACGACTTCAGTCTTTCTGAAGTTCCCCATTTTACCTCCAAGACTTGCTGTGTCTGCATAACTGTATCAAAGACTGAAGAAGATTTTGAGCGTCTGAAGATGAGCACCAATAAACCACCAGTTTCTGGAGCGGTAGTTTCACTTCCCCGAAAGCAGCAGACAGGGCAGAAGGGTCCCTCAGCAGTCAGCAACCATCAATTAACAGTCCAGTAAATTTACCATGGCAGAGTAATTTACTGCACCGCTGCTGGGAAGTCACTTCTGCTAAAACATTATTACAGATGAAGCTTAGCAGAAATCTCAGATCCAGCACAGGACAAGCAGTGCTTTCATCGACCCACCATCCCTCAGAGAACAGGCACTTGAGTGAGTTTGTGGTGATCCCTTTGCTACACTATTCCCTGTGACCAAGTTGCACAAGTTACCTTTAAATGGAGCATCACCTTGAGTGACTGATTAGAGCCTTTGCTGGTCTTGAGTGAAACCTCAAAGCATGCAAGGTGCATTGATTGGTGTTACACCTTACATAGGTTTAGAAGATTTGATATGGAAAACTCCAGTGATTTGCCATCAGCCTCTCAGGACATAAGGCTTAGCCAGGTACCAGAGCAGCACACAGCTGGCTGGTTCTTGGGGACATGGGTTAGAGGGATACAAGGATCTCCAACGCAGGGAGAACAGTCACCTGTTGGCTAAGCAGAAGGTGTCCAACAGAGCTCAGCTCTGGTTTTCCTTTCAACCCTATTCACCTGTTTTTCTCAACTTTGCAACTGTATTGTCTGCATTTCAACCTCGTGATTTATTTAACATAACAAATTTAAAACAAAATGTCTTTTATGTTGACCTCAAGCTGCTTCCCATTAGAAAAGGTTTCAGGTCAAGCGCTGGAAATAAGATACTGTCTTTCTTTGGGGTGACTATCCCAGAAATGACAGCACCAGAGCACCATCACTCCATGAAACCCTCTCTCCTCTGGATATTAGTGAGAAAGCAGCACAGCCCTGAGGTGGCTGTCCCCAGGCTGTGCAAGGACACAGCCAGGCTGGCTCCCTGGCAGGGGAGGGGGTGAGAGAACCCCAACCCTGGTGCCAGAGCCAAGCAGCTGACTCAGAAAGTGAAGTCCACAACCAAAAGCTATTAATGCATCACAAAGCTTGACTGACAGATAGCTGTATATTGCTACAGTCTGTTGCTTTGCTGCATTCCCTCCCAATACCCCAACAGCTTGTTGCTGGTCCTAGCCCCACGGCCCCAGGTGTTCCTGACACATTTCCATCCTTACAAAAGCATGGATTGCCTCAGCGGGCACCACATCATATGGCTTGAAATCACTCAGAAAAGGAAGCGGAGCCCCAGTTCCCAATTTGTAGTCCTGCTGCTTTTCCTTCAGTCCCTCCTAAACAATCTCCATATTTCTTTACTCACACATGACCCGAGACAAAAACAGCAGTAAAGAGAGCAGGAAAGCTTGCACTATGTGATTATAATCAGATTTTTTTGTTCCTTGTTCGCTATGGTCTTTTATCCACCCTTTACAATAATGTAAAAAGCAAGGCAAACTCAGATGTCCAGAGAGAAGCTGGAATAAACATTGTTCTGGTTTAGTGTGTCCTCAACTGCTATTTATGTGAATGTCATATCACCCTAGGTTTTCTGCAATGCAAAAGCTGACTTGGCCTACACGCATGCCACAGGCTTGGGGGTGTTTTCACAAAGGCAAAGCTTTAGAACAGAAGGTGAAACTGGGGAGACCACTCTGCCCAAAGATGGGTGCAGGGTGGGAATGAGAGAGGGACGAGGATACCATAGCTCCCACCAGCAGTGCCGTGTGTGCCTTCCCCCAGGAGATGCGACACGAGGGAAACCCCACAAAATGCCCCAGCTGCGAGGAAATGCTTGTGCTCGTTCTCAGATGGCAAAAATCAATCATGCACAAGGCAAATCCACAGGAGACCTAGGCTCCATTTGTTCCAGCACTCAAGGAACTGATGGTTGTTTGCTTTAAATATGTATTATTTCCACACAATAGCAGTTAACATACCATTTATTACTCCCAGCATCTGATAGGAAGGTGTACATGGATGCTGGCTCACTGCTCCCATGCAAGTCACCTACCAATAACACAGGATCTGTCTCTTAGAACCACACACAAAGAGTGCTTTGCAATTTAAGGTAACTGGTAAAGGGGGAAAATATAAACCCCCTTGCAAGCAGAACAAAAACCTGCTTCCAGGGGGTGTGTCTCCATCATCTTCTGGCTGTTTTCCAACACTACCAGTCATTAATCCTCAAAAAGATATGCTTCCACTAGAAAAGAAAATACTGCACAGAAAATGAAGTTGGAAATTACAAACTTGCAATAATGACAGCAACTGCTACTAGATTTTTTTTTTCTGCCCTTCTGGCTCCTATTTAGCAGGTTTCTGTTTCAGTGTAACCATAGGAACAGCAGTGAAGAGTCTCACTTGAAAGCCTTCACTTCAGCTGCTAGGTTAAGTTATGGGGCTGCAGTGGGCTTGAATATTAAAAACATTGAAACAGCTCTAAAAAAAGCTCAATTTCTATTGCAGGAGACAGACATCTGTGTCGTAAACAGACGCAGTGCCCCACCAATAAATAGAACAAACCAACCCTGCTGATGGAGGTTACTAAAAATCAGGCTCAATAAACAGGTTAAGAATACAAATCATTAATTAACACACTAAAACTGACACCATATGTTTCCTGGAGCTGTTTTTTTGTGTAACAGACCTTAGTAAGACAACTGGATGAACAATGACAGTCCGCAGTAACATGACAACTTCACTGCAATATTCACCCAAACAGTTGAATTTAATATTCTAAATTTTACTTACTCTTTCAAAGTAAAAAAATGACACAGTTCTGGCACATCATCTTTCCTTTGGGAAATATGAAAAAACACAAGTCAGCTATCTTAAAAGAAAGCCACAGGAACCATGCCAGCCAAATGCATAGCCTAAGGACATAGGGATGTTAAATGGAACACAAATAAGGGAATACAGGTGAAATAAATTATGAACCAAAAAGGTCTTCCTTGGTGCCTGATATCTATGCACTTACACCTTTTTCCTAAAGAACTTTAGATAGCCACTACCCTGAAGCATCTGTTACTTTTCACACATTAGCAGTAAGACTCATCTGAAAACAGAGTTGGAAACGCATTCAATTATTCAGCAACAGCTGTTTAAAACACTGTATCACAATAAACAAGTGAACAAAAAACCAGATGGGAACATGTTCATGTTGTATTCACTACAAGGGACAGGTCTGTACATTATGTGAAAGCATAATGTCCATTTTCCATAGATTAGTAAATATAATAACTTATAAATTATTATGTCCATATCTAAAAAACTAATCTTGTGGTACTTATCTGTTTAATCTGCTGCCTCAATTCAGAAAGAGAATTGACATTTTTCAAGCAGTTACAAAAATGACAGGATCTCTGCGAGACCACATGAGAGATGAAGCAGAATATAAAATGTATGTACATGGTTACTGAAGCTTCATTTGAAGCAACAGGATTTGCTGTTCTTAAAGTGGCTGAAATCTGCTTAATTTCTTATCCCTGCTCCTGCTCCACAGGCTCTGGCTGGAGAAGAGGCAAGAAGAGATGAATATTCTGTACTCAGGGCTGTCTTAGCATCTCTTGTCAAGTATTTAGCAAGGATCAGACACATCCAGATAATTTTTCTTATAACTTTATTCATTACCATTTCACTGGCCCATTTACAATTTTCTGTCTATTGCTGCTGCTCAAACACACTCTTCAGTCTATCTTGCAGTTTAGCTAACACTGAGACTTTGTTCCCACAGGCCACTCTCTGCTTTGCTTGTAGCAATCAAATTTTCAGGAGTGTTCAGGATCCCATGGATCCCTCCAAAAGTACAGCTGATGTGGTAAATGATGTGGAAAACTTCCAGTATTTTTACAGTCTCTTGTATAATATTGGACATCTCTTATGAGAACTTAAGAACTATGACTTTTGTAGCATTAGAGAAACCAAATAAAACATAGGCTTATGTCACTGGGAGCTCTTCACATGGAACCCAGAGCCAGCAGCCTTTATTGGCTGGACTGCTGTCAGAAGACTCCAGGTGTTCTATCAAGAAGGTTTGTGCTGGCTATAAATAGGAATAGGCACCACAAGCTGTGCTTGTAGCTTATTTTGGCTTTATTTTAAGAGAGAAATCAAATTTTCTATTTCCTGTGTCCTTACTCTGAACACCTGTAAAGCTGAGTCAATTCACTTTGTTACAAGTGACATAAAAAGATCTCAGAACCCTGCTCCTGGTTTGATTTTATTTTTTTTTTATTAACAAGTCTCACTGCTATTGCAAAACCCTGTCTCTGCTTTGTTTACAGGTGGTAAATTATGCTACATTCAGATCCACGGATAAAATTTTCATGTTAAACACCTGAACATTAATCACAATATTAAAATCTCCACAAGCTCCAGTGGGTTCCATGGGAGGCTGTGATGCCTCAGAGGTGTTTTCAGCCTCTTCTGTTAAAAAGACACCTGGAGGATGGGGAGGATATGAAGAAAAGAAAGAAAGAAACACCAGCTTTAAACAGTTCAGGGAAACTGTCCCTGGCTTTGTACACAGAAAAAAACTTTAAATTTCTCAAGTATGGAAATTTTATTTAAAGGAAAAAGGATTTCAGTGAGCACTGGTTCAAAAAATGGAAACAAAAGACAGACACACTGTCTAGAACTTGAGCCCCCAAACTTGCAAAAGAAAACTGCTAGGACACATAAGAAAGGAAGGTGAGAATGAAATAAGTGAAAACCAACCTGAAATGTGGAATGATGAAAAATACTTAGTTACCTCTTTTCAAAAGAAAGTTCCCATAGCTACCTTACAAAAATCTGGTTTAGGAAGGAGTAATTGTGGGGTTTTCCAAATGTATAGCCAGCAACTCCCTCTCAGGAGGATACTGCTCATTTCTGCCCTCCCTCCCACTCTCCCACACACTGCAGGGCAGTCCAGTCATATGCTGTAATTGGGAATAATTGCTTTTATAATTTATACCAAGGCAACTACTACAGTGAGAGAAACCTGCACCTGAAGAGCCTGAGGCTCTGCACTGCTTCAGAACAGCCATCCCTGTGACAAGCTAGGGACATTTTCTTGTTCTTTAAAAAATTTATTCATTATTGAGTAATTGCTGCAACCAAGAACAAAACATCCTCTTGGAGATGTATGAACAGTGCCTGAGTTCCCTGTATGGATCACCCAGCTGCAAATGGGGTGCTCTAAAGCATTGCCAAGATAACCACTACTCACAGGTCTTCATTAGGGATTAAGGAGTGATTCAAACCATGCCATGCCTTTGACAGCACTTTAGTAAAGGAAAACCATCATGCCTGGCTAAGCCACAAAGCTTGTACAACGGCCACAGACAAGACATGTAAGGGGACTGTACCTCCACAGTCCCCCAGTGACACCACTCATCTCACTGGGATGAGCTCAACATTGTCAGGTGAAATACCTGCCCCAATCCTCAGCTGGATAAAAATGGGACAAATCCTGGGAGTGTAGACAGGGACTTCAATCTCATGTTGAACCTCTAGCTGTATTACACAATTAAGGTTTCTCTCAAGCTCTGCAGCTTTCCTTAGGTCACAAAGATTTATAAGCCCATTAAGAAGGTGATGAACAATTGCTTTTACTTCCTGGGGGCAAGCTCCTTTCTAGATATGAACCCAGTGAATTAAATCCACACATGTTGCTGTAACTGGCACTGCTGATGTCACACTTCACTTTCTGATGCTTCCTCCCTACTGTTCTGAAGAGAAAGGGCAGGGGAAATCCTGTTCACATGTATATTTCAGGATGATCTTTGCCTGCTTGAACTCACACACTGACACATCAAGTTCTAACAATTTAATGCGGTGGCTCAGCCATGTTTGTTGTAATTAAAGTTTAACAAGTTTTTAAAGCAAGATTTTAAGTTCTACATTAATATTTCACAACATGCTCCATTACCTTGTGCTGTGCCCTACCAAATACTTTGTACAACCTGCAAAAGCCTTGTATTCATCCAAAGACTGCAGTTCTCCAAGACACAGCAAAGCAGTGACCTGTCTCCTGCCCTAGAAGGCACCCCTTCACAACCCTTTAGAGCCATTACTGGCCTTACATAACAACCAAAAGGTTTGTCCTTGTAAACTGAAGCCTTGGAAAACAAACTATCTGACATTGAAAAGACACATCAACTTATGTTTTACACCCTAAGGATATTTAATCTTTTAATCAGTGACGCCTGGGCCAGGAGCTGCTACTCAGAAATAATACACAGCATCCAGACCCAGCCATGCCTTGTGCTCATACAAATTCCAAAGAGATTTCCCACCCACCTTCTTTTCCTCCACAAGAGACTTGCTGTAGGCAACCATCACAGAGAGTGAGACCTTACACTTTCCATAAACAGCTAAATTAATTCATATTCCCTTTGTGAGGAGAGTTTTGGCATGAGGATTTCTGCTTGCTCGATCCCACAGATACTGCACACCAATTCTGATGTGTTTTAGTATCACTACTCCTCTTGAGGAGCAGCTCAGGAATACTGCCTAGAAAGCAGAAGGGAAGGGCATGGAAGAGCACACAGGCTGGGAGCAGGACTCTGGAGGGGAGCCCTGCCAAGCCTTTGTCAGCCTGTGTCACTCTTCCCAGGTGCTTCGAGGTGAAGATTTGCTGAACCCTCAGCCAACCACTACACAAAACCTCCAATTAAAATGAGACCTAGAAGCTCTTTTTCCTTCTCCTAGAAGGATTCTGAGGAGCCTATGAGGAACTTTCTATAAGTAAGCCCAAACTGGAGTTCTCGAAACAACCACATGTATACCTCATCAGCAGACCTGCAAAAAAAACACTGACAAAAACAAAGCTTTGCCAATACCAAGTCGCTTTCTGTAAAGGACTGAGACTCTCTGGTGAGAAAAGCTGCATAACAAATGAACTGGATAAAATGAATACATCAAAAATCAACATATTGATGGAATCATTTGGAAATGAATTAAATCCATACTGATGAGTCCATTACTTTGTTTCAGCCGGTTTTGTGGAAGAGGGCAGTTTTGATTAACACAAGGATTGCGCTGAACTTCAATCTGCTTAGTATTTTATTTCTTCATAATCTTGCCTCTGTTGGAAGGACCACGGCTTGTTAAGCATGAGTTATCATGCACTGAGAGACTGCTGAACCACTTGAGACAGGTTTCCAAGAGGGCAAGACTAACTCCCTTTTGGGGCAATGCACACACTGCTGCTGCAGTTTATTGAACTACTGGAGAGGTCCAGCATCTTCCTGAGCTGGAACTTTTTTATAATATTTATTTAATATAATTAATTTAATATAATTACTTTAATATAATTAATTTAATATTGTGTGAAAGAGCAGTAAGCATATTCTTCAAAAATGCCAAATCTGCCTGCCTTGGGAGTCTTCATTAAGTCAATCTGGCAGCCTCATGGAAGCAACCCAAATAACTACATTCTCCTCTCTCTCATTTCTAAAAATATCATCACAAGCTCTGTTGTTTCCCTCCCCCTCTAAACTGACTAAACCACTTTCTAAAATAAGGTTACAAGTTGCAATAGAGAGATGATACAGTGATGGGGATAAATCCCATCCATCAAACAAACTGAACAAAGTTATACAGCCATCAGCTGAATTATTTCACATGCTGGGGATGATCCCAAAGAGAAGAACTCTGAGTGCACAGCAAAGGACAGCAAAACAAAACCTCACTTTGATATCAGTAGAGAATGCAAAGCCACTGCCCATGGCTGCCGTCACAGCATATTGAGCTCAGCAGAAGGATGCACGTGCACACACACACACACACACACACACACACACACACTACTATTCCAGTATGGAAATAAAACCTTTCCAAAGTGTCACCATGAAGATGTGTTCCCTGCAGGGGAGTTATTCCATAACAGTGTCCATGAATCACACTTCACAGCAGTAGCATATACCAGCTGCTAGACAAGATGGACAGTTCATCTGACCAGGACAGGAATTCCCACGTAAGAGTTAACCACCATCGGGGGATAACAGAAAGCACTCTGAACCATCTCTGGAATTAGGCAGACTCTTTGGCAATCTACACAGACATTGATGTGCAGCACAGAACAGCATCTGTAGCTCAAGCTACTTAACAAACACGTGGAATTGCTTGAGTGAGACATCTTAGTTTTTAATTCAGCCTTCCAACAGAATTTAACCCCGTAATACAACATATGGCCATAACTATGATAAGTTGTCTTGCATCAAATTGGTTTGTTTCAAAAAGGAACCTCCTTTTCTTCAGAGATGTAGCAAGGTAAAAGAGAAGGCAAGGGGAGTGATAAGACTTCTCTTGGTTAAGTAGTGTGAAGATGAATTTCACACAGAAAGTCTCTTCTGAAAGGTATCTGCTGTCAGAGCAAGTCCTCGGAAGCCTCTTACACCTCTCTCCCTGTAAAACAGGCTTAGATGGCCCAAGATAAACCCCTCCTTTTTGTTAATACTCTTTTGAAATTTTGAAAATTCTGTTGAAAATTGTTTTTAAAGGAAAGAATTTCTGACACCAGTGAATGGACATAAAGATTTTGAAAATTGTCAAAATCTGTTCCATGCTCCCCATGAGATTTTCAGCATGATAGTTTGGCTAAGTCTTTTTGTGTAGTTAAATGTCACCAGACAGGACAGTCACAATCAAGTCACACATCTCCCTAGGACTTGTCATGAACAGTTTCAACTCTCCTGTTCCTGCAGCCAGTGCTTGTCAGTGCTGCAGTAACCATCACCACTGCCCCAAAATGGCCAACTTGGTCCTTGCTCACTGCTCCAACAGCAGGGCAGCTTGTGCAGCCTGTTTCAGAAGGCATCCATCACCTTGCAGAACGTTTTACTGAAGCTGGATGTAACTGAGCTCATGCTTCCACAGCTTTCTGAATAAGCTTGGGGAAATGACGCCACATTTGAGCCATATCACATGAAAAATGTAAATCCTGTACCCATTTAAGAAATACTGTGATTTTGTCTGTCAGAGGTTTAACATTAGTTCCTCTTTTAGCACAAATATGCATATATATGTATGGGGTAATCCCTATGTCATGTGGACAGCCACAGCTGAAGCTGCACAGATAAATTTGGCCATAACAGAACCCCAGTTTGACTAGCCTAGTTCTTTAAAGAGTAGAAGTAAACAGCTCCTTGGGTAAGACAATGATAGGTTGGATTCCAACTCAAACTGGGGACCCCATTCAATCCTGAATGCAGACATGGAACTGGCCAGTGCTGAGACTCCAACCATTTGGGTGTTCAAGTGTGGGAATTTTGAACCCCCTATAAAAGGGGACATCTCTCAATGAACTCTGGCTGTGTCACATGACCTCCAGTGTGTTCTGTCATGTGCCTGCCTCCAAAACTGTAAGAGGTCAGCTATTAGGACCCACCGTAATAGGTCAGCTATCTCAACAAATCCTCTTTGAACAGTCAGCAAAAGCACTTCCCATTTATGTCTTTTTACTTCTTACCTCATAGATTTTGAAATATGGATTTTATATTCGGAGCCTTAAGAAAGTTAAGAACTTTATCTTGACTTTTCATTAATGGACACAGACGCACACAGACGGACTGATTTCTTGTTTCACATTTCCACAACTTTCTCTTAGTGAACTGAGGGGCAGAGTGAAGGAACAAAATGTTAAAATTGCTCCCGTCAGCATAATTGAAAAGTTTGGAGAGATTTAGAAGAGCACTCCTGGTGGAACCTTAGGACCTGTGGAATAATGAGGGTCTTCAACAAGCATTAGAATTGGTTATTATCTAGCACAAAAAAAGAAACAAAAATTAAAAAATAAATAACAAACAATAAACAAAATAAAAACAAACAAAGAAAATCAAATAAAATAAAAAAACCAAAAAAAAACCAAAAAAAACCCCAAAAAACCCAAAGGTGCCACAGCACATTCTTCACCTGCAAAAGCCCTGGCACCAAATGAAGGGGGTTCCTTCATTCAGATCATTGACCGGACACCTTATTAAAAAGATTACTACAGTTCTTTGATCTGGCGCAGAAAAAATGCACATAAGAGGCCATCAGGTTTCCAGAATTCTTCTTGAAGCTGTCCCTGTTGGCCATTGAGGTCACTGTCTTTCATTTAGGACAGTCAGAAATATACAGTGAATTACCATCGAGCGAGTAGAAAAGGGTCTCAGACAGCTCTGAGTCTGCAGAAACTCCCTTTCCTAACAGACCAGGTTACCTGGGGTTCTTCTGTGATAGGAAATAGTAACTTGATCTCCTCATGCATCTGTACACACACACACACACACACACACACACACACACACACACACGGAGTTCCCCACTGAACTGGAGAAAGAACAGGCACCATCGCCCTCAGCTTCCCAGGAATTGTGCATCTTTGCTTTGACTATCAGCATCCCTAACTCATCACTTCCGTTTGATAATCTTTCTTGCCTTATAAACTAAAAAAATCTATCAGTTTTCTTACTGGTTCTGCTTATTTCTTAGGCCATGGACTTCTTGTTCTCTACAAATTCCTGCAATTTAGGTTTTCCAAACAGTAGTCTGTGTTCCAGCTTTAGCGTGCATTTTAACCTCAAGCTTTGTATCTGGGCTATTTTAGTGAAGTGCATCAAATAAAAGTGAAACTTACCTTAAGTTAGAAAAAGACTTCTGCTTATTGCCTTTTATTCTTCAAACACACACCCACACCCACCCAACTCTATTCAATGCACTTGAAAGTCATTTCCTCTGGGTCCAACAGAAGCACACGTTGTCGCCCTTAATCCACGGCAGGAATCTCACACACCCACAGGGGCACACCCACGACCACAGATAAACTACATCACATCACTCTTATTGCATTAAATTCCTCCTTTTTGTCAGGACATCTTAATAATCAGCATTTTGGATAGCACAAACAGAAAGCTCTCATTCCAGGACTGGGAAAACAAACCCGGCAGAGAGTCTGCCTGTTTTCTCAAGGAAGTGACAGTCTTCTGTCTTGCTAGGTTGGTTGAAATTGGGCTTGCTTTTCAGAGGCATGTCAAATGTATTCAAATATTATATTCAAATATACCTGAAAAACTGAGGTCTCTGCCTTTTTTACCTTAAGAACTTTGAAAAATTGGCATTTACCCTGAACCAGAGCAACATGCATTTGACAAGGTTATTAAAACAACCTTCCTGCTCAGGCTTGAGCCTGTGCCCTCCAGTTTCCTTCTCCACCTCAATTTATCTTCCTCCAATTGAAATCACTGTTACAGCAGATGAGGTTTATCAAGATTATCAAACAAAAACAGCAGCTCCTACATCCAAATGAACTCAAATGGAAGGCATTCATTTGCACACCACTTCTCTCCTTCCTGATTCAAGTAACAACTAATTTGGTGGGATGTTAGCTTCCCCAGTATCTCACTTAGGCAGGCTGGGACTACTCATCACTGAACTGGTTCAGAACCATCCAGCTGTATGTGCAAACGACTGCAGCTTCCATAGCCAATGCTTTCATTGCCTGTACAAATAACACATTCTTTTTCCAGGAGACTGCAAGAATAACAGAACATAAAGCTCCTCAGGACCTCCAGTCAATGTCACATCAGGACTTAAATTTAGGATTTATGCTCCTCCACTATAACCCTTATGCTTCCAGACAAAAGTAATGCTCCTATGTAATGGTATGTAAAAACTCCTGCTTTCCTCTTGCAGCTCCCAACTAATCTGAGTTTTCCTCCTTCACAGAAGCTTGATCAGATCAGATGCATTCTCCAGAGCACAGCTTGTGCAGGCGCCTGCCCGGAGGGCGCTGAGCGCACACACAAACCTCTGCAGGGAAGAGAATCCCTGCGGAACACGATTCATTTTTGTGTGTTGGACATGTGCCAAATGTCCCAAATTGACTCAGAAGGAGGAAACGACCATCACCACCAGGTCAAGAAGGCATTTCAGTGCTGACTTTCCAGTTCACACAGCATTTGCTCAGCGTTTTTCATCACCTCTCTGCAGCTCTGAATGCTGCTGACTAGCAAAGGCAGGGGTTGAAACTGCTATGCCAGGGCTTGTTCCAGCTTGGCAAATTCAATTAAGTACAGCAGAAAAAGTTCTTCTCTGATTAGAGCCAAAGATTCTTTGGCTAAACTGAATAAATCAACTGCTGTTTCTACAAATGACAATCCCACTTTTATTTAAGATGTAGAAAATACAAAGACTACACCAAAAAGATACTGAGGGTCATATACCTACCACTTCAATAAATTTGATAGCTCCAAAACTGCAGTATATACACATTGCCAAAAACCTGGAGTCCACAAATGGACCATAAAGAACATGTTGGATTCTCAAACTCATTACTCATTTTAGATGCAATGATAACACAGCTACCTAAGAAGTACTTGATGCAAATTTTTCTTAAACAAAACCCTTTCAATTTTTATCTGCTCCTCTTTAGCCAATGACTGCACTTCTGTGAAGCTTGTTGTGTTACCCTGTATTTTAGTGAGAGTCAAGCAAGTCTCAGCTTTGGAAATTTAAAATTAACTGCAAGAAAGTTATGGGCTTCCTCAAGCCTGTTTCCAAGGGTTCCATGTAGGTGTTAGGACTTGACACCATGGCACTGCTGCCACTACCTAAAAGGAGACAGAAGTTTTTCTGCTGCATGAAAGGAGTTTAGAGGTACCTGGATGGGCTCACTCCTGGGACATATATTTGATGATTGAACCATCATCATGTCTCTAAAGAAAACCATCAGCATCAGCTATCCAAAGCTGTCTAGATTACATGGCAAGACCTGACAAGGCCTTTCTAGGCAAGCTATTTAAATTCCACAAAACATCCCGGTAGAGGACCTTGGGTCTGAATAAGTAGAAGCAGCCTGCGTTTCGACTGCCTACTATGGATCAGCTCTCATCTTCATATAAGAGCTGTGTTCCCCTTCATTTAAATTAATCATATCGACCAGGAATGCCACTTTTCTGGGCCTCAGGTCTTTGTCAGTAGTGTTTTCCACCCTTCAGAGGAAAATTTGGCAGAGGGACAGGCTATCAGCTCCTGCGGCAGAAAGCTCAGTACAGAACCAGGCCACCACATCAAAGACAGTCATTTTATTCCTTTAATTCCCTCCAAAAAAAAAAAAAAAAAATCCTCTTTTCACTGCTGCCTGCCCAGTGCTGGCTCAGGCATAGTTCTGTGAGGAAAGCCAGGGCAGGGAACCAGTGCTACTCGCCAGCTGATGACTGTGTTTCCTTCTGCCAAGCCGGGCAGGGAAGCCAGCAAGCCCCCTGTCCCACGCCAGCCCCCAGCACCAAGCCACTTGCCAGGGCTGGGAGCAAGTTTGGTGAACAGGTTAATTCCAGGAACTGCCAGAAACAGAGCACAGTGAGAGCACCAGCCCCAGTACAGCCTGACAACTTTCTGCTGGTTTGCAGGAGAGTGACAAGATGCCAGGGATGTCTGCAGAGGCTCACCTTGGGCTGCTGACTTTGGGGGCCAAGGGAAGGTGCCAGTTTCCTTTGGCTGCCACCACAGTCTTAGCATGACATTCAGCAGCAGAATATTAACTCCTAACAACACGGCACTTGCAGCCCCATTTTCAGTGATGCTCCTATGTACCTGCACAGCTGCAGCAGCCACACCAGTCACTCCCCTTAATAAAAAAGAAAAATGCGCTGTCAGAGTGTTAGGAAGGATTGCACCAGGAGAGTAATGGGCTAAACAAATGGGAAGGACCCATTTGTTCCAGGGTCTAGGATCTCTTTATGGTGCTGGAGGTCCTGTGCATCTCCAGCTGTAAACAAGAGAACTGCAGAGGCTTTACTTGTTACATTTGCTAAGTCCTGCAGCAGGATGCCTTCCTGCCCTCCAAACCTGCATTATGCAGCTCTGCACTTCCTCCAGTAGTTATACATAGAAACAATCCATTAGCAGTCAGGTTAACGCACAGCACATAAATAGACCATGTTTGTCAGCATGTCTAAGCCCTACAGGTCAGCTGGCCACTTTATTTAAGAGACTCTGCAGCAGGCTCGCTGCAGGAAAGCAGGAACTTCCACTCTGAATTATAGGGGCAGAATGCAATCAACTGTTTTTCTGGTTTTTTTAAGGGTGCACAAGACAAAACTTTAGCACGAAAGAAAAATCAAATGAAAGCTGAACATTATTTTCTCTCCAATCTGTGCCTTCTATGCTTATGCAGCAGAATAAAGGCAAATAACCTGAATGCAGCCAGATGTTGCATTTCAGAGTTTGGGTGGGGGATAAAGAGAAGAATAGAACCCACTCTAGGGATCAGTGCATGCCTTCTAAAACACAAACATTTTAGAAGACGTCAACACATCTCTAATGTTATTTGGATGATCGGCTTGCCCGAGGGAGGGCAAAAGGGAGGCCTGCTATTAATAAGCAGTGGTTAGTTATGAAATTAAAAGCTCAAATATAAGGGCAGAGCAGTTCTCAAGAAAAAGATCCCAACTTTTTCAGCATGCAAGCTGCATCACTTCTTCACAAAAACTTGCTTTTAGAAACAGATGGCAGCCTGCAAGACCTACAAATCCTTTGTCTGGAGTGGCAAACTAGGCCCTATTGCCCATCAAAGTCAACCGTCACATTGTGAAGCACTGACCCTAACAAATCCATTATGTTTCTTTCTACCACAACGCTAAACCAGACAAAATGAGTCAGACTTAATACGAACGGGTGAGGGGTTTTAAATCCCTCTCCCCACCATCTCCACAAAAAATAAAGACAAAAGGGAGGGTCTGCATTGACCCTCCACTGATGAGCCCTGCAGTGAGGGCTGCCCCCTTGGGCCAGGCTGCCCGAAGGAGGATGAATTTGGGGTCGGAGCATTTATACGGCACAGTGCAATGGCTTTGGGATCAGCACGCTCTGTCAGTCAAACTACCCACACAGGCAAAAGTGAATATCCCAAGCAGGAAAGAAAGGCCCTTACGCTGGCTGAATAATTAGGTCTGATGTGCTTTGTAGTTTCTCAGCCCTCCCTTTACAGCTCTGCTGAAGTGCTGTGCAGATACATAGCACAGAGATGGGGAAAGCTCCTCACAGGTACAGCAGGGAAGAGAATATAATGTTTTTTCTTGTCTGCCAGCTGAATCGAGGCAATGTGAAGAAATAGGAGCTCATATCAAAGAACTGCTGCCTTCACTCAAGGGAGAAAACAACAGAGAAGCCTGCTGAGGCGGTGATGGATGAGGCGATGATGTGGAAAGGATCCAAAAGCCTTTTCCCTGCTATGGCTATTTGGTGCATCTTGACACACAAAAGGAAACGCCCATCAGTGGTACTCTCAGCAGACGCCTCCCAGCAAGGAATACTTTTATCAAAGAAAAGATCTCTCTCAATAGCAGTAAGTCCAGTTTATGAACAATTCAAATCACTTTCATCTCACATATCTAAAAACAAGAGACAACAAGAAAGTCAGCATCCTCAGAGCAACAGTTTGGTTGGATTCTTCACACCCTCATAAAAATTGCTCCCCATCCCCCTCTTTTACTCGTTTTCTTCAGCATAAAACAATCTCTCAAGGACATGGCAACAACGACACTGAAATTCAAAGCATTGAGATCAAACACGTGAAGCTGACGCTCATTACGGCTAAATTATGTCACCTATCCAAAGGCTCAAGCTTATTATTTAAGACAATACAACAGTCATTAATCACAGCCATTGTGTCCTGCTTTAAAGGCGTCTAGAAAGCTAGAGAATACAAGGGAGATTTATTATACTACAGTGCCAGATTTAATTACATGGTTTTCTCCTCAGCATCTCGCCACTTGTAGTTCACCACCTGTTTGCACCAGAGGACCTGAAATAAAGATGCGCCAGCCCTTGAGGCCGGGCACGCAAGAGAGGCTTGTGCTGTGCTCTTCTGTGGCTGCTGTAGCAGAACAGCCCATTCTGGGGGATGCTGGCAGCCAAATTGCTTGTGGAGAGTTATTGTTTTCCTTTCGAAGTTTTAAACTTCCAGTTTCTTTTCATACATGTTCACATACAGAAAAATCACATCCTTGAGCCCATGAGCAAAGTGAAACAGGTCTCTGTCTTCTTCCTAAAGCTGCAGCGCAAAGATTCGCGCCCTCGCCACCACAACAATGTATTTAAGCAGCGTGTCTGTCTGCTGGCAGACCTCTGAGTTTGCATTTTCTTCTATAAATATTTAATGTAGAAGAACTGTTCATGTTACCCACTTTGACCGAAGTGTTTTGACAGCCATGCTCACCACATGACAATGATGCTCTATTTAACACTGCAGCTGCATACAGGAGGATTTGGTTTCAGTTTTATACAATATTGTGAAACTGATGACCTCCTACAAATAAACCAGTTAATACATTTTTAAGGAGCAGAATTTAAATGCATTAGCAAGACAATTGTCAGAAAGCCACAACAAAAAAGAAAACCAGAAATTTAATTCCTAAATTCAAAAGCCTGCTTAAATTCAAATGCAATTCCTTGTTATTAAATCTATTCAGATGGTGAAAATTAGAGATAATCAAGACTGGAAAAGCTAAGTAGCCTCCTGATATTGTTTCTCTTCAAGCTAGAATAATTTCCAAACTTTCCAGACCACATGTTGTCATCAGCCCTCAGAGGTCTCTACACACTTTTACCAGCCAGTTAATTGAATACACACAAAAGATGACGATGGCTCAGTGGATCACTTGGCTGGCCCCAAGGGAGGTTTGATCCCAGCCTATCTCTAACATACAAAGACTCAGCATGGTCTATCAGCAACTAACCAAGAGTCAGTCTTTCAAATCTGAAGATCATAACATTTTTTCAGGTAAAGAAAGGTCAGGGAAACAAAAAGGCCTAAGTAACCCAGCCAGTCAAACCCACACAAATAGCTCCGCTACTGTTAGTGATGCAGAAAGGCACTTTAATACTCTCACTGTAACATGGAATCACTTAAGCACAGTTTGGAAAAAATACGTAATATAAGAAAGAGAAACTGAGTCAGCAATGTTTATCCTTCTCCACATCTCCTGGCCCCCGAGCATCGTCTCGGTTACCCAGGGGCTCATTAATGCATTCATCTATTACAAGCTTGCTGGAAGCATGGAGCGATGCCACTTCAGTATGAGCAGATTAATCAAGCAGGGATTGCCAGCCTTCCACTGCAAGGCAATGCCTTCTCCTTCTAGGCTATTTCAGCAGGCAGATTCAGCTGGATATTGTCATTTACTTCCAAGACAACTCATAAATGCGAAGTGATTAGCCATCTCTTGCAGCGCCTTTTACTGCAGTTACTCAAAATTTAATGCACTTAGTACAGTTTCATGACTCCTAATGCATCATTAGCACTTTAATATATCAGACTACAGATTTTCGTTCTTAACAATCATCAGAAAGGTCAGGATAGCATTTTAGAACAATAAAACATGAGGATGAGCTGGTTTGTTCTTGAATGTAGGAAGGGGGAAGATAAGGAAAGGAAAAGATAGTAAAGAAATCTCTTCTCCAGCATATTCTGCTTCTGTACCTCCCACTCAGTGCATTTTGAAAAAATACAGAAGTGTTTTTCCACAGACACATCTCTGGATGCAATAGTACCACCATAGTCAAGCTCCTGCATGCTTTCACTAAGCTTGAGGAAGGACTTGGACCCTGCCAACAACCATCTGAGAACTGTTATTTATTGCCAAACATAGCTTTGTTCCCACTGCCTGTTATCACACTGTAGGAGCTGAGACTGAGCAAGAAAGACTAAGAATGATGGCTTCAGCACAGCTGTAGGGTTTCACAGGTATGGGTGAATAGCACTTGGAATTATGCAACAGGATGCCATGACAGAAATCATCGTCCTCTCATCTACAGCTCCTTTTGCTCACACAGGCCTGCTAGCTCCCATATTCCTTCCTTCCTTCCCTCTCAGTACCAGGAGTTACCCTCGCTCCCTACACCACCAGATGGGCAGGAGGCAACGCATGCTCTGCTCAGATCTCTGCTCGGATCCCAGCTCTGGGGCTGCCAATTAGCCTGCCAGGATACCCACATGGAGGGGCCCCCCTTGCTTTAGAAAGTGTTCTTGCTTTTCCTGCAGCCTTTGTACTACTGGAAGGTTAATTAGGATCTCTGCTTTAGCTGCAGGGACTTCACCAAAAAAATCCCTTTCTTTTCCATTCCACCTCTGACAAAATTAAATTGACCTATGTGCTCAGAAGTGGGTAGATAGGATAAGACTGGGGGGAGGGCAAGACTGGTTTGGGGGGTTGGTATTTTGACTTTTTTTTTTTAATAAAAAGGAAACAAGCCTCGTGTAATCATGTTATCAATCACTCATGCTAAGTTTTGAGTGTGATAACACTGCACTATTAAGAACACAGATGGTCTCCTGCTTAGTTAGCATCAGCTTCCCTTTTGAGTTATTCAGCATCACAAGCAATACTGGGTCAGAAGTCATCGTCGCAAAGTGCTGACAAAATATTAACCAATAACTGAAACCCAATACCGATTTTGAATTGCAAATAGCTTTCAGATCATTATCACCATCATATATGATCTGCATCTTGGACACACCACTGCAACTGCTGCTCTGAGCAATTCACTCTCAGCTCTGGGACAGACCTAAATCTGTGCCTTTTCTCCCTGGTTCCCGGACAAATGGCTCTTCCAGCGCTAGCACGGACCTGAAGGCGAGGAGCATGAATACACCCAGGCCCCCAGACAAGATGTTTTGTCATTCTTCTTCCCGCCGAAAGCACAAGAGCTGAACTAATCGGGGCCCCGAGCGCCTGGGTCACAGCCAGGGCACCCGCGCCAGGGACCTCGGCTCTTTCTCACCTGCTGACAGGGACAAAGCAGGGCTGAGGGGCCTGAGCTCATTAAGGCAGAGTTTTCATGGGAAGTTCGGCCCACATGAGGCTGGAGGGATTTTTTTTTTTTAATTTTTTTTGTTGTTGTTGCTTTTTTTTTTTAAACAGTGTGTTAGGCCGAACAAATTTCAACAGGGCTCTTTCTTTCCCCGCTCAACTCACCACCCCATGGGCAGCTCCAAGCAGAGAGAAAACAAAGACATGGGCATAGAAATGACACTAAGTTATTACCCAGAACTGCTATTGTGAAAGTTAACATCTCCCATCACTATTCCCCTTTTGCTAAGTGCAACAGCAGACCACGGCTACAGCTGCCTCACCCTATGCAGATGTTCATATTTATACAGGAAAAAAATTATTACTTAATAGCATTCCCTACACCAGGATTCTTTAATTCTTAGTCATTCCCCAATTTGAGACACAAACACTAGACGACACATCCCTGCTTGAATTAAGAGAGTCAAACAACATCTGCTATCACACTCACTAAAGCCAGAAAGAGCCAAAATATTTTCAAATGCAACAGTAAGAAAAACCTATCTTGAACAGCATCATCTTGGAAAAGGCTAAACACCTAATCCATCCATGCTTAATAGCAACTATCTTCCAGAGACAAATGTTCTCCCTTAATAGATTCATGGCAATAGTAGAGACAGAGGCTGACAGCCCCAAAAGGGGTACCTTAAAGATGCTGTAATACCATTTTTCCTGGCCTTGATATTCCTGCAGTGCTAACAAAGGCATCATGTACAGCAAAATACACCCTTCACAGCTTTGCACATATCTACCATCAGTCATTTTATAAAGCACCTGGCAGTTCTCAAGCAATGTGAGTCATGACCAACATTTAATCTTCATAGCCTCACAAAATTTTAGGGGGTTGGGTGTTTTCAGCACTTCTGTTGGTTTTGTTTGGATTCTTTGGTTTGAGGTTTTTTTTAAACAAAAAGCGTGAATTTTTCCTCATATACTTGGTGCTGTGTATTTTCATATAGTTATACTGGAAGAATAAACAAAGTGAGAAAGCACAAAATCTACATTACAAAAAAGTCCCATTCTAGAAACAGTGTAGCAACCCTTTATCTCTTCCACACCAGCCAGTATCACAGCTGACAGAAAGTCTGTGTTAACAGAGCTGGTGTTTTAAGCATAAAATTGTTCTTCATTTTAAATTTATGTCGGAGTATTGCACAGCATAAAACAAACAAGAATACCAAGTGGGAATGCTGACGGAAAAATAGTATTGTGTGAATAACTAACTCATCAGCAAATCTTCCCCTCCCTCAACAATGAAAAGCCAAATATTTATTCAATTGCATATTGCATTCTTTACTCAAATACTTCATAATTTGAATTTAAAACAACAAATCTCAATTCCCTTTCCTGAGCATCTCAGGGGAGACCAGGGGGCCCAGCAGAAAGTATTTACACCATCTGACTGAGTCCATCTCAGCAGCAATCTGGAGAAAAAGCAGGAGAGGTGGGCTCTTAAACAAGTGGTCTGGACCCTCCAGGCAAGCTCCAGGTCACTGAGAACAGGGATTGCAGAACCTGTCAGACACCTGAAGGCAGTGTAGGCAATACCTATTTGGACCATGACAGCAGCATCCTCTCCCAGAAGTCTCCAGCTGCATTCCAAACGCTGGTCAGTCCAAAGCAGACTGGTTGGCCCATCTGATCAATATTTCATTGAGGAATTACCAGAGAAGTGAGTTCTGGGTTTCATCATCTCATTACTAAGAGCTCAGCCCTCTTGTGTTTCAGTCACAAGGGACCCAAAGCACCTCTGACACCTGGGCAGCCTGGTGTAAGGAGCAAACGTGGTGATACTTGATTTTCCCTTGTCACTCTAGTTCCTGCTCCCACAGGTGACATGGCATCACACCGCGTGCCACCGCACGCCAATCCACTTGTACGTGAAAATAGCTCTGCATGGAAATGAGCAGAGGTTTATAGAGATGCTGAGGGGGAAATGCAAATTTATACAAATAATTTCAGTCATCCGTGAAAAGTAGCAGCCACTACACACCCATGACAGTTGAGCTTGGCTTTTTTTTTTTGTTTAATCCTGTCATTGTTTACACAGAATGGTGTTTCAGATTAAGCCCCCTTACCCTTCCACATGTTAGTCTTTAACATGACAAGAGAATATGAAGAAGGGGGGTGGATGGAGGATACTTCTGGCTTTCATGCTGTGCAACTTTCCACTCACACAGATTCAAAGCATGATTTGACTCCATACCAAGCTTGATATTAAGCTTGCTAGTTTTTGGGTTTTTTTAGGTGCTACTAGATCCCAGAATTATTATTGCAATTTGATGATTAAAATGACCATAAACCAAAGTCAAATTTATGCTCCAAGGTAAGGGGGGGTGCTCACTCTACAAGACTGACATATTTAAACATTGCCTCTGAATACAAACCAAGAACAGCTGACACATTTGTATGAAATTGTGAAGGTTGTTCTCCAGTGAGAGAACCAGTTTGCTTTACAGATCCACCAAAAACAGACCCCTCACTCAAATACTGTATTCTACTAGGAGTTAAATTTTATACTATCACTTGAAGCAGGTCACTGAGATTTGGCAAAGTCCTTCAAACCACAGACTATATATTAGCATGGGAATACTCCCCTCATTTCACTCTTTAAGCATCTGCTTGGATGTTTTGATGTTATTTTTCATGGCTTGGGTAGGTATGGAGGTAGAAGTAAAACCTCAGACCTCAAAGGAGAATGGCTTCATGTTTTCAGCCATTCAGGCACCTCCACCAAGCCTAGGACACCCTAATGAGAGAACCTTCAGTTGAGATACAATGATCAGACAGCTGATTAAAAACTATCTTTGACTCCAAGCAAGAAGCACAAATGGAGTTGTTTATATTTTCATACTGGTAGCATAACAGAAGTTTCTTCCAGCCGTGCCTGTATCTGACACCTTAGCAGTCTGTCACACATGAGTCATCTCCCCAGTATGTTTCTTTTACTATGATGACCCATCACCATTTCTTCCCTAATTACTTTTGGGATTATCAATATGGCTAATGTGATCAAAACACCACAGCGAAGGCTTACTGTTTTCTGACCAGATTTGTTTTTCATCAATGCAATTTTTCCTACTGCACCTATTTTTCCTATTTGCTGGTTAAGAGGTGCATAATGGAAAAAAAAAAAAAAAGAAAAAAAAATCATAGGCTATTTACACTCATGAACTATATAGAGATTCACATATTCCACAGAATTCCTCTCCATGCACACCAGAGGTGGCTGAACAAGCTACTTGTAATGTTCTTCCCACAGCACCAGCCAAAGACCACAGCATTAACTGCATCAAAGTGCACGCACTGTTTGTTTTCTTCCCCTTCATTCACATTTCTCCTTGACTCCAGCCCTCACTGCAACAGACCAGAACTGCAGTAGGAGCAGTGTGCCAGCCACGTATCCAGCCCACGCAGGAGCTTTGCAGGCTGTACACTTGCCAGCACGTTTTAGGGACGAGCTGGCATTAAGGACAACTTGATTAGTCCATGACAAGAGGGTGAAAAAAGGCAGGCAAGAGGGCCCTGACACCCTTGCTCTGCTGGCTTACGTGCAGCTCAGCCTCTCCTGAAGCAGCTCATTTTGGAGTTATTCCTATGTGGAGCTCTGCATTGGCACAGGCGAGCTGTGGGAAGGGTGTCAGGGCACTGGCACAGCTCCTGCAGCACTGGGAAATGGCTCTGGCGAGGACACAGGAAAACAGCTGAGCAGAGAAATCAATACTACAGTCACGCACTGCCCTGAGCGATTCTGACATATTTATGGCTACTGCTCCTCCGGGCATCGCCTTCCCCCAGATGCCACCATCCTCCAGCACCCTGAGGACCAGGGTGGAGGTGGACACCAACACGGGAGCCTCTCCCCTGGCAGTGGGGACCTTGACCTCCGGCTCACACCCTCCATGCCCATACCCTCCCCACCGAGACCCGGCTGTGCAGAGCCTGACCCGGCACTGCCGTGCTCCCTGGGATGTGCCACGCTTGTCTTTCACAGCTCTGTGCCCAGGCTGCGGGCCTGGGACCCCCGTGTCCCTGCACAGCCACTGCACCACTAAGCCACCAGGATGGGGCCAGCAGTGACTTCAGGCTGATGCGCAGGAACAAGATTAGGGCTGGATTTAGGTCGTTCTTATAAAGGACAGCAGCTCAGCCACTCTGCCTGGCACTGCTTTGATTACCACTGCATTTAGAGCGTGTGAAGGAAAAAGGCTCCCTCCTGCAATATTAAGGGCGCAGTTCCTGGGATCGTCGTTGGAAAAACCTCCTCACGTACACTGTCACACCTTCCTCTGCTCTGCTACTGCAGCAGCCACTGGCAGCCAAGCAGCCTCCGAGCGTGCGAGAGGCTTTAGTCTTCCTAAGTGGAAATCAAAACAGCGGCTTATCTGGCAAGCAGAGTACAAGAAATTCTCTTTGGTTTAGCATTAGTGAGTCAGTGCTATTGATAGGAATAATAATGTCTTTCCAATCCAATCAGTACCTTATTTTCAAAGGAATACAGTATAAAAAATTCAGATGAAGGCAAATGTGTAACAATGATCACACCAGGGCTGGGTGAGCATTTAAATCCAGCATTTCTCTGGCATATATACAGATAATGAAAGTGCTATTGCTAAAACACAGCAATATGTCACAGCCATCAGCAATTCCACAAATGGTCTGTTATCCAAGCAAGCAAGAGGGTTACTCCTTATTAAAGGTTATTGCAACTGGAGATCATGCTTGCCAATAATAATGACAGTTCTTTATAAAAATCACTCCTCCCTTTGGCTGCAGAACTCCTCCTATAGGAACTAAGTCTTTAATGCATAATTCAGAAATTTTTTTAATAAATTTAAAATCTTTGTGGTATTACAATGGAATTCTGGTTTCCTCCAATAGCAAAAAATAAGCGAAGAATGAACAATTGCAGCAACTATCCATGCCAACACCTTTAAAGATGTAGAAGAGAGTAGAAGTATTATTTCTGTTTCAGCATCCAATTTTGGTTTCCCAAAAGCAGGGATTATCTCCATACTTCTTTAACTAGAAAAGCAACATTTTATCTATGCAAAATAAGATTTGGTTTCTTATGAACAAAATATTAACCCAGCTTAGATTTTTATCAAACAGCTTTCCTAAATGAATACACTGTATTTCTCTCTTAATATGGCAGTTCACAAAAAATGACAGTTACTTCAATAAGCTGGCTAGTCCATCCAATCCCTAATCCATGAGACTTGGTTTTTTCCAGCTATAATGTCAGAAGATTTAGTGCTGCATTTGAGCATCACTTCTTAAGGGGGCTGGAGAAATGCTTGAATTCAGTCCCTCCCACAAGCCCTGCAAAGATGAGAAATCCTAAGCAACTGCTTCTGAGGAGCAAGTTAAGTTTTGTTAACTAGAACAGCATAAGCCATCTCTGCCTCTACTTGCACCATTCTCATCCACATCCAGGTTACTTAATCTGGACAATCCCTCCAAAAATGCTTTGCGCAAATCTGGACTGTACGTAAAAATGAAAAGCGAAACTTCTCTAGCCTGCTTTTCATTTGCGTCAATTGCGTAAGCCGTGAACAGGAATCACAGCTCATCAGATATTCCTCGGTAAAGGGAAACTTAGTCTATTTCCAGCAAACTAGGAAAAAATCCAATTGCCTATTTTCAGAGAAGCCATGCACACAAGAAGTTGTATCGCGGTAGTAATGCCACCAAGTTTTCTGGCAGCGTGCTTTGCGCACAGACTTGGCACGGAGGAAGCGCGAAGGAGAACGGCGCAGGCGGTGGGGAGGCTCTGCAAGGCGTGAGCATGCAGGTGCCAAGCACACACAAGGACGAAAAAGTCTTTTAGCTTTCTAAAAATAAGAGCCTACAAGATACGAAGCAGAGTTAGCCAGACTGCAGCATGCCCTGTTTGGATTTCAACATCTCATTGAAGGGAAATTAATTACCAATATATGGATATTTGTAGGGAAACAGCATGAGAAGAAATGTACGTTTTCCCCAAGACACTCAGCATTTTCAGTGAGCGTGACCAGTATCCAGTCTCTGCTTTGCTGGCCATTAAAATAAAGAATTTGATCTTAAAAGTAGAGTAATATAGCTCTCTACAGTTTTCAACTATATACTGAATGGGACAGTAGCACAATGAATATTTACACAGTGGCCCAAACTACACAGTGTAAGGTAACATTTACAGTTCATATGTGGAAAAAAACCCTAGAAAAATCTTATCAATCTTTTCACACAGCAAGCAGGCTACCGTAACTCCATCAATAAGACACAGAAGGCACCATCCAACATGGTCCTTCAAGTCCCAGTTCCCACGCCAGCTTACTGCACCTTCTCTTCCTCCAAACTGCACCTTCAGTGGAAACCAGTCCTTCCACTTTAGAACAAAACACCCATCCTTAACTCTCTCCCTGCTTTCCTCCACAGCACAAAATTACTTACCCAGTAAAGTATATTTCATTTTCTTTTTAATTGAGTCATTTGTATTCTGGATTTTTCTAAACTGTAGTTTGTGACACTTGGACAAGATACTACAAAATTTAGCACGTTCCCCAAGCAAATGATAAAAGCTGCTACAGCCAGAAAACCTTGTACCCTGCACATGTGGTTCACTATATATGAACATAAAGTTCATACAGTATGACAAAACACATGATAGAAACAATACAATGAACAATTAGGTCTTTTTGTTAAATGCAATGTTAAATTTTTTCTATAACAAATTCATTTGAGCACATGCAATTCCAAGGCTCATAGTCTCAAAATGGCTTTACCCGAAAGGAGCAGGCATGAAGAGGAAAGTGAACTGAAATTTATTTTCCATCAGCCCTAAACATGACAGAAAAGCTCCCTTCACCCTATTTTAGTGGAATTCAATAGGGCACTGAAACCAATACTGAAATTTTCATGCTTTTCAAGATATTTCACATCAAATACCCTACTTTTGTTTTATGACCTCTCCAACTGCTAAATGCCAAGAAATCCTTAGATAGTTTCCTTTCCTCCCTCAAGTCCCTGGAAAGAGCCTGGGAAAAAAAAAGGGTTTTTTCCCTCCATCCTTGAGTGAGAGCTTTGTGATAAGGGCCACAAGTGTTTTGACAACATCATAATCTACACATAACTTTGTTGTGTGCCTGGATACACTACCAAGTTGAGCAATAGGTAAACAGCTTTTAGATGTTCGAAATTAGCTCACTTAAAAACCCCAAATCAGCCATCTGAAGAGCCAGCTGTGGAGCAACTCACTACCAAAAAAAAATCTGTACCAGAAAACATCGTACATGCAAAAGACAAATGAATAATCTAAGCAAAATGAACCATTTCCTTGGTGGAAAATTCTCATCTATCAAGCTTATTTTAAGCCCTGAGCATCCATTCAGTGGAACAAGAACTATAAAACAGGACACACTTCCCTAAAAGCATGTCAGAATGTTATACAACCACAAATGTTCATTTTATTTCATTTTCTGAACAGACCTATCAGCACTACAAGAATTAGAAAAGCAGTTCTTCACCCTGCTTTCACAGGTAACACTGAAACATTTCACGCCTGAAGCTGTAGATGAGGATTTTTGGTCCTTTGTTTTTAGTTGAAGAGAGTTTTTGTGGAAAGAAATTTTGGGCTTGAGGCAAGAAAAGCCTCCACACAGGGGAGAGTCCCAGGCTGTCCCAGCAATGGCAGAGCACAGGTCAGGGAGCTCCAGATGACGCCAGAGCTGACTCACAGGCAGCTCCTTTGCACACCATGTACCAAGGTGAGCTGCCTGGATCCCAGCAGATCACCACCGAGTCCATCTCAAATCATCAAGGATTTTCTAACTCCTGCTTCTCTCTTCACAGGAAAGGCCCTGGGGCCTCCAGAGCAGCAGCAGAGCTCCTCTTGTCCCTTCTCCAGCTCCTGTGCTCAGCCCCAAGGCAGCTCCATCAGTCAGACCTGGGGTGAGCTTTGTGAACAGTGGCTGCCAAGGGATTCCCTGGTTTGGGGATAAGCGGGTTCTTGATTACTTTTTTTTTTTTTTTTTTGCTAAACTGGGGATGATCTGTGCAGCAGCTTAAGTCACAGCAACTTTTCACTGATGCCTTGTGACTTGCTTCAACAAGCTCTTTAAGCACAAGGACAGCAAGATGTAGCTATCACAGCTACATAATACTAAAAGAACAGGGTCATTTACTTCTACAAATAATTTTAAGAACATTTTTAGAATTAACCATTTGTGGGTTTCCTGTGATAGAACAGACTTTCTGTTTGTTCCCTCAAGTATCTTTCTCCCCACCCATTACAGCAGTGAATTCAATCATAGTAGCTTGGTTTTTGAAACCTGTAACACAGATTTCCACATGGGCTCTCACTACTGCCTGCCTAGAGCAGCATTAGTACTCCCCAAGCTTTAACAGAAATGTTTTCTCAGCTACATCTCAAACCAGAGTTAATTTTTACATGGCTGCATTATATTTGTGGATTACAGCACTCCCTGTTCCTCCCTAGCATTTCCCACTGCTGAGCTCCCAGCTGATAGCAGAAAGCTCCTGTCACGAGTCCCTAAAAATATAACATTGCTCAGTGGCAATATTAAGTCCCATCATATTTCTGTTACTCCACTTCTTCCACATCCTAGCCCTATTAAGTTATTAAGAATGCCTCCCAAACCAGCATTACCAAAAATGTTTGTATGTCCAAACCACGTTGCTGGACCTTGCCTAGTTTAAACCAGTTACAAAGACATTGCTTCAAAAATTGCTACTTTTGTTAATTTCTCTTGGAAATTATTCACAGCTGCACTGTATTTTTAAAAGGGAATATCCTAGATGAGCCAAAATTACTTTCTTTCACTAAAAAATGCAGAGGGAAATTGCTTTAGCTTTGAAATCTGCAGTTCAGCCAGACCTACTGAATGACCACAGAAGAGGAGCCCTTTAGTGGAGGCACTACATTTCCACAAACCCACCACACTCAGGCTGTCCTTGAGCAGTGCTCCCCAAGAACATACCTGTGTACCCCCCTGGGAAATGGTGCAAAAATCAGCAAAAGCCAACTTGGAAAGTCTGGGTACATCAGGGAAGGCACAGCCTACCAGCCAACACAGCTTTAAAAATAGTTTCTTTTCAGGTAGATGACTCAAAGTTTAGATAGCTGAAACCCCAATAGGTCATACCATGCAAATCAAACCCTGTACACCATCAGCTGGGAAGTGGCTCACGAGTCAGGAGTTTTCTACTAAAAGCAGCAAAACTGAAAACACACAAATGTGGTCACATGTGAAAAAACAAAGAGATGAAAGTACATTTAGCTAATGCTTCAACTTGGAGACCCCAGGGCTACCTCCAGAGCGTGCTCACTGCCAAGGGTAAAGAACCTTTAAGATAAGGTTCCTTGGAAACATACGAGCACCCACCCCTTTCACAGGTGACAAAAACATGAACTTCAACCAGCGTACATTGATCAGTGATACAGATCATCATGTCTCTTACACAACCAGAAGGCAAGGTACTTCCTGATGCAATAGCTGCAGAGACCTCATTAGGATCCCATCCTCAGGATGCCATTGCCAGGCAGAAGTGCTCACTGTGACAGCTACGGCTGCCTTCAACTTCGGCCACCCACAGCTCCTTTGCCTGCAGTGTGAACGCACGGGAGTGGGCAAACATTGGCACTTAAACACTTCCAAACTCGTAACTCCATGAGGAAACGCTTGGCTTCCATGCAATTAAGCCCTGTTATTAAGCCTGAAGTTGATCAAATTTTGTATGTAAAAACCTGGCTTAAATAGTTCCTTTTGCATAAACAAAAGTGACATTGAGGAAGAACTGCTGCCTTATGCCAATGTAATCAGCTCGTATCCAGTCATGAGCCCACCAAAAATAAACATTTTAAAAAATGTGTTAGAGCCTACCAATAGTTTTGTTCCTTTTTTTCTGTAACATTATCGGAGTGGAGGGGGAAAGAAGGATGCAGGGAGACTATTTCTGAATAGACATAAGATGTGAATAAATGTAATAAGGATGCGATTCCATTAATTTATTCAGTTCTCCCCAGATCCCTCCCCCTCCTCTCCAGTGCAGATACTGAAGAAAATGCATCTGCCCCGACAGAAAGCTTGGTCGTTCGGTTCCCTCCAATTCCGTAACCCCGGGTTCCCTTCTCCCGCCGGTGGTACCCCTCTGGCCGCGGCCGGGCCGCTGCCTTCCATCATTCCCCCCGCCACCATCAGGGACCCGGGCCAGCGGAGCCCGGCCCGCGGGGGACGGCGCATCCCGGCGGCCAAACGCTCCCCGCCGCCCGGCCGGAGCTGCCCTCGGGGGGGATGCTCCGCCAGCCCTTCCGGAGGATGCCTTATCCTCCTCGGTCGCTCCCTCCCTGCGGCTCCCGCCGGCGCGACCCCTCCTCGGGGGGAGCAGACATTTTGAGGCATCGCATCCCAAACGCCCGGCGAGCCGCAGCGGTGCGGGCGAGGCCTCCCGGCGGCGCCGCTCACCTGCCAGCTCGTCGGGCTCCAGCCCGCTCTCCGCGTCGATGCCGCACAGCACGAAGTAGTGGGCGAAGCGGCAGGGCGCCGCGCCGGGCCCGGGGTTGCCGCTCCCGCTCATGCCGGCGGCGGCTCGGTGCGGCTCGGGCGCGCCCGCGGGCGGCTCACGGCGCGCCGCCCCCAGCCCCGGCGGGGCCGCGCAGGCGGGCACCGAGCGGCGGCTCCGGCGGGCGGCCCCGCTGTCAGCTGAGCGGGGCGGGGACGGCAGCGCCGCGCCGCCCCCGCGGGGCATTTAAACCCTGCACGGCCGCCCCCGCCCCGCGGCCCTGCGCTCCCGGCGCGTCGGGACAGCCGCGGGCGGCTGCGGCACCCTTTGTGTCCGCGGTCCTTGCGACACGCGATTACAGCTTAAAGCTTCCCTCGCGTGTGAGCGGGAGAGGTTGGCTTTATTTAAATAAAGCAGGAGACGGTGCCACTTCCTACGGGGAATGTCTCTTTCCCCCGGGCCGGGAGGGAGCTCCCGGAGGCCCGCTGCCGGAACGGGCCGGGCCCCGCCCGGCGCCCGGGCTGCGCTGAGCGCTTCCTGCGGGAATCCTGCCGCGGGAAACGGCTTATCCTCCTCCCCAGCCCAATGTGGAAGCAGCAGCCACCACCCACGGCGGATGGCTTTTGTGCGGTCTCCATCCCCGCTCCGTGATGGATGGCACCCGTACCGCGTTACGGGAGAGCTATTTTTTGGCTCCCCGCGCTCCCTTTCAAAGCAAAAATCTAAAATGTTGCTTCGTTCCTAGTTCATTTAAGATTTATTAGCCATTCTGCCGGGTGCAGAAAGAAATCAGCGTCGTTTTACCCCCGATGCTAGAATTACTCTCGTTAGGATCACCCGATCAAAACACCGGCAGCTCCGTCCGGGAGCTGCACCTACTTTTAAAGGGGCAGAGATAATTCTTTCGAAGCTCTAACTTTTTTTCCTCCAAAGTGATGAGATTCCCCCCATATCTCGATAATTCTGACATCTCATAAGGAGGTTGTTGGCAGAATTCAGTATTTTCACTTTTATCCTTTTGTGTTTCATCTGTTTATTAGTCCTGGTCCATGCCGTCTGTAATAATTGCAGTCTCATCTTTTTCTTACTGTGGACTCCTACGACCCCTTTATTTTACCTCTTACCAGTATGAATCACATCTTTGCTTTTTATTGTTTACATTTGTCCTTGTTCAACAAGTGCCTTTGATAAGAAACTGCCTACAAGGAAACTGATATTTCATCCAGTGTGTCTCATTTTATGGAGGTACATGGAGTAACTCTCTGACCTGGAAGCCACCTAGGTCAGCATCTCCCTCCTCTCTCTTCATCCCATAAAATTAACAAATTTTATGCCGTTTTATTCCTTAGCTTCCTGTCCTGCAGACAAGAGCTAAACTAATATTTTCCCTTCCCAATAACCCCAATCTCCAATAAAAATAATAATAATAATTAAAAAGAAATAAATAAAAAGAGGATGGATCCTCTCTCACAATCCTTAATTCTTGTAGCTGCAGCACTCAGTAACAACCTGAACCTTGCTGGAGCTGCAGAGAAATTTTCCGTGAGACCAGTCATTTTCTCGACTTTGCACCAGAGCTAGGTTGTTTTATTTAGTTTGGTTTGTTTATTAACTCATATGTATTTGCTTATTCAGCCTCAGGTCAGATGGTAAGAGCTTGACAAGTCAATCTCTGACTCTCATTCAAAACCAAGTGCTCATATTGTAGGTATATCTGGTTTTTGAGGCTCAGTGGCATGGATGTCTCTAGGAAGTCCAAGACAGAGGCTTCATCAGCCTCTCTAAAGGATCTATGCATTAAGACTGCTTCTAAAAATAACCCAAAAATTAACACAATGGTTCTGACCTTTTTAATTTAAGTAAAAAACAGTAAAAACCTGCTAGCTGGTTCTAGATTGCTTTGGTTTAGCTGTCTTCTATACAAGGCAGCATTTTTTGCTTGAATAAAATTCAGTGCACAGACACCTCCGTCTCAATAAAACCAGTAGTGCATATAGCATTAAACGAGAGGGAAAAGCACAACATATGGGATTGGAGGTGTAAAATTAATAAACTCATTCTTCCTGGGTTAGCTGTGAGATTGAGCTCCAACTTCTAGATTGAGCTTCCAGCTCCCACGGACAATTTTTTTGTGGGGGCACTGGTTTCTTCTCCTAAGACAACTGATCTTCTGGGCACAAAAGTCATCCTAATGAGGTCACTCAGATCTTTTGCCAAGCAATACCCAGCTTGCCTGGGCTCTGGAAAGCCATGTTACGTCCCTGGGCCTGGATTTTCTCACCTAAACCCCTCCATCTAAGTTGTTCTGGTCTTTCCCTCCTAGGGATCCTAGCTGATCTAGCTTTACATACAGCACACTGCCTTTGGATAACCCTTCTTCACTCTCATGGGCTTTTTTCCTCCTCCATCCTGGCTCTCATCCCAAGGAATCTGTAACTTTTATGACATTTTAGCAGAATCTAGGCATTTTGGTTGTCTTTTCACCATCCAAACCCACTCTTCACTGATCACCAGTGCCTCCTTAAAAAGGCTGCCCTGCTTTAAATACTTCTGCTCTACTTGCAACATTGAGTGCTTAAATTTTACAGAAGTCACAGCAGGTCCACAAAGGTGCTGTGGAGCTTCTTGCAAGAGTGAGAGAAAAACAAAGATGAGGCCTAAAAGCATCACAAAGTAATGCACGTACTAATTAATCAGCCAAATGCCATGAAAAAACATTTGTATGGCCTGGGAAGCAGCAGTGTCTGATAGGATTGTGCAATGAGACACATCTAGGATGATCAGAGATAACTGGGTGGGATTATGAGTATTTTTTCCTTTCACCAACAAGAAAGGTTAAGGTTCCACAAGGGATTTGAATACAATGGGTGTCCTCTATTCAAATCATATTATTAATAACCCCAGGGAGATAAGATTTGTCCCTGGCACAGCAGAGCACAAAGCAGTGTCAGAATTTCGTACATGTTCCTCCAAGGAGTAGGGATAAGATAAGACTGAGAATTTCAGACTGGGACAGGCACAAAAACTTACTGTCATAGACCAGATCTGCCTGTGACCTTTCACTTTGATCTGCTCTCCTGTGGCAGCAGCTTTGTTCCTTCACCAGCTGGATTGCCACTGGTGCAACAAAGCAAGAGAAGGTTTTTGGCTTGGCAGATTTGTTCTTCTTCCTTAGGTACTTGTATCTCCAGTTGCCATGAATATTTCTCTCAATGTCAATTTGGTTCAGGTTTCCCTCTCCATAACCTCTCAGTGAGTCCTTGTTCCTCAGAACCTGTTAGTTTAAACTGGGTCAAATGCTAACAAGCGTGTCAGCTCTCCCTGCCCTTAGGATCTGCCATAAAAGATCAGACCATCAAGCTCTTTGTCCTACTTCTGCAAGAAGCCAATGCTCAATGCTTCAGAGAGGTGGAAAAACCTGCTATTTAAAGGTTATGTCCCTTCTCCTTGCTGTAACACTGTTGCTTCACTTTCTATTTTCTTCATCGTTCTTTCATGAACTGGAAATCATGGTGCTATGATGGATTGCTTGCTCCTCCACACAGCTCTACAGTTCCCTCTCTAAGGTCTTTCACAAGCTGCCAAGCCACATTGATTTTCCCTTGAAAGCCTCTCCTGTTCTGCTCTAGTATCTGTGGGTCATGAGATCTTGTAGGGTGGAAGGAAGGAAAACCACTAAGATGCAATACGAACGTTTGTAATGCTCAGGACATTTCAACCCTTGGCTGACTTTCAGTTGAGCAGTGTTGTCAGCTCCTTCACGAGGAGCTGGATGTGAATAGTCACCTGAAAGAAATGGGATACGGATGGATTAAGGGTGGACTGTAAGACCAAAATACAAGTCATTCTGGCAGAAAGTGTGGAAGAGTCTATAGCAGAAGTTGGAAAAACAACAACAGTGGAATATTTAATAGAGAGGTTCGTAAAGAATGTAATTTTCATTCTCTGAGCATATACAAGAAGACTGCTTAGAGCATGAGAAAGGTGTTGGCTGCCTTAGGGTCTAAACCCAAATAAACCAGCTCACTTACCATAAGGCTTAAAGCAAAGAACACTTCCTCCAGCTCGATCCATCCTTGCTTAAAAAGCAGATACTGCAGGCACATATTCTAATATCTAATCAAATTATAATACCATTAAAGCAAGTGGCTCGCCTTCTATACCTGCCTCATATCTGTAAAGATTAAACTTGAATAAAAGCACATGGCTTTCTTCTGACACATTGTATAATTATTATTCATGCAGCAGTCTTAAAGTAAAGGATGATTACTTTCCAGAATCTCTGCCACAGGACCTCTGAAGCTCTGGTGCTTTAAACTCGGAAGGTTTTAAATCTCTAATTCCCTATCATAGCCCATTGCATTTTATTAATTTTATGTACATTCATCATACACATGTCCTTGCATTGCAAACAGATATAGATGCATTCCACTCTTATCTGCTCTCTGAAAGGATCCTTGAGGGAGAGGTTTCATGAGGCAACTGAAATTATGCAATATTGCATCTTCTTCCCCCCTCCTTCCTGGGACTGGCTCTGTGTTCCCACTGCTTCCATCACAAACAAATCTGTAGCCTTGTCTGCCTCTCCTGAGTGCATCCAGTTCACCATCAGCAAATAGATCCCAAAATATAGGCAGGGATGGAGCTGTTGTCCGTTTTCATTTGCATCATCATCATGCTGCAAGCCAGGCTTCTCAGCATGCAGCTCATCCCTCTGCTGAGGAGGCAGCTCTGCTTCAGGGCTGCCCTTTTCTCTGGCCTTTCAAACCTCCCCCAGCGTGAATCAGCCTCCTCAAGGGTTTAGTCCTGGAGGGGGAAGTGACAGCAACCCCCCAGGGCACACAGACTTTAGACTTCACACACCGCCTCAGAAACCACTCCTAGGTGAGTCCTGCGGTTGCCACGCCTGCTTTCTGGAAGTTTGTGTCCTTCACCACCCCACTCTTTCCTCTCCCCATGTTCAGTGGCGCAGTATGGCAAAAGTCAATGGTGATTCCTGCCATTTTGCTCCGCTTCTGCCTGTGATTCTATACCGAGCTTGTGAGATGCACCTCCTGCCAATCAACCCATTTGGTGAGGATTTCCTCCAGTCCCTCACTCCGTGAAGTCAGGAGAAAGATCATATGTCACCATTAGATTTTGTTTGGTTTGGTGCCAAGATCCGTGGGTCAAAGACCGTATTTTGCTCAGAGTAAGGTACACTTTCTGCTCTTTGGACGTAGAAGACACACAGACTGTTCCCACTTGCTACTGAGATAAAAACTAATGAGCAAAGTACTGCTTGAATAAATCTAGCATGTCATGCGCTAATGGAGGTGTTGTGCTGGGACCATCAAGCTAAAGCATCCCCACAGAGATTTCCATCTATCTCTGACAGCATCGCTCACTTGCTTCGTGACCTTGGCCAAATTGCTTGTAACGCGACTTGCAGAAGCACCAGACACCCTTTTGCAAATCAGGTCAGTGCACTCCCTGTTTCAACTGCCCCCAGGAAAAGAAAGCAAACACTGCCTGAACATCTGCCGGGCATAAAGCTCTATTGTTCCCCAGGCCAGCCCGATGGCGTTGCACCAGGAGGCAGATGCACCTCTACACGGGCAGCAGCCCCGACGCCGAGTCCCTCCAGCCCACGCATCCCAACACCATCATCTGCTGACATGATGAGCAGATCATGCCAGAGATGAGATGAGGCAGGCATTCAGTGAGGACAGCAAACCTGTTTTTCATTTCGAACTGATTTCTGCTCTCTGATCAAGGTGTTTGTTTCCCTGCCTTCAAACTCCTTTGGTTTCCATGCTCCAGGACCCCAGTCCCTTACAAACTGTCTGTTTGGGCAAGGCCTGAGAAGGCAGAAGAGTCTTGCAACAGAATACAGCTGTCCACGTAAAGCATGAGGAAAAGGCTGTGGGCTTCTTTTTAAAGCACTAGAGCTTCAAAGGCACATATTGTGGCAAGGAGAAAGGCATGAGGGGATCCTGGCAAGCTGCTTGGACCACATGCCCACAGCAATATTGTCAGCAGTGGCAGGGGTTCAGGCACAGCTGTGTCAGTGGTCTGTGCTTCCAGATAGATGATCTCTGGGAAAAGCTTCCAGAGAAAATGCATTCAAGCTGTCACATCTATCTGAGTAATGCCATTGTGTTCAAAACCTAGTCACAAATATTGCCTGTCCTCATCTCAGTTACCAAAAATCAGGTAATCCCCTGCCTGCCAATACCAGGGGAAGCGTGAACCACCCCACCAGTTTCAAGAGCTCTGGACATAATCTGTCCATGAACGGCAGGTAATCTCTTTGTCAAAATGCCTTTGGCTTTATTACAAATGTAATTAGAGTCTGATTCCTACTTCCCTTTGAAGCCTCATTCAGTAAGAAGTGCCAGACACCCTGCATCTACATTACAATGCATCCTAGCACACTTGAAAGCCCAAGGGCATGCTAAAGAAATCCAAAGCCATCGAATCCATAGCCAATATACAACACGCAATCAAGGACGGATGAAAAGTATTTCCTGCAATGAATATGCATTGTGAATTGTTATGTCATTTAGCAAGGATTGCCTTTGCTCTGTCCTCTGGGTTATGTTCTGAATCAAGAAGCAGTTCATACTAATCAAGGGTCCATTTCAATTTCCCCACTAGTGCTTTTAGCAAAAATCTAATCCACAGGTTTGGCCATACCTCTCTACCACTTATCCCTCATGCCCAAGAACAGCACATCTCCTTGCAGGAGATGCTTATGAGAGTTGCTGCTTAGGAGAGTTACTACTGACAGCAGCTTCACTGCAGCTTTTCTGTGCTGGCTGACTGTGCTCGTGCTTTACTGGAAATCAGCTCTGAGCTCACGCAGAGGAGCTCAACCAGAAGGACACAGATCAAAGCAGTTTGCTTCTCCTTGAAGATCATATTTCTTAGTGATTTCCTTGCAGAGCAGTAGTCACAACTTATTTAAGCCTGGATCCATGCTGAGCAGTTCCAGCACTTCCCATCAAGCACATCCTTTGGGGGTGGGCACATTTGACACTGTCTAATGTGGCAATGAGCTAGCTCAGTACCTCCCTCCAGGCTAAAATTCAGCTGTTACTGGGAAAACCCAGTTGAAAGTATTTTCCCAGATAAACCAGAGCTGGGCCATTTATTCATATTGAGGATTAGTTCACCTGCAGGTGCTCCTGCCTGGGCTCCCTCAGCACCAGTTCATGGTGCCACAGCTGAAGAGGGTCACAGTGACAGAGCTTTTGGGGTCACGGTGACACTGCTGCTTCCACTTGATGCAGCTGCTTGCATTGAAGCTTCACACCTCAGCTGATAAACCCCAAATGTGAGATCACACAGCACAAGGCTGGGGGCTCTCAGGCTCCCTTTGCTCTTTGGAGCCCTGGGAGCTGTGACAAGGAGGTGTCCAAGCAGGTCCCTGTGCAACCTGCCCAGCCTTGCAGGTAACAGGTCCAGCTGGAAGCAAGCTGGCTCCCAACAAACCATTTGAGTGTCACTGCAGCCAGTGCCCTCTGCTGCGGGGAAGAAGCTGCAGTGTACTGCCAACACAATGAACTTGCAGAAGCTTGAAATACACAAAGCCATTACATATGGGCTAATGTCAGCTTGAGCTGTTTTGCTGTTTTGCAAACCAGCCCTACAGAATCACTTAGATTAGAAAAGACCTTTGAAATCCTCTATCCCAACTATATTAATCTATTGACAAGTGTGTTTGAAATCCATTGATACAGGAGTGACAGAGTTGCCTGCATCCTAAAGGAAAGGTATGCCAAACACCCCATTTTAGAGGATATGCTGCTGAAGTATGGATGGGAAAGCCAGTGGACCTAGCATGTTGTAGGATACCAGTGAAAATTGAGAGGAGTTTCAAAGACCAAGTTTTTTCAACCCATTATGACCTTTCTATGCCTCCACATGCATAATCAGTAGCTATTCTGCCCTTCTTCACCCAACTTCAGTTTCACCCTGTTCATCATGTGAGGAGGGTGTTGCATGGGAGTTTTGTGTCCATTCCTTTCCTTGCAGTGGTATCACATGATTTCCATGTCCTCTGGCTATTAATGCAAAATAATGAATAGTAGGTCCTGACCCTGACTCACAGCTAAGTAGTTTGAGGACCCTGACACCCTCCCAAGACACAATAGCAAACATCAGCCAAAAGAGGAGGCATATTGTGTCAGGTCCTTGGCAGAGACCTTCCTCTAGATGCTCAAGAGAGTAAACACCACCTGTCTATCTTGTCTGTCTCAGATCTCCATTGTTTCCTCTGTCCCTGGGTCCAAATTTCTGGCAGACTACCATGTGGAAGGTGAAAGGAAAAGTTCTGCTGGTGCCAGGATCTGAGCACCAGTAGAAAACTAGAAAATTTGAATTGCAAAAGGAAACCAGCTGCTGCGAGCTGATGCAGCTCCTTGAAAACTTGATTTGCTTTCCTTGCCCCTTGGCACCAGCTGCTGTCAGCATGATCCTTAAAATCAGATGACCAAAGGTACTATGGTTTCAGGATTTGTTTCTGGAACAAGATGGAGCAATTAATCTACCTGGAGAAAAGAGAAGAAATCAGTCAGAAGAGGAATTTGTCAAAGACAAACTAGAGGTTTAAACACAGAAATTAATCCAGCCTGCTTGGCAACACAAAGAGCCAAGACTGGGAAGCATCACTTGCATTAGGGCCCCAGCTGGTGGTCATGATTTCATTCTCCAGACTAAGGGTTGTCTGAGCTCTAGTCTTTTATACTGTTTTCAGCTGTCTGGGAAAAACTAAGGACTAATATATACACTAAAATAATGAGATTTGCATATCACCCTTGATATATCACATATGGAGAGAATGTAGGACAAAGCCATGGGGAAGACAGATGGTTTGGGTTTTACCGTCCCAGGAAGTCAGGAGGGATGAGGTCATGAAGAATGTCTTTGTGTCATTCAGGAAAACTTAGCTACCTGTTATCTGGAGACCAGAACAGAGACACTCCATGGTGCCTACACAGCCTTTTTCCCTGGCTGCCCATATTCACTCAGCTTCCATCATCTTTCAGGGCTTTGTAGGAACACACACACACATAAAAATGACTAAAACAATTACAAAATCCCCAAACAAATAAATGTTCTGATTCCAGGCACAACAACAATACTCAGCTGATTATCACAAAATATTGCTGGGACCTGAAACTCAGGAGCCCAAGGGTCATTACTTCATGAGATATATGGGAGCCAAAGTCCCACTAGCTCAAGGAGACTTCAACGGTTCAAAAACAGGACTTGAAAATATGAACACTCTAGTTCAGAAGAAAAAACAAGTATCCAAAAATACACCAAAGAGAAGCACAAGCCACCTGACTCTATACATCTTTCCAATCTTCATTCATGCTAAAAACGTACTCTCGTGTCTGACTGCACATGAATAAATCCAGCCAGCTAAGGTTAAGAATATTTCAATCACAGACATGGACAAAAGACAAAATCAAGAATGAGATCAAGGGTAATAGTTTTCAACTTCTCACTCTTAGCAACAAGGCTTTCACAGATGAGAGATTTTCTGTGCCAGAAAACCTGAATCTATAGCAGCACAAGGGCCAGATTAATACAGTTTCTCCTCACTTCATCACCCCATTCTGAAAAATAGCTGCACCTTACAAATTCCCCTTCTTGCCTCCACTGCTAGAAGACACTTGATGCCTTCATCTCTGCTAGCTGCTGCTCCTTCCTGCTCCTAACCTAATGCAGCTGGCAAGGCAGTGGGGAAAGGGAATCTTATGAAAAGGACATGTAGTGCTTTCAAGACACATCACAGATAATATGTGATTGTTGTTATGTTAAGATGCCTATTCTTCAACTGCAAAAGATGTACTGTTACTCTAAAATTGGACTGTAGCTGAAGGCATGACCAAGTAACTGAATTGCCTCTCCCTTACCTAGCCAGAGCTCTCAGCTTCAATTTTACCTTAGCTACTTGCACCAGCTACCATTCTGATAATGACTTGCTTCCACAGCCTCTGGGCAACCACAAATTGATCCTGATGTGCAAAAATCCCGACTGTTCATACTGATTGCTGGGATGCTTTTCACAAATCAACAGCATCCTAAACCCATCCATTTTCCCCTTGGTGAATTTCCACTGAGGAAATTCACTGAGGTCTTTTCACCACAGCAAACTGGGGCAGCTGACCTTGCCACCTCTACCTGG
The DNA here is from genome assembly GCF_030490865.1 of Poecile atricapillus. NCBI lineage: Eukaryota > Metazoa > Chordata > Aves > Passeriformes > Paridae > Poecile > Poecile atricapillus. The sequence goes on along the minus strand of NC_081288.1, from coordinate 20,593,314 downwards.
AAGAGAAAGAGACACCTGGGAAGATCACCTGGCTGCTGAACCACTGGCCTGCCTTCCTTTGAGTTTAACCTTTGTATCTCTGAAAATTCATGAGTTGTGGGCTTGCTAATGTGAAGGTAGCTCCTCTCTGTCTTGTCCTCCTCTTTGTCCTTGGGCAGCTTCATTTCTTTGTTATTAATTGCCTCGAACAAGATTTCCCCAGACACTTGGGCAGTGGTAGCATCAACCAGTAATCCCCTAATTCCCTTGGACACCCGGCAGTCCCTTGTGTGCTACTCTACAACTGCATTTTGCAAGTGTTGCACTCCTCCATGATACACCAAATCGAAGTTTTGTGGTGATCAAAGACGTCCTTGTCCTCAGATCAAATTCCAGCACACTTCTGGTAATTTGAAGATACCAGAAATTGTAGCAGAAATTCTTCAGATGTCCACATCTAAAGCAAAAAGCCTTTGGAAATTAAACTCTTTTTCTCACGGATGACAGGCTTTGATACTTTGCTGAAATCATCAGCACAAATCTTGTCCTGAAAGGTTAAAGGGTTCACCTAGACTCTCACAAGAGGTATGGCAGCTATCACTGGTACTGGGGCTTTCTTACCTCCTACTAAGAATCTGTACAATCACAACTAATTATTTGTAGTTAAATGAGAAAAAAATTCTGATTCTAACATTCCTGACACTGTTACTGGGAAACAAAGACTTTACCCCTCCTTTTTCACCTAAGAACTCTCTCAGCTGGGAGCAGCCAGACAACTTCTTTGAGAGGCTGGAACTAGATTATCTTTAAGGTCCCTTCCAACACAAGTCACTCTGTGATTTTAAGATTCTATCCTTTTTAACTGCCTTTTTAAGTGTGGTGTTGGTCTGTATTAGACAGCAGTGACTGAGGTTCACATAGCTACTAAGAAAAAAATCATATATCAGAAGTTCAGAAAAGCTAGATCTGAGAAGATACTTGTTAAAATATCAATCAAAGAGGCAGGTGATCTAAGTGCAAAAGCTTCCCCAAGAATCATGTCAGGCATAAAATAACATGTGCAAGGTAGAGCTGTATCATCACCTGTCAGCATCCTGATACCATATCTTACATGGCATCCTGAGCTGATGTTGATAATATTACTGAGTTCTTTATTCCTAGCATGGTGGTGAGTACCTAGAGGGCACAAACCCCCATGTTTTATTCACAATTTTTATTTCACAAAATATTGCATGTTTTATTCACAATTTTGGGTGCTATGAATGTTTTCAATATCTCTCTTCTTGGAGAGGACCAGCAAAACTGCTGAAAGACCTTTGAAACTTCACTGTTCCCCTAGGAGCTACAAGAAATTATGCCCTTCCTTGAGCTTAAACCACAAATTGTTGATACAATTCAAGGGATCATTTCTAAAAAGACTGAATGGGGGTCCTGCTTTAGAAGAGTAAAAGGCATGAAAATATTCCTGTAGTTTAACATGTCTGTGGATTGCAGGCTCCTTCGTGTGTCAGGAGGACACCAGCTTCTGTCTGGGTCCTGGTCACCCTGCAGCCCGGCATGCAGGGGTCACCTTCTCTCGGGAGACTGCGGATCACGCGTATTTAAAGAAGAGATCCTGGTTTACAAGCAGCTTTCCGACACTGGAGAGTACATTTTAATTGTAACGAGCTCACAGATCACTAGATGGCCTCGTAACCCCAGAGATTCGGGCAGACCCAGGCTCGGGCTCAGGAATCGCCGGGTTTAAACCCCCGGCACCCCAAGGGATGCAGAATCATCACCTCGGGCAATGCACAAGAGCCTTTTAAAAAGGCAGCGAGAGAAATTTGGTACACTTTGTCCCACCGGGAAGGTAGAGAACCCCACATTCGTCACTCCTGTTAGAAGCTGCTCGTATTCCCTAAATGCCAGCCTACGGGACTGGAGATGGAGCAGAGACTAGGTGGGAGCTGTTGGGGTTTCGCAGAGGTCTCAGAGGGAGGTGAATCCATTCGGGGGAATTTCTCTGTGAAGCTCAGAAACTAGGAAATTGGAGGGCATGCAGGTGGGTTTGGTTCCTTGTCCCACACCAAGGAGTCCCAGTCACTGCCAGGTGAAAATGTGGCCGCTTCGAGGCCTCGGAGGAAACCCCAGTGTTTTGATGGTGTAGGTGAATCGGGTGCTTACCTACCACAGAGCTGTGCCCTCCCGGGGGACAGCAGCAACACGGTGAAGCGAGGGAAGCCCCCTCCCTCCTGCCCACACCGGAGAGGGTCTGGGCAGAGAGAAGCGAAGGGATCATTCGAGCAGCACAAATAGGAACGGGAACACGCCGAGGAGAAGACAGAGTTTAACAAAATAATTATGTAACAATAAGCTTTTACCTAGCAGCTTGTTGTAACAACAAAATTTTAAGCTTTAAGCTACCTTGTAGCTTAAACTATCCTTTGTATAAACTATAAATTAGTTTTAAGAAAAATTTGCAATCACTTAAAAAAGGGAAGTAGGACAAACATGAGCTAAAAAGCTCTACAAAAGCGTTTTGAAACATCTTAACTTTGAGTTTAGTAACAACTGAGGAAAGAGCCTATGAAGGTATTTTTAGACAGGTTAGCTTTAGGTTGTGAAATGATTGAAAGAAAGCTTTTGCAAACTATATGCTGACTAACAGAATATATGCTTGCTTAAACAAACTGCTAATGGAAAAAGATATTTTAAGAGAAAGATGGGAGACTAGAGACGTCAGAAGACCCTCTTGGACCACCTCCCCAGCAGATGTCCAAAAACCACAGCTGCTGATTATGAAGAAAAAGCAAGTAAAAAACAACTGAAGATTTGAAGAAGTGCCTAGAATAATAAGACTAACCTCTGAGACCTGAATTTGTGCATTGCTTAAGGTAGAGATCCTCAACGCACCCAGCACGCTGTAAAACTTGCTCACCTTTTATCGAACAAATTAATAAATTGGCTATATTGCTTGACATATTCGCAAGTGTAGAATTTTCATTTATAAGACCTTGATCTGATGTGTAAAGGGGAAAATAACCCCTCATTTGCCCTGCTGTTCAAGGGGGACGCGCATTACCGCTCCTTTTCCCGCGTGGATTTTTCTCATTGTTTTTAAACACAGCGCTAGTTCCCATCGACGCGAGTCTTTCAGAAAAGCCTTTCAAACGCATTGGGAGCGGAGCAAGCCCAGGGCACGGAGCAGGGCTCAGCCTCGGAGCGGGGCAGGCGCTGCAGGCCGGGAGAGCGCCGGCCCGAGCTGCGGCGAGGCCTCGGCGGCGCTGAGGGCAGGCCCGGCCGCTCGGCGCTGCCGCTTTAAGGGCGGGCGGGAGCGCGGCCCGGCCCCGGCAGCGCGGCGGCGGCAGCAGCAGGTACGTGCGGGCTGGGAGCTCCGGCCGGGCTGGCAGCGGGCCCGGCTGTGCCCCTGCCCCGGCCGGGAGCTGCCCGTGCTCCCAAGGCCTGCGGCCGCTTTGCCGCGGGAGCCCAGCGCCGGGCGAGCGGCGATGGCGGCGGGGCGGCCCCGGCCGCTCGGCCCGGGGCGCGGGAGCGGGCTGGCATCCCTCGAGGGGAAGGTGCGGCGGGGTGGTTGGGCTCCGGACTGCTCCTGTTACCTAAAAAAAAAAAAAAAAAAAAAAAAAAGTTTAATTACATAGAAACAGAAATTGGCGTTTGTTTTTATTTGGGGGGGGGGGGGGGGAGGTTTTTCTTGTGTGTTTTGCTACGTTTTTTTCTTCTTGTCCAAGTTCTACTTGCCCACTGATTTATAGTAAGATGGGCAGGCCGGTATTGTCAAATGAAGGGATATCCACCCTGATTTTATTCCCTGTAGGATGGGCAGGCCAGTATTGTCAAACACAGGGATATTGTTATGAATGAAATTAGACAACTAGGTCTATAGAGTTAACAGAAATTTAATTAAAAATAAAAACAGTTCAGTGAATTGAATAGCAATTTGGTATAAAAGAATACAATTCAGTGAATTGAATAAGAATTTGGTATAAATGAATACAATTTAGCAAATGTATTCAAGTATATGTATGTACATATACATGTATGTAATTTTCCAGTAATTAAGCATGATTAAAACATAAGCAAAACTGACTAGGGTATGGAGAGGGCTTCTCACCCTACCTCACATACAAAACAAAGCAATTCAGACTAAACTTATATACTATGTGCTTATACATATTCATTTATGTTTCCTATAAGCTTCCTCCCACTTTAAATTCTTAAATTCTACGTCACTATACTTCATAGCACATGCTTCACTTGTTGTTAGGGGGTCTTCAGTCTTATTTTGGTGGTCTTTGGATGAAGGTTTACACTCATCCTCGTTGTCCTCTGGATGGCCTCACGGGTTTGCACATGCATACTAAGCGTTGTGTTATGTAAGTAAGCATTATGTTCCAATAATTAGCCTTGCATTTCATAGATAAAACCATAATTTCAGACCCTATGCTTGAAGTTGTTCCAACTTTGTCCATCTCAAGGTCGATCCTGTCTTGAGACATTACTTATCTTAAAACTACATCCTGTATCCTATTTTTAACATATAACATCTGCAAAGGAGTCCATCTGCCTTGTAACACTTAATTCCCTTTATTGCTTTATAATAAAAACTTTCCAAATAGTTATAATTTAGTTAGCATGAATCATCTCCATTTATCACAGATATCCATCCTGATTTTATTCTCAGGAAACAGGCAGGCCAGTAGTGTCAAATACAGGGATATCCATCCTGATTTTATTCCCTGCAGGATGGACAGGCCAGGAGTGTCAAACACAGGGATATCCATCCTGCTATCCATCCTGATTTTATTCCCAGGAAAATGAACGGGCCAGGAGTGTCAAACACAGCAATGCCCATCCTGATGCCTTCCCTCACTAAGCACTTAAGCTCAGTTTGGCATCTTTAGCGCTGAGCTCTTGGCAGGTGTTTCTATACTGATGATTAATTTCAGCAGAATAGCCATCATGACAGGCCATGCAAAATAAATGCTACAGAATCACAGCCCTGCTAATTTGCTGCAATTCATGGAGAAAAGCCAGCATACAGCATTTGCTGACAAGATTTCTCTCTCCAATTGATTGCAGTTAAAACATCATGCTTCCCTTAGGCAGATGAGGATTATAGAGCTCTGCCTTCAAGAAGGAAGGCATTTGCTAATTGCATTCATCAATTACATGGACTCTGCTGAATGGCATTCTCCAGTGTGGAAAAATGTAAAATGTTTGATTGTGTGTATTTATTTGTAATAAAAAAGTAAAGCCTTTAGCCAATGATTCAAACAAAGATTTAGTGGGAGTATCAGCCTGAATAGCAAAGTGTGAAGTTCACAGCTTAACATTTTAGTAAGTGATGAAACTAAAGCCAGTACTTAAAGCAGAGGCCAGCAAACAACAAAAATACTGCTAAACACACATGATTTTTTTTTTATTTATTCAGACAAATGTAGAAAAACTGATCTAATGAATTACAAAGTGTTAAGACTTTTTCACTGTTTTCTTCCTGTTGTTCCTTTGTCTAGTTTTAAGGACAACCTGCAATAGCTATTAGATGAAGGTGTCCATGATTCTTCTGCTGTGAAAAATTGTTGGGGCTGGGATGAAAGCTTTCTTCATGCATCATTCTGCTGGTTTGTGAAAACCACTGCAGAAGAAAGAAAACAATTGCAAAACAATGAGTTCAGTTTCTTGTTTGTTTGTACTTGCAGTCTTGCTCTTGTGGAAGCACAGGCCTGAAATGCTTCTCTGGTCATCAGTTTCAGGGGAGGTTCAAAAGCTGTGCCCTGAAGCAAGGAAGTCTGAGTTATTGAAAAGAAATTAGAGAGCAAGGTGAGGAAGGAAAAAGGATATGAAAATACTGAAGCATGGGTGAAGGAGATCTAAGCAGGAAGACTGGAAAACATTTCCTCTCCCTTCAGGCCACTTCCTGATGCGTATACTTGCAGGATCAGCATAGGAAAGGCCCAGGAGCAAGAGAAGGCAGGTGAGGAAAGTTTGGTGACTAGGTGCTGAAAGGCTCCTCCTTTGCCTATCAGTGCAGTGCTGTGCCTCTCCACTCTCCAGTCTCTTGATTCTTAAATTAATCTAAACTCTGACATACCAGTCTTTCATTCTCCTTCACTGTTTGTGTGAAGCGTACTACACACCTTGAGTGGTGTGGCAAGGCTGTCCAGTCTGAATGTATCACCATCTAAAAACTTCATTTAAATGTGTTGGATTCAGTTTCTCTCTTCAGACAGCTTGGAGCATGTTTATATAATTTGTCAGAGTGGGCTATAGGGATGTTTTCTTCTACAGCTGACAGCATCCACATGAGACTATTGCACCATAAGACTAACCAATCAGGCCTGCATTTAAATCTGCATTTAAAATACAGACTGAAATGCAATGAATTAGGACTACTCTGATTAACATCAGTTTGGGGTTTTTTTTCTATTTTTGTCAATTTTTGAGCTGGCAGATGGATAAATTTTAGGGAGAGAGAGGAAATCCTTTAATTGCTTGCCTTTAAAAAGATGCTTTTGTATGAAAGACTCATCACCATTATAAAACTTGTAATTAATGGTGTCTCTTCAAACAACCTACTGATAACCATTGCTATGTCCACAGGCCCTGCAAATGCCAGAGTCTTCCTGCAAAATCTGAAGATTCATTGGAAGAACCTTAAATGGGAGTAGATTTCTGTGTGTATATCTTCAGGGCAGAGGGTTGTTAAAAGGTTGCACATTTAATTTTTATCTCTATCAGCTGTCCCACTAACTGGTTGTTTCTCAGTGGATAAGTTTAGGGTACTCTTCTGTATGGGTCTCTTGCTAGCTTCTTCCTCGAATACCACTTCTTTCAGACTTAAGGGGCAGGGGCAAGGCACAAGAGCATAGGGACTTCCTCTTCTTAAAGTCCCTGGTGGTACAAAGCCTTGAAGTCACTGAAGAAACATCACTTATGCAGCATTTTTCTCCTTTCAGGAATTGTCATCCATAACTATGAAAAACAACATCCTGTGAGTTTGTTTCAAGCTCCGTGCCTCATCACTTCCTTCAGATAAGCTGTGCTCCAATCTCTCCTGGGGAAGGCTGGTGTCCTTGCAGAAACATGGCCTTCCATAGCTGGAAGTGGCTCCTCCTTTTGGGCAGGCAGAATACCCTTGCAAAGGTGTGGAGAAGCAGGAGGGGAGGCCCCTCTCTGTGCTGGAAGCGCTGCTGCCATTGGAGCACAGGCAAGTCTCTGGACCCTGAGGTGAGGGCTTTTTTGGAGGAGAACACCGAGGTCACCAACAGCGGGCACCTCACACCAGAGATCCGGCTGCGCCTCCTCACCCCTCGCTGCAGGTTCTGGAGAGAAAAACCTGACCTGTGGCCTTATGGGGACCCTTTCTGGGCAATTTACTGGCCAGGAGGCCAAGCCCTCTCCAGGTATGCAGCACAATGCACCACAGCTGATAAGTCCAGTGTGCCGGGATGTGGGACCTGGCTCTGTTTGTAGCAATTCCTAGTGATGAGTGTTTGCCTATTGTGGGTGCATTATCCAACCTCCTCTCTGCTTAGTCTGGAGCATCCCAATCTCTGCTGGCTGGCTGGCAGCGAGTTCCAGCACTTGCTGTGTAAAATAATTCATGTCTTTGAAGTAGAAATTGGTTATATTCATTGGCTATGCATGTGCTGACAACAGGGCTGAATTTGGATCCATGGAAGGGCTGTGAAGTTGCCATCAAAATGTAGTGAGGTGTTTAATTCTATCACTCCAAACGAGAGGATTGCTCTTTTGTCATAACTTGTGTGGGTTTTTTGTGGAGACAGACAGGAGTGTGGATGTGCTTCTGGTTTGCTGAGAAAAGTAGTTTAATGCTGATGCACTTGAGCCTGAATAACTCATCTAGTATTTCAGCAGCCTTATTTTTGCAACTTACTGTGGCTTTTAGTCACACCAGAAGCCACATTTTGATTTTGTTTGTCAAAATGTCTTTAATGTTCTTGATTCCCAAGAACTAGAATTCTTTTATTTTGTAAAATCTCTCACTTAAACAGCAGGAAAAAAAAAATCTTAATTTTTACAGCAGAGAACAAGCTGTCAGAGAGTCCCCACATAGATGAAAGGGAAGAACCTGAATTGGGGCGTTACTGTTTTTCTGCAAGAAAGCATAAATAAGAAGGCAGTTTTGACCAGGTAAAAGATGAGTCTTACTGTTAAATTATGAGTTGATTAGCCTGCCACGTAGATGAACTAGAGTGCTCCTAAACATGGGGTATGTAAAATAGATTAACTAATCTCTTCATTTTGTTATCATATGATTTGTATGCTCAGATATTTGGATAGCAGTAATAATGATCTGGCATTTCATTGCTTTATTGTCTTACTGTTTATGCACTGATTTGATGTATTAAGAAATGTCAGAAATCAGTTGCATAATTTGGAAGAGTAAAAAGGGAGCACAAAAACATATGGTTGCCTCTATAACTGTCCTCCTTTCACAGCTGGCGTTTCCACAGCATCGGGAGTCTCCTATTTCAAGCTGCTTACTCTTGGTGTAATCCAAGATTCCTCGTTACGGCAGGAGGGCAGAGACACTGTGTGCACTGTGCCAGGGGATCCAGCAGCATCCAGCTGTTCTGAGTCACCACAATCAGCAGCAGTAACTCAGTAACCACTCACCGGAAACAAGGGCCACATCACATCCTACACAAATTACTAATGGAAAGTCATGGCAAATCCAAGATGAACCCCTAGAAAGGAGAAACACAGCACTTCTATGGAGATCCATCCCTGTCCTTGGTCCTGGTGGTAAACTAGGGGCTGTCCTTAGGGGAGTGCTGCTGAACATCTGAGCTGCTGAGCCTCAACACAAATGTCCTGTACTTGACAAGCTTACCAGGCCTCTTGGTGCCATTCCAGGGCCAGACATTTCTATCCATTTGTTCCCAATGTATACCAGTCTCCACATTTCTGTTACAGTTATCTACTGGAATCCCCCTGCAAAAGCTGTGCTTACTGGTAGCCCTCTGTGAAGAGTCAGCTATCACTCTCCCTGTCAGAAGATAACACAAATTTAGAATCCTTTCTTGTTTCTACTTCAAAAGAAGTTATGGAAATTGGCAGTAAAATTATGGCAGTTTGCAGTAATTCATCTCGCCCAGGGCTCTTCTCCCTGACACTTGTGGCTTTCCCCTTTGCAGCCAATTGAATTTCAAGGCAGTTGTTAAAGTTCTGAAACCTCTGCAATGGTTATAATATGATTCATAGTATTTAACAATAACTGCTACTTGCCTTCTGTCAGTTCTCCACTACCAGCCTAAAGGTTTTTCAGGATTTCTCTTGGCAGGTGTCAGCAATTAGATGAAGATACACTTTCTGCTCACCACAGCTCTATTCTTTTTTTTTTTTATGCTACTCAGGAGCAACACTAAGCAGTCTCAAAGCATTTGCACCTCTATCTGCATGGCTCAGGAAAAGAAAGAGGAGAAATTCCTCTTCTTCGAAGCAGTTGCATAAGCACTGTTTCAGATTGATGGGTGGGCACCATATTCACTGTGAATACATCATGTTTGTTCAGTCAGATTGCTCTTAATTTCTACAAATCCTTTACTATTTCTTGTGCATTCTGATGAATTCTAGTTACCTAGAAGTGTCTTTCTTACCAGTTTGTGTCTACTTAACAGAAAAGCTCACCTGTCAGAGAAGGAGCTGAATAACATAAAATGATGCTTACTTGGCTGAATTTATTTTTGTTTGTGGGTGGGAGAGGAGTTAGGGAGAAAAATGATGGTTCTTGATTTTTATATCATCCAAGACAAATAAGGAGTTTCGTGGCAGCTGCACATGTGGAATAGTGTTAAGGTACCACACTTCATTACATGTTTGGCAAGAAACTTACGCAGTGTAATGTAAACCTGAGAAATTTGCATGATCTGGTTCACTGCTTTAACAGCTTTTCTTTTTCAGGTACATTTTAGATAATCCATGTGTGGTTAAAGGGCGATCAGTTCTGGATCTTGGAAGTGGATGTGGAGCAACAGCAATAGCTGCTGTGATGAGTGGTGCATCCCATGTCCTTGCCAATGACATTGACCCTAGTAAGGCTTTTTTTGTCTCTGTGTAAAGATACTTACTAATTTTTAAATCACCTTTAACACAGACTTTTCTTCCATTTGGGAGAAATTCAAGTTCCAAACAGAACCCTAAGAATGCTAAAAAGAGGACTGGGTTTTGCCAGTATTGGAAGCTGGGTTGTACCAGCCTTTCTTGGCCCAGGTCTATCTCCATAGCTACTTAGAACAAACAGGAAACTTTCTGTCAAGTGTTGCCCATACACCATCACAGCTGGTTTGGATGAGAGCTCCAAGCACAAGGAGCAAACTGGCTTCTCTGTAGGACAATGGCATTTTCCTGTACATCAGGGCCTAGATTTTGCCTTTTTCCTCTAGACTTTGTCTTTCCATAATTGACTTACGAATACAGTTTATTTGTAATTTAATTACTCATCAGTTAGGAAGGAAGTATATCCATAGATTAAGGCAGTTATTATATTCTACTTTGATTCCATGATTGATTTCTATTGGTATCCATTCTAGGAATACTTCTTCCCTGTGTCATGGTGTAACGAGGATAAAATTTCATCAACTTCATGCTAGATTTTGACTCATAATAAAAACTGTGGAAGCCCCCTAGACAGGATGAACAACAACATTTGAGAGATTAAATTGAAAGATGTGTCACAGAAATGTGTAAGGGGGCTGACTCCTAAAATATAACTTTAATTTTCCTATGACTTTTCTTCAGTTGCAGGAATGGCAATGATCTTGAACTGTGAACTGAACCACTTGAATCCCTTCCCCATCACCATTAAGAACATCATCAATTCAGAGGCTGGCAACTGGGACCTCATCGTTCTAGGAGATATGTTTTATGACGAACAACTTGCTGATGGTCTGCATCACTGGCTGCAGAAGTGCATCAGGATTCACCAGACTGAAGTGCTGATTGGTGACCCTGGCAGGCATCAGTTTCTAAGCCACAGCATTCACAGTCAGCTGCACAAAGTTATAGAATATTCACTGCCTGAGTATACCAGACAAGAAAATTACGGGCTAACATCAAGTATCGTCTGGAGTTATCAGCCCTCGAACGGCTTAGACGACTCTTGAAGCTGCCTTTCTATGGGATTTTGTCTCACTTGGTTGGCTTTCTGCAGTTATATAAAATGAAAATGGAATTAAACAGAGAAATTATCTGTTAAAGTAAAGCAGCTTACTGTACCTCCACTGGACTGATTTCAATCATACTGAGGCTTTTGCTCAATTTGAGGTAAAAGCTACATGCAAACTGTGTTCAAAGGGACCTGCACTGAAGTGCAGATCTACAAACAACTTACATGTAGGAGTTTGCATGCTTGATGTTTCCCATGTATATTTGTGTCTTGCTGACATTCCTGTGAAATGTTTTGGATGTCCAGCGTAAGACTGTGGGGAGAGGGCTGTGGCTGAAGGACTACTTCACTGCTTCCACAGGCTTTTGCAGCTTATTTATAGAAAATTTCTAAATATAGAAAATTATTGCTGCCCTCCATAAAATTCTCCACTAGATTATTAGCTCGTAATATGCTCAACTTGAAGTGCCTTGCTCTTTTTCTGGGTATCTCTTCTGAATGTCAAAGTAACTAAATTGAATCCCCCCCTCTCCCTCTATAATAAAAATTTCCTCTTCCTTGAAACTGCCAGAGTGATTGTGTAGGAGTTGCACCCAAATCTAAACTCTGCTTCTTGACTGCCAGCCAGTGTAAAAGCTTTAATAAATGGAAAGTGAATAAATAGTACCAGCTATGGGGTAACTTCATCCCCTTGAGAGTAGGGTCAAGTGATCTACATTCCCTACATTACCCTTTGCAAGGGTAAACCAAGCAATGTCACCTTGGGAAGCTGCTGAGGGATGAAGTCTTTACTTCTGTGACAAACGGAGGGTAACTAAATAAAAACTGAATAAAAGCTTGATATAATTATTTTGCTCTTCTCTTGAGGAGATGCTGAACAAACTCCAGAATCATTCTCAGTTTTATCTGCCACCTAAGAACCAGTTTCATCTGCCAAACATGATAAAAAAAATATCTGATCCTCAGGTAAAATGTTGTAACTGTAGCCATTTGAAGAAGCAGCCAGTCTCAGAGCAGTCTTACAGAAGTGTCAACTTTAGCAGTCAATTATTGAACAAGCAGAGAGGGGGAGCTAATAGCTGCACCATAGAACACAGTGCACCTACAAGTCTCCCAATACCAGCTGCTGTGGTGGAAGCTTACAAATGTGAAAGAGTGCGCGGCACTCACTCAGATAATCATGGTATTCATGAAGTAGAAGGTTTAGGAGCACAGTCAGATGTACATGGTTCTATAATCCAACAAGTTTTCAGAACTCTCCAAACAGCCAACTTCTAAACTTTAATCTTCAGAACAATATGTGAATATTTTGCAAGGCTCACAAATAACAATATCCAAACAATAGAGAATATGAAGTGGTAAGCACATCCATGAGGTTCTTCTCCCACTTCACCCAGTGCCTGTAAACATTTGTTGAAAATTACTATGAACCAAAAAACATTCCAGTAGAGTTATGCAAATACTAAACACATAAAGGCAGACTCAAGCTCTAATGGTGAAAGATTTAAAATAACTTACATTAAACTTTTGAACCTAAAAATACAGTGTTACCTTGTTGTACAGCTTTTTAAGCACCAGTTGAGGATGTACCACTAAGTTACACATTGACAAGAGGCTGTAGGGGAGGATGGTAAATCTACAGGCATACTTAAGGACACAGTATAAGCTGCATCTGCCTTCAACATGACAAATTCAAGGTTATATCAGCAAGGAGAAAAAGGATAACTTTGACACTGAGGTTAGCATTAGCATTGCTTCACAGAGCTGCCTAAACAGCTACACAATTCAATATCAAATATAGTGCAACACAGATTTGTCCAAGAGTTCAAAGGAATGATGGGCCCTGATTGATGCCAGAGATTCCACAGGGCTTAACAATAAACTAATCTTTAGAAAAAAAACAAAACTAACAAAGGGGAAATAAAACCTGGTAATTAGGTTATTAGGCCTCTATCTGGCACAAGGACTTGCTGCAATGACAACTGATGCTTGTGGCTACTGTAGCAAAATCAACTTCTTGCACCAATGGTTTGTACTGGTGCAGTTACACCCACAGAGATCATAGGAACACATCACTGAGCTGAGCCATGAAACAAGAATAAGGGATTTATGTGCTGCTCTTGGAAAAATATGCTTTTAGTTACACATGAACAACTTTTCTAAATAGACTTGCACTTTCATAAACCATATAATCAACAGAAGAACAAGGATTGTTGTCAAACATCATAATATTCTTTAATATTGGCAACAAAAAATACGTTCCATGCAATTAGACCTGAACTTTAAATAGATTAATACAAGACTGGTTTACTTCTGCAACACTTAGGTGTGGCTATGACAAGAGTTAAATGGTAAAGTAAACATGTTCCTTATGGCTCCCTAAACTCTTTAGGTTTCCAGATGTCATCAAATCCATGTTAGACCACCATAACTAAACCCTTCTACTTCCAGATCTAGAGGATGAACCCAGTGTGTTCCATGGCCTTAATAAAGCTAAAATGGCTTGCATTAAGGAGCTTAATGCAGAAATCATAGAATTCTCACTAGAGGGTATGCTGGTTCAAGAAAGCCAAGGAACATGACCGGTAATTGTGTTAAGAGCACTGCTCCATCATGTAATAAACTCATTCTACAATTCAAAAATTAATTTTTAATATGACTATACTTGAACAATATTTTTTTTTTGTATTTTCACCTTTTGGGGGCCCCTGGATGTATAATGAACTGCATACAGCAGAACACATACTCTACCATCCTGTGATTTATGTCCCCAGACACTACATTTGGTCCTATTTCACTCACAGATACGCTTATGAGTACCAATGTTCTGTTCCCTAAAAGGATTTTCCTGTAGAAACACAGACAAAATACAGAGCAAATTAAATATTTTCCCATATGTAAAATCCTTTTCTTGGTCACAGCTACTACTCTGAAATTTGTAAAGTCACCATAACAGTTCCAAAGCAAGTTTATGTTTACACATTCACAGGCTGTAGTTTTGGATGTGTAAAAATCCAGCAAGTATTTGATGGTAAATAAGAACAGAAATCTGCAGCATCAGTAACATCAGAAGAAAGGTACCTACATTTTTTATTTCAGACTTAGCAAAAGTACAGGGTGAAAGGAGAGTCTTTGTTACTATCGAAAGTACATTTGTACTGCTGTTAATGCCACCTCCATTCACCAGTTCTGTCTGTTGATTTTTGTTAAACTCCCAACTTTACAGACATTTCTGTGTGTCAATGTTATGTTTGGGCTTGGTACTTTTAGCTGCAAGTACCATCCCAGAATACAGAACTCCAAACACAGACTTACCTAAACTGGGTTTGTAAAAATTGCTAAATGATACTAAGTAGCAGCCAAATCCAGCACTTCTTGAAGCCTGAGCAACGGCCCTGTAATATTAATTATAGTTTAACTTTCCTCTTAATGAAGTATGATCTGTGCAAAGACAGACAGGACTCAGAAGAGATACAATGGGGAAGCCGAGGCTCACAGGCAAGGACTGGAATGGCAACGGAGACCTCCAGTGGGAAGCAGGAGGGATGCAACCTGGTGGCACAAAAGTCACCAGCTAGCTCTCCAAGGTGCATGTCTGCTGAAGGAGCTCTCCCACCTGTAAACTTGACAGTCACATGTACAGCATAAATCATCAGTAAACAGTCCAAGTTAGTTGCTTGATTTTGTTTGATATGATGAGTTGCTCTAAAGCATCTCGGGAACGATCTGAAACAGAACAAAGGAATTTCTTGTTTTTCATTCAGATTACAGAGGTGTTTGGAATAGATACACAACACAGTAAGGGAATTCTATATCCATATTTATGCTTCTTTCGCTATCATCACACTTTAGATACATCTGTAGGAATCCAAATCCTCTTGGTTCTTTCTCCAACCACCTAACTGTAAAGCATCACCAACCAACGGAAGTTAAAACACCATAAGCTGTCCTACTCCATTCCACTGTTTCTTGAATGGATGCTGTTCCACACTTTCAGAACAGAGTCAGGGTTTAAGATGCTAGCATTTTTCTGAAGTCTTTGGGTCTCCATCAACATGCTGAGGGGGATAAAAAAAAGGAAGAAAAAAATCCAAAAATTTCCAAAACAACAACAAAAAATTCTCTCTCTGAAGGCTGCTACATGTCAAAGCATAACTCTCACCTTGCTTTGAAAATCTTAGTGTATGATTATTTTAGTTAGTAAGTTATTAATTTGTTTGGGATTACTTATGGAATGTAGTGTGCTTTTCAGAAAGGAAGAAGGTATGATCAGCATGTAATTATCTTCTTATGATTAGACCAACCTGTTATCAGTGGGCATCCATGGAACAGAAAAATGTGTATCTTGGGACAACAGGTAAGGACAGCTTCCACAGCCACGTCTGTCAGGTTCACACAGCGCTCCATGTGTATCTCCTGTTAGGAAAACATGAATGACAACAGCCTGTCAGAGCACCCAGAGTTTCAGAGGCAAAGCTTTCCTTTGCCAGTTTCAAAGATCTCCAACCAGAAGGAATTATGACCTCTGTGCATTGACCTCATATGTGGTCCTGTACAGACCAGGAAAATATCCTAAGGGAAAAAAAGACAGCTTTTATGTAAAGGGTCTAAACTAACATAAACCTGAGTTTTTCCAACACACACATACCATTCAAGACATCTGAGAAAACTCTTCAATGAGATTCCACGGTGAGTCCCATCACTTTGACATTCTCATACCAATTCATTGTCCAGGAGAACAAAACCCAAACTAAATTCTGGTGTTTCCCAAAATTTCCCAAAATAGCCTCTGCTGAAGTTTCTAGTATTTCTATTTATCTACATGGTTCCTAAAAGAAATCAAATAACTTCTTCAAGATTAGACTAAACCTTGCTCTTTTCTTAATTTCTCTGCAGTTGTTCAACTACTGCCTCTTGTACACGCTAGGAAAACATGAAAAGCAGAATAAAGAAACAGATTATTACCAGCTTTTTCCCCATCCTCTAAATTGCCTTACCTATCAATAAATACAACATACAAGAAGAAATGCAGAAAAAAGACCATTTAATAAAATCTAGTGAAATCAGGATTTGGTAAAATATTTTGGAGATCGTAGGATAAAAATAAAAAAAGCACTGTCTTATTGCAAAGTTTTTCCAATTTATAAACTCCAAGGATCTTGAAAGATGTAAGAAATGAAAGTCAGTCAGTAAAAACACTTCCTCAGAAGAAATGTTGCTGATAATAATAATAATAATTATACTTTTAAGTTGCAGGTATTTTCTTTTGTTTGTCCCTTTGTTATTAAGTTAAGTCAGTTACCTTTAAATTCTTCGAACATGTTCCACTCACTAGTGCCACAACACCATCATCTGTTACCTGGAGAAAAAAACCACAATGGATTAAAGCTCAGTTTTTTCAAACCCAGCTATTTGGATGCAAAAATCATATTAATTTATTCACTCCCTGCAGTGAGTGAATACACTTAACACTACAGTATTTTCTTCCCAGCTAAACTTGTATAGAAAATTAGCCAAGCTGCGTTTTTTTCATTCTATTAAACACTGTTTCATTTTTCTGCTAAGTGATCCAGCCTGGCTTTCTGCAAGGATGTTTCCAAGTGTGTAACTGCTATTCCTGCAGCTTCCTTCTCTCATTTAACACTAATATGGTCAGAGCACAGCACTTTTAATTTATAGGTTTAAAAAGCATTTCTGCTCTACCTAGACCAATTTGGGTTGGGGAAAAAAGTAAACATAGCAGAAAAGTGTTAAAAAAAAAAAAAAGTGTAACCATGTAGTTACTCAAGAAGCTTTCACCTCATTTAAAATACACACAGGGAAACAGCTATTGTCTACAAAGGAAGAGAATCAAGGAAATAGAAAAGCAATAAAGTAAATCTGGAGAAACAAGAGTTAAATAGCAATAAATAAAAATTACCAGATGAAATATTAAGACTCTTTTGATACGCTACCTCTGGAAAAATTGAAAGAAGAATAGCATCTAAAATAAGAACCTCCTACATAATTTCCAGAACTGACATTTCATTGTGAATGCTCAGTACTGGACTCACATTTAACATAATTACTCACCATCAATGTCAATTGAATGCTACACTTACTGCAAAAAAACCTTTCCCTCGCATCATTATCTCACTGTAATTATGAAATATGTTACAGGATTGCTTTTGCAGCTCATCTCCCCCTTCTCAAGCTAAATGCTGTTGTTGAATCTTCTTCCCTGCCATTTCCAACATTTAAAATGTTGTTTTTTCAGTGCTGACTTTGTACCATAACTCTGACAAGCACAATCGCTCTTATACTGTCATTTAATTACAGAGTGTTTACTTCTACTAGGGGCTTGTATTGTTTAACATCCTAGATTATTACCTACAGCAGTTTGTCCTAACTGAAAGCCAGCAATGAGCTGTCCAAGATCCTACTTTCCTTAAATTGAATATTTTGGATTACTTTACCACTTTAAAAAAATTATTGTGCTAAATAAATATACTAAAAAAAAATAAAAAAAAACCAACCTAGGTAGATTCTAACAAAGGTTTATCTTTGGCTCACTATACATGCTCTAATACCAAAATGTGTATTTTTCCAGTCACCAATAAGCAAAATATACCTTTCCTTTTCCTTAAAAGGCAGAAATTAGAAGTAAACGATGGTCTAAAATCTTGTCAAGAGCAGAGCAAAAATGATCCACTTTGAACTTTATCCTGACAATCTTAAAAAAGAAACAAACTAAAGCCAATTGGCCAATTGCCACTGTAGTTACCTGAGTAGATGAGAAGTCCACACTGTGAAGAAATTTGCAGTTTTCTCCTAGTGCCTGCAGAGATGCATCCATGATGCCTGAGCAGCTCCCCAAGTTCACTATTTGAAGGAATTGGCAGTTGAGTGCAAGAGCCAGAATTCCACTGTCAGTTATATCACAGCACCTTTTGAAAGACGCTTCACGCAGGTAAGGACAGGATAAGGCCAGTGCTATGACTCCTGCCAAAGAAACAACTTGAAAGAGTTATTAATTCTTTAACATAACCACCATGCTGAGTCCAAAGGCTCTGGAACAAGTTTTGAGGAAGGAACAATTAAGATAAAGTGGAAAACATGTTGAGCCATGGTTTTACCAGAAATCTAGCAGGAGAGTAACCTGATAGCTCTCTCCTAGGATAACTAGGCCTGAAATTTACACCACTGAAGAGACTTTTAATTAGTGTTGGGGTGGCACTGGGGATTTTTTTTAAGCAATATTTACCCTAGATATTTTCTGGGCAATTTTTTTCCAATTTAACAAGAAAAATAAGCCAGAAATAAGATCCCAGTTATCTGTGCACAGATAACACACCTTCTGAAGTAATTCCAAATCTGTTCTCCTTGCAAGAATTTAAGTTGATTTTTTTCAGCTGCTTGCAGTTATAAAGCTGCAATAATGCATTATCTGAAATATCACAGTCTCGGAGGTCCAGAGACTCCACAGCAGGGTGCAATACCTGTAATGAAAACCCACCATTTCAGTCAAACTCTGCTATGCCATCAAACATCTGCACTTTTATATAAAGTACTTGTAATATTAGACATCACATAGAAGTTTGCAATAGAGGGTGGGGTTACCAGTCCTAGGAACGAAAAACTAAAGAAAATCTGGTCTATTTGTGCAACAGTTCAGCTCCTACAGCATGAACTGTTTCTGAGACATACAGAGTAGGAACACACTAATACTTAATGTGTAAGTAATGCTACTTAAACAATGGAAATACAATCTTGGTGATTCACTTGCTACGTGTGTACCCAGGACAACGCCCTCACACCTGCTAGCACATTTTGTGGGCAGAAATCTGCAGTGCAAAAAAAAAATACTTACTGTGATCAAAACTTCAACAGGTAAGCACAACAAGGAAGAGTGATATTTGGAAGGCATTTTCCCCCAAAGTATTTTTCTCACCCCCACACACTCTTTTGCTCATAAACAAGCACTCTCATTACCATACCATGAAGAGATACCAGATCCTCATTAAATGGGATCTTTCAGTCCCCCAAGATCCAGATAGGAATTTTTGTGAAATCTTTTCCAAGAGAACATTTATGAAAGTTAGACCCAAAGCAATGGAAGGCCTCCAATTTTAGTAATAGCCATGTACTCCCTTCAGCTTGTTACTCCCTTAACTCCCAGGGACAGAAACATAAATTTCCATAAACTAGCAAAGATAACAGCACAGCTGACAGGCTTGTTAAAGGCCTATTCCTCCTGGTGTTCATTCTAATAAGGTACTACAAGGAAAACTGCCTGTTTTGCAAATATATAAGATTTTTAGATTGACAAAGGGTTGTCTGGATGCAGCACACAAAAAAAAGACATTTAAAAATACAGGCTTGTATTCTGTGGACACATGCTGGATGGCTTTATAAAACTATCTGGTAAAGGGGATTTAGAATAAAGAGTTTGACATGTCTGTGGATGGCTGGTCCAAGCAAAAAGCAGAACAAGGGGGAAAAAGACACATGGTAACACAAATTTGGACAGAATAGGGAGGTAAGAGATTAAATAGAAGTTTACACAAAAGTTCAGGTTAACAGAATTTCATCTGAAACTTAACTTCAAGCAAAATTCTTGAAAAACACCCCAACCCTGAAAAACAGAGAAAAGATATGAAGGATGTGTATAAATACAAATGGGAAACTGCTAGCAAAGAAAGCTATGTTATATGAAAATGATGGTAAAGGTAAGGTAAAGAAAATGATGACAACAGAGGATAGAATTGCAGGAAATTGCAGGAACAGAGAAAGAAAAAACATGAAAAAAGAACCAGAGCAGAATTTTCCCAGAGTCACAAGGAAAACAGGCTCCAAGAGAAGGCACTCATCAACTGCTGAAAGATGACAAATACAGAGGAGACTTTAGAAAGAGACAGCAGAAAAGCCTGTAAATTAAGGTCTCAAGTTTATTTCCAGACTAAAAATATCCTAATGCATTTTGTGCATTCATAAACACACATAATCACATGGCTTTAATTATATAATCTCTTAGGATGTTTTGAAATTACCCCTTACTGAAAAGGTAGCCTAAACCAGATTTTGTCCAGGCAATTTTTCAAAAAGTAGATAAACTAATAAGAATTTGATTTTTACTCAAAGACTTACTTTGTGTAAACAAAAATCTTTTTATCTAAAGCTAAAATATTTTGTTTGTAAGTTTTCCACAGTGCTTCTGCCTCTAGTCTTGGCTCCACTATCCAGACTCTGAGAAATTGATAATATTTGTCTCTTGAGTTACAGGTCAAAGCAGGAATGCACAGGGAGTCATTAATTTTCTGTTTCACCAAGGCCAACCTTTAGCTTCCCTCAATTCTCACACCTCCCTTTGAGGCTGAACAAGATAACCATAAACAGATAGCAAAACAAATGTGTCCCTGAATTTACAGCTCAAGAAATGTTATTAACTGGTGTCTCATTGAAACACTGACACACATCAGAGTGCAAAAGGGATGGGAGAACTTTAACTACTGATTTCTAGCTCTGCCATCCTTATATTTCTAGGAACCAAAATTTAAATAAACTACATGGAGATTGTGTGCTTAATGTCAATAGAATTCTACTGACAGAATTCTATCAAGCTGATGAAATATACAGCTTTACATAATACATATGAAATTTTACATAATATACATATAATAAATTATGCATGAGCATCTTGAAACATACAATACTCAGAAACAGACTGGTGTGCAAGACAGGCTGCTTTCCCCTCCCGAAACAGACAATATAGTTTTGAACAGACTCTTACCTCACTGATATTTGCATCAGTTATTTGCCCTTGCCTACTCATTAATTTAATCAGTTTATCCTTTATATTGGGTGGCAAGGGCTTAATATCTGCAGAGTATCTGGACAGGTTCTTTGTCAAACACTGAAGGCATCTGAAATAAAATTAAAAGTTACAGTACAGTCAAAAAGAGGCATTACATAGTAGAACTAGAACAATCAAGCCATAAATTGTTATCTTCTGCATCTGGCTATAGTCCCCTCAGACCTTACCAGTTTCAGCTGTTCCATGTTGCCATTGATTCAGCTATTGCCCTTTGGGGTCAAGCTGATCCTTCTGTGAAACTGTTCCCTAAGCAGCTGAAGGCAAAAATCAGCCCCTCAACCATTTTTTTCTGTGCCTTCCTCAAGCTGTCTCTGAAATTTGCAGTTGCAGTGTGAGCTGTTCAGCATCTGATCTGGTTGAAAATCCCCTTGACTAAAACTCTGAGGACACAGAAACAACAGTGCCAGGACAAGCGGCTGAGTGCAGGGTGCAGCAGCAGCCTGGAGTAATGCCAAATTAAATTTAGCATAAAACCACAGCTCTGGAGTCCCTACAGGCAACTGGTTTTGCAACAAAACCTGTCTGGAATCAGAATGCCACCAAACTGCAGAAAACTAAAATCACACCAAATAAAAGCTTTAAAGAGGTCAAAATATTGATGCTTTATAATCTGAAGGGTAGCACAGACTTAAGTCAGGAAAGAAGCAAGATTTCCAGCATGGAGTCACGTTAAAAAAAAACACTGAAGTTCATACTGAATCAAAGGTTTAAAAGAATTTAGAAGCTAAGAATGTAGCTACAAGACAGAAGCAATATATTTTGATTCAGAGTTTAGCAAGAGGAATAGAAACTATGTAGATGGTTAATTATTACCAGGTGGACCTAGGTAGAGCTAAGACAATATATTACTTGCTTGACTTAGTTGTGTTTGTAGAAGGAGACAAGAAAGATGAGCTATTGTAAAGATGAAGAAACCGTAACTACACCTGGGCCCAAAACCAGCCAGACCCAGGCTGGGGAGCTTGGACCATGGCCAAGGGTCCAGAGAACCTGCCAACAAGGCAAAGGTGAAGAGTTTAATGAGAAGAAAATGTCCCTGACTTCATCTTAGGAGACCACTGACCCATTTCCAAACCCACTGACTCATTTTGAGGAAGGACTTTGAACTCATTTTAATAGGAAGTGGGGGTATGCAAGGTTAGGTAATGCATATATACAGGTATAGTGAATAATTATATGAATATATAGGATTTTTGTGGATAAAAAGAGGGCAAGAGCCCCATGGATTTTGCACATGCCTTTGGAGATTACTCATGGTGTGCTTGGTGTTCGTAACAAACATACACTTTCTAACTTTAACTAAAGTTGGAGAGTCTTTGTCTGTGCATCAATACAGTGTAGGAAAAGCACCTCGAGCAGGTCACTGCAGAGAACACTGTAGGCAGGACACATTTCAAGCAGAACCTGGGCAGTTAAACCCAGGCCTTGCCTGCAGAGACCCTTATACACCCAAGCACACACCAGGATCAGCTTTAACTCATTCCTCCAGAGATGTGCAAGCATTCCATGCCTTCACGGAAACCTCAGTGACTGCTGGATGAACTTGGCTGACTGACCAACAGAGAAGCCTGTACCAAGCTCTGTCTCCGTACATCCAGGTTACACCATCCACATTCTTTGTTTTGAGATTAAACAGCTTATCTATATACAACATTCCTTAACTTGACTTCAGAAATTAAGAAAATTGTTTATCTTTTAAAAATAAAAAATCTTATCAAAGATAATAAACACACCATTTATTATCATCTCTGAAGACCACAAATGTGAACCTGCTCACAGGCAGGATCTGTGCAACACGGTGAGCAGAAAGGAGGGGCTTGTCTCACTAATGCAGCTTCAAAAGGAGCCTGTAAATCTAAACCAACTACTTAGTTCAAATTTGAAGAAAATACCCCAAACCCAGCACAGATACATGGAAATCAATGTGAGCTATGCCAACTGTCTCTTACCATGGCATATTAAATTTAGCTTGAATGGCTATTAAGATTAATAACATTTTTTTCAAAAAGCTGGTTGATATTAGCACGGTCTTGATCTGCAATTTAAAGAATTATTCATTAAAATATAGAGGTTTTCACAGTAATTCTACTTTATAGGAAACTATAGGACACTTATTGGCCACACCATGGTAATTAAAATCTTATCTTTAGTGCTGTAAGGTACAAATAATAACCTAACTGTACTCTTTGCTAGCTATTTTCCTTTTATCTTTCAAATGAAATATTTTATTCCTGTTTCTAACTTCCTCCGGAACACAAAGGAATTTGACATTGACAGATAACACAGAGAATAAAAATTTTCAGTTCCCCTTAGAGTTGCAAGATAGAACTTAAAGACTAAGTAGCAAATTAGATAAAAGAATAAAAAAAGTAGACACACAGGATGCTAAATGTAGCTGGAACCAGTGGATAAACAGATAATGAGGAATATAGTGGCTTTTGTGCCGAAGTTATATAACAAGAAGCAACAGTGCATGCCCTAAGAGAAGCTCAAGGCAAAGTCACCCTTTGCAACATTGGGGACACTTGGTGATCACCAGAGACCCCTTCAGATGACCCTCCAGGACCACAAAAGGACTTCCAGTAAGACGTGGATGCGTGCAAATTAGTTCCAGGAAAGTGATATTTACGTATTAGCCAGGAAGTACTCTTTAAAGAATACATAGGAGCACTATGGAATAAACACCTTGTAAAGTGTCACGAAATACTCGCTTAGATGAAAGATCATCCAGATGTGTCCAGCTATGCAATAAAGAACGCCTGCTTTCTAATGCTTCAAATTGTGTTAGAAAATTTGTTTTCTAGCCAATTTCGGTATCAACATGGAGAAAAACTCAGAGCAACACACCATTCACTGGATTCTCTAGGGCCAGGTGAAGCCAGGGATGCTCAGCCGTCCCTCCACACCCGGATCTGCCAAGGATCATCCTGTTACCTCCCTGCCAAATCTCGTCACCCCTGTCACCTGCCCCGTAACTCCTCCCAAAGGGGCACCTCTGACAATCCCTGCAGCCCCCGAAGGCTGCCGAACCCTGCCAGCACCCACACTGCCTGTCCCCGCTCCGCCACCGCCGCCTCAGGCCGGCCGAGCCCCGTCCCCCTCCCAGTCCCCGGGCCCGGCCCCCTGGCGGGGCGGGCGGGCGGGCGGCAGGCAGCGTGTCGGGGCGGCACTCACAGGTCCAGGAGGAGCCGGACTTCCTCGCCGGCGCCGTCCCAGCTCATGGCGGGGAGCGGGGAATGCGGCGGGGCCCGAGGAACACAGCGGGGAGCGGGGAATACGGGTCGCCGGCCCGGCCCGGCCCGGCGGTCGGTGCCGAGATGGCGGCGGCGCCCGGAGGGATGACGGGAGATGTAGTCCCGTTCCCGGCCCGCTGTGGAGCGCCTCGGCGGGGCTCAGGGAGGCCTCTGAAGCGGCCTGAAACACCCCGCAGCAAAAAAACGGGGCTCCCACTCCCCATTTCCAGAGCTTAGTAGTTAGGAGAAAGTGTTCTCCCAAGCCTGGAAGAAGAACAAGGGAGGCTGGGAGCCTTCAGGCAAGGGCCGCGGTGGTTTTAAGGGCCCTCTCCCTCCTTGCTGCCGTCAGTGGAGGCATTCCACAGCGCCGGGTTTCCTATTACCATCCATCATCTGCCAGCTCTTTCGTCCTGCAATTAATTTTGTCTTTGTTTTTGATTTTCGTTGGGTTTTTTGTGTGGTTTTTTGTTTGTTTGTTTGTTTTTGTTTTCTTTCCTTTTTACATTTCTAGATGGTGTGGTATAAATTGAGACCACACATTCCTTGAAGCTGGCAGCACTGAGTAGATAAACACTGCATCCTCATTGAGAGAAACGATGCTCACTCTTTAAAATTTTTAAAAGTTTAATAAGGGATAAAAGGGATAAAATCCAGCGCTGGGGCCCTTGGCTATCTGCCAAAAACACACCCTTATTTTAAAACCACGTTCTTTATATACTATTACGTAAAGAACCACATGCCTATTCGTAACAGTTTATACACATTCAAACATTCCTTTGAGTTTAGATGTTCTTTTGCTTGGTTTTAACCTTTGACTTGTCTCTATGCCATCTTGTAGATTAAACCAGTATATTTTATTTCTTCTCGTGGTTCCATCCTATTGTTTGTAAATTCCCTGATAACGAGGAGTCAGTAAATTGAGTTCTGTTTTTTGTCACTGTTATCTTATCACTCCGATAGTCTGAAAATGCAAGGAACTACCTAATCATTTTACACCATTCTCTTGAGTTAGTCACATAAAAGCATTTTAAAATCACATAGTCTCTATTTAAATATTATGCCACGGCCTAAAATATAATATATTTATCAAATTACTATTTACTATTTATATAAGCTATATGGTGCATACATAAACTCACAGATTACACTATACCAAGAAGCAGTTAAAAGGAAATATAAATTGTACTATATCAATATCTTTGTGATTAATAATGATATGCAAAAGCCAATACTATATTGTCATTTACAACAATCAGCTTTGGACCCAAGACCCACCACCCACCCCTACTAAAAAGAACGTGTGATTGACTAACAGATGGAAACAGCTGTTCTGACAAAATTAACAGAAGGATCCATATCTAAGAGAAACATAGGTTCCTGATGATGCCTGATGTGAGGCCACTCCTCAAAATTTTGAGAGTTTAGTAAGGGATGATAAGGGACAGATCAATAAAGCAAAAGTAACAGTGCTTGGTGAGTGCAGCAGCAAGAAGCAGCCCAATTCTTTAGCAAGCCATCCTTTATACTGTTGCAGCTGCATTACTTCCCCAAATGACTCTGCACATTTCTCAGAGCCCATTTACCACAGCTCTGCCTCAGGTTGCCACAGCATTGCAGAAGTCCACAGCTATAGTCTCTGAGGGTCCCTCAGGGAGGCAGTCCAGGGTGGTCTTCTGATGCCACTTTAGACGTGGTATTCTGCTTTTATGGTATCTTGTTCTCTGCCTGTGATATCTTTTTTGCAAGAGCAAATGTATCTTGTGATACATCTTTTGCAAGCACACTTAACACCTTGTGATAGCCTTGCTCCATGCAAAATTTTAGTTCTACTGTTCACAGAAGCAATTATAATTTGCACTGTATCTACAGAAGTAGTTACGATTTATTATAATTTGCAAAAGCAAATACATAATAGCGAAAGTCAACTGTTACATAGCAGATTGTAATACCTGAAAATTTTGTTAAATCAACAGTTGAAACATCTGGATTAACAAATAAACCACAAGGATGCTGATGGATGATAACGCTCCAAGGCCAACAGAATATACTTTGTGATTAGATAATTAGAAATATCCATTAGTAGGTAATTGGATGATTCAAATCATACCATTACGGTAAAAGTTATAAAACACCTTAAAGAAAAAATGCTTGTATGGGACCAGTTTGGCTGTGACACCTCATGCATACGATTTAATATTTATCCTTGCAATGCTATTCAGTCACCATGAGTCAGTAATTGAAACAAAGGTCAATGACAAACAATTTTCATCAGTTAAAAATGCATTTATTAAGCTGGCTGAGAGAAAGCATTAGAGCCCATGCTCTTTGAAATGCTTCTCTAGAAGCATTTCTGTTCCATGTAGATTTCAGTGGGTTTATACAGCATTTTTATTACATTTCCTGCTTTCCTTTTTTGCTAAGTATTCAATAAGCAAGCAATTAGGTGCGCATTCCATCAAGCTACTATATCTTTAACCTATTGTTGATGCAAAACCAGCCAGTCTTCCTTATCTCTTCCCTGCACACGGGTATAGGTATATATTACACCCAGCTGCTTGTCTTTCTATTTTACCAGTTCTGTTTACTAAATTTCCTTCCCATTTTTAGCTATTCTGTTATAGTGAAATTAAAATCTTTATTTTTTTAAGTTATAGTCATGTCAGAACTTCAATTTACATGTGTTAATTACAAGCTCCTGGTTTCATTGGCAGGCCTCCCTGGAGATCCCTTTCCTGGGGTCAGGAGACATGATAAAGCTGTAGCAAACTGAGTGGTACTGACATATTCTCTGTGCCTAGGTGACAAACCTAAACAGCACACAGGTCTGGCTGACAAGCAACCAGTTCTTTTCCTATTTTTCATGAGATTCAGTTCACTTCTCCAACAGTGAGTCTGGAAGAAGGTAGAAACATGGCTAGGGTTGCGCTAGGGGTAGGTTTACTGTTCCTCAGCTTCTCAAGTGGAAGTAATTAAATAATTACTAGCCCAGTGACTTTAACTGTCTAACCTCAGGAGCTGCTCCCAAAGTAGCTCATGAACTGCCAAACTTCACACTCCTATGCTCAACACACACCTATGGTGTATCTCAAACTGACATCAGATTATCCCAAGGAACAGACACATGCTACTCTTGCACTGGTTTGACTGTAGGCAGCTGCAGGAAGGACTTCAGCCACATCAGCCTGAACGTGTGGAGAAACTGCACTGATAAAGCAGCAGGCTATAAAGAGTGACTCAGGAAGTGCTTGGACATAGACTCTCTGCAAAGAGTGAGGCCTCAGCGTGTGCTGGTATATGGGGTTATTCCTCCCCAGGTGCAGAAGAGGACTTGCCTTGGCTGAGCTTCATTAGGTCCCTGTCTGCTGCTTTCTCCAACCTGTCAATTGTCCCTATTCAGAGGGACACCGTGATGTTGCCAGATGAAAAATCATCTGTGCCTGGTGGGCTAACATGATGCTTATTCTTCAAAAACCACTGGCCTGTGGAACTGCACAATATCCATTCTGCAAGAAGAACTAGAAAGCAACCAGCCCATGTGCCAACTTCTACCAGTTCACCAGGCAATCAGGTATCACTTTGGGCTCAACCTAAGAGACACCCAGGACAGAACAATTTGTGCACAAAGGAGTGGGAAAATATGTTAATGATTTCAAGGAAATTATTATCGTATGTATGTTTATTCTGGAAAATCAACGAATATGCATGTAAAATACAGTATTTAAACAGGAGCTTTTCTTTATTCAGCATGCACAATATTTCAGAGGATACAGCCCCTCTTGCATCCAGCATGTAATAAAGAATATCTGCTTCTTAATACTACATTGGTGTTAAGGGTTTGTTATTTTTACCCATTTTGGGGAACATTTAGTAACATCAATCACTATTCCCAGTTTTGAATCATCTACCAACTTGTGAGCATGCACTTTGCATGTCACATTTTCAAGGTCATTAAGGAAGATGTTGAGTGATATGACCTTAGTATTGACGCAAGGGACTGGTCTCCAGCTTGTCTTTGTGCTGCTGATCCTTTGAACTCAGAAGTTGAAGCTGTTGCCAGCTGACCTCACTGTATAATTATCCAGTCCATACTGGGCTTCATAGAAACCTGATCAAGCTCAATGGAAACCTGATCTAGTTAAACATGTGCCTGCTCATTGCACGGATGTTGCACTAGTTGACCTTTAAAGATCCCTTTCAACCCAAACTGCGTTATAAGGACTAAGGCAAATAAGGCATTGAGAAACTAAATCTTTCTGTGTCTGCTTTGTAGAGTGAAGTTCTGGTTCTGTTGGATCTCAAATGGAAAAAAAGCACAAGATGCTTAAGAGAAAAAGGTGGTTTTAAAAGTTATTACATGTCTCCTGCAATGCTGGGAAACATGTAATGCACTAGACCAGGACAGTCCTCTCTGGTGGAGCCACTGCTGTACAGAGTTCTGTGGAGAGGTTCAATAGCCTCATTGTTCCTCACATCTTTACAGTATTCTTCCAAGTAAAACAAATCCATCCATCTCTTACTGTACAATACCAAGCGTTCTAGAGGGTACACTGAGGTTTGCTGAAAGCATTACATTTTCACACATTCCCGTGGGAACAAGCCCTCACAAAGAGCACACACAGACCGTATTGTTAGTGGCAGCACACGTTGTATGCTCAGGTTCAGCAATCCCTCATGCTAACTTTGCTTTAACTTTAACTTGCTAATCTCTGCAACCAAAACCTAGCATTAAATTCTGCCTAAGTTCTACTTGAAACCACCCACCTTGCAATTCCTTTTGTGATGGCCCCCTGCAGCATTGCTTTTTACCAGGTCCCAGTCACATTCAGGGACAGGTCTACATTCTCTATTGTAGAAGCACTTATTTGCCTTCACATTCCTTGACCAGATTGATTTTCCTAACGCATCCTTGCAGAGTTAGGCAGTTTCTTCTGAGTCTTCTGTGCTTATGTCCACCTCTTATACTTCCTTTTCATGCTTGAGTTCAGTCAAGCTCTCCTTGCACATCCTCCTGCCATCTTTGCAGGTTCTCTTGCACAACAGAACAGGCCATTCTTGAGCTTGTAGAAAGTTAATTCCTTGTGAGATACAAAAAAAATCCATCAAAAACAGTCTTTCTGAACCTGTTCTCTTTTCAGGATCATATCAAGTGGATTCACCCAAGTAGATTCCCTAAACATGCTGAAAGCCTTTTGAAATCCAGGACAGCAGTCCTAGCTTTTGTCTTCTTTCCTCCTTTCAAGATCCTGAACTCCATTTCAATGGAGTTAATTTCCAGTGAAAACTGTTTATAGTGTTGAAGGATTGTGAGATCAGCCTGACCAACAATCCTAAATTAAACCCATGTGATAGATAGATTATTCACATTCATATGGATGTAAAGGATAGATTATTTGTGACAATGACTTGAATAGACAAGGATGTGAAAGACAGATAAACAGGAGAAAAACAAACATGTGACAACATCTTATTTAAAAAATAAAGCTGGCATGGCAGTGACTAGCCTAGCAACATATGAATGACAACCAATCACTGTGCTATAAAGGCATAGTCCCATCTTCCAGCAGGGAAGATGGGTGGAAGTGTGTGTGGAGATTCCTCCCTTGAGTGGGGAGGCCCCTCTAGGTTAGTCCTTGACCCTGAGTGAAAAATATTTGCCCATGGTCATCAGTATGGGTAACACCGATCTACTTGATAATTATTAAGATTTAGTTTCAAAGTTTAGAAAGCAAAGGAATCCTTTCTGTTCTGTAATCCTTGTGTTTATATGCATGTACTTAGGTGACACACAAGTTGATGATAAAGTCCCATCTGTTTGCATAAGCCCTCGTAATTTGCTTGATAACCTCAGTCATCACATCTTCATTTGATTGTCATCCTCTCTTCCTCATCATTCTATTCTCTGCCTCCTTGCGCTTCATATTAAAATGAGTATTCTGTGGTGCCACACCTCCTGGTGGTCTCAGGCAAGGATTTTTGTGAAGTAAGTGAAGTAAGAGGTCTTTCTCAGGTGTTCGGTGTTTGACCCCCGTCTCTGGGTAGGTGCAGTGGAGGTTTGGCTAACTCCCAGGTGAGTTTGTCCTGGCCAAAACCAGGAGCCTGGTTCTTGCTGGTTTCTTAAGCCACAGGTTCTGCCTTATCAAGTTCTCACAATAGGTAAGTCCTGCTTTACTGAATTTTCACAATATACATCTTATCTTTACAGCCTTTACCTAGCAACTAAATTTCTATGTGTTCTGTTACTTTTTTTTCTGCCTAACAAGTGATATTCTTATGTGTTCTGTTACAAGTGGTTTTTCTACTTTTACAAAATTGCTAAAAAAGCTATATATTTCTATTTCCCCTCCACAGCTTAAACACATTATATGCTTCTAAAATTCTGAGTTTTCCTATACATATATGTTTCCCATATCAGAAGTTTATCTAAAAGCTGCTGAGGACAACAGCTTGTAGCACACCCTTACCACTGCTGAGGAATTGTGTGCTGCCATGAGATAAGGCGCTGGCCCATCCCACACCAAATGCCCTAAAAAGCCCTGGGTGTTTTAGGCCCAGCTCTTACATAGCTCTCAGGCTGAATGGGGGACAAGGCCCTCTCTAATCAGTGTCAGCTGGAACAAAACCTCCAAGGGCCCCTTTAATCAAAGAGAACTGACAGAGCTCTTTAGCCCTGCTAGCCTTGCTAGAAGTCAAGGCCTCCTGTCTATTCCTAACAGCATTAGGCAACCTCAGGCTTCCCAAAGGCTTCTTAGATGGCCCTTGTCAATGATCCCAGAAGGTTCCAGATCTATAAGCACGAGCCCACACACTGCTCTTACTATTCACTGCCTCTTTCAGCTGTGTTTAACAAGGGGTATTCTTAGGACTATACATTTTGCTAGCAATGGTGCTAAATCTTGTTATTGCTCAGTATTAACGTGACTGAGAATTATGTTGGCAAGGAACAAGGTACCAGAGTGCACACTGGAATAGTAATTTTAAAAACTCTAAACAGCTGGAGAGGTATACTGCAATATCACCATGATCTGATCTGACTGGCAGCCTGTGCTGACATCTGGATACAAAACAAGGAGCTGGGAGGGGACACAGCTAGGGCAGCTGATCCCAAGTGACCCAGGGGATATTCCACACCATATGGTGTCATGCACAACAATAAAATTGGAGGGAGTTGGCTGGGGGATGGCGGCCCACTTCACAGAACCGGGTATCTAGTATCCAACAGCTGGATACTTGATCCTATTCAGGCATTTCTGGTTTGTTTTCTTTAATGATAGCAAGATAACACTTGCAGACAAAGCATTAAGGAGTGCCAGACGTATTCTGCATACCTAGCTGTGAAACAGTGGCACATACATAAATAGTTCATCTTGGAACAAAAAGATCATGCTGTTTCCAATGGTTGTTATATAATTCTTGACCAAAAGTTATGATTCAGTGGCTGGTTGCTATTCCAAGAGGCAGTGCTTTTCTCTCTTAGACATCCTTCAAGATTCAGTTTTCTAGTAACACAGTGTTTTGCAGTTGTGGCATCTTGACAATCTTTGCTCAAGATACTTATGCATAATAGACATTCTTGATTTAGGGTCAGTGAATAGATTGTGCACACAT